>NC_050479.2:51782391-52407391 GCF_012460135.2 Molothrus ater | reverse complement strand
CAACTTCTTTTATTGCTCATATAATTTCTATTATGATTGATGTCCTGATTTTCAAGAGGGTAAATTTATGATTTGTCCATTCAAAAGTATGTGACTGTAATTTAATTAAGTGTGTATTTATTACATACCTCTTACAAACAAAGCCTCTATTGGACATTTTTATGGGTCTGAGGAATCAATAGATATTTACTTCACTGTATTTGTGGTGATTATGCTTCCAATATCAACCTCCAGAAATCCAACAAATGAACAAACAATCAAGTTCTTTCTTCAGTTGATATATGTTTGATCAAAGCATGTTTTTACTAATATTACTTAAGAATTTTCTCAGTTCATCAAACCAAGTCATGCTAAGGTATTCAGTTGGTAATTTTGGAATGGGTTTCTCACCATTGTTATTGCCTACATTCCACTTCCCACAAGTCTCTTGAAAAGCAAGTGAGCTTAGGTAAATTTCCATAGTAGATATCTTATTAGCAATCAAAATCTCTACAAACAATTATTATTTTGTTAAATTTAACTATGTTTGTATAAGAATGATATTTGTAAAAATATAGACTGTGATAAAGGAAAATCCATTTTTGAGGGCTATACCTGCACTTTACCTATACTGATTGGTATTATCTAGACAACCCAAATATAATTGTAGTAGCTGATATCTGGAAAGCAAGGGGTTGGTTTTAATGAGTGTTTTTTCATATTTTAATGAATCCAGAGTTAAATAATTGGAAAAATTAAATGTAGAGAGAATTCTTGAAAAAAATCCTTTAATAAAAAATGCATTCCTTAAGTGTGTGCTAAACATGTCATTAATGTCTTCCTGCAAAATATGATCTGTCACTGATGTAATTATTCTTTAGTTGCCATAATACTTTGAAAAAAATTATATGTAAGCAACCTAAGTTAGACAATGCTTCACATGAAGATGTACTTAGGATGGTTTTTACCAAATATTTAATTGATTTCATTACCTTCAGATCTAGGAAGAATACCCCTTGTCATTGAAAACCAAAACCTATTGAACAGAAAAAAGATAGTCCCTTCTTTGAGACCCAAAATCACACATCTATTTGCAGAGGAAGAGTTGTATCCGTGTGTGTGAATGGGAAATGTACTTACCCACAAAACAGACCCAATATTTAGTAACCAACATATAATAAGTGTGGATGCATATAATTTTCTGATCTTTATTTACCTTTTTTTTCAAAAGTAAATTTGCTTTTAAAGATTTTCAAGTGACTTGAAAAACCCTTCTATGTTTGTTTGAGACTAGAAATATCCATAAATCTTGCTGTGTAAGGGCAATCCTTCGTACTAGATGATGAATATTTAGAATATTATATTTTCTTCTGCATAAATCACTTTGCTTGTTTTGGAAGCATTTTTGTTATCCAGAGTAGTAACTTTCAATAGGTATTTTCAGAAGGTGTAAAAATTGAGATCATAATCTGTATTGCAGAAATGCAAAAATATCTTTAAACTGTCTATTCCATAATTTCAATTTTGTATGTTTGAATTTTCAATATAGAACTGTAATTATCACTTTAAAATCACTTTTAAATGCTCTGTCTTCACACAATTTTATTATTTATCCATATTTATATTTCAAAATTATATTTAGGGAAGAGTCATTTACTGTAAATATTTCACACTTTGCAAATTGACATCAAAGTTGAGAAAAGGAAGGAAGTGAAGGAAGGAAGGAAGTGGTGGAAGAAAGGAAGTGGCGGAAGGAGGTGGCGGAAGGAAGTGGCGGAAGGAAGGAAGGAAGTGGCGGAAGGAAGTGGCGGAAGGAAGGAAGTGGCGGAAGGAAGGAAGTGGCGGAAGGAAGTGGCGGAAGGAAGTGGCGGAAGGAAGTGGCGGAAGTGGCGGAAGTGGCGGAAGTGGCGGAAGTGGCGGAAGTGGCGGAAGGAAGGAAGGAAGGAAGGAAGGAAGGAAGGAAGGAAGGAAGGAAGGAAGGAAGGAAGGAAGGAAGGAAGTGGCGGAAGGAAGGAAGGAAGGAAGGAAGTGGCGGAAGGAAGGAAGTGGCGGAAGGAAGGAAGTGGCGGAAGGAAGTGGCGGAAGTGGCGGAAGTGGCGGGAGTGGCGGAAGGAAGTGGCGGAAGGAAGTGGCGGAAGGAAGGAAGGAAGGAAGGAAGGAAGGAAGGAAGGAAGGAAGGAAGGAAGGAAGGAAGGAAGGAAGGAAGGAAGGAAGGAAGGAAGGAAGGAAATCTTAAAAATTATAAAACTCATGTATGAATGATATTTAAGTGCCAAGACTGTTACTAGAAATAATAATGCTAAATTGAACATATATGTGAGACCAAAACAGTTAAACTCATTGGATGGTGGTTTCTCAGAATCAATACTGTCTGTTATTTCTATCTTAAACTACTTACTGCTACTGCACAGAATGAATATTATCATAGAATAATAGAATGGTTTGGGTTGGAAGGGACCTTAAAATTCACCTAAATCCACCCCCATTTCATTGGCAGGGACAGCTTCCACTGGACTGTGTTAAGCTCAAAGACCCATTTGACCTGGCCTTGAACACTTCCAGGAATGGCTCACCCACAACGTGTTCAAGTGTCTCACAGCCCTCCTGGCAGGGAATTTCTTCCCAATATCCAAATTAAGCATACACTTTTCAGGTTTTAAAGCCATTAACACTTTTCCTATCCCTATATGCCTGAGTGTAGCTCATCTCCCTCCTTCTTCTAGGCTGTCATCAGATACTGGAGGGCTGCTATAACATTTCCCCAGAGTCTGCTCTTCCCCAGGTTGAGTAGATGCCTGGAGGACTCTGTCTTGATTACAGACACCCTGTGCTACACTGAGGGCTCAGACCATTATTCTTACTAGAATTTTTGTGTGATGGTCAGCCGCTGTTTATTGTTCTTCATTATAGTGCAGGTAATAAATGGTTGATTGCTTTAATAAAGACACACTTGAAATTATAAGAGTTAAGCTTTAAAGCAGAAAGAATCCTAAACCTGTGGTCAGCTACCTCACCCCATATATTTATTGTAAATGACATTCCTTGCAGATGTTATGATCCATGAACCAAAACCAAGTGGTATATATTACTTAAGACAGATGTTATACTTGCTTACTGGAATATGTTGTTATGGTTATAGAACAGTACCTTGAATATTAAGAACAACTGATTACATCATGAAGTAATGAAGTGCTTTGGTTTTAAAGTAAAATGCATTTTAAGGAAATGAATTTGGGGACTAGCAGAGCAAGAACTCAGAAATTGAGTGCCAGCTTAGTTCTCTGGTTCAGAGACAAGTGAAGCAATTCAGGAGTGTCCTCCTGTGAAAATAGTTTAGATATCCTTCTGCACAACAGTTAACAACCAGCATCAGAAAGGTGTGCAAATAAAATACTAGCCACTACAAGTTTGCCATCCACGAGTGGTAGGGCAACTCAGACTCATAGCAGTGGTTTTGCTGTTGTGCCTGTTAGAATAGACAGAAAAGAATGAGGAAAAATATTTTTTCTAACTAGTTTGTTTCAGTACTGGTACAAAGACTATTTTCCTGCCCTCAGGAGACAGCAAAAACTGTCAACAACTGAAATGCTTCCGAATTGTAAATGATCTGAATCATGAATATTTCTTTTCAAATAAAATTTAAAATGTAAGTCATAACTATAAAACAGATAGAGCTATTTAAAGATGAATGTACTATACATACTAAAATATTCCCACAGATAACTATTGTATCCTAAGCCTGTTTAAAAATCTAGAGTTCCTAGTAAAAAACTTGTACACAACTGAGGTACCTCAATGATATTCTCTTTTCAGATTAATTATACTCTTCATTTTCACCACCTCTACCAATTGATTTCCGTAAGTCCTTAGAAAGCAGTAATTTTATTTTTTTAGTTCTATAAAAAAAATTACAGTGACAAGAGTTATTTGCACTCCCAATTTTCTATAAAGCCTGAACATCAAGCCTTAACAACTTTATATTGAATTTTATTTAAAATAAAACTAAATATTAAAGGGGGGCAGGGAGAATGGGAGCCTGAAGCTAAAGTATTTAGGCTTCTAATTCTTATATTGTCTTCTTACTTACCTATGACAATAACTGGAAAGAGAATAGATTAGAGTTAGCAACTATAATTTGTTTGACATTTGCACATACTCTCTGACTAAAGAAGAAGTCAAGGATGGTTTTCTGGTTCTGCCTTCACAAGGCAGAAGCTTCCTGCAAGGCACATCTACCTGCTGTGGCATGGAGCCCTCCACGGGCTGCAGTGTAGTATGTTTTCCTCCACAGTCTCCAGGGACTGCTGGGAGACAACCTGCTTCACTATGATGTCCTCCAGGGACTGCAGGGGATTGTCTGCTCTGTCAACTGGAACACCTCCTCCTTCTTCTTGTCTAACCTTAGTATCACAGAGCTGCTTCTCATACTCTTTTTCCTCACTTGTCACTGCCTATTCATATGTTATGTACTTTTTAAAATATATTTTCACAGAGACTGATGGGCTGAGTTGCAAAAATGTGTCTTGCTAGAAAATTACATGCCATACAAAACCATGATTTTGTAGAGAAGAACAGTGGAAGTACAGATATACTGCTAAAGAACCAGAAAATTGACAGTGCTTCATTGTAATAGGTCCCCTCATTTTGCCTTCTTTCTCCTTAAGATCTGGAAAGAATACTGGGCATAAGAAAGTGGTGTTTTAAGGAGAAGATTTTTTTAGGATTATAGGGTGTGTGTTCAAATTTCTGTTGAGAAAAGGCACTTTGTCTTATGTGATAAATATCATTACCCAGTGTATTCTACAGAATATCTCTAGTGACAAATTCTGACCAACAATAGCAGATCAAAGTCTGGGTAGACCAAGCAATATGCTTTGAGTGGCCAGGACAGAACCATCGAGTCATAGAATCAGCTGAATAGGAAGAAGTCCATCAGGATCATCAAGTCCAGCTTCTGGCCCTGCATGGGGCCATCCTCAAGAATCACACCATATGCCTGAGAGCAGTGTCCAAAAGCTTCTTGAACTCTGACAGGCATGATGCTGTGACCACCCCCTGGAGAGACTCTTCCAGTGCCTAGCCATCCTCTGGATAAAAAACTTTTTCCTGATATCCAACCTAATCCTCCCCTAATTCAGCTGCATTCCATTTCCTTGAGTCCTGTCCTTGTAGACCTCATATGAATACTTTCTAATACCTTATTGTCTTTTTTTGTTGTGGCACCAGAAACTGCCCCCAGCACTCAAGGTGAGGCCACCCCAGAGCAGAGCAGAGCAGAGCAGAGCAGGACAATCCCTTCCCTTGCCCAGCTGGTGACGCTGTTCCTGATGCACCCCAGGACAGGCTTGGCCCTCCTGGCTGCCAGGGCACTGCTGACACATTCAGCTTGCCCTGGCTCAGACCCTGGGTCCCTTTCTGCAGTGCTTCTCACCAGCCTCTTGCTCCTTGGTCTATACACACACTAGGATTGCCCTGTCCCAGGTGCTGAATCCAGCACTTGCCCTTGTTCAAGTTCATATGGTTGGTGGTTGCCCATCTCTTATTTGTCAAGATCTCTCTGCAGGGTCTCTCTGCCCTCAAGGGAGTTCGTTGACAGCTCCTCCCAGTTTAGTGTCTTTGGCAAACTTACTTAATATTCCTTCAAGTCCCACGTCCAGGTGGTTAAAAGATGTTGGAGAGAACTGGCCTAAGGATGATACTGTCTTAGCCACTGAAATTAGCACTTCATGCTTCTTCTTGTTCCTTAGTGAAGAAATTATAACAAATGTCTTCTATTAGTTTCTTTTATACCCATGCAGATATCTTTGGTTATGTTCATGCTTTTTATCCCAACAGGAGCTGACATGACATTTACACACACAGCAACAGCACACTTTTCCTACTAGACTTAACAATTTTGCAACCTGTGAATCAGTGACCTTTGCAACTAAATTCAGAACTTCAGCATGTCTCATAAAAATAGTAAAATGTCTTCTTCAGAAGAGAAAACTTTGCTGCATACTCTGTAAGACTACAGAATATATGATAATGAGTTAGCATCACAATAATTTAAGCACAGACCCTTTATTTTAGCAGGGAAAAAAATAAAATAAGAGCTATTTTACACAGCAACATATCTGAGAAACAAAAATACTAACATCTTTCAAACTGTTTCCTGCAGTATAAATGTACTTGTAAGAATACAGAATATAAAATATGTGGTTTTGAAAGGCTGTATCCTTGCTAGGCTAAATTTGATCTCATCCTGTAGATGAAAGATCAGGGACTTCAAAGTGGAGATAGGGAGACATGTCCAGATAACAAGATATAGCAAAGCATTTTTAAAGATAATTAAGGATTCAGGTGGACTGGGCAGTTAGGTTAAATCTGCCACACTCATTCAGTTTGGGGGACTAAATTGTGAAGGAGTGTTAAACCGTATCTGCTGCTGTATAAAGTAAAAGAGAGCCATCAAAATTGTATGGTTAGTGTAAACACTCACTCTCTTTTGCAAAACACTTAATAGGATATTAAATAGTCTTAGTAACAAAATGAAATAAAGCCATTATACCATCTTGGAGTGGGAAAATATGTAAATTTTTTTTTTTCCTTAAGTTTTCTTCTTTTTTTTTCTCCCACAACATGTGAATCATAATTTTGACCATTCTGGAATGCTTTCAACAGATGAACCTAGCATAGTATTTTTATTACAGGTTCTTGCCCCTTACATGCTTCATTACAGTTTTGTAATATACTCCACAGTCATTAAAGTTTTTTTGTCTCTTTTCCCAGAGACAACTTTTAAAGGACTACTTAACCCCTATAAATCATATTTTCTCTAGTTTCTCAAAGCTTTTTGAGAAAGTTGTTGTGGGTTTTTTTTTTTTTATATTGCAGCATTAGCATTCCTAATGGCTTAAAACTTTAAGGCCCACTACAAGCAGAACTTAAAAATAAATCTTATTGTAAAGAGACTGTTAAAGCTAATGAATTGCCAGTCTTGGTATTTGTATGTTCCTAAATCCTTTTAATTTCAAGGTTTTCTTCCTGAATCTTCAGTTTAATTAAAAAAACATTGTGTTTATAAAACAGACCCATCTCAATTGCTTCCACAAATTCACCTTTATATTACATGATTGTACTTCAAGAAATCTTGTTTCATTCGAACATTAAAAGTATAGATTTGACATCACATGTGACCCTTTCATCTGTCTGAACTGTATTTCATTGTGTGAGTTTCTCAGTTGCTTCAAATAAGGACAGATTGTTTTCAATTCACATAGCATGTTATCTGAAGATCTCCTGCCTGCTTTCTTCACTCGCTTTAATGGGAAGTCAAGGGAAATACATTCTGAATGTTATCTTTTACAGTCTATTTTTACCTACCAGTGTGCTCATATCTACTAGAATCAATTTCAGCATGAAAGAACATATCAGAAAATCTATTTACTAAAATGGCCAAAAAGAATGCATAACATTTAGAATTTAAAAAAAATACATTGGAGTAGTATCATTCTATAGAATGCCATGTGTCTATGAAAAGTACAAGAAACTTATATTTTCAAATGCACTTAAAAATCACCATTTTGCCTCTATTTTTTTGTTTGAAAGCTCTGGCACTTATCTGATTCCATTTTGAGCTAGATCAGCTCATTAATCTGGTAGGAAAGCAGTTAAAAATAAACAGAAAAACCTATGGGGAACAGGATGCCACTTCACCCATATGAAGTAGAGTGTTAGGTCAGCCTTCTGTGTTGTAGAAATATGTCTGCCATATATGCAAATCAGTGCATAGCGCTATCTTATTTTAAACTTTCTCATTGCTACTGAATACCTGAATCATTAAGATAGTTTAAAACCAAACAACACCCCGCCCTCTAAGATACTACCCAAACTATTGCAATGGAATGACTTTATCAGGTGAAGAGTTTGCTATGAAAAACCTGAACATGATGTCAAGAATGCTTTGTTGTGGATTACCACTGTTTGGGCCCATCTATCTCTTACCCTACCATGTAGGTATAGGAAAAAATTAAGTAGCCACAAGGCTTTTACAGCTATTCTTGTATTTTGGGGTAGTAAGGATTTAGAGTAGTAAACAAAACTGGTGAGTTTTACCATTGACTTTATTGCTTTTTCACTTTAAATTAACTGCTTTGCATTTCAACTTACCCATCAGTATAATGAGAAGAAGAAGATCTTCCTTAGTGCCTGAAAGATACTTCATTAATGCCTGTGATGTCATGGATTTAAAAATGAAAAACATTTTGATTAAAAGGAAGTACTGACATGCCAAAAGGTAACTGTAGTGATCTGTGTTTCCTCCTCAGCTTCTCTGTCGTTGTAGAATTTTAATTAGCAGTTCCAAAAATTTGTCTTAGCATAGTCTGGTGATATAGCTCAATAGAGCAGGATGTGCAACTTGGAGAATTATCACTTTGGTTGGAAAAGACCTTTAAGAACATTAAGTCTAAATGTAATTAGCAAATACATATACAAATTAGCCATAAATAAATGTTTTGCTGTTTGAAGAGAACACATGGTTTATCTGGTAAGCTTTGCAAGTACTTGTGTCATCACAAGCACACATGTCCAATGCATTAGATGGGAATATAATAAGAAACCTGTGTGAATAAATAGAATGATTCTCAGGGTAGGATATTTGCATGATTATTCCTTCTTCCTGACTTCTTGAAATGAATTATTTTTATAAAGTAATGATTGGAATTGTTACTGTTTTGGAAGTTCTTAGTGTATTACTGACATTTTTGGCATATGAATGCTTAATGGGTTCATTCACATGGTTTTTCAGATAAAGATCAAGATTTAGTGTTGCTTAAGCTGGAGGCAGAAATACTTAAATTCTCCAGCCTCCTTCTTAGTACCTAATTTATATTACAAAATCAGTGCACAATCTTGCCTCTTAAGGTCCAGCTTTCAGCCAGCTGAGCTGGCTCAGTTTATACCAACAGGGTAACATTAGTAGGGCTCACGTGATGCTGCACACAGAAGCCCTCAGTGTGCAGCTATAGCAGACAGTAATTCCATGAAGTTGGACAATCCCAGGGCTGACTTTGGATCACCAGAAGAGTAGAACTATAGAGATCTAATGGAGAGGTCTCTGGAGAAGGTGGCCTGAAAAAGCTAGCTGAAATCCCATCTGTGTGTTTGTACAAATAATTTAAATGCCATTTACAGAAAAAGATCTTCAAATTTATCCAGCTTTTTCTGCAGATTATTTGTAAACTATATGCATTACATGGACAGTTTCACTGAGCATCTGAAATACAGCTGGGTTTAAGTGGACTGAATCAGGGTTGGAAGCAGTGAAATAAAGGTTTTCAGAAATATTGACATCCAAGTCCTGCAGAAATTTATGTATTTTTTATGTCCAGATGCTTTTTAAAATAATGGGTGACCATTTAGCTACCTAATATTTTTAATCTGAAATAGAAAAAAAACTTAAACTGTAAGAGAAAACTCACATCTTTTATAGCTTTAATCTTTTTCTTAGTTTATTTCCAATTCATTTATACAAATCATATTATTAGGTAATGAGAACTCATGCTGTATAAAAATATTAATGCTATATTATCAAGTTAATACTATTTTTTTCCTGGAACTGTTTTTAAAAAAAAGCCTATCTGGATTCTCTCTTCCCCATACTCAATAGTATACGAAAATAATTTAAATATTATATTTTGACCTTACATGGTGCAATTATATTCAGAAATTCAAGGCTCTATTCTTAAATTGTTTACATGGTTTTCTGGCTCTTCTAACTTTCCATAACCATTATTTTCAGCTATATATTTTTGCAGTAAGGCATCACAGGGGTCTGTGAGAAGTTTTACTGTGAAGGACAACTAGCATGCAAAATACATGTGACATATTTGACATATTTCACTTCAGAAAGTTACAGTATGCTTAGATGGGATGAATTATGAAATAAATAAACTTAACACTACATTTCTAAATCTTGGAAATCTCTTACCTGAACTTTGAGTCAGTTTGCAGACTCTGTAGAAATGCAAATGTGAAGTCCATGGAATAAAGCAGAAGGTGCATTGGGCAGGGGTACAGAAGATTGCTCTGAAGGGTGATGCAAGCAAGATTGCATCCTATGAAGATAGCAGCTGCTTCTGCTGGTGAAAACATAGAAAATTTGTGCCAGCAGCCAAGTTTTCTTGAGACATTCAACCTGTACATTCTTGAGGGCTTGTAGATGTGATTGAATCTGTCCTTTGATCTTTTTTTTCTTTTTAATGTGTATGACCTGATCTTGTATTGTGTACTGTACCATATCGTTTTATAAACAGACGTTTTTCAACTGTTGGAAAGCAATAGTTGAAAGTTAGGTTGCAATTATAAATTGCCAGTCAAAATAATTAATTTTCTGGTTTAAGCAAAATATCAATAGAAAATTAAATCCACTCCTATGATACAGATCCATTTTGAATTTACAGGGTAATTTGCATTAGTGGTTGTACTGCATGTGCAATAAATATGACTTGCTTGGTTTCTAATGATGATAATAGTCCTCTTTGTATTACTGTAAGAATTGAATCTACCATCATTATTTTCCTATTATTATTGTGCTGTAAAGGAAAAATTGTTTTGCATTAACCAATGAGTAAAATGCAGATATTAAGCATCATTCTTTCAGGTAGTCCTCAATTCTGAAAATACCTCTCAGAAGCTGCATCAAACGGGAAAGCTAGACAGATGGCAGAATGCAGAACCTGCCATTTAGGATCGAGTACAAAATAAAAGACAAGAAATTCTTCATGGATGCTGCATAAGTACAAAGACACCATTAATTAAAGTTGAAAAATAGTCAATGTTAAACTTGTTAGATGAATAAAAACTATGGTAATCAAGAGACTACAGTGTCAAGTATGTCACAAGGCATTTTAGTAATTAACATAATTTCCAGCATGAAAAAACACTATTTTTAATTTAGATTGTTTTCAAGAGCACAACAGTTTGAAAATAATGCTTTTATTTTTCTATTTATATTAACTGTGTATCATCATAAGAGATACTGTAAACAGGTTTTTGAAAACAATGTTATTTTAAAGGTTAATTAAATTCACAAGTACTTCACATGAAAAAATTTGATCCACTGTTAATCCTGAAGACTTTTAAAGGAAAATGTCTTTGTTGCATTCTCTTCTACTAGTATAGGAGCTCAGTCTTACCTGCCTTCTAATACTTTTTTATGTTCCTGATGCATGGCCTAGATATCCTTGTCTTCATTACCATCATGATTTCCATATCAAGTGATGAGAATTCCTGTTCATGATTGGTGAAATTGTGTCATTACATTAATGTAAATTCAATTTGAAATTTTTTTTCAAAGGGTATCTCTTCCTTCCTAAAGAAAACCATTGGCCATAGCAAACCTACTCAGTTTTTCAGGAAGTGAAATAATATGCCTGCACTGTACAATTTCCTCAGTTTTTTTTTCACCAGCTGAAGAAAACTGCTGCTTTCTTCTTTTTATATCATCTTAAACTTTATTCTAAATAGTTATAAACTTTTGAATTTCTATTTATGGCTAATTACTTTCACAGTGTGCTATAGCATATGTATTTATAAAGGCCATTTGTACAATTATATTAAGAAAACAAAAAGGTGCAACAATATTTTATCTTACACAAAATTTGAAAAAACCCAACTATTAAAACTTATTTCAGCAAATAATGTCTGTAAGACTGTTCCAGGAGGTTTTTTCCAGAACAATGTGCAGTTCTTCCCAATTAAATTTTTCCCTCTGATTACTTTGTACACAAGTATTTTTACACAGTCTTCTAATGGTGGCATGTTACTACTGGGGTAGAGTATTGCCCTGCCAGCATTGGAATTGACTCAATTGTAGTTGTGCTCAAATTTGCTGGTGGGGACAAGGTTTTTTTGCTGAATGCACTTTAGCAAGCAAGAGATCTCCTTAGTCTTTAGATGCCATGAGTCCCAGAAAAAGATTAATGAGGTGATGACATGCCTTGTGTTCTGAAGAGAGATCAAAAACTTATTTCTGGAGTCGCCCCCTTCTTGGTACAGAAAGTGCACAGAGGGGTTTGAAGCAGCACTTCTACCTTCTTTGCACTCACTAGTAAATCTGAGACAGAACTTGTCCCAGGGTTTGTACAAAAATACTCTTTTTATGCAACTGTTAACCAGACAATATCTCTGGGAAAATTTGCAGTGGCAGAAAGCAAGCCCTTCCTGGGAAATCTACTGAAACGGTTCAGAAGTTATTCCCATGCACTGTTGCTAACCTCTGCTGTCTAGCTGTCAGATATGTTTGGGACCATGTTGACATATGATACTGCAAAATTGAGTAATCATAGGTATTTTCCATAGGTGTTGTGGAAAAATATTTCTATTGGTAAAAATGAGTTTAATATAAAGAAATAACAGCATGGTAGAAAAGAATTACATCAACAAAATGAAGATGCCTAGTTACACAGAGTGAATATTTTAAGTTACACAGAGGGAATATTTTCTAAATTAGGTTGTGAAACTTATTAAGAAGTAGGAGTACATTCCACGTATCTGGTGCATAAGATCATGTTTCCAACTTATTAAAAACATATTATTAAAAGAAAAATTTTCTGCCTCGTGGAAAAGTAGCCCATTAGTAATCTTATCAAAGGTAGGATTATATCAGTATTCCTACAAGACAGTAGTAGTACTATGAAAAGCCTTTTGGCATGTATTTAACTGCAGGAAACTTGAGAAAGCAGAAGAGTGTCTTTCCCTGCTGTAAGCTGTGCTTCCTATTTGCTATTGCTGCTTAAACATTTTCTAAAGAAAACTTGTCAAAATAAGACTATTGTATATAAGCAACTGTATATACCAATTCACTTCCAGCCAATTTTAACTAGAAAGTCAGAGACACACACTCTAGTTGAATATTCCAATGCATAGATGGAGTATACTATCACGAATAAATGGGGACTCTGGATAAAGGAGCAAATGAAGAAGAATTTCAGGGAAGGAAATTATTGGAGAGCTAACTGCCATCCCTTGAAATTACAAGAAATTATGTCCAGTAATCCCAACCAGAAACATATATAACTCCATTTTGAAATGAGTTGCATTTATTGTCCTCTCTTCTTCCTGTATGAAGGAACAGTGTTTTGAATCAATCTTCAAGATGGTATAGCTAAAGACCTTAGATGCCTCCAATTTTTTTTTTTTTTTCCTCAGAGACAACCGTCTCAAAGCCTTTTTAAAGCTGACTTTTTCCTTTAAGGTGCCATATTTTAAAATAGCATCTTGTCATTTAACAGGATATTCCAAATATCATTTACAAATTTAGACTAAAAGTAACACTCTTCCTAGTAATCTTTCTTTTTTTACAGTGCAGTGCTAACATGGGCAGCGAAGAAGAGAACAGACTGCAGCTCTTTCTGGAACATCTTGAACAAATGCCCTTGCTTATGTTCTAATCATTCACTTCACTAAAATACCTAACGATGAGGAAAAGGTTGTGAAGGCATTACTAGTAGTATCATATGGCAATGTGTGGGTGTGATTTATCAAGTAGCATTTGTATCCATAGATGATACTTGGCAAACAGCAAATTAAGGGGTTTTTTCAGCTCTCAGACTGATGTTACATGTCAGTAATTTAATAGAAAGATAACGAGAATTATATTTTTTGACCCAGTGAACATGAAACTTAATTACATCCCTACCATGGACATATGAATATTATGAATGGACAGCGTCTGATTTAGAAAAAAGTAAAGAATTATCACAGTTTAAGGAAACATATGACCTTAAACAGTTTGCTGATGGAACATAGCCTATTCATTAGCTGAAATGAAACAGATAAACAAGACATATGAAATATTTTTTTTGTGGATCAAACATTTATTTTCTAAAGTGATGCTGGCAGATGGTGAACTCACCAGCTGAGATATTGCACAGTAGATAAGGGTACAAAACTTGCTACAGTTCTCTGAGGAATCATTATCCAAGATGATTTTCCCCTGCATCTGTGAAAATGTGCCGACCTTTTCCACATTACTTTTGCAGCAGCATTGTTAGGCCTGATCAGCTGGTATAGAGGGTGAATTATCAGCAGCAAGAAGGTGACTGGCCAGAGTAATTTGTTTAAATGGACTTTGATCTACAAGGTATTTTGAAGATCTGTTTCAGCCCTGTTTGTTAAACACAGCCTTTAAATGCTGCTAAACAATTTTTCAGGCTGTGGATCACATGAAAAAGTACCTTCTGGTGTCTGTACTGGGCCATATGCTCTTTATTCTCTCCTTCAACTTCTTCATCACCTCTCATTGTTTCACATGAGCTATGTTCAAGGTCCACAGGATACTTTTCACAGAATCTTGAGGCCTGGTGCAGTAAGAATTATGAATATATCACACTTGGAATGAATTTAACAATTTGGATAAAACATATTGTCCAGACAGATCCAATGAGAAGGTGTTCCCCCTATCCCCCAAAAAAACTTTACTAGAACTAGTGTTCTACATAAACCATATTTTAGTCTGAAATGAGAACTTTTTCTGAGGGTGTCTGAGAGATTTGTATGAAGCATAGGTATTTGACATATGCAATTTTGAATATCAGAGGAAAGAGGAAATTGTAAGAAGTTTCAATTTTACTGGTTTTAATTTTAAATTCCATGCAATTTTTCAAAAAGTGTCAAGCTCAAATGCCCATCAACATATTTTAGTACTCTGTAAGTTGTTATTAATAGAAAATGTGTTTAAAATGAAAAGAGTTTCAAATATTTCCTCAAATTTTGTATGCCTAGATTTATTATTTCTGACATATATTAGATAAAAGGAAGAAATTTTTTACTGTGGGACTGGTGGAACACTGGAACAGGTTGCCCAGAGAAGTTATGGATGTCCCATCCCTGAAAAGGTTCAAGGTCAGGTTGGACTGGGCTTTGAGCAGCCACAGATGAGACTCTTGATGGAAGAAGAACAAAGTTTCAATATAGAAGAAACTCAGATTTCAGTATAGGAGCAAGTTTTCTGTCAGCTATTGGTGTAAAAAAGGTAGGCACATTTTCAAAGTTGTATGAAATTGCATTTATCTGTGACTTTCACTACTGTAACAGAAAGGTTAATACTAACTATGCAGAAGATAGCAAATTTTAAAATAGATAAGAATTACAACATAAAATACATGGGATGGATTTCAACATGAGACACTATCAAAGAGAAAATGTCTGTATTTCAACACTTTGTCATGTTAGAATTTAATGAAGTGATAAAGAAGAATGCAAAATATCATTCTGGGCATTATTTACTGTCGTTCAGCCTGGACATTAGTACTAATTGATGTTTTAACTAATGTAGATGTACCACACACCCTTTCCATTCACTGAAAAATTACTGTTTACCATGAATAAGCAATAAGGTTCAAATTTTATTGAAACCATCTTAAAAATGTAAAGGGTTTCATTGTAAATGATCTGTGATTAAAATACTTATTCTACCTTAGTGAGGGACAAATAAATTCTTCCATATCATTATGGTTAAAAATTGTATAAACCAATATTTTATTCTGAAAATATGTAATATAATTTTTTCTATTTTTAGAAGAAAATATTCATAAAAATACAGCATGTGAGAATTAAGTAATTTTAAATAAACTAATCAAATGAAAATATTCTGCAAATAAAGTTAAATAAGAAGCTGTATTTTAAATATGATGTAGATACTAAACAGAATTTTTGTACCAGATATTTTGCACAGGAAGAGATGTGCTTGGCATTTCAGTCTTTTTCAAGGTGCTAATGATCTGCTGTGCTGATCTCTGTGTGTGCCTGGGTGTGTGTGGAAGGGGGTGCATGGGAAGAGGAGTGTGTATGTTTGCTTAACTATTGAATTATTTGAAAGTAACTGTACTCAGACACTTGCAGATAATAAATTAGTGCTTTTATTATTTTGAGCAGAAAGTTTATTGCACCAAGGACTTCAGTCAACTTAAATACAAACTGGTCAGCTCAATATCCCCAAATCAATTTGTCTTAGTGGGAAATTAGCAGAATCAGTCCTAGAGTGAATGGAATCACTCCTGTTCAGCTTAATAGGCATCACTTCCCCTCTCATGTTATTTTGGATTAATTTGGCATATTGATACATTTCATTAAGCAATTATAAAAGACCCATATTTTTGGGTCCAAGACCCACTGAAGTGAAAGTGGGGTTTATCCAATTAAAGGGAGAAGTCTGCATCAAAGCTAGTTGTTCTTAGCTTTTGTTTATAGTTAATGAAAGAAAACAGGCAGTTGCAATGTGTGATTCTTCTGAATTAAGATATCTACTTAAGATGAGATAAACCACAGCCCAAAAAATTCCTGCTACTCTGTATTGATTATATATAAATCCTTGTATCAATACATCAAAGAGACAAGCAGACTGCCTGTGTCGGAAGTAAGATGAGAAGTTGAAGGCTTTTCACTAATTACTATGCTTTGGAAAAAGATATTTGCTTTCCCTCAGCAGAAATTCCTTCGGATTCTTTATAATATCTGTTTTTCTATTTTTTTATCTTAGTTTGGATGAAAAAAACCCAAACAACAAAAAATCCATCTTGCTCACCCTTCTTTGTCAACCAAATATGCAATTTTACTATTTTTAAATTATCTGCTCTTTGAAAAAAATTACATATGCATATTGGAAATCCATTTCATTGTTATTACTGAGTACTTTGTATCATATATGAAATGCTGGGGATCATGCAGATTGAAATACCTTAAAAGTAGTGAATCAAATATTGCATTTGTTTTTCCTTTTAAAATGAAGCTATATATTAATAGTAATTATATAAATTCATTCAGATCTAAATGTATACACACCACACATGTATAAATGCAATTCTTTTAATTACTAACATATCATACATTTTTTTAATTGAGACTAGCATTAGTTTCAATTTAAATCCATAATAAAAATCATTTGACTATAAATTCTTTAATAACACTCCTTAATTGGATATTTTAAGATGATATTTTTAAGCTGTTACTGTTCACCCTGAAAAGAGAAGGCTGGGGGGAAAAAGATCAATGTATTTAAATATCTGAAGCAGGGGCAGTGTAAACAGGATGGAGCCAGGGTTTTTTTCAGCAGTTCCCAGTGACAGGACCAGAGGCAGAAACTGAAACACAGGAGGTTCCCTCTGAACATCAGGAAACCCTTCTAAAACCCTTCTATACAGCAAAATTTTTATCTTCTTGATTTCTATTCATATTCTGAATAGTTCTATGAAAAGAGCATTTATTAATATCAGTAGGAGCCCTGTATACAGGGCAGCTGGAGAATATGCCATTAAGAACTGCAGTGCAGATTGGAGAAAGGAATTTTATCCCTTGTTAAGGTCTACACTGCAGCATTTCTCATCATTTAAAAGAAACTTTCATACGAAATTATTTTGCTCTTGTCCTGATTTTCGTCATTGTCTAATTTTTATCAGTGCATTCAATTTAGCCCTTTCTCTCCACAGTTTCATTTTTCTTGCACTCTTCTAATGATCAACTTTTTTCTATTGTCTATCACAGCCAAAACTTCAGACCAATAAATAGTAGTCAATTATCTTTGATCACACTTGAAAATAAGACTTAAAGTTCTTCTAGTTCACTGACTCTCATAAATCTCATGTTTAAATTTTATTATATATTTTACTGCACTTGCTAGTCATAATTTTGGATTATGGTATAGCCTTAAATATATGTTATTATAAAAATGCGTGTTATCTATTCTGATGAAGTTTAAAAATGTTGTAGAGAAGAAAAATGTTAAAATAAACTGTACGTAATAGACTGTTCAAACCAGAAAAACAACCTGTGCATCATCCTAGTCTATTTAAAGCTAATTTCATATTGTTAACTGAGGATATGAGAAAAAAATTCTCATTTCATCATCATATTAAGGATTTAATATAATTGTAATTTGTAAATTAGAGCAAAATTTGGCACTAAAAAGCATCAGAGCAGCAGAGAGAGAATGAGAAGTGAACCCGTTGGAAAAAAATAAAAGATCTAAATAAGGGACTCATAGGTTAAAATCTGCAACTTATGCAATTACATTACATTCATAGCTGTTAAGAGTGCAAAAGAAATTAAAACATAATTAAGGAAATTTAAGTCTTTAAAAAAAGTGGGGTCTGTATTTCATAAGTCTTCTGTAAGAAACTCAAAAAAAGAGAATTAAAAGGAGCCTTTAGAATAGTATGAGATCTTTGGAAGGTGTTTATAATCTCAGTAAACAGTGTTATAGTAGTAATTGGAGACCCCAAACTGAGGGAAAGACTGTTAAGAATCTGGTTTAAAGTTAGAGAATGTATTTCATTTTTTCTAAAATAAAAAATTATGGCAAATCTTCATCCTACATCCCAAAGAAAAAGAAAATTAAACAGAAAGAGATCTCACAGCAAAAACACACCTAAACAGACACAAATAATATCTGTAAGAAAAAATTTGTTTTGCAAAAACCCACAAAGGAAGAATCGAGAAGAATAAAGTATAAACAAGAGAAAATCGAAGAAGAAATAAAGTATAAACAAGAGAAGATCTTTCATGGGTAAGTGCTGAAGCTTTAGCTTAATCTAATGAGATTGTTTTAGACAGAAGTGGAATTCTTAGATTCATAAAATGGATCCTAGCAAAATAGATAAGGAAATGTCCAAAACTATGCTAAAGTTTTAGAAGAAAGAAAGGATTATTTGAGCATGAGTAGAGTTCAGATGATACAGGGAGGAAATTATTCTGTCTCAAAATACTAAAAAATTGTAGAATAAATGTGCCAAAAGACAATTAAGAAGTTTATGCTTCCCAGACAACTTTTCATTAGGAATTAGTAAAGAAATGATTGATCATGGTGAAGTGCTCAGAATATATAGTTTTATTGCAGTACCTAAAACATATGTACATTTCTTACAAATATTTATTAAACTTGCCGAAAAGAACATTTTATATTCAAATTGAGCTTCTGAGGAAAATAAACCATTGTCTTTTCTCTTCATTTTTTGTCTCTCTGTATCTTTGAAAGCAGAAGAAAAATTTAAGCACTTTGGATAGAAAATCTTTTTAAAAAGGACTTTGTTTTGGTTTTGCTGTTTATGAGCCAATTAAGTGCTATTTTTTTAATTAAAGAAAAAAGTGCTACTTAAAATATCAAGGCAGATTAAGAATTCTGTTTAGGTAAAATCTCTTCAGAAGATTATATTGTCTAATATTAATTAAACTGCATAATATGAAATGCATTATACTTTTAATGCAAGAAAAAAACTATAAACTGGAGACTAGAAATAAACATTAAAAAAAGATTGCCTTCAATCTGGAAGAGTAGTGAATGATTAAAGCTTAGACAGATCAGTGTAGACAGTTCTGGATAGATGCATTGTGTTACACAGTGTAAGTCCTCTGAACCAACTTGGCATAAATCAGCTTGATTCCAGTAGCCAAATAAATATTAGCATGAGCAGGTCAATATATTTGAGGTCACAGGCTTTACCTGCTGCAGATTGTCAGATGCTCATCTTGCTAGCACAACAAAGCAGCCAAACATAGGAAGCCATGTCTAGAATACAATATTTTAACAAATCTAAGCCTAAGTTAACATTCCTTGCCTCTTAGCAAAGCCTGTCAGCCTGAATACAATGACAGTGTTGTTATTTTTAGTAAATTCATAGCACTACTTCTAGCAATTCATGAAGACGTTTTTGTCAAATACAGTTTATGTCATTCATTCTTGCTTAAAGGCAACATTAACGAGCAGCAGGCTGATGCAAAGAATCTAAACAGGATAATATGCATTCATGTAACATTTTTTGTTCATATCATGAACAATACTAAGTCTTCAGAAGAATCACACTGAATTAGATAATATCAATCTAAAGTAAACTGAGCCACTTAAATTACGGAAAAGTGTGAGGTTATGGGGCAAAACAATAGCAGAGAAAATTAGAGCTTAGGAACTTTGAATTTGAATAAACCATCCATCAGCATCAGTGGAGGTGGTTCTGTTAGAATGATTTTATGAAATCTCTTTACTGTGAAGGTTGTGTGACATTGTAACAGGTTGCCACTGAAAAGTTGCAGATGCCCCATTTCTAGGAGTCTTCCAGGCCACATTGGATGGGGCTTTGAGCAACCTGGCCTGGTGGAAAGTTTTACGGACATGACAGAAGGGTTGGAACTAGGTGACCTTAAGGTGTCCCTTCCATCCCAAACCCTTCTGTGATTCTATGGATCATTTTCCAAGAGAGGACAATGTTTTACAATTATTGAAATAAGAGAAAGGTCTGCCAGGCAGAATAACTTCACTTTAAAGGTCAAACACAAGGACACAAGGCAATCTCTCAACAGGAAAGAAAGGTTATTTAATAATAATGTTGTGAATACAAAGTAGTAGTTCTGTTATCATGGCAGCTATATCAGAGCAGTAGATGAGGCATGGAAAAGGATGCTATAAAGTCTGAACAGAAGAATATTTAGTAGTTTTCAACAACACAGAAAAACATATGCTTTTCCAAGGTGACCCCAGGATCCATGGCAACATGGGCAGTTCACTCTTAATGTGATGTGCTTCTATATGGATAGAAAATGACATGAGCATATCTGCCACATTCAGACTCTTGAAAGGACAGGTCTCAGCTTTCAGGGTTGCAGCCCATATAGAGACAATAACACAACACATAGAGATCTGGTGTGTGTGGTGTTGGTTTGGTCTTCTGTGAACACCCCATGCATTCTAAGACCCATTCAAAGACCTTGGGCCTGATCATTGACACAGACTACAAAGCAAAAAAATCTTTTGTCTCATTTGGCATACACTCAACCCTCTTAAGCATGCAGGGAAAGATTCTTGCATATTTACAATATATTCGCTTCTTCATGGTTTTCCTGCTGGCAAAGATTTTCACAACTAATTTCGATAAAGGCAACACATCTGTTCTAAACCTTTTATTTTCAGTAAGTAGCAACAATAGTATCATAGAATCAGTAACTGGTCTGGGTTGTAAGGGACCTTTAAAAATCATCTAGTCCTGTGCCCCTGCAGTGAATAGGTACATCTTCAAGTAGATCAGGTTGCTCAAAAGCTCTGCCCACCCTGAATGTTTCCAGGGATGGGGCATGTACCACCTCTTTGAGAAAACTGTTCTAGTGTTTTACTTCTTTAATTTTAAAAAAATTCTTTCCTTATACCTGATCTGATTCTATGCTCTTTTAGTTTAAAACCATCGTCCCTTGGCCTATCACTACAGGCCCTGCTAAAATAGTCTGTCCCTCTTTTTCTGACAGGCACTATTTTAATATTGAAAGGCTGCAATGAGATCTCCCTGAAACCTTCGTTTTTCCAGGCTGAACAACCACAGCTGTCTCAGCCTCTCCTCAGCCTAGGAAAGGTGTTCCTCTGATCATTCTTGTGGTCCTCCTCTAGACACACTCCAAGAGGCCTTTCCTGTACTGAGGACTCATGGGCTGGATATAACACTCAAGGTAGAGTCTCACAGGAGCAGAGTAGAGACCTGCTTACTTCCTTTGAGCTGCTAGTCACACGCCCTTTTAACCAGTATTACACTGTTGTTATGCATTTGCTATAAAACTAGAGAAATCGTTTGACTTAGTTATTAATAAGATTCATGTTACTATCTATTTCTACTTTCTTTAAAATTATTTTTACATACTTAGTTAAAAAAGAGTCACTGAGTTTGTATTTGAAATTCTTATTGAGCTGCATAGAATTGTTAATTTATTTGATTTGGCTCCCTAAAGAAGAGAAGAAATCTGGATGCAGAGGATGAATTCACCCATCACAATGGTGCAAGACAGAAAATAAATCCCCAATAGACTCTTCAGGACTCAGTCCCTAATAGATGCTTCAGGACTCAATTGTTCAAGCAAAATTAATTAAGGTTGATTTGCATAAGCTAACAAAAATCACAAACACCTGGAAGTTATTTTTCAACACATATATTATACAATAAATTATGTATCTTATATTTAAACAGTAAATACTTTTAAAGTTATTGTTAAAGTAAGACAGAAGGCAGATTTTAAAAGTGATTGACAAACAGATACCCATACATCTGGAAGAAATATATGTTCATTTGTTAATTATTTTGCCTTTGCTGCTAGTGCAATTCTGTTTATTATTTTCTTTTTTTGACTTTTTGATTATAAGATATATATATATCTTATATATATAATATATAATATAATAATTATATATATATTTAATATAATTTTATTTAATTAAATATGCTCCTTCACATAGTTTCTTTGCTACTCAAACCAAATTCAATTCTTCCTCAGCTCAGCCACAACAAAAATATATTTTAACTTGGCTTTAAGAAAAACAAGTAGTTGATTTTGAATGTGTCAGAAAGGAAAGAGATTTTTTCCCCTTTGGATCAGCTCTAAAATGTAGTCATTCATTATGCATACTATAAATATAAAAGTGGAACCCAACAGTAGTAAGGACAGAATTAAATTGCAGGGTGCCATGTGTGGTTCTGTTTATAGCTGCATTCATATAGATTACATGAAATTTTTTATAGCAGACCTCTTTTAACTATATAGGTGAAGATGACAATTAGGTGTCTGCTGTTTTTCTTTTGTTGCTATGAGATATCCCGGAATTCTTTCCACTCACTTACCCTTTTATCTTTCAGATTAAATACTAAACATTTCTTATTCATTCCACAGCACTTGAAAAGTGCATGTGAGTTTTTGTGGTTTTTCCCTAGTAGTTTACAATATATTTAAAAATGTGCTCATATGAATGATAGTTTAAAAAAAAACTATTTTGGGAATGGTTGCTGAAAGACATTTTTGCCCCTACATAATGCAGAATCAGCAGTACAATAACACAATTCTTAGATAAATTGATTAGTAAACTTAATACTTTACTCGTGATGAGGACAGAGCCAGAGGAGAATCATGTCTATTTGCCTGTGTTCTATTTGGAGCTGAATCTCTATTATTTGTGTCCTCATTTGAAATTAGCCAGTACAAGTATTTTTCACTGTCACTTGTGTTCATCAAGTCCACTTTTATTGTCAGCTCAGGTGTCAGCCCCATCTTAGAGATTTTCATGATTCTGAGTGTCGAGTCTGCACATACAACCTACACTCTTTGTTTGAGGAAGTGTAACTTAGAAAATAAAGTTGCAAAAAGATAAAATACTGAGGGAAAGATAGCTAAGACCTTTTTTAAGAGATTCAGATAATGGCAGCATTTCCAGATTAGCTGGGAAATATTATGTGTTTATTTGTGTGTGTTTTTGTGTGCATGCACTCCACAAAATTTTAATAACAATTATTTATTTCTACACTGCCTATACCAAAAAAATATAAATTTAAAGCAGTGCTAGAAGCAAATAAGTATCTCATACGAATATAGACAGGAAAAAAAAAGGCTTATGTGACGATGGTCACAGGGGTTTGCAGGTGAAGAGAGAGATGAGAATGTTGACTCCATGATCAGAAGGCTTGATTTATTATTTTATGATATATATATTACATTATAACTATATTAAAAAGAAAAGGAAGGAAAAGGTTCCTTGAGAAGGCTGCTAAGCTAAGAATAGAATAGAAAAGAATGATAACAGAGGCAGCTCTCTCGGACTCTGTCTGAGATAGCTCCTGTCTTGATTCGCCATTAATTATAAACATCCAAGAGGGGCCAATCACAGGTGGACCTGTTGCATTCCACAGCAGCAGATAATAATTGTTTACATTTGTTGCTGAAACTTCTCAGCTTCAGCAGGAAAATCCTAAAGAAAAGATTTTCACAAAAAGATGTCTGCGATAGGCTTAGGTCTGTGAAGTCAACTAGGAGAATTTTTTCTCTGTCTAATTTGTCTGGGAAACACCCAAATATTGAATCATACATGTAATGAGGATTTTAGGCCAGGTGAAAGCACACTTTGTTTCCTAATAGCAAAGATCTCTTGGAATGGTCTGCAGCTTTTATTAAGAAGATTTTTGCAAATATGTTAAGAAATATTTTTTTCAATGCCTCAGTCAAAACTGTGACTGTAAATATGCATATATATTGCTCCTGGCTCAGTCTCTCTGGGTGTTTTAATCATTTGTCTCAGCAAATAAAAGAAACACTGTTAGGGATATTCTGAGCCCAAAATCTCTCCTTTTACAGAATATAATCTGTGCACAGATATTCTCTGGATAAAGATTTTGGGACTTTGGATTTTTTCACGTTGCTGGTGGTGAATTTCTAATCTACTGAAAATACTGTACTTTAGGGCTAAGCATCTGTTTCTTCTGATATACTTGTATGTTTTGTCATTGATACTAAGACTGGATACCTAACATGCATATCTTCTTAATGGAAAAGTGAAAATCCTGAATGCTTTCTTTCCCTCAGTCTTTATTAGTGAGACCAGTCTTTGGGGATTCCAGGTCACAAAAACCAAGGGGAGAAGAGCTGGAGCAAAGAAGGTGTACTCTTGCTGGAAGATGATTTTCCCTGATATCCATTCTAAATCTCTCCTGATACAATTTGAGGCTATCTCTCCTCTAAGCCTGTTTGGTTTTTTTTTTTTTTCCAGGCTGAACAGCACCAGCTCCTCAGCTGCTCTTAAGTCTTGTGCTCCACACCCTTCATCACCTTTGTTACCCCTTCCCTGGACACACACCAGCATCACAGTATTCATCTTTTGTTGAGGGTCCTAGAACTGAACACATAGCTTGAGGTGTTCATCAACACCTCAAATGTGCTCTGCTAAGTCCTGCTGGCCAAACCATTGCTGATGCAGGCCAGGATTCCATTTGCCTTCCTGTCAACCTGGGCACGTGCTGGCTCATGTTCAGCAGTTCTCCACCAGTGCCCCCAGTCCCTTTTCAGCTGGGCATCTTTCCAGCCACTCTTCTCCACATCCTGCAGAGGGTTGTTGTGACCAAATTGCAGGACACAGCACTTTGCCTCATTGAATGTCATTGCTTTTGGCCTCAGCAAATCGATCCAGCCTGTCTAGATCTGTCTGTAGTGTTTTCCTACCATCCAGCAGATCAACATTCATACTCAACTCTGTGTCATCTGCAAATTGACAAGAGAGTGCACCTGATCCTCTCTTCCAGGTAATTGATAAATGTATTAAACAGGACTGGACACAGCAATGTTTGCTTTTCTCATTAAAATGGCAAGGAGGATCCCCTGAAAATGAAATCAAGGTGTCAAACATCCAGTGCTCTAAATGACAGGTATACCTGTAGTTTTGTAAGAAGTTCCTCTGTAAAAAGCTGCCTTTTTTAATTTTATACTATGCCTTTGCATATTGTGTTTCACAGAGTCTGATGTAAAGTACTGAGAAGTTGTTTTTGTAACTAGTAAGCAGCTGGAAGCAGACAAGGAAAACAGTGGACTACTGTCAACACTGCAGCACATTAATTTATCCTGGTTAGTCACACCTTAACAAGACAGCAAGAAAACAGAAAAAAAATATTAAAACATAAGAACTGGTCAAATAATAGCGTTACCAAAGCACTGTGAACCATAACAGAAGGGCTAATATCTTGCATGTATTTGTCTCCTAGCAAGTTTGTGCTAATGATGCATCTATTCTGAACTGTGTATTTTGTGTTTTACAGCAGTTCAATAGAAGCTTGTACAAGGCTCATGATGAGAAATGAGCATTGAACAAGTACAGCCAACAGGTTAACAGAGACAACTGAAAACAAGAACCAGTTCTTTAATGTGAACAGTAGGAATTTGAAAAAATATAAAATTTCTTATAATAAAGAAATAAAAAACTCAAAAGGGAAGGAAAAAGGTCAAAGCCAGTAACAAGACATGAATACATACACACAACAAGAGATTGCATCAATTAAAAAATAGTGAACTCACCAGAGACAAAACTAATTGTAGAATAAGTGCAACCCTCAAAAAGCCTGCATATAAATTTCACATATCATCTCTATGGGGATAAATTTAGGGCCAGGTTCTAAAACCATATTTAAAAGGTCAGAGGCAGCATAAATAGCTATCATCTCTTCCTCTGACTTCATCCTTACGTTCTTGTTTTATTAGTTCCCTCTTGGCTCTTCTAGCCTTGAGGTGAACCATGATATAAGGCAAAAGAAATGTTTGTGTCTTTGTATCTCCTACCATTGCTTCTTTCCCTGAAGGTAAAGGAAATATAAAGTAACTTTTTCAGGAGGTATTGGAAAGTAAAGAGCTTCAAAAAAGCCACTCACCATTTTTACTGATGTAGAATAGAAGGAACATGGAACATAAGGAACCATCTCTAAAATCAGTGTAACTGATGTTGGCAAGTCAGCTAAATCTGAGTAAGAGCTTATAACTGTCCTCTAACTAGCCTTAGCACGTGGATCAAAGAATGTGTAGGCTTATGTAAAAATCTGCCTACTAGTCCTGAAAATATCTACTTTGGGATTCCCTCTTGCAGGATCATATTCCAGCTCATTAAAATCTTTTCTCTTAGTATATAGTTAACAGTCTTTGTACTGTAGAACCTCTTCCTTATGTTAAGTCCATGGTCAGTTTTGCTGAGGGTCTGATTCTATTCCTCCACAACTTTTGGAATTTTTTACTCAGTCATGCAGTGTTTAGGTTTTCAGATCTGATGCACAAATATCTTGACAGGGAAGGACATGAAATGAATTCCCATTCCACTAAATTACTGCTGCAAGGGCACTCTGAATTTCCCCTCATATTTTGATATAACAGATCATGCTCAATTAACTGTAAAAAGCAATAAAAGAGGATTTTTTTTTCCCCAAAGGATGTACATTAGGTTAATTTGCTGCATTAAACAGTTGCTTGTTAAATGCAAGCTTATACAAACACCTGATGCTGAGAGCGATGCAGTGGATCTTCTTTGCTTTTAGACCAGTAACAATTTTCAAAGACAGCAAAAAATCCTTGACACACCTTACTCACATCTGTTAAAACAGATGTCAAAATTGAAATTCTCCTGAAATCACAGATTCTGGCCTTTCATCAAGTTTCTCTGGTTATTTCCTGGAACAATAATAAATGCGTCCTCAGCACCTACCACACCCTTGAATATGGGGCTTCCTCACTCTTGGAAAATTTTCATGGCCTGATCTTGATCACATTAGTTGGATTTGTCAGGTCAAAAGAAACTGGTTAAAGGGTTTTTTTGGCAAAAATCAAAACACAATGAGGATGTGTATTCAGATTGCTTTTGATCCAGTAATACAGATTCAGATATCATTTCAGTGTGAAAAAAACCTGAAAAGGCTTTGAAAATACTGTGGAAAATATGTGGATATTCTTTGGAAAATATGTGCTGAACTCTCTTTGTCTGCTTGAAGATGGTGATGACATCCACACCATTCTGATTAGGCCATCACATTGGCCTTGCTGGGGCAGCTGTGAATGTTTCTTTCAACACTCAACTATCACTCCAATATTTTCCGAATTATGCCCTTTATGCTGAGTTCGTGTTTTCTTTGTTATGCTTAATGTCATTCTGTCATCGTGCAGTATCTCTGGAAGGCTGTTAGCATATATGACTGTTTTAAGCTAGTGTTGAAATGGTGAAAATCTGCATAATTTTTAACCTAAATGTTACTAAGCATTCCTTAGACAAATTAGGGTCTCCCTCTGTTTGATGAATGAGGTAAACAATGGATGGCAAATCACAGAATCATAGAATTATTTACATTGGAAAACACCTGTAAGATCATTGACTCCAACCATTGGCCTGACACTGCCAAGTCCATCCCTAAATCATACAACAGGCCTCATCCTACAGATCCAGGCTGTCCATATCCCTCTGTAACGCCTTACTTTCCCAAAGTAGATCAACATTCTTGTCCAGCTTCGTGTCATCTGCAAAATAACTGACTGAGTGTGCATTCTATCCCCTCTCCTAGATCATTGATAAAGCCATTAAACAGGGCTGGTCTCAGTACTGAGCCCTGGGGAGCACCACTTGTGACCAGCCACCAGCTGGTTGTATCTCCTGTCACCACCACTCTCGCAGCCCAGCTGTCCATCCGGATTTTTACCCAGCAATGAGCACACCTGACCAAGCTACCAGCAGCCAGTTTCTCCAGGAACATGCCATGAGAAATGGTGCTAAGAGCATTACTAATGTCCAGGTAAAAATCCACAAATCCAGGTGATGATTTCAGGACAGTAAAAAAAATAGGGGATCATAAGTAATAAGTTTTTACATATTAAATACATATATACCTCTGTAGTTTCTTGACTACCAGGACAATTCCAGATACTGTAAAATACCAGAAAACCATGGCTTCTGAAACTTCATGGACACTTAATCATCTGACTAGGGTTTTTAGCTGGCGCATGAAGAACTTGGGGTTTCTAAAACTTCCAATGCAACCAGTCTTCTTTTTCTGAGATGACAATAGAAAAAAGGAAATCTTGAGTTTCAAAACCCCAGAGATATCATATCTGTTTTGAAGGTGAAACTGGGGTTTTCATCAGAACTGTTTTTCAGTGTAGATTCTTGGCTCCTTACCACAAATGACTGGATAATCACACATTTGCCTGTTTAGACTTCTGGCCCTGGACTTAACTGCCTGAGCCAGCTTGTGCTCTGATTCCCCCAGTCTGGCAAACCATGAAATCTCTGTAACATGGAACCTGCTTGCAGCAATATCCTGTATGTAACAGAAAATATTTTAGTTAACATAAGAAAGCTTGATTCCCCTTAACACTGCAGAGAGGAAGAAAATAATTCTTCCAAT
Organism: Molothrus ater; assembly: GCF_012460135.2. Taxonomy (NCBI): domain Eukaryota; kingdom Metazoa; phylum Chordata; class Aves; order Passeriformes; family Icteridae; genus Molothrus; species Molothrus ater. The sequence continues at coordinate 52,378,718 of NC_050479.2, read as the reverse complement.
CTCTGTGTTAGATTGCTTGAATAAAATTAATAATGTTTAACCACTTTCTATTGGCATTGAAAGAGACATGTATAAAGAGATAATTCATGTGTTACTTTTATCATCAGATAAATTCTTGATTTTCTGATGAAAGCCAAATAAGTCTTCACAAATGATTTTGCAGTTTTTTCCCTGTTAATTTTAATAATCTTCCACATTGCTTTAACAAATGTTGTTGTTTTGAACAAAAATTATAAAATACAATTTTATATCATTTAATACAACGTCCATAGTAATGAAAAGCTAGTAACAGGAAAATGTGATATCTCTGCACCAGGAGCACCTACAGAAAATTTAGTTTAGCGTATCATCTCCTTATGCCTAAGGTAACACCCGTTTTGCCTTGCAATAACCATATAAACAAAATTACATAATTTTCTGGAAAGGCTTAATATTCCAGTCAGAAAATAGTTCTGAGCCTTAGAACAGATTTGTGAAATCTTCAGGTGCTCTATATCATTAGATGGACAGTGATGACAGGCTTGGAGTTGGGACCATGTGTCCTTCTGTCCCATAGATGTCAGTTTTTCATGAGGCTGCAAAAGACAAAGCAAATCCTGCCTTTAATCTTGCATAAGAGGTTTCCTGTCGAATAAGCTCCCTTTATCAATACACCCTGAGGTAGAATGCTCTGTTAAAAAAAGGGATAGATCTGTAGGATGCCACAGTAAAAGTAGGTTAAGAAGCACATACACAAGCTAGAAAGAATTTTAGAAAGACAATGTAATGGTTGTCACATCTGACTTTTCTTTTTCTTACACTCTCAGTGAATTACACAGACTACCACAGAACTCAGCTGCTGCTTTGACACGAGCAGTTCATCCTAAGTTGTTCAAAGGACTTTTTCTATCTTCTCTTGCAAAAGCAACTTCAAAGTTGCTCTTCTGCCTGTACTGGTTTAGCAGTCTTCTCAAAGTTACTTTTTACCACTCTGTTACTGGATGCAAAGAGCACATTATTGAATTGAATATATGCTATTTTCTTTTCCTTTCACATTAAGAAACTTCCTTTGAAAACCCAACAAAACCATTTAAGGGCAAGATTTCAGAAGACCAGACTTACCCACTTGTGAGTTTGAAGGGATATTTAGGTTTTTGCAAAGTAAAGCCAAAGCATGGAGTCTTGGTTCTGCCATTACTTTAATTCATATTTTACAACTTCTGCTTGTCATTCTTGAATGACATTCTTGACTTTTCATTTCGTCTTTCTCTCTTTACCCAATATCATCTCCAGAATTCCTTTTTTTCAATGTTTCTGTGGGGTTTTTTTGTGGCATAACAATATTGATTTGAGGTTTCTCTAAAACATTACCACAGTTGTTTCACACATAGTAACACTATCGCAAAATATTTTTTGACCCAAACTCTGACTTTTGCCGCAATCCAGCACAAAAGTAAATCAATTATTTATGTCAATATATGATATATTCCGTGTATACGTTTAAAGTCAGAAGTTAACTAGTTGGTCTCTATATATTGTGTTGCCCCTACTAAGGATTTCTATTTTTTCCACAGTTCAGTGTGATCACTGGAAGACCAATCATGTGTATATTGAAATGGGTGAATTTCTAAACATTTTACTCCTGTCATAGTCTGACAAATATATATGCACCTTAACCTATAAACATTCTTGATACATTTTGTCTGCCCTCATAGAGAACAGCTGAGCACTATTTTTCTGCTATTTTTATTAATTTGCCAAGAACATAATATTAACTTTTATAAAAAAGGTACTATATTTTCACAGGGATATTGCTTATTTATTTAATAATGTATTTTTTCACACTAACATACCAGATCTTATAGAGGGCTCACAATTTCCCAGACACATTTCTGCTTTTATCAATTCTTGTTTGTAAGTGCAAATGAGCTGATATGTATTCCTTTCATACTTTTTTTGTTACTTGTTTGTTTGGATTGCATTTATTTGGGGTTTTTTTGATTGCAAGACATACCATATATCTAAAAAAGAAAAACGTTTTGTTGATACCCAGCAAGTATTTCATGGGCCCCAGTGATTTAAAATAACACTTGTGGACTTAAGGGAAAAAAGATATGTTTGTGACTTCTGCTATTCTGTCAGAGATATAGAAGAGTAGTGAATAGAGTTTGGGGCCTGGGAATGGGAGACAAAAAAGTAGGATAAAGTTAGAAGAATCACCTGGAAGGACCTATTAGCAATAGTATTCCCAAAGTAACCCAGCAGGATGTCAACCTGCTTTGCCAAAAGAGCTCCTTTAACTCCTCTGAAAACAATTCTTGGATAAAGATGAAAACTGGGAAGCATATATTCAGCTCTGCTTCTCCTAGGTATCTAACCTATATTAATATTAATGAGGCATGAATTGTAATGCACAGAGTAGCTTAAAATTCTCCTGATTTCAGAAAGTGTTGTGACTGTTCATCACTTTCAACTGAGCCCTTTGCACCTTCACTGTTTAATATGTTAATTTTATTAAAATATCTTTAGTGTATTAGTCTTTATTCAACATTGCACTAACATGTCAATTTAAATAATTTTATGATTATATAGCATATTTCTTCCTTTAAATATTAACTCATAAACTTTGATATTTTGTTGACATTCACAAATAGCAACTCTGAATTGCTAATCTCACTCTAATAAAAGGTGAATTTGACCAGAATTTTGAACTACTTTAGGGATAAGATTTAAATTAGTTAAATTTCACAAAGGAGGAAATTTTCATCTGTTGCATTAGCATCTACCTTGTACTTTAGTTTATGATGAAACATACTGCTGCATATATGTCTTAAAGGTATTCCAATATGCATTTTTTTCCTAGTTGCTTGGTTTAAGGCAAATTTTAAGAGGTCGCCACTCCAAAATGAATTACCTCCTCTTTGTTTTAATCAATCCCTTTCCACAAATAATAAATTATGTTCAGCAATTTGCTGGGCAAGCAGGTTGACAGCCTAGGGGGTTACTTTGGCAATATTATTGCTAGTAGGTTCAGGAGGGGATCTTTTCTTGGGGAAACAATTTCAACTGCCAGACCTAGCTCTGAACTCTCAAACACAACAGAGATATTAATATTCCTATGAAAGGCCACAAAGCTGAATAGGGGCTGAAGCATCTGTTGGTACAAAGAGATGCTGAATGTGCTGGGACTACTCAAGATGGAGAAGGGAAGACAGAAGAAAACTTATTAGCAATTATAACTGATAAAGAAGATGGAGACACACTCCTCTCAGTTGTATTCAGTAAATGTACAAGAGACAATGGACAGAAACTGAAATATAAGAAATTCCATCTGAACATAAGAAAAAAAAACCCATTTTGTTTCTGAGAGTGCCCAACAGATTGCTCACAAAGTCTTTGCAGTCTCTACCTGTGGAGGTATTCAAAACCCTACAGCATACAGTCATCAGCAACCTGCTTTGGGTGGTGCAATTTTAGCAGAGTATTTGGAGTAGGCAGTCTCAAGATACCCTTCTAATCTCAGCTTTTATATGGGTCTGTATTTATATCTATTTTATTCAGAACACTATGAATTTCACACCACACAGTAGCAAGATTTCTAGTGCTAATATCCACAACAGTGGCTTTTGGGAACCAATTTTACCATGATTGTTGGTTTGTGGGGTTTTTCTCCCCTTTACTTCATAAAGAGTTCTTATCCATCTCCCTTCAACTAGTAGTGGCAGTTTGTTTTAAATTTCAGTGGAGCGTGCCTTCATGTTCATTTGCTGTTAAACAGCCTCCACAATGAAATAGTTTTAAAAAAGTGCCCTCTCAAATCTGTCATATAGCACAAAGATTATTTTGTCTCATATCCTTTAAGGGAAAACAAATAAATAGTAAGCCATGATAATATGTTTAATTCATTAACTTTTTGGAAACTAGCTAGTTTTAAATCATCTAACATGTCCAAATGCCTTCTTATTGTTTTTCAAAGGATTTGGTAAGTTTGTACACTATCAAATGGAAAAGAGATTCCACAGGCAGCAAGCCCTGTCTCATGTGCAATCTGTCAGACACTGAATTATAGTTATAAATATCTTGCTATGCTTTTCTGTACTATAGATTGCCAAAGTTTTGAATTTGCTCAGTGTCATGGAGAAGGAGCACAGATTATAGATTAAAAGCCATGAAGGAAGAGACAGTTTTTGAGAGGAGGTGAACACAGTAGATAAGAAACTGGTAAAGATATATTAAAAAAATGAACACAAAGTTTAAAGCTTATACAAGAGCAGTGAAAAATGTGTACCATTTTCTTCCAGTGATGAAGCACAAACTTTGCTACCAAATCAGCATTTTTCAGTCATCCCTCCTTAATTTCTATATTTCTTTGAGGAATGATTTGGTAAATATATTTGAGCAGTAGCCTTCACAGTGGCTGATTTGTGTAGCTTCATGCTTTCCATACTGACATTCATTATTTATTTTGTGAATACAACTTAATTTATTAATGACTGCTGTTAAAAGGCATGCTATAGTTTGCATTTTAACCATTCCCCCCCCTTTTTTCATACATAAAAGATCTCAAACTTTCAAACACTGTTACATCTTTCACTACTCATCATTTTTGTAATGTCTACTTTCACTGTTTACAGATGCAATATTCATTATTAGACATTAAAAATCTATTACTGTTACTATTACTTAGATAGTAATTCCTTACTACTAATTTTCCCCCTGTTATAACATAATACATTTTGACCTAATGTGTGCTTACCTTTTCAATACATATATATATGGAGTATAGAGTGGGGTTTTGGCTGATTGGTTGGTTGTAACTGTTGGGACTTGAAGTGGTGCTGAAGTGATGTACCTTGCTTCATGTCCATTAGCAGACTGTACTATCTTGATGTAGCTGATGTTACCATGTGGAACAGGCCAGGAATCTGGTAATATTTTCCCTCTGAGGTTCATTACTAGACCTGAAAGTCTGAATCAATGTCAAAAAGTTTACTTGAAAACTGGAACACCTCAACATGTTTTGATTATTTTTTTTTCAACAGCAATTACTATCACAATGTGAACTCACAGAGATTGCATCCTGAGACAGGACTCATTGGAGGTCAGTGGAAAGGCTCCATTGATTTTAGCTGACCCCTTGTGAAAGAACTGCAATAACTATTCAAAAACTTATTTTGATCTGGTTTGTCCATGAAAATCACAATTGAATGGAGTTAGTAAATACATATTACTCAAGCTGAATATCTTTACACATGTATGTATATAGAGAACACAAATAAACTAACACACACATACATATGTAAATATTTCTATTCACCCACACATGTTATGTCTGAGATACAGGAATCACTGTGACAATTGTCTGATTCACCTGGTTTCTTTTAAATACTTGAATGAATTTTGTTAGGAGCACAGTTTGAAAGTTACTGCTATTACTAGGAAGTTCATATACACAGCTGTTAGTCTTTGAAAAATATATCCCAAATAACCTGTATACACAATTGATGTCTTATAAATAGCACAGAGGCCTGTGGTCCTTGGTTATTCTTAATTACTAAGATGCAGGGTACCATTATTGAGAACAAAGAAAACCAGAATAAAGCAGAACTATTCTTTTTACCTGCATTCCCTCATTCAAGACTATGTTTTCATGCTGCTTGTCCATCTTAAAAGATGGGGAAATCTCATCTGTTCCCACTGCTGACTATCCTGGTTTTCATTTTCCTTTCATCCTTCTCACACATTTATCAGGATGTTTTGCTTATCTTCAGCCCCTTACGCTAATCTTATTGTTTATGTTCTCTGTCTGCCATATCTTTTACTTGTGTCACTGTTTGCAAGTTTTGGTATGCCTCCCAGAGAAAATGGCACACTTCTTTGTCCCTTTGTTGGTCAAACTATTCACATCCTGAAGTACAATGTGTGTGGGTATGTCTTGATCAGCAGTCTTTAAAAATATTTATTAATTAACATTGGTTATCACAAATTTTTTCATTGGATGCCTGTCACAAATGGCAAGAAGTTTGGCAAAGGCACCTTCTGCTATACTCAGGACATTAAGGAAAAGTTTAAACTTTCTGGTCAAAAGTCCTTCTAGAAAGTTCACTCTTTCCTCAGAGCATTGATCTTTAACAGTAGTTCACTTAAGAACTTCTTTTACTTTCAACTTGTGATAATCAATTTTAGATTATTTGGCTATCCAATAATGTTTATTTTACTAAGCAGGAAGAATTCCACATCTGTCCCAAAGGGCAATTTCACCCATTTACTGCACTGTCTTATTTGCAAAGCTTCTTGTTTTGTGTATTTAAAGTTATTTTTAATCAGCATTAAAAAATATTGCTAGTATCAATAGCTACTAAGCACTTGTTCTCACTGTATTCACATATTGAGCTCACTGATGCTTCATACATCTTATGCTATGCTGCTGTCATTATACTGCAAAGGTTTCATATTGTTGTCGCCTTATTGCAAGAGTTTCATACCTCCTTGATGTTTCTCATAGACATCTCCTCTAAGAGCTGTTTCTTCCTTCTTCTCACAGCAGCCAACTAATCCCTATTCCCCTCAACCAACCAATCCACTCTTTTATAGCACTGTTTTTCTTATTAGTTACAGCTGTGGTCTGTTAAAGTCCTAATCTTTAATAATTAGCTCAGCTGCAACTCCTTAGGGGTAAGATTACTTTCTATACTACCTTTATTTTCTTATATTCTATCCCCCTACACTATGTAAGTTCATTTCCTAAGTAACTTGTAAAGACTGAACTGAACTGAACTGAATAACTACTGCAGAAAAGGTAAAGCAGGATGTGGCAAACATGCAGTCTAAATTGAAGAAGAAAAAGAAACCAGACCTGAGTTGCTATACTGTGTGATGCTAAATACAGCACGTGGGCAGGACACTTGGAAAGAACATGGAGAAACACAAAGCCAGAAGCTAGAATGTCACAGTATGGCAGTGGTTACTTTTATATTCGCAAATAAATTCAGTGCCTACAGACAGAAGCTGTAACTTGCCTTTATTTCAAAATGTCACTGGCCCAATTTAGTCCAATCACAGAGTTACTGCAAAAGACCTAAGCATTGACACTTTTCACAGTTTCTAACAAAACAGCTGAACTAGGTTTTTCTTGTTTTGTTTTGTTTTAATATCATTCCACTGTCAGTAAACAAAAATGCTATCATCTCCTCAGAGAAATTTAGTAGCTGACATAATGTCAATGGAAATGAATCTGTATTGATTTATATTCAGACTTGTAGCCAGATGTACACAAAGTCAGCATCTAAACTGATTCTCTTTGGTCCTCTATTTCTTTCTTACATGAGTAGTGTTCCCACACCACTGTACAGCACTGCTCCCTTAGCATGAGACATTTCAAGGTTAAATGTGAAGAAGTGTATACTTATTTTAAATTTTGCACACTGCAAGTTCATTCTACTATTGACAGGAAATTTGAAGAAAATAAATGCCCACTGAGGCTGATGAGTGATTTCTGTAATCTTCATAAAACTTGACACTCTCAGCAATTTAAGTCACTATCTTGTTTCTTATTATCTATATGTAAGTAATTGCAAATCAGGACTATAGATTTTTTATTCACTAATACCCTGCAAAATTGTATGTAATGTAAGTTGCTCAATCAGATTTGCTGCCTCTTAATTTGTTTTTGTTATATTCTTTCCTAAACATCCATTGTTGACTATTGTCAGGCTTTTGTGCCAGATAATTCTTTGGTCTCTTCCTATACAGACATTTTTATGTTCCTTAAATACTCAGAATTTTCTTGCATGGATTAAAAATTTAGTAGTTTTCACATTCTACTATACAGGTATCAAACACTTGCAGAACTTCTATAAATGTCAAGAAACTTAAACAAATAAATTATTTTAAATCATTGATAGCCAGAGAATTTTTTTCCTACAGAAAATCATAGTAAGGTACTTTTTTGAAAAATTCTTTTCCCTATTATTTTGTGCTAGTTTATTCCATGGAGTTAAAATCCTCATCAATTAGTGGAATAGTGATAGGAAGTAAACTCATGAATAAAGGAGAAGTTTTCCCTATCTTTACCCCATTAAGGTGTTTTTTATCAACTCAATGTGGAATGCTTAATGCTTTTTCTTAAAAGTGCTGTGCAAGCATTGTGTAAATAGTTTTCTTTGAGGCTGCCAACTAAAAGCCTTTATTTGTGACTTTATTGTTAGTAACCAAAATATATTGCTCCACTGCTATAACACAAAGTAAGCTTTAAGTTTATTACTTCAACACATTAATTAATTTATTAAATATTAATGATGAAAAAAAACTTTCAAGGCATGTTATATACAGCTTCAGCATTGTTAATGTGTTATTGCCCCATTTATCAGCAGCTATGCATCAGATGTACAAAGCAATATAACTGGTTGATGAGGTATGTTCATACCATATGTTGTTAATCTAGTTAATGGAATAACAAATACATAGATGGGTCTATTAGATGTCTGACTTTACAATATAAATATATGTTAAAATATTTTATCTTCAGACAGGATGATTACACTGTCTATTTGATCTCAGGTAAAGAGTAGAGCATGAATAAAAATCTTTCTAGAGTTATAATTATGCCGGTTTCAGTTTACTGTCCAAAATTTTACACTGAGGAAACATCTATACTTAAAAAAATACATAGATATATTTTTTCTTTAAAGAAATATATTATAAAGTTATAGGAAAAGTAACTAAACCTTTAAAATCATTTACATCTCTTTGCACACTTAATTTTATTTAATCCCTTTAAATTTTCTTGGTCTTCCATTTACTGTGCTGCATCAATATGAATTCTCATCTACCTCTTGTGTACTGAAAAACATGTAATATAATATCAATCTTCTGAGATGAATTTTTACTTGAATGTCAGTTTTGGAAGTTGAAATTTGCTTTTCTAACTTCAGTATGTGATGGTTATTGACCTAGACCTTGGAGGTTGAAAATTTAAAGATTGATCCATTCTTTTGTTCATAATACTTCTTGCACAATTCTTAAACCCTGCTCATTTATTTTCATTTATCAGTATTGTCTCTAATTAGTTTTAAAAGTGACATATTTATGAGGCAATGATTTATAAATTAACATCTTTTATTTAACATACCTTCAATTTATTTCCTTTGTTTTCTTAATCATTTAAACTATAGGCAGTCAATTCTAATACATGGAAAATATGATGTTTAAGATTTCAGATTGCAGCTATCCTTTTGAAAGCTCCTGTAAAACTTTAATTAATTTAAGCAAGTAAACCATTCAAAGGGAATATCAAAACTAATGCTGTAAATATTTAAAGGGTAATTCTTTGTTCTACATATTCCAACTAATTAGTTCTGCCTATCCTATTTTCTACTGGAATGTTGTATGCATTTGTAATGTGACAAATTTATTACTCTTATTTTATTTACATTCTGCAATGAAATAAAAATAAAAAAACAAAATATGGGCATGTATTTGTAAAAGCACTGGTTTTCTTTTCCTAAAATACATTGTCTATAATTTTAGATTCTTTTACTTTAGTTGGAATATTATTCATTCTTCAATATCATTCTGTATGATTGGTAGAATTTTATGTTGCTAATACTACATTTTATGACATATTTCCAAATAGATACATTAAACTCTCCCTCGCTCTTGCATCTGTGAAAGTATCAATACACATGAAAAGGAGAGTTAGTGGAAACATGGCTTTGAATGTTTTAGGAGAGGTGTTACTTCCAAAAGGAGTATTAATGTTGTGTGAAAACTCCTGTAGTGGCAGATTCATGTTTCAGCTCCATAATTTTTTTTTTAGAAACTTCACAGAGAGTGGAGACCAAATTTAATATCAACAAGAGATCAATTCCCAAATAATCAATTTTAGTCAACCTTATAAATATTCTGCTTTGTTGCTGCATATTTTATCAAATATATTTTCAAGTCACATGGGGAAATAAAATATGGAGAATCCCTGAAATGCCTTGCAACTTTTACACAAATAGATTTTCAAGAAAATCATCATTTCCATTTCAAATACATCTGGGACAGTCATGATGGTGGTGTCAACCTGTTGGAGTTTTTGTTGCTGGGAAAAGTTGTACAAAAGGACTGGGTTTTACATTGACCAGTTACTGAATAAAGTGTATGATTATATTTGAAATGCAACTTGTGTTTCCTTGTTCTAGCAGACTACTTAGAGAACTAGCTTGCAGACTCAAGAAATGCAACTTGTGTTTCCTTGTTCTAGCAGACTACTTAGAGAACTAGCTTGCAGACTCTCTCCTTTTCTCTGTTTTTGTTTCTTCCCTATTTTCTTGGCTTCTTTGCTACTCTATATACAATTTTAAAATTTTTTTCCCAAATAAAATTGTTTCATAGTCCGATAATTATGACACAGTTTTTACAAGGAATTTTTAAAATCTTTGTTAGAGTTAAGAAAGCTAAGGACTTAGGTCTTTTTCTTCCCTTATGAATATTGCAATGAAAGTGTTAATTAAAGACCAATTCTTTATTTTTATTTTGAACACAGGTAGATAATACATTTTGTGGACCAATATTTGCCATTATGATGTAAGTTGTCACTTCTTAACAATTTACCTTCTATAACTATGTTTACAATACTTTCTGTGAAGATCCTAGGGAGAAATAAGGAGAAATTTACTCAGCCAGTGTCTGCATGTGTATCAGAAGATCCTTGGACACCTGAGGAATTTTCCCATGAAAGGATTCAGTTATGGAAGAGGTAATTATCCCAGAATTTTACATTCTTCTTAAACACTACTTAAGGAACTTAAATCCCATGTCCATTCAGATCTATCTCTGCACAGAAATTTGTGATGCCAGTACTTGAAATGCATCTCTAAGAGGCTTCACTATCACAGAATGAATGAGGGTGGAAGGGGTCTGCAGGGGTCATCAGGTCCAACCCCACTGCTTAAACCAGGACACCCAGAGCCTATTGCCCAGGATCATATCTGGGCATTCTTTTAATGATTTAAAAGATCCAGACTCCTCAACCTTTCTGGGCAGTCTGTGCCATGGTTCATTACCCTCACATTAAAAAATCGCTTCCTGATGTTCAGAGGCAGTCTCTTGTATTTCAGTGTGTGCCCACTGCCTTGTGTCTTTTCACTGAGCATCATTTAAAAGACTCCGGTTCTCTCCTTTTTGCGCTATTCCTTCAGGTAAGTAAGTGCGCTGCAATGTACATAAATGTCAAAAACCTCCCTGAAGCCCAGGTAGACAATATTTCTTTCATCTAGCAGGCAAGTTGATTCCTCATAGGAGTTTAAAAGGTTGTCAAACATGAATTTCCCCTGGTGAATCCATGCTGACTGCATTATTTTCTCCTCCTTAATGTGCCTGGCAATGTTTTCCAGGAATAGCTGCTCCATAAACTTCCTAGGATAAAAATGAGGCAAGCAGGCTGGCTTGTACTTTTCTGAGTCCTCCTAGATGCCTTTCTTGAAGATGGGTGACATTTGCTTTCATCCAGTCTTTGGGCACTTTTCTCAGTTACCATGATACATCAAACATTATTAAGAGTGGCCTCAGAATAACATCTTCTGGCACCCTTGGGACCTATGGATCCATCTCAACAGGGCTCGTGGACTTAATGGAATACTTATGAATTCAGTGACTATGCCCATAATATTTGCGTGGGATAATAGGACGTATTAACAGGTACTTGAAGAGTGAGTGAAAAGCTATGGAAGCAGGACAAAGAATAGAGTTCCCTCTTAAGACAAAGCATCCTATTATGCTGAGCAGCTATAGGTCCAGGTAACCTTCCCCTCTGAAAGGACCCAGAAGACATTATTTTACCTTATCCAGTAATAAAATGTATTGACCATTCACTTGCAATATAAAAAATTAAATTATTTCAGCAATTACTGTCTCCTAACTAGACAATAATGTACTAGCTGGGTATTCCCCTAGCAGATGAGGGCACCTGCTTGATGTCTCTTATGCATACAGGCTATTCTAATTAGATCATTTGAGTGGGGATTACTGGTCTTTGGACTTTCTTTCTGATGAATTTTGAATATCCACTGAAGCAAGGACCTGAACATGAAAATTTCTTTTCCCATCAGTGCACTCTAACATCCATGGCTGCAATGCCATTGTTTCTCACCAACTGAGTCAATAATTTATTACTACAAAATGGAACAGCTCCAAGAGGAAACATAAAGGCTGGATAATATTCTCTCTTGGTAAAGCTATTTATCTCAAACAAAGTGACCAACTTCTAATCACTCACAGGCCTGAAGCTATAAGGAGGGGGAGATGGAGCAGGTTTCCTTCCACTGCCCTTCTCTTTGTCACCTCAGTGTTCAGTGTGGGTATGAAGACATTTAAAAGGATAGCTTTGCTGGATTAATAAAATTCATTCTAGAACAATAATTTTTTTAGCAAGCAGAAGGTAAAATAACAAATAATATGTAATTGATTCCATGGAAGATTGAAATTATTATTTTGCATGTTATGATGTATATTATGTAAGTTTGTCTTGCATTGTTCTACAGGTTTTCTACCTAGCATACCTTTCCTTGTGAAGGCACTGTCCTTACCTAATACTCTTATAAGGAGGAATACGCTTCTGATAAGAAGAGCAGTAGGCTGTCTTTACTTAGCTTTTTATTTTTACTGATGCTTGGTCCTCTGAAATTAATGTTTTTTTTTTTAAATTGAAATGTGTTAATACTGTTCCCACAGGGTAATCCTCAGACTCTTCCTGTCAGAGCTGTCACTAGTCAGCTGTTCTCCTATCTACCTTTAAGTAGTTGAATGTTCTGGTCTAAAAGTAGCACTTTCTATGTAGTCATGCTCTTAGTTTCCAGTGTCATCTTGAATCCAAACACCCTCCTTTGAAGTACCATCAGTTCTTTATTCAACTAAGAAAAAAAATTGTTCCATCCATGCTTACTAATTTAAAATATTAGGGCGTGGTGTCCCTAAACAATTCTCTGCAGTTTAATACTGCTTATATTTGCCATGTTTCTTCAACTCATTTGTAAGTCATTTATGAGTTAGGTTATTGTGAGAATTGCTAAGTTTGGTGATTAAGAAGGGTATGGGGATGTTCTTGTGGCTCTGGTATGAGGATACTTTTCTAATCCATGCAATCATCCTGCAAATGCAAAAACCTGTATCCTGTATACATAGTGAACTACATAAGAAATAATGGAACAAATTATTATTTTAATTTTCTAATGGATAGAAGACATTAGAAGAGTCCATAGCAAGTCTTCAGAGCCTCTAACTTTGGAGGCTTTGCAGAACAGGAATGCCACTCTGCTTCTGCTGGAGTAGACAAATTGACACGTAAAGGAAGAATGAAGTTAAATGTGTTTCAGAAGGGAATCAGTGAAGGTGAATATAAATTCTTTTAATCGAGAGATGATTCCAGAACTTCTTTTCTATGTGAATAACCTAATTTTTGAATATATTTTACACTCTGATAGTAATATTTTTCCCAGGTAGAAGATTTTGTTGCCATGCAAATGAGATAAAATATGTATGTATGTATGTATGTATTTATTTATTTCCTACTGTAACAGCAATATTTTCAGTATGCTCCTGTCCAGAGAAAAGCTTTTGAATGTTGTTTTTTGAGTTCTTAATTGGAGGAAACGTGTGGATTGACAACAGCAGATAGAGGTGAAATGAAGGAGATGTCCAGTGTTTTGATGGAGGGTATGTTTGGAAACTGGGATTTAGACAGCATTAATAAGATGGGAAATGTAACTTTTTCAGCAGCTAATTTATAAAGAATGGTTCTATGCTTCTATTACTTAAATAGTTTGTGTATTCTTCTTTATAAATTTCAGAAATCAGAAATCAGAAATAATATGAATTATGAAGCAATATAGACATGATAAAAGCTATCAGAAGTCCTCAAGATTGGAGGCTTGTCTCCCCCTTATGCACAGATTTTTGATGCACTGAACTGATGCTGCAGTGCAGCACAACCGACTACTATTTGTGCAATAGATGATTAGAAAAGAATAACCTTGTAGATACAAAGTAATCAACATGTTTCTTCAAGAAATAGAATTTGAACAATGGAAATAATAACTTAATGTAGCCTGTTGAACTGTGGAAGAGAATATAATTGCTAGTTACAGGATATTTTTAAAAATTTCTGAAAATATAGCATATTACATAAAATATAAAGATATTTTTGGTATCCTTTGTATAGCCTCATCAGTTTCATCTGTTCCAACTTCCTTGTAATATTCAGATTCCCCTGCTAAATTTAAGGCAGTATCAGGACATATATATGTGAGGTGGATGAAGTGTCAAGGTGAACAGTACCCTATTCTGTCAAAGTCAGATATGTCACACTCTGCAAAGTATTTATGACACCAGGATCTGATTAGCACAGCACTGAAACCTAAGTTACAAGCCATAAAAAGTGTCAGTTGACACTAAAAAAAGCTCTCTGCTGAACAAATTGAGCCATAGTGAACATAGTTGTGCAATATATGCATATGGACGCCATTTTCTTAATTTACATTCTTTCCCAAAGCTGTCTTTTCTTTGTGGCTGCATCTTCTCTCAAACTCCCACAACTTTTAGAGGCATAAATGCTAGCTGAGATGATTAGTCTTACAAGATCAATAGAAAGTAGATGGATCTGTAATTTGCTATATATTCCCCATTGTTCTGCCACTACATGCATTTGAAAAAAGTTCCTGTCTAGGTTTCTTGTAGACCCACTTTGGGTACTTGAAGAGTGCTGTAAGTTCTCCTCAGTGCCTTCTCTTCTCCAGGCTGAACGGACCCAACTCTCTCAGCCTACCTTCATAGGAGAGGTGTTCTAGACCTCTGATCATCCTCATGGCCTCCTCTGTTCCAATGGGTTCACGTCTTTCATGTCTTGGGATTCCCAGACCACAGCAGTTCAGTTTAGGCAACCCACTTGAGTCTATCCCTTTCTTATTTTCTGTTTTCCGTGTGGAGTACTCCAGTATTCAAAGAGGTTTATGGGAATCACAGTTTATGCAAACTTAATCATTTGCATTGTAAATTCTACTGCTGGAACTGAGCAGTTACATTTCACAATTTTGCATCGTATAACTGAAGTCTTTTGGTTGAATGCCTGCCTAGCTCTGTTAGTTTAAAATGCAACTGCACCACAGAATGCTAATGCTGCAAAGAAAAAGTATTTTAAAAACAACAAACAAGTCTATATGAACTCATAAAGCAAAATGACATTTCAACACAATGCATCATTTAATAAAAGTAATTGTTTTAATTACCACACAGTATAGAAATATAACTTAAATGAGAAAAATATATTAAAAGTGATATGCTATAAATGATAAATCATATATCATAAGGAAGGGAACCCATAAACCAATTGCCAAACTCAGAGAGAAATGTCAATGAATTAATATAGACTTGTGATGTTTTAAATTCATAAATGCAAACCTAGATTCTTCCTTAAAGAAAAAAAAAGGATATTTTTCCTGTGGTGATATATATTAGCTGATTCTTTATAACCCTACTATTTATTATGTATAATAGTTCTATTATCTTCAAATTTTTCAGAACACTACTTGCATCTGCTTCTTCTATTGCAAAGTTTTACTCTATCTTGATTAATAATGACTACATTCTAGTGATTATTCTGTGATATTTTTTTCTAGTAATACTCTCAGCCTTCTGACTTCAGAATTCAATGAAGGAATCCACTGACAACTCAGCTATATGCTCATGGGACAAGATGACTTTTATATTTTCTTTTGGTGAACAGCTGTGAAGACTCCTCCATGACACTGAAGATCTCAATATGGCTCCTGTGCTTCTTTGGCTGAGTCCTATTGAATGTTAATAACAGAAATGGCAGTTTAATGGGAAAATATTTATAGTCTTTTCAAGTAACATAATTTCATTGCTTCAGTGAATATACTATCTCCTTAAACAGTACAACTAATTACACTACATTTCTTGTTTCACATAGTTTATCTCTTTATTTTGATTTTAGTTTAGGTTTTGTATTTTTTTTAATCTTAGTAACAGAGAAATAAATGTCAAACTTGTCATTCAAACTAAACCATGATAAATATGCTTTGTGATAATGCAGTGAGGCAATGTATAATTTTCCATCAATTCATAAGTCATATGAAGATGAAAAACCTGCATAAAAATTCCAACTCCCTTCCGTGAGGACTGGGACAGAATGTTTTCTGACTATTATTACTACTTACTAAAACTTACTTCTTCCAAAAAGAGTGGAAAAGCATTAGTGACATTAACATCTTTCCATTTGTTGTAGCTGCAGTGTTTCCTAATGTAGAAACCTTCAATCTCACTTTAGGCACTTGGAATATCTGGAAACATGATCAAAGCTGGCTCCCTAGAAGAATCAAAGGAGACAAACTAGCATATCTGATTAATGAACTAGGAATTCTCTGTTGGCTACAGAAGTATTGGGCAGCCTGCACTTTTAGATAAAATGTTTTTAGGACACCAAGCATATACTGTTTTCTCACCATTATTAAGCATGCTCATGTGAATTTTGTCAAAAAAGAGCCTCAGAAATGGACAACCCCTGTCAGGTCTATATTCATAGGATCTGCACAGGAATGGGAGCGGAAAGATCTTTCTGTGGATACTTAATAAGAACAGAAAATAAATAATTTTAATAGAAATCAAATATGCTACTGAAAGCTGATGTTGATCAATGACACCTTCCAAATGATAAATGATTTCTAATTGCATATTTTGCTCATTCTTTGAATGCTCATTAATCTCTAGTGAGTATAAGATGGGAGTATATATTCCTAAATATTAATACTTCCCATTAATTTTAAAATTCAATTATGATTTTCAGTCAGATGGAATAACATTATCATATGCATCCTGTCAGGTAATCTATTGGACCGAGCTAGTCTCTTCCTTTTTTGATGGACTACTTTGACTCTTTACCCACACATATCTTTATATTTTCTTTTTATTAATCAAAATGTATGATTTCTTCAAAGATAAAATTCACTGATATTTAAAAAAAGCATAAAAATCACTATTATTTAACCTCTTTCCCCTGCCTCCCATTGTTTTTTGTTTTTTTTTTTACTGTAGGTTATTAGTATTTTTCTAGAGTTAATGACTAGAATACACCTTTTTTTGTATATGGGATTTATGAAGCATAAACTGCTCAGTGACTTGCTAAATAGGTAAAACCTGCCTGCAGTATGAGAGTACAGGAGTCTTTGTTCCCAAGTGCATATTTTAATTTTATACAACCTATTTCCTTCCAGGTATAGACTGTAAACTACAAGGAATCAATTTCATATATAGAGAAAATATTTGCCATGCACTTTGACTTTCAAAACAAAAGCATTGAGAGTGTGCCTTATATTTAAGTAAAGGATAATGCTGACACCAGTGACATTAATAAACATCTGCAAGACGCTGAGGCTATTTCTGTGTGTAAAAGTAGCACAGGGACAGGAAGAAGGTTTGCCATTATTCATGCTTAATTGCCAGCACCATCTACAACGCTGCTTTCTGTATGCCAGCTCTTCCCCAGGAAGCATCTAGGCTTGGACAGCACATCCCCCCAGGCAGTACAGAAGAACAAACCCTGTGTGATGATGAGTTTAAGCGAGAGTACACAATAAGGCTTTGCCACCTAAGCCTGGGATCAAAGAAGTGTCCCTTGCAGAAAATAACATGTAACTGCATCAAAATTGCTTTCTTTGAAACTGCTGTATCTTTAACCATGAATCAATGTGTTTGTCTATAGAGTTATCTTACTTCCCACAGTTCTTAGATTGCACTGAAATAAATTTCCTTGAATTTCAGAGGGTCAAACATTTCATTACATCTGTAGGACAAACTGTACTGCTAGGTACAGACCAGTATCTACACTGGACCCAAACCTTGTTGCTTTTGAAATTTTTATTGAAATCAAATGCATCCCTTCTTGATATTTAGAATGTCCTGTATCAGTCATGAAATAATGCCATATAGTATCAACTTTTACTTAATTTCAGACATAGTGAACGACAAAATGAAGTTTCTACTTTTCATCCTAAAGTGCATCTGACTTGGTTGCCATGCTGTTTCAATGATTTTGTCTCCGCCATTTGGTTGAACATTTTTGTTCCTGTGAAATGACATCTTTTTTATTATCTTTAAAGCCTCATTTAAGTCCAAACCACACTATCTGTACAATTTATGTTTAGAATATAGGCTGCTCTTTCACTGTAGTATAGAACAAATACAATAAGTTACTCTTCTCCTTTTTATTATAGAAAAGTAGATGGTTGGAGATCCAGCCTCTCAAGATATTGAAAAGTATTGAACTGACATCATCATCTGGTTCATTGAACAGTAGATTCTGTGAATGCAAATACTTCACTGCAGTTTCCCAAAACATTAGCAAAAATTTTTGGGGTTGGGTTTTATCCTTCCATAAAGGTAAAACCAGTTCAAATTATTTTGTCCTGCTTCAGGGTAACAGTTATTCAATATATATATAATATATAATAATATATAATATATTCAATATATAGATAATATATAACAGTTATTATATATTAGCTGAAGGGTAAGGTTTCTAGAAAAGCATAGATCCATTTCAGCTGCCTTTTTTTTTTGATGGTATTACTTCCCTTATTGTAAACAAACAGCTAGTATGAGAAGTCCAAATCTGATTTGTGCTAGGAAAAATCCTTGTACATACATAATAATGAATAATAATAAAACCATTTCTTACAATTCCATAACCTATGACTCATACAGTTAATATTAAATAATCCCAGATTTGAAGTTCATAAAACAGATGTTTATAAAATTAATTAAATAGAAATAAATAAGATGGTTTGTTAACTTAATACAATATTCAAAGCTACAAAGTGAAACTCTTAATGTTTCATGTGGTTTTGTTCCTCTTCTCCCATATTCAAGGAATGACTGTGTATTCCACAGGTGTATTCTGGACGTGGAAAGAAAATCTTAGAAATGGTGACTTAAATAGTTCTAACATTTCTCAACAGTTTAATGCTGAGTGCCTGCCAGCTGCAATCCTTTGATTTCTGGCTCTCCGTTCCTTTCATTCCTTTAATTCTGAACAGCACAAGGATACTGTGCCACCATTTATAATGCAACAAGGGTAGGACATTTGCAATGTTTCCTCAGTAACAAGAACACCACATACTTCATATTTACTGAGATAGAGTCAAGTAAAAAAATGCAGTTCAAGACTTCTGCCAGCAAAATAGGATCAAATTCAAAGATGCAGTTTTCAAAACTCCCAATGTCTACTGTTGAGCAGGCATCATCATTTTAAGTTGTTTTTTTCTTTTTCTGAAAAGAAATGTCTGTATAGTACATCACAGCTGTCTCTCATGGGCCAGAGAAATTACTAAATAACTAAACCTTGAAGTTGTGAGTGTCTTTCAGTCCTAACAAAACCCATAAAAGGGCTCAAAAAATGTCCTGAAGATTTTATTCATAAAATCTGCAGAGTAGAGTGGGGAAAAAAACTACACAGGGTAAGCTGTGGTGGTATTCACAGGGGTTCTTGGACATGGGAAGCGACGAGGATGTGACCCCATGTTTCAGAAGGCTTGATTTATGATTTTATGATACGTATTACATTAAAACTATACTAAAAGAATAGAAGAAAAGGTTTCATCAGAAGGCTAGCTACAAATAGAAAGAAAAGAATGAGAACAAAGATTTGTGGCTCGGCTCCCTATCCGAGCCAGCTGGGCTGTGATTGGCCATGAATTACAAACATCCAACATGGGCCAATCAAAGATCCACCAGTTGCATTCCACGGCAGCAAATAATCAATGTTTACATTTTGTTCCTGGGGCCTTTCAGCTTCTCAGAAGGAAAAATCCTAAGGAAAGGATTTTTCATAAAAGTTGTCTGTGACAGGTAAGTCCATGTTTTTAGTTTTAACATCATCTTCCTTACCTGCACAGGTCAGCTACTGTCTGCATTGTAGCAAGAGTGTAGAACCAGCAGTGTGTCTCTGGCCTTGATATGCAAACTTCTGGCTATTACACTGTACAAGTTATTTTCATTAGACTATAGTAATAATTTTATTCCTGCTCCAGTTCAGAGAATAGGTGAGTTCATCTATTTGTATATTAGTGTACATTCATTGCATAAATACAACAGAATATGAGATCTAGACAGAAAAGATCAATCTCACAGTTTTTAATTTTATAAATGTTAGTTGCACAGGGATTGGATTTTTTTATTTATCCACTAAAATTAGCAAAAATTCCTAATTTTGGATAAACAAAATTAGCACTTTATTTAAATGCAAAATCTACTTGCTATATTGTAAACAAACTCTTCACATGGTGTTTAATAAAAAAAAACAAGTGAACAACATTTTTCCTGTTTCCAATAGGCTTTATTTAAATCTGATTGTCAGCAAGAAATATCTGCAGTACAGATATAATTATCTTTTCTCACATTTGTGACACTTGTAGAGACTTGTTTATACTCATGCCACTGTGACTCAACAGGAACTAACTCAGTGCAACCCATATATCCTTCAAGACTGAAAGCATGCTTCTTTTTAATTAAATATGTATGCGTGCATGTTTGCAATGACAATGTATGTGCTGACTGATTTTTTTCTGTGCCCTCACTTCTCATTACACTTCTATTCAGCTGTTAATTAAATGTGTTTGCCTCACTAACTGGCAGCCTCCTATTGCACCAGTGAACAGAGGAAAAGCTATAAATGTCATCTATCCAGACTTTTGATAAGGTCCCACACAACGTTCTTACTTCTGTATTGGAGAGGTATGGATTTGTTGAGTGGACTTTCAGATAGATAAAGAATTGGATGGATGGATGGATGGATGGATGGATGGATGGATGGATGGATGGATGGATGGATGGATGGATGGATGGATGTTTAAAGAGTTACAGTCAATGGCTCAACATAAAAGTGGAAACCAGTAACAAGAGGTCTCCCACAGGTGTCTGCACTGGGATCAATATTATTTAATGCATTTATTGATGATGTAGACAGGGGATTGAGAGCACCCTTAGCAGACTTGCAGGTGACACCAAGCTGAGTAGTGCAGTTGACATATCTGATGAATGGGATGCCATCCAGAGACTAGACAGGCTGGAGGAGTAAGCCCATGTAAATATACTAAAGTTCAGCAAGGCAAAGTGTCAGTACAGACTGGGTGACGAAAGTATTAAAAGCAGCCAGACAGAGAGAAGGAGTTGGTGATGAAAAATTGGACATGAAATTTCATAATGCACTTGCAGACCCAAAAGCCAACTGCACCAAGACAAGTGTGGCCATCAGGTTGGGGAAGGTGATTTTGCCCTTCTAATCTGCTGTTCTGAGTCCACATCTTGAGTATTACATCCAGCTCTGGGGTCTTTGGTAAAGGAAAGAAAGGGACTCTTTGGAGAGAGCCTAGAGGAGAGACATGAAAATGATCAGAGAAATGGAACACCTCTCTTATGAGGAAAAACTGAGAAAGTTGGTGGTTTTCAGCCTGGAGAAGACTGTGGAGATACCTTATTGTGGCCTTTCCATATATATAAATTCAGCCTATAAGAAAGATGGAGGAAGACTTTTACCATACGTCAGTACTGATAGGACGAGGAGCAATGGTTTTAAACTGAGAGAATAAAGGTTTAGATTGTATGCAAGGAAGAGCAAGGAAGAGGATGGTGAAACATTGGAATAGGCTGTCATAGAGGTTGTAGATTCCCCATTAGTGGAAATATTCAAGGCCGGGTTAGAGGGGGTTTTGAGCAACCAGATCTAAAGTCAAGTGTCTTTGCCCAAGGCACATGCTTAGAACTAGAAATTCTTTACAGGTTCCTTCCAACCCAAAGCATTCCACAATTCAGTGATTGCAGATATGAGTTTTATATGCCTATAAAACTTATAGGCATTTTAGTTTTCTTAAACTAATTATTTTTCTTTTTTTTAATTAGTCCCTTTATTTGAATATCTCTGTAGTTTTCAGGCTTTTATTCTTCATATTTGTACCATTTTTTGTCATCTCACCTCAGAGACATCATCTCTGATTATATTGATAGAGGCATGAGAATAGCACAGAGACAATTTAAAATCTGTTTACTTTTAATTGAGTCATGTGATTTCAATCCTTAATATATGTTCTATAACATGTTTTTTTAAATTTTGTATATGCAGCACTGAATAACACATTTTCAATTAATTCTAAATAATAATAAAGTATAGAATAGAAATGTAAAATCTTTTTACCCTTTAGGCATTACCACATTACTTATATAATGCATAGAATTTTTAAAAAGGCCAAACAGTTTTACAGACAACTGTGTGTTATTATTTTAAGTGTGATGCAGTAATTGATGCCAATGTTTTCAGAGATCTGTGTTTTTTCAAAAACAGTCAAGTAGATATAGGTAAATATGTGACTAATGGAAATTTTAGACCTTTGTAAAAAGTTAAATGATGTCTCTGAAATTCAGTTTCTGAGGTGTATAGCACCTAGTGTATACACAACTCCCCCACTCTCCCCAACAGACATGTTACTGCCAAACAAGAGTAAATTTCAGATTCCAGAGCACAGTGAGGAAGCAGGGACCAGATGTGTCTATGGAGACAGAAGCTTAATTACAGACCTCAATTGTACTAGTAAGATCCTGCTTAATTGTGCATCCTCCTTTGATAATTTAGCCCAGCTGCTCTGCAGCTACAGAGCCATACGGCATGATATGTCTCAGAATACTTTATGCTTTTAATAGAAAGACTGACAGCAATGTGCAAAATAATGCTTAGTCCAGCCCAATATATATTTACACATGGTAAAAGAAATCAGTTTGTATTTATTTTTTCTTCTGATAAATGCAGATTGAGTAATTGAAATTATAGGCACCTTTAGATTACACCAGTGACTTGTTCTCCCAATAATGTCAAGGTTCTGGTTTATTAAAGGACAAGCTGCTCCAAAATTTACATTTTTAAAGAAACACCTCACTGAAACTAGACAAGAAAACAGGTTGTAGTATATTTTCCTATAACAGGAAAGGATTTAAGTATGTATGTCAGCATAAAGATGTTATTTTACTGTACATGCTGCTGAAATCTGTAATTAAAAGCTAACTTTGGTATTGCTAAGCTAAATGTCCATAGAAACTTGTGATATGCCTGAAGAAGAATTATGAAGTTCTTATTAGATGAGAAATTGGTGTTTTCCTCTAGCATGCACCACCAATAAATGACTAACGGAAGCCAGTTAATCAAGAAAAAAAACTGAAGTCATGCAAAATTTGAACTTATTTACTTCCCAGATCTCTTATTCCAGCCTTATTTTTAAAACTGTACCAGGACATATAGTCCTTTCTTGCTTGCTCCTGTGCTTCATAAGTTCCTGGCTGAACAAAATGTCTATAAAGGATGCTGATAAAGCTTGGAGCAAGCCCATGACTGTTTTGTCCTTGAGTTCAGCCTTGTCTCCCTGTAAGGAAGAGTCAGAAAATTCACTTGAAATAACTTTGTTTACTCTTCCTTTTTTTTTTTTCTCTGCATTGAATTCAGATCATTCAACCTCCCAATTACGCATTTTTAAGTCCTGGTCCTCACTTTCGCCAGCTTTTATATTACACAGGAGAAAACATAGAAGGTGAAAATCATGACTAGAAGTGCCTTAAGGCTACGTCAATACCATTAAGGAAACTTAATGCACTAGGGACCATGTACACACATTTTATCAAGATTGCCTATGTTTTTTCTACATTTTCCAAAGCTACCTCCCCATGGTGTGGGATACAAAATTGCAGGGATCATTACCAAAGGGAATAGTACAGCAGAGTAAAGCACACTGAGGGGTACAAAGTCTGAAACGCATGAAATAAAGTGCTCCATGGCACTTGATCTCAGCACCAGAGAATGTTTCCTCATCAATTTCATTTATTAGCATGCAAAATGAAAACCCATACAGGAAGCTACTGGAGGAACAAAGTCAGCAGTGCAGCTTAATAGAAAGCACCCAAGGATCCATTCCTATTCCTGAATTCAAGGGGCACCACGTACTTAAAATGCAAAGAGTTTGAGCATCTCTTAACTGACAGAGGAAGCAATCTGTCCACATGATTCACCTAGTCTGCCACCTTTTGTTGTCTCTGTGAATGGTTCTTTGCCATATCAGGATGTCCAGAGTCAATCTTCTTTGCTCTTTTCAGCAATGTGGCTGAAATTCACCTTCTTGTTTGGTTTTGTTTGTTGGTTGTTGAGTTTCTATTCTTTTTTGTCAAACTCAGAAACCAACAGTATCAGAATGGGAAATCTACAGTTCAATTTTCTATAAATGTATCTTATATCTTCCTACGTCCCTCCTCTGAGTTTTTTGCCTCTCAGGATATTGTATTTTTTTATTTTGCCTTAAGAATAATTTCTGTTGAATTTTGTGACCAATGAGCAACTTTGTTTTGCTATTACTGTTTTTATCATCCCTTACTAATTCCCTACTGGATTTCCACTTCCAACAACAATAACAGTGAAGGAAAACAGGGAAGGAAGAAATGAGGTACAGTGTTTTATAAAGACAGGACATTTGTTATGAATACACATTTTAGAAGAGATACTGTGAATTCTTTTCTTGATGCAACTATGTACACATCTTTTTGTTACAGGAAAGCCTGTCAGGAATATTTGAAAATATAAGCTGTAGTCTAGCAGTCATGATTCATATTCCTCACTTTGATTCCTAAGTTCACCTCACTCTTTTCCAATGCAAACATGGAGGCAATTGAAATGATCCAGATACAAAATTGGTTATTGGAATTAATTCATATGTTGGTGAAAAACCTCTCAGTGCAACGTCAATGAAGATGATATTTCAGTTGGTAAAAGTAGAGTGCTTTAAAAAATCAAATGTTCCAAATGTTCTGAAATATTTTGGTGGGATGGTTTATTCAAATAAGATCTCATTTGGATCATTAAAAGTATTAGTTGCAGTAATTAATTATTTCATTAAGTATTAAGTATGATGTCAGTGAAACAATATATCTGTAATCTAATTATAAACAACCTTACCATATCACATTATTTTACTCTGTTCTTCAACAGCAGACTATCTAAATCCCTTCTTAAAAAAATATATAACTCCTCTCTGCTGTGTGTACCTAATATAAAAAATTATATATTTCTGAAGGAATGAAGATTTAAAGAGAGCCATGAGACACAGAAAAAATAAAGTGGGCAATTTGGAGGAAGGTAAAAAGTATGGAAGGAGTAATGAAGCAGAATGTCTGTAGCAAATAGACATAAAATTTGCCGGCTGCAAAATTTCCTGACTCAGTGAAGGGGACATAGAAAAAGGGAAAGACAGAAAAACAGAATCTCAAATAATATTAAGGAATTCACCTGTGGCCATTTGCTTAAAATCATGTCCTTTGAAATACCTGGATTGGAAAGCATTTTGTGAGAAGAGCTGGTGTTTTTTATTCTAATGAAAATGCATTATTAAGGTTACATCACTAGTGGATCAGGAGTAAATTGATGCTTAGTGTCAAGTTCTGGAGCTGCTGTATACTTATAAACATTTTTACTTTTTATAAAGCTTACTTATAGGCATTTTAGTTTTCTTAAACTAATTATTTTTCTTTTTTTTAATTAGTCCCTTTATTTGAATATCTCTGTAGTTTTCAGGCTTTTATTCTTCATATTTGTACCATTTTCTGTTATCTCACCTAATAAAAATAGTACCTCTAATCTCAAACACTTCCAATGGCAAAAATATCAAAATAAATTTGGAGCCAAATTACTTTCTCTAACTAATTTTATGCAGGAATGTATAAAAATACCCAAAGCCAAAATTAATAAAATTAATGCTAATTTAATTTTGGTTTACTTTTATTAAATTTTATTTTAACAATAGAAATCAGTACAATTTTATTGTATAAATGTTATCTTCAATATTTTGAGCAATACAGAAGTTTCTTTTCATGCTATAACTATAAATAAAATGAAATAAATACTATTTTTCTTTTCCTGTCATACACCAATGGAAGGAAAAAGAAGACCTCTTTCAGCTTAGATCACATATTTATTGACTTAAATTGGGCAAACCTTATAATTTTTTTCATTACTGGAAAATTTTTGTGCAAAATCAGTCTATCACACACTTGCCACAGCCAAAGCAATTTAAACAGAAGTGCATCAAAGGAGAAAATCACCATATGCAGAAAGTCTGTTTAGGACTCATGAAGAATTTATATTCTTCTTTATTTTCAAGATGCCAATGTTTTGAAGCTGTGTCCTGAACATAGCACTTAAAAAAACCACTTAGGCGGTAGAGGGTTATAATGTCCTACATAAATCAGTATTTCACAACTGATCATATAAATACCTAAATTCAATGCTGATTTTTACTACTGTTCTAATTAAACTTCACTGCTGTTTTAATGTGTTATCAGTGAAAGAAAAGAAAAGAAAAGAAAAGAAAAGAAAAGAAAAGAAAAGAAAAGAAAAGAAAAGAAAAGAAAAGAAAAGAAAAGAAAAGAAAAGAAAAGAAAAAGAAGGAAGGGGCGGAAGGAAGGGGCGGAAGGGGCGGAAGGGGCGGAAGGGGCGGAAGGGGCGGAAGGAAGGAAGGAAGGAAGGAAGGAAAAAGAAAGAAAGAAAGAAAGAAAGAAAGAAAGAAAGAAAGAAAGAAAGAAAGAAAGAAAGAAAGAAAGAAAGAAAGAAAGAAAGAAAGAAAGAAAGAAAGAAAGAAAGAAAGAAAGAAAGAAAGAAAGAAAGAAAGAAAGAAAGAAAGAAAGAAAGAAAGAAAAAGAAAGAAAAAGAGATTGTCCTAGGGTGACACCTGTGGCTCCACCAACTGAGAAAGCCCCACCCAATCTAAACCCCTGCATACAATGAATAAAAACAAAGTCCCAATAGTACATATCAGCTGAGCTACAGCTTTCAAAAAAGACTTTTTAAGTTTGTCATCTGTTCAGAGCAACAAAAAGTTTTATTATTTATTTATTATTGTCCATTTCTATGCTACTAAATACTTTGCCTATTAATTAATTAAAGAAACTATTTCATTTGTCATTTCAAATAGGATGGCAAACATGAATGGATATTTTATTGATGAAACAGTAAATTTATAAAATCTTTATCTTTGAGCTAGAGGGGAGAAACTTTATGTTCTTCTCACTATGGTTTCTCTTGCCCAGAATTGTATGGGAAGGGTGGAAGAAGTGTAGCTGAAGTGCTTTACTGTAAAGCAGGTCTGAAATGCAAAGCTGCTGGCTGAAGAAAGTAAAATCTGTTGCCTCTTCTTCCCCTCTGTTGACTTTTTCTGCATCTTGTGCCTTGAAGAAGCAATACAAAATATATCCCATTATCAAATACATGACATGAAGTGTATTTTTAGTATTTCAGATTGGAGAAACATTTGCACTTATGAAAGTATGTGATGTGAGTACAGAGTCTGATAAATGGATATTCAAATACCTTTAATAAAAACAAAGATATTGCCATGTAATTGAAACCATTTTCCTTTACTACGACTACTACTATATATATTTTTTTAGGTCTCTTATACAAAATGAAAACTAATGAATTGTATCTCAAATGCTGACTGAATACTTACATATTGATTCTGCAATTTGACAAGCAAGCTGTCTTGATAAATTTAGTTTTGAACTCAATAAATGCCTATTCCTAATAAAAGAGCTTGTTGCTATTAAAAGGGTTTTGAAAAAGTTGCTGATGTGATAATATCTTGTGGATTTTCTCATACTGAGTAATTAGGATATTAATTTTTCAGGGGTTATGACATACTTCTGTGATTTTTAAACCTATCAAATTTTATCATATATTGAAGAAAAAGTTTTCTTTTTTGAAATTTATCTCATAAAGTACATCACTACAGGAAGAAAAACATTAAGTACATGTACAATTCATTCAGTGTTTAGACAATCTTCCAGTTTTATTGCTCTTTCTTTCTTTCTCAACATCAGTAGCATTTTTTTTCCACACATTGGTTTGGTTGTGCTGATTTTGTTCCTGGTATTTCCACAACACATTTTGAATCAATTTTTCAGTAATTCTTTACATGAATCTGTACCCAGCTGAGAGCTCTCATTCTGCAGGAATCTTTCTCATTGTGCGTAAATGGTCCTATTTTAAGTGTTGATAGAGAGCTTGGTGAGTTGTCCAAATGGGGATGCATAATATTATTTAAAATGCCACAGTGGTTTTTTTTTTCCAAGAAGTGCAAATAGAGCTATAACTTATGACACTTCTGGATTGTTTGGAGGCTGGGTATTACGCCATTGGGTAAGCTATTAAATAGGGTCTGTAATGAATAGCATTCTTTTTAAACTATATTGAAACACAAATCTGTGGAACTAATGTTCTCAGAAATGTCAAGAGTTGCACTTTACAATATTCGTGTCTGACATGGTAGACAATATTTATGTTTGCATCCTATGAAATAAAAGACAATTTTTAGAGGCACAACAATAAATAGCTATCCACTACAAAAATCTGAACTTCCGAATATCTATCACAGGTAAAAATTCCTAAGTTCAGGTAATTTAAACATAATCATGATCTAAGTGACTTATTGATTTATTGGTGACAAGTAATTAACAAGCGATTTGTGAATACACAGTCAAAATCAATAACAACAATACAGAAGATAAAACATTGTACCAGACATTTTAAAAAGTCAATAAACACATATTTCTAAACACCCTTCTGTAGCCAACGACCTTCTCTCTGTCTCTCTGTCTCACACACACACTCATTCACACAAAGATACAGGTCATGAAGGTCACCATTGTCTGGGAGTGGGGAAGTCCCTCTGTGTCCAACCTTTTGTGGGAGATGAGGAGATGAGGGTGCCCTGACTTTGAGTGCACCTTGCTGGCATATGCACGGCTGAGAAAGCACTTCATGGACTCGTGCTCACACAGCCAAAGTGTGGTCCCTGCCTTGTCACCCTAAGTATTGCACCCTACAGTGCCACCTCACTCAACAGAGCATAGCTCCGCATGCTTCAATTTCTTCCTCATGTTTATTTCAAGCTGTCTCATTCTTTGTTTCAAAAGCCATTTTTAAATTTTGTGTAACTGGAGCAATGAGAACTTCAGAAAGAGATATTTAGGAAGTGCAATTTACTTCTAAGAGGCAAAGTCCCCACATTTTCTGTCAATGCTTTCCAAGATGCCAGATTACTGCAGAATTTATATTCACCTTGACTTTAAAAAGAATATTATTTTTGGGCAAAATAGAAAGTAGTTGGGAAATCAGATGGCTAGAATAGGACTATATTTCAGATTTCAGACATCTGTCTTTGAAGCTGGGATTCAGCTCTCAGGTGTGCACAACTGCCTACAGACCCCTTCTAAATCTGTTTTCTTAAGTGAGCTCTGTGACAAAAAGCTGAGTATAGTCAAAGGAAAAACAACAATACAGTTAATGGATTTGATTCTGTTATGCACACACAAGGTACTGATTGTCACTTGAGGGCACCTTGGTTATTTACCTCTCTAGTAGCTGCCATTAAAAGTGAATATAGATCTTATATATGTCCTCTGAGAAAACTGTCAGTCCGTGTAGTTGATGTCGATAACTTTAAGGCATATTTTGACATTAGGTTATTACTTGTAGGTCACTAGTCCAAACCAGTGGAATTTATAGAGCTGTTAAGCAGATGTGGTCTATACAAATAATACATTGTATTATGTACGTGTCCAACAAAAGACCCTGGAACATAAAACTCAGAGAGCTGTAGAAGTTTGAGGAAAAAAAAATCTCTAGAAAACAACAGCAAAAACAACCTCCAAAAACCCAAAAAACAAACAACAAAAAAACCACAAACCAAACCAACCAACCAAAAACTAACAAAAAAACACCCCCCAAAAACCCTAAAACAAAAATCCAAACCAAAACAAAAAGAAACTGGAACTTGTTTCCCAAGGAGGCTATGAATTTTTTTAAATCTCTGGTGAATACGACCTGGGGAATCTATCCAGACTTCAAAGTTTGACCTGAAGGTTGGACCAGTTTTGGCACGGAATGTCCCTCCCACCCTATAGTCTGTCTGTTTTGTGTATCCACTTGAGACATTTTAGGGAGAGAAGCATGAACAGAGGACAGGGAAGACAAGGCTCATCTCGAAAGTAGCAGCATAAGCAGGGCCAAGAGGCCCAGTTCTGACTCAAAGCAGCTCACTCTAATTTTCTTCTCAATATTATTTAAGATGTTGTTCATGTACTTGTAATCAGAAAGCTGAATTTTTTAACAGAACCAAGAAAAATTCTAGAAAGGTGCTCTGAGACGCCAGCAGAGAATCTCTAAGCATAGTTCTTCTTACAGCTATGTAATTAGGATTTTTGTGACAACTGTAATTTAAAAATGCATGCACACATTAAGTAGTCTTGAGTGAAATTATATCTAGAAAAGTTATACCCAAAATTACATAGGAAAAGAAGTATAGAGTCTTCATTGCTGTAGGACCTGTTAATCCTACTGATAAATCCTACTGATAAATGTGTGATTGATCTGATAAAGTCTATGAAGATTTCCAAAAGGAATTTGACAAGATACTTCTCCAAAACATGTTCAATAAACTAAGCAAAACTGTGCTATTCTCATTTTAGCTCCAAATAATCTCATCTGGAGTTCCCTTTCTGATAGTCTTATCTAGGTTCTCTTTTCTATGAAAGGCTAGACCAGATGGTCTTTTGACTCTACACCTTATTTATTTATCTGATTTTATCCAAAATCAATCAGAGCCTGTCCATTGATCACTTTTTTTTTAAAGACTAGGATGACTCTGATAACAAGAAAGGATGAAAGGACCTTCTGTGCTGTAATTTATGATGGCTCAAATCTGAATGCAATTTTTAGCAATGATTGTGAGGTCTAAAACACAGTGTCCTTTCTGAATAACCAGGAATCAAGTAGCTTAGAAAAACTTTTCCTTCATGTTTCAAATATTCCATTTTGATATTTTCTATGTTTTTTGAATATTTTTATATTGACCCTTTAATTATTTTGTAGGAGTAGTTTCTGAAATAATAGGTTAAATATAATAGCCAGAGTAATTGCTAATTAGGGAGAAATAGAATTCAACTGAAAAGTTATAACAATCCTGAGATTATAGTAATTACTCTTAAATATTGTGTTTGACTTAAATATTTCTATGTGGTTTATCTTCTGAACAACTTTATTGTCTTCATTGTGGTTTTCTTTACATTACATTTGATTGACTTAAAGAAAGGTTTTCATAAAGTCTAAAGACAGGTCATAATGAAAGCCAAAAAATTCCATCCCCAAAACCTAGGATGCACTCTTGAATGTTTTGAAAGATGATACAGTTGATGCATTAAAGAGATAGAAAGGTTATTGCATGTATGATTTGGGGAGTATCAGTAACCCACAGTTGCATATTCATTGTTTTGTAATACTTTAATAATAAGAACTGCACACTAGCATACTGTGAAAAGTGCACTTTAGAAATTAAGTTATAACATGTGGGATAACTATGATGTAAATCCAGGAAAAAGAATGATACTGGAAAAATTCCATTGCATGTACTTTGCAGAGGTCTGCATTAAGTCATTTTACTAGGCTTTGAAAAGCTTTCCAGGCTCCTGTCTGATGTTTTTTCAGTGGAAATATTTCTGGCCTTTTGTTTCTATGGGCAGCAGGAAAGAGAAGTTGGCAATCCTAAAAACAAGTGCTTTTAAATTTGTTTAAATGCTATTAAGACTAGGTGTCTCTTTTCCACATGCTGATCATAATGTCAGCTTCCACTGTGGAAAAGCATGGCTTTGTTTCCAAGCAAGGAGATTTTGTTATAATAAATTTAGTGATTTATACCACCCTAAAATATATATATTATTTAAAGGACTTATTTCCCTCTTGGAAATCAATTGATAGACTGACAAAGGAAGTAAGATGATGGCAGGTGAGGTCTTAAGAGGGTATTTTACTAATACATAAAATGCATACAATGTATTGTCTATTCCCAATATGTATGCCATATAGAGATAAACGTATTTACAGAGTGTTTGATTAGAGGCATATCTGCTTGCTCTCAAAACACATCTTCAACCTGTCAAAGGACAACTCACCTCCAGCTGTCACCTTGCACTTACAAAGGCTTTTCCTTTTCAAAGACAGATGGCCTCATGTGAATGCTCACGAGATCTGGCGTCAAAATTTGCAATGCTGCAAATGGGCCATGTTTAATAATACCATGCAAATCTAACATTTAATTTTTCATCTCTAGCTAAAATATATTAATTTTATTTTATTTAGGAACAAAAATGGTGTGCCGTTGGGATATTTAGGATGGAAATATAAAAGATACTGAAGAATTAATTGTTTTTTTCCATTTATTTTGACTTAGCCTGCAATGACTATCAGAATTCCATTCTACTGAATACCTTTAAGAAAGAGCTTCTTCTGGAAAGACATCTGCCACTAGATACCAAGTCCAAAGGAATTGGATGCTCCAAAAACAGAGAGAACTATTGTCTAGTAATAAAAGCTTCTATCCCAAAACTCCAAACAATGTCCACAAACAACTATATAGGAGAAAAAATGTTTTAGTAGATTACAGAAAGCAAGTAGCTTTTCTAATAGACCTGTAAATAGTAAGAAAGCATTGAGAGAAATATAAGATTTTATGTGATTGAACATATTTTTAAGTGACAATAGAAAAAATCATGCGGAATATAGACATGGTAGTTAAAAATGTTAAAAGCATATAAGCAAACAAGTAAAAAAAGGTCTGTCTTGAATAATAGTAGGAAGTGAAGTAGGAAGTGAAATTAACTGCCAGTTAAGTATTTGCTAGGTTAGTTGCAGATAGGTTTCTAACTTTCATTCTAATAAAAAAGCTTTTTAATAAATGTGAAAAATCAAAGCATGTGATGAAATGTTAGGGCAAAGAATTGCTGCAAAAAAGCAAATTATACCCAAGGGGAGGAAGAATCCAGTAACTGGGATGATAAAGATTTATTGGGATGAGGGTAAAACATTATTTACTTTCTGACTCAAAGGATCTTAGAAATTGATTAGCTGTGCTTAACTGACCTTTCTGACAAAAAAAACAAAACAAACAAGGTGCAAAGAAAAACAATATTCCCTCATAATCCCTGGCAAGGCTGGGGAATATTGTTATTATTATCTATGACAAGACTCTTGTAAGGCTAAATAATATTAGCCACAGAACATTCTTTGTCTTTCATTTCTGTGACGACTGATTCTGTAGAATTTCAATGGAGGATCTGGCTGATTTATGTATTGTCTGGTTCTTCCATACTCAGTAAGGAAATTTAAAACATTTTATCTGTGAAGAAATTAAAAAAGAGCAAAGTCTACATGTCTGACAGGGATACTGAGAGGGAAAATGAGAATGAACCTAGAAAGCTAAAATAATGACCTTTCTGGTTTTCTGGGTCTTTCTTTCTTTCTTTCTTTCTTTCTTTCTTTCTTTCTTTCTTTCTTTCTTTCTTTCTTTCTTTCTTTCTTTCTTTTCTTTCTTTTCTTTCTTTTCTTTCTTTTCTTTCTTTTCTTTCTTTCTTTCTTTCTCACTAAATCACTGTTGCCTCTGATAGATTATCATTGTGATAGAAGCTGCAGCATTACATGCTGCATTGCCTCCAGAAGGATCACAGTGGAAAGTCAGTGAATGAAGCTAAGACTCCATGTAAATAAAAAACAAAACAAACAAAATAAACAAACAAAAAAAACAAACAAAACTCCAAAACAAAACAAAACCAAACCAAAACCAAACCCAAAAAAATCCAACCCAACCAAACCAAACCAAAACACCCTAATTTCTTCCAACAAGCTGTTTTATTAACTTCTTAATTCTTACAAATAATAATGGTTGCGTGATATTGATCAAATGAGGATGCCTTATATCTGAAGTAGTATAATTAGGCCGCCTTCCTAGTTAGAGAAGAGAAAAAATATGGCTTATTTAATCCTAAAATATCTTGATATTTGATGAGATGAGTTAGGATAACATGCTTCTCATATTTTGTCTTATTTTTATATTATCTCATGTGCAAGGATTAGGGACATATGATACATCTCAAAGATTTAGACAAAGATTTAGATTATGTGGATATTGGAGACATCTACAAATTTTCAGCATAATTTTGAAATATTTTGAGGATAGTGTGAATTACATGTTAGTAAGGTCTCTTTCTTGATCCTCAGGAAGAAAAACTAGGAGAGCTAGCTGAGTTTGATTAGTTACTAGTAAGATAGTTTAATTTGTTCAGTCTAAGATTAAATTAACACCACCTGTTATGTCAAAAACTACCAAAACTTAAACACTTAGTGTTAGAATCCAATTATTGAGAGATGTCTCAGCCCAAATTAAATCAAACTAGACCATATGCCAAAGTCAATAGTCCACAATTTATTTTACAATGAATGTGAGGCAGAAAGACAGGAAGAAATAGAAAAGGTAGATAAAGTTCAAGCAGAAGACAGCCACCACCAGCAGTGTCCAATTGGTCCTTCTTCTCCTTGGGCTTCTAGGTGGAGAGGGTAATTCAAAATTTTTTACTATTTAGACATTTTAGCAAACAAAAGAATTAATGTTCATTGGCTGCACAGCTTGCTTATTCTACTGGTTAAATAATTCCCTCACTTCTAATGCTAATTATTCCCATTCCCATTCTTTCTTTCCCATTGAGTTGGTGTATTTCTTTGGTTGGTGGCTCTGAGTTAGTGGCTGTGATCTCCCCTGATGGATTGCTCTGCATTCTGAGTTGATTTCACCATAGTTCCTGAGCTGACTTTTTTTGTGGACCATAATTCCTGCATTTTTGTTGTCCATTTTCAGTGATCCATTCTTCTCTCCCAGCTTCTCCCTCAGCCTCCACCTAGGTCTGAGATAACACCTAGACAATTGCAACACCTTTATCTTATCTCAAGTTCCCAGCTGTTGTGGCTTATCTTCCTGTCCAAGTTCCAGATGTTCAGGGAAGGATATTTGGGGGAGCCACCTTGTTTTTTGTTGGTCTCAGATGACATCAGGCCTCATAACTTGGGGTGATATTTGTTTGATCAGAAATATGTGTATGAGCAGTTGATTCTTTACATGGTATGATTTTTTGTCTGAATGCATGACCCAGGATGTGCTAACCAGATCTCACCTCTGCCAGGCCTGGAGTTAGCACCATCCTGTCACTCCCTCTGAGCTTATCTCATGGCAAATTCCTTCTGTGTCTTTACAGTGCTTGAGACAGGCAACTGGGATCTTGAAGTCCTTACACTTGGGAAAGTATTTTTTTAATGCTATATTTGTGCTGAAATGGTAAAAAGGAAATAAGGATATTTTTTTTATTTTTAGATTGCAACTATATCCAGCTGCAAAAATGTGTAAAATGGAAAAGGAAAATTATCGAAGCAGTTAGTCACCATGGCCTAGAGAGATACATGGCTCTCTTTTCATGCAGACTTTGCTGCAATACATGTGAATAATTTTCTCTACTGGGAATGAATTGTATTGTCTGATATCCAATTAAATGTATATCAGGATTTTTGTCCTCTTTTAGATCTCTCTCTCATTTGAGATTCTATCTCTTTTGTGACTCTTCGTCATTAACAAAGCTGAAACAGTAGACCTTTCTATTATAAAGAATAAACTCATTTCCTATGAGCATTAAATTATACACTGAATGCATTGATCTTTTGTCACACCTACACCTAACAATCTTTCCTCTCTTCTGCATGGTGATATACAGAACATTCCTGTTCTGTCTCAACTTAGAATGAAGATGAAATTTCTTAACATATTTTCATTAATTTACAAGTGAATGAGCACAGACTTGTCAGTTTACTTCTCATTGAGATTCAAAAGCAAAAGACAAGAAAGGGAATTAAGACAAGAAAATGTATCTTTGTCTAGCAAATAAATCACTCTCTTTTTCCGTTAATGTCTCTGCTATAAGTAAGAGTGCTGCAAAGTAGGCCAGAGTATCATTTCCTGACCATGCATTTACCTAATTTTATCCCTGTATCTGTTTTGGACCACCACATCTAGATGTTTCCAGGAGAAAGTCTGAGCATAACTTGAGGGGCTATTTAATTGTAAATTCTCCCAAAGTCAGTATGGATGAAAACTGCTTCAAGTTTAGGTTCCCTTTATTACCTACAAAGTAGTCCAAAGGTCTCCATTCCAGGCTTTAGAACCCAAAGGCATGCAACAAATTCATCAGAGTTATAAAAAACACTGACCTACCAGTTAGGTAGCAGTGCAGCACTGCCAGTGTTTTGTACACTTTGAGTTAAAATAGTTGTATAATCAGAGTTTCATAGAATCATTAAGGCTGGAAAAAAACCTTTAAGATCACTAAATCACACTGTCAACCTAGCACTACCATCCTCAAGTACAACAGGTGTTGGACTCTACCACTTCCCTGGTCAGTCTGTTCCATTACTTTGCCATTCCATGAAAAAAAAATTCTAATTTCTAATACAATACTCCTCTGGTGCAACTTGAAGCTATTTCCTCTCATTCTGTTAGTTTTTAATTGGCAGAAAGGACAAACACCGACCTCACTACAACCTCCTTTCATGTAATTATGGAGAGTGATGTCACCTCTGGACCTCCTCCAGACTGAAGAATTTCAGCTCCCTCAGCTGTTCCTCATTGTGCTCAAGTTCTGTTGCCCTTCTCTGGACACACTCCAGCACCTCAATGTCCTTCTTGGAGTGAATGGCCCAAAATTCAGGTGATCCTGCCCCTATAGTCAGCCCTGGTGAGGTCACATCTGGAGTGCTGTGCCCAGTTCTGGACTCTTCAGTGCGAGACATCCATGGAGCCCCTGGAGCAGGTCCAGCAGAGGAACACAAAGATAATGAAAGAACTGGAACACCTCTCTTACGAGGAAAGGCTGAGGGAGACAGGCTTGTTCAGCCTTTAGAAGAAACTGACTGAGAAGTGACCTCATCAATGTCAGTAAGGATCTGAAAGGGAGGGTGTTAAGAGAGTTCTCTGATCATTTCCTCTTGCATTATGTGCCTTCATTCTCCTCCCTGTCTGTCTTCCAGCTAAGGGAGCTAGGTACCTTGACAACAACTGATCTTAGTCTTGTTATTAAAAAGTGAGGTAAAGAAGATATTAAGTTTCTCAGCCTTTTCTCATCCTTTGTCATTATGTTTCCCCCTACATCCAGAAAAGATTGGAGATTCTCCTTGGCCTCCCTCATGTTTCATAGGGTATCAGATATTACTCAAATGAGACTAAGAGCCAAGGATAACAAAGAGACTGTCTGAGAAAATCAGATTCTTCTATTTATAAACCTGTAACTGCCAGAGAAAGAGATTAAAATCTCTGCAAAATTTCAGTTAAAAAAAAGTCTGACAGCAGAGAAACTGGAAAGCCACAACTACAGGCTTATCTTCTTTGTGCTCATCTTCAGAGGCACACCTGATTCACAGACTGGAATAAGCTCCTGTCTCTTGGGAAGCCATGTTTGAGATAGCAGCTGAAAATAACATGACAGCTTGAAGTCTACTTGTCTTTCTAAGATACTTTTAAAAATTTTATTTTTATGAGGAGTCCACTCTTGACACTGATGCTGCTGTAATCCTGAAGCCTAATAATCCAAATTAATTTCAGTGATCCTTTTTCACCTGTATTCACACTGTATTTTCTACCCGCAGTCATACTGTATTCTCCTCACTGCATATTACTGATAAATTAGATGAGGCTTAAAGTCAAAATTACAACAGTTACTTATGTAATAGGAGCAGAATTTTAGACTATGTTAATTAATCCAAGCCCAAAATTCAGGTTTTATTTCTAAATCATTTAATTTTATACATTGTTTAATATTACTTAGTCAGATGGATTTTTGCCCTAGTCTATGCTTCTCTACGGGTTGCAGTCACACGTTCACATGTTGGGTAGAGATGCAGCCCATGCAGGGCTGTGTTGGAGCAGATAGGCACACTGTAGCCCATGGAGGACCCCATGCTGCAGCAGCCTGTTCCTGAAGGACCACATCCTATGGGAGGAAACCCACACTGGAACAGGAGAACAGCGTGAGGAGGGAGGGGCAACAGAAAATGTGTTATGGATTGACTGCAACCTCCATTCCTCTTCTACACTGCTCAGGGGGAGGAAGCAAAAGAATCAGGAGAGACATGAAGCCTGGGAAGAATTGAGGTGGGAGGAAGTTTTGAGTTTATTTCTCACCAACTACACTCTTATTAATTAGAAATAATTAACTTAACCTTCTTCAAGTTGCTTCTGTTTTGCCCAGGACCATAATTGGTAAGTGATCTTCCTCTCCTTATCTCAACCCATGAGTCTTACATCCTATTTCTTCCATTTGTTCTACTGATGGGAAGTGAAAGAAAAAAAAGAAACAAAAACAAGTCAAAAAGTCATAGGAAAGAATGTAGTGCCTGTTTTAAAGAGATAACTTAAAAATTTTCCTCAGGATTTCTTTCAAAATTCTTGTCAAAATGGATCAGTTTTGGTTTTAAGTTTAAATTCAAGCTTTCATTAGTCATGTAATAGAAGTCTTTAATTTTTGTAAAAATATTTTAAGTTTGCAAAACTGCTGACTTGCATGCTACTGGTGATTATGTTTGTTGTTTCCCAGCTGACCTATCTTTCATGTCATACCTCTGATCATAAGCTGCAAACACAGTCACAATTCAAAAGATCAATGTAGAAGTTGAACAGGTTGGCTGTATCATAGAAAAAAATGTACAGCACAGAGAGTCAGAAAAAATTATAAAAGCCTCTGGTAAGTAATTAGAAACTCAATAACTCCTTTGCATCACAGAAGTTGCATTTCTGGAACATTTTTTTTCCATCTCTCTTTTGTTGCTCTTGTTCTTTAATAAATCAGATGAAGAAGCAAGAGCTAAGTTGGATTTTATCCAAAAAATCTATGACAGTATCTCTTCTTCAACTTTTTGCTCCTCTAATGAGCTGAAAATATCCCTTTCAGCCACCTCAAGTATTTGAAGTATTTATGATACATGATGTTCGTGGAAGGTAAGGAAAGCTCTCCAAAAAATTATGAAGGCAGTGCCAGCTCTCTGTTGGGAATTCTCTTCTACTGGAACTGCAGTTTCCTGACTGTACTTAGTGTTTTCTCACTAAGCCAGAAAGGAAAAACAAAAAAAAATTATTGTGTGGGGCAGATGGGGGAATTCAGGAGTCTGTGCAAAGAAAAGAATAAAAAAGAAAATGAAAGAGGAAAAAATATGCTGGGCAGAAAACACAGAGGAGAAAATTCCATCAACATGGGTATATAAAGGAAAGAGATAAATTAGAGAAATGTTTATATTTAAGGAAAGAAATGTGCAATTAGAAACAGAACAAATGGAGTTGTCAAAGTTTATCATAATTCCAAGTTCACATGCTGAAGGGTGGTTCACAGCAGAATAGAACTGGACTTATAAAATTTGCTTCTATACATTTGAATATGCAAGTCAGATAATACTTTGTTCGCTTTGGCTTGTCACTTCTGTTTTATCAGCTTCTTATTTGGTGAGTGGCTTTTGCAGACTGTATTACTATTCTCAGTATAGCTTCTGTCTTTGTTCAACTGCTACTCAGTATACACAAGGAAGGCTTGAGAAGATAAAAATCTCAGCCTTTTTTTCCCACCTTCCACCTTTTTCTATTGATCTGAGAGATAAAAAGAAGATATAAGCTAATCAAAGATGAGTGTTTGACCCTTGGTACTAAGTAAAATATAATAATTAATTTATGCTTCTTGTTTGGATAGATTCCTTGAATACACAAATATGCAAACTGAGATGCTCAAATCTGAAATTATGGTGCCCTTTCTATAATTATGAATTCTACTCCTAGGAATAGAAGTAGACTTC
This sequence comes from Molothrus ater, assembly GCF_012460135.2. Taxonomy (NCBI): domain Eukaryota; kingdom Metazoa; phylum Chordata; class Aves; order Passeriformes; family Icteridae; genus Molothrus; species Molothrus ater. The sequence continues at coordinate 52,338,907 of NC_050479.2, read as the reverse complement.
TGTTTCAAAAGCCGTACATGTAGGGAGAGGAAAAAAAATTCCAAGTTTCCTGTGGGGAACAGTTCAAATGAAAACAAATAGAGAACTAGTGCTCTTTCAGCCCAGCTGGCAAATCAGGACCCAGCTGCTGTTTTTGAGTTTGTGAAGTTCAGCACCTGCAGAAGCTAGAAACATAATTATTATTTATGTACAGGTGAGCTTCTGAGGGTCTAGGGAGCTCTCAGACCCTCGGAATTTGAATTTTTTGCTCCTGGACTCACACATTCTACAGAAGTTACAGTGTTGCTTGTTGACTTCAGGACCTCTTTGTCAACTTCTGCTTCTCACTAAACAGTAGGAAATTGAATGTATTGTATTTTCCTAAACTTCACTTTCAATACAGCCTCCATCCATACTCACTGCTTCTTAGATCACGAAGACAATAACAGCAGAAACAAAATACTTCTTCCCTAGGACTGAGCCAATTCTTATTTAGCTCTTCCTGAGCTCCATGAAATGAATCACAGCCCTAGTTACCAACCTCCACACAGCTGTCTGTTCATACTAAGCACGTATCTCTTCCCAGCCTGATTGGGGTTCACTGTTTAATCTTCTGCCACCCAACAGAGCAGACAGATATTTCTGTAGTCTGCTGTAGTCCTGCCCAGCTGGATCAGAAAATGAAGTGCAAAAGGCCGTATAAGTACTCTCTGCCATTTTTTGACTGTCAGAGATTTTTTTAACCACATCATACTCCTGTTAAATCAGAATGATAAGAATGTATACCTAAAAAACCCAGTCACACCTGATGAGGAGAAGCAGTGTGCAAGCTGCAATACATTGCAAGCAGAATCTGAGGCTCCTGAGTTACAGAAATTGTAATTGGATAAATGGAAATATAGTAATGATAGGCCTACAGTTAGCAGAAGATAATATTGATGGTGTTCTGTCCAGGAAAACAATTTTTATGTCATTCCTTCCATAAATTTCTTCTTGTTTTTGTTTGATAAAGAGGAAATGGAAAGAGGGAGATGCTAAAGTATACCAGAAGATTCTGATAAGCAGCAGAAGAAAAACAATTGCCCAAATCATCCACATTAACATAATACACTGAAGAATAGGCAGCTGTAATGATTTTTTAAAATACTGACATGCTGAAGGGAATGACAGCTACCATCTCAGCCGACAGCAGATGCCAACAGTGTGTGTAATAATTTTTTAGACTCTGTGGTGCCTACAATAGGCAGCAATTTTGTGGGTGCTAGGAATGCACCAAAGAATTTCAAACAAAAAACCTTTTTATTTTTCTCATAGCATTCCATCTTATTATGACAGCCATAGCAACGGAGTCAAAAGCTTGATCATAGAAGTGATGGCTGCATATTTATAAGGTCCATAGCTCTTGTTTCCCAGTGGATTTTTTGTCATTTCAGTCAGAAAATTGCCTCCAGACAAATGCAATAATAAATTGGAGAAATCATTTTCTGCCTTTTCTTTCACTGTGGTGAGCCTGAACATGTAGGAAAGTGAAAAGATAATGGTCATCATGAAATGCTTTCTTTGGTAGCACTAAAATAATCTAGACAGTCCTTGTTTCATGACAAAGCTGAGTCTTTACAGGAAAACTACCCCACCAATAATTAGTGTTTGCCATGATATAAGAGAATTAATTTTTCCTATTAATTTGAAGGAGTAAATTTAGAAGCACTAATGTCTTGTGTATGTTAAAATTTGTAAACTGTAGACATATTTCTGAAAGATTTAATTACATACATTTAAATTATCTGAAGTCGTTACTGCAAGATGGAATAAACAATTGCATGTCTGTAACATGAGGTTTCTAAAACTTGGAGTAGGTGCCTAGTTTTTTTACATTTTATGAGTAATGATTGCTAATCATCCATCAATAGATGGATTAACAATAATTATAAATTATTGAGTTCAGACTTACATACAGCTGACCACAAAGTAGCGTCAACCATCATTATTTTGTCCCTTTCTGGTGATTGGGAAGCTGAGTCAGAATTTCAAATAAGCTTGTCTGAATTACTTGTATTTACAGTAGAGAAAAGTATTCTGAAGGTAACATTATAAATGTGTTCTTAGAAGAAGGGATTAGGGTCACAATCTTGTTAGATATATACAGTTACTGCTATAAACAAAGAATAATGGAACAGAAGAGCTGAATATTTTTTTTTTCCTCAGGTACATTTAAATATTAGTTTAATTGCATTCCTTTACCCTTTAGCAAACATTGTGTCTAAGCTCCTAGTCTTCCAAAACACAGCTGCCAAAGGGTGGTAGGTGGGAGACTTTTCATACAAAGAATGCTTAATAAGTGTTAAATACCTTAGTGAGGTCTCATTCCTCTAGCTACTGTCATAGGTTAATAGTTTGTAATACATGTTTCCACAAAACACCACATTAATAAAAAAACAAACAAACAAACAAAAGAGAGACTTGCCAAGGTGAGATATAGCCTTAAGCATTTTCTTAAGTTTTTTTTTATTTGTTCTCTGAGGATAGACTTCAACAAAATAATTGCAGACTATGTTTACTTCGTAAAATCTATCTATATGTAGAGTTACTTTGTTGAGTGCATCATCAGAGCTGTGCAGGACTACTATCTTGGAAGCTTTTATTTGCCTTATGCAAAATGATTGTGTGAAAATTATCTAAATAGGAAAAATCATTGTATTTATAATTATATTCTCTAGATTCAAAAATGTGATTCTTGTTTGGGCTATAGTTGTAAATCAAAGGTATCTTGCCATCTGCTTTCAGGATTAGAAAAACAAGGATAAAGTGTTTCTTTGGTATATTTACAAGAACACAATAAAATCCAGTTTCTGATAATACAGGAAAAATGAATTAGATGACACTATTTCTTTTCTCCATATCTAAGCCTTGCTTTTTGGTATTGTTTTACAATATAAATCTTTCTCACACTTTTCCTTATGAGTCAAGCTAGAAATGCCTTTCTCACTGCATCTTACTTTCTTTGGTAGGTGAGATTTTAGTGAAACAACTTTCTCTGTCATCGCTATATCTCCTTCTGTGTCAGGAAATGGCACACTTTTTATTTATGGCTTTTCTGTTCTTCTGTTCTATGAACCTTCTGCTCTTGTATAAATGATATACAATTTTTTTTTTTGCATAACTTTTTGAGAAGATTAATTATTTAGCTTGAGTGCATAGACACAGTTGTGTAACTAATTGCCAGCAAATCCATGTAAAGACTTTTCTTGAACCTATTGAAGTTAATGGGAATTTTGTCATTCACTTTGGTGACACCAGAATTTTATTGGAAAGTTGTTTTCTGTATCTCTGTGATAATATTTCTTTCTGACATGAAAGAGAAGATCTAATAAATAATAGTGCATAACCGTTGCTTAATGAAGAGCTATCATTTTGAAGTAGGATTTTTTGTAGTAAAATATATTCTGCAACTAAAGAACTCTATCTGCTTTATTCAGAGATTAGATTTTTGAAATATATTGATAAAATCTTATTTATTTCAAAAAACTTTAATGACTAAGGCTTAATTCAGGGAAAAGGTTCTACAATTACAGTCTGCTGATTCATAGCCAGTGCTGTCTAGTTATACAAATATATATCTAAGACATATATAATTTTCTGCAGTGGGATAATTATTATAGAGCTTGGTAAAAGTTTATGATTACTTCAGTTAGTATGAAAGAATATTTAGATATTCAGAAATCAAACAGGCAGAAAATTAAATCTCATCATCATTCCCATACGAGTGATTGCTAAATCCATCATTGGCCACATGAAAAGCGTGAAAGAGGAAGCCATAAGGACTGGAGAGCTTTCCATTTTTGGAATAAAGAAAACCAAAAGATCATTGAAAGTATACAAGATGAACACTTTGTAATGTAAAGCAGTTGCCATTATTCTCTTAACTAGGGCAACGTGAAGCCCTCTGTGTTCATTGCTGTTAGGGAAACCACTTTCAAAACACTGAGGCAAAAAATGCAAGAAAGCAAGACATCAGTCTTGACTTATTTTTTGAGTCAGCTGGTTGCTGACCATACTTCTATGTCACCTTTTAAACCGTGCAGAAGGGAAATTTGGGAAAGGCTGAATGTATCAGGTGGCACTGGATGCCTGAAGAGGCAGTGTATTCAAATATGCTACATGTAGCACATCACAGGGCTGAACCATTTATGAGTAACTCAAAGAATCCAGATCATATCTTTACCTTAGATGATCTGCCCAAGAATGGAGATTTTCTGAACATAGCCAGTAATTAAAAATTTTATTTTGCCTGAAATACCAGTGGTAATGGGTTAATTAAAAAAATGTAAAGGAGATGGATTGCAACATTGTGTTAGGGCTTCAGCAAAAGAAATACACTGAGATGACACTTCACTGAAGTCAAATTTATGCACATTTTCAACTGGCACGAATCTTGTAGTAGAGGCTGGTTTTAACAACTTGGCATCCCCAGGGAAAATGCAGGTATATGAGTCATCCGAATGACACTTAAATAGCGGATGTTCAGTGAATATCTAGTTTCTTTACTCTTTCCTACTCTATCTGTTAATTTTAAAATAATTTTTTTTTAAATCAAAGCAGCTCAGTTTGGTGTTTGTGCATCATACCATGACATCTGCTCTCTCAGATGCTAAGATATGTAGCTCTCTGCTGATTTCTATATACTAATCTGTTTCTAGGATTCATTACACATTCCCTGCTTTGACATTTTAGTTTCAGGGAACTTTAGTATAGAGTTTGATTCATATCACTGAAACAGTATTTTTATGCATTGGTGAATTCTTGACCCTTAAAATTCAGTGGAATATTCCAGTGTGTGCTTTTTAACAAAAAAGAGTTTGTTTAAAATACATTCTCTTAACACATATGTAGGGAATCTCACAGGACATGATTATTTTTGTTCTGTCCCACTATTCTACGACAGTCTAGTACAAGCAAAAGAATCAAAGTTTCCAAGTTATTTTTCCTCACAATTATATCCCATTTACTCTCACACTTTTCTAGGTGATGCAGTAGTTCATACTAGCATAAAAAAAACCAAAACAAAAAAACAACAAAAAGAACCCCAAAAACAAAAAGCCACATCCAACCCAAGCCACATTATTCATTTATTTTGCTTTGCGCTAGGTAGCAGAACCCAGCTTCATACTGCAGCTTTGGTGAACATGGCAGATTGTTTTTCTATTTCTGTGTATGCAATGTTCACAAGTCTTTTTCTATCCACCCTTAACAAGAAAATACACTCTGTTTAACCTGCATTATTGATTTTCAATTCAGAGGTACTTTCACAATAACAATATGCTTGCTGAAATATTCAAAACGTACTTAGATGAATAAATGACTTTCATTTGGGAAGATTTTGACTAGTGGTATATTATCTATATTTATCATTGAAACTTCTACAATATTAGCTTGCAATTTAATTACATATTACATACTGTTTAAGTAAGATATTTGATTGGAATAGGAGTGTATGCATTCAAGTGTTTTGTGCTGACTTTATAGTTCAGATTTGCACTTCTTATCAGCATCGTCTGGTTCCTTGAACCAAATGTCCTCAGCACATCTGTGGTTCAAAGATGTCCATAAACACCTGCATAGGCTCACTAGCTGTTCCAACATACAGTATGCACTTTAATGAGAACTTGTGCTTTAGTTTGCTCTCAAAAAGAATCTAGTCTCTGGACATGAAAAGCTTCAAAAAAACCATAGGGAAATTAAGTAAATGGAGATGATCTGTAAATTCAATTTAAAAAGAATCACACTCTGAATCGAAATGCTAAAGTAGACATAACCATTAATAAGTGATTCATATTTAGGTTTACGAATACAAAATATTCATGCAGTCTTACTTCACTATTGCAACCAAATACAGAGATAGTGAGAGATCAGATTAAAAGACTAACAATCAGGCTGGTTTCAAACCTTAAACCCACACTGCTACATTCTTTAACAATGTATTTTAACAAATTCTGTGTTCATACACAATATTCACCATTATTACGGCACATAAAAAACATTAGTCCTCAAAAATATTCTTCATTGTCTGCAAGTATACTTTACCTGTAGACACCACACAATTTTGATAGTTAAAGTCTGTGGTTGCTTCTTTCTGCCTAAAAGTTATACAAGGTTTCTTAATAAAAGATGTGGCTATTACACGTCTTCCTCTGGAGTGCCTGCTCCAAATTTGTATATTTTTGTGTTTATTTTCTGAATTATCTATCTCTTTTGTTTTTGTTTTTTAATTTGTATCCTACCACCTGTATAGTTTGTACAAATGTGTTTCCTCTAAAAAAAAAATCACATTTTGAAAAGGTTTAGGATCAGATATCTTAAACATTTATAAACATGTTCTTGGAAAATAAAAACAAAAACAGAGTCAAAATTAGCTAGTTAAGATTAAAGATAGTTGATGACCCCAATGAATTTGAGTTGCAAAGACAGAAGTTTCTAAGTACTTATTGTTTAATTTGATATATATATTATGTGAATTCTGTTTTTCTGTTTTGAAATTACTGCTACTGAAAAAAATAAAGAAGATTTAAAGTAAACACAAACTCATCTAGCTACACGTTTTAATCTTCTGATATGAGTTTTCTGGATTGAAGTAATGTCTTAGAAATTTGACTTCAGATTAATTCAATCTAAATTCATGTTTTGTAAATTCAAATATTTTTCCTTGTTTTAAATTTTACAAGTAGAAAAACAAAAGGCAAAAGGCAAAGTAAGTACTATTTTCTTATTCTTAAGAAAGAGTTCTCTAATCACCTTGTAACTATTACCTGAATCTCTGTAAAACATTCTCATACTTTTTTCCCACGTGAAGGTATTTGGGACTAGTTGCCAGATGATCAGGAGCTCTCAGAAGTTTCTGTTCAAACTCAGTGTAAGAATCTCTCATCATTTATTTAACAGCAGGAAGACATTATTATTCTGCAACTTTTGTTGCCTGTGGTGCTGCCATGACCCATATTGAGAAGAGACAGTATACTTTAAAAAAAAAAGAAACAGATGTACAAACCCCTTTAATTACTAAAAGTATTGAATTGATCTGGAAGATAAATAAAAGCCTATAGACACCTTTAGGATTGTCTGTAACTTCACCAATTTTCTCTATTGTGCTATTTTTTAAATTGTGAAAAATAATTATAGGTATTTTCTATGAAGAATTGGAAACTCACAGGTGTCCAGGAGAGGCTGGAAGAACAGAAGAAAAGCCCTGCTGGGCCAAACTAATGCTCCCTTTTGCCCAGACTGAAGTGTCTGACAATGGTAGTGACATACACTGTTCAGCTTGATCACTTTCTGAAGTAGATTTACCTCATGCTCCCAGTACAACTTCTGTTTTGGACTTTTTTTTATGATCTCTTCATGAACTTTTTGTCCAATGGATTGACTGATCAATTTTTTTTTTTTAATTTAGGATACTGCCTGCTTTCGTAGTGTCCTCCAGCAGCAAACTACTACTAGCTCATTCCCACTGTATAAAGTACTCAGTCATACTTATTCAAATCCAATTCTTGGTACTTTAACAGAATGCTTCCAATTTTGGTTGAGAACAGCTAATGAAGTTTCTTAATGCTTTTTAAACTTTTGTCATAATTCTCTTCATTTCTTTCCTCTCTGAATTGAGGAGTACCGTCCTTTACAGCACTTCCTCACAACATCTTCTCATGTTGCTATTTTATATCCTTTCTCTATCTATCCTAAGGTCTTCTTAGAACTTGGAGACCAGAACTACAAAAGGTAATAAAATTATTTTACTGCTATGAAACTTTGTCACACACATTCCTTGAGTAATATATTGCCTTCATGAGAAAAGCCTGAAAATGCAATGGTTCTTCATGAGCCTATGGTTTCAGGACTGTAACTGTATAATAAACCATATTTAAATTTAATTTCATTCTAACAGTGTTATTTTAGTACAGATATTTCCTCCAAATAATACAATTTGGGTTTTTAAATGTCAGTGTCAGGATACTTCTTCATTTTCATTTTGCCAGCAGCCTGTTGCAGGAGGAAAAAAACGAAAAAAACCCATGGCAATAGCATCAGCATATAAGACTGATTTAAATAAAGAATTATTGTGCAAAGATCTCTAATTTGGTATACACTCTGCAGCATAAAAATAAGTTTCTAATAATCCATGACTCAATCCTTTATGGCTTTCGACCAAGTAGAGTGGAAAAATCACCCAGGCTCTTAGTCTAATGCTAAAACTCACATTTTTAAGGCAAGAGTTTTGTTTTAGACTTGATTAATGAAGATAAAATTCTTCACTTCTCATATATTTTCTTCTTTTTTAGAAGACAACTGGAATAATTTTAAGACAACAAAGATCAGATTATCTGTTGTCTCTTCATGAAATATAAGTCATATATTGCACTCATAGGTTGATAAACAAGTGTCACTGACCACATTCTTTATTGATTGGAGGAAATATTTTGTCTATAAAATCTATATAAAATATAACATATGTCTATTATATATATAAAATATAAAAAATTTGCTTTGAGAGAGAAAAATAATTTCTGCTGTTGGCATAAAAACTGCTGTCCCTTCATGAAAAGATATGTGTGCTTATGTTAGTGAAAGGTGACATAAGTGGCTATCACATTTAGTGAGTCATTAACTTACAGATGTGTGATAACTGGTTTCTAGAGACCAAGTAGTTCCCCAAAAATCTTGTATATTAATTATTCTTTGAAGCCGAACACATATTACATAATCCTGCTTCTTTTCATATATTAAAGAATAGAGGAGATTAAAGGAACATTTATTCAGTCACCCTATTTATTTAAAATAAAACAAAATACAAAGGAAACAGTTCACTTATTCTCAGTTAATTTATCATTATGTGACACTCTCCAGTGTATTTCTCTGATATTGTTGAATAACCTGAGATATACTTCCTTCAAGTAGTGTAAATAAAATTCTCCAGTCAATCTGATTTTTATATAACATCAGAAAAATAAATACATTTTAAAAATCTCAGTTTTGAAAACTATATTCATTTGCTGGATATTTATATAAAAAGCTGAATTTCAGATTACTTTCTGCATAAAATGATATAGAAATTTTTCAAAGCTGCAGCTACCATGGACTTGTCTGTGATTTCAAGAAGGCATTCTAAATGAGGTCGTTTCAGGTCAGAAAATATGTCATTTTTTCAACAACATGTGAAATTATTTAATGTAAGTGTACAGAGAAACAGGCTAGGTGACTTAGTTTATTTCAAACTATAATAACTAAAGTGATATTTTATGAAGAATGGTTTTGAAAACCATACTTTATACATAATGTTGTTTTCAATAGAAGAGTAAGCAAAATAAACATGGATTAGAATTCCAGAATACTTAACTATGTTCTGTAATATTATCTAAATACATATTAAAAAATGATTTATTAAAGGAGCAAAGTCTATATTAAAGAGAGCATTAAAATCGTGAAGCATGAATTACCATGGATTGATTTTTATCAATTCTGAAATACAAGGAAAAAGTCTGATGTGGTATATATTTGTATTTACTCAATCACTAAAAATGACTGTGGATAGTTTTAGGGGACATATAGTCATCTAGTCACTTTCAGAATTTACAATATTTACATTATTGGGTGGTAGTCAGGCACAAGATCCTCAAGGATGTGGTCATCATCCAAAGACTGTCAGTCTTCAATAAGCATTTGGACAACTATTAAATATTTCATATAATTTTTAGGTCGCCCTGTGTTGATTCAGCAATTGGGTTCAATGATCCTGTGGATTCCTTCTAACTCAGGATAATCTATAGTACATTATTTTCACCTTTCATAAAATCACACACCTAAAGTCAGATGCCTTTGAAGAACTGAACAAAATATAAAGTATTTAATTTGACTATAATACTTTATATTTTCCATTTAGACAGACAGGTTTTTGCTTAAAAAAAAAGACAATTTGTTTATCTCTAGTAGTGAAAACTAATGGACTCCCAAAATTAGTTTCTAGGAGCATGAAGGAGCATGAAAAAATTATAACTGTTGACTAGAATATGGAAAGTAGGACAAGAGTACAAAATCTAAATCAGATCATAAAAAACCCAAAAATCAGCAGCTGTGGTCTGAAACCTTGACTTTCAGGTTTCAGTATGGATGACAGCAGTCTTATAGTGCAGTGTTATAAAAAGAATAGAAGTTATTACAAGGAGAAGAAATATCTCATTTACTCTGGACACGATGACATTGACCTTTTACAGGGAGCTGCAGTCAGTTTGACAAACTCTGCAAGGTGATGATCTCACTAGCTGAAAGAATGAAAGAGGGTACACAACACACTCTCAAGGAAACCATTTTTCAAAGTGAGTCTGTACAGAATGAAAGGAACCTTAGAGCTCCTAACAAAAACAGGAGAAGAATGCCATGATGGAATTTACCTCATTTAACTTTTTCCCTGTCTTTGACTCCTGAGCTGACATCACTTGAATAATCAGGCTGATGTTGGAGACCTGATGTATGTTGCTAAGCAGTTTTTAGGGACAAAGTTTCCACTGGTTAAAGCACAATTAGGAAGGTATTTTTTGTAAAAAATACCACCCACGTGCAAAAGGCAGGAACAGCAGCACTAAATTTATTTGAGAATGTTTGCACATTGACTCACTGCACCCATCAACAAGCAACATCTTGAAGCAGTCTGCCAACAAGTAAAGATCACTCTGGGAGATCGTCCTTACCTCGTAAAGTCTACCCATCCCCACCACCCCAGCATGACCTACACCCTTCCTGACTATGGAAGACCAGGGATGCCTCTGAGTTTTTACACAGCCAGAGTCACCACGCTCAGCTCCTGGCTCCTCCTTGACTCTGAAGTCTGAAACACCCACAAGCAAAAAAAAAAAGGAAGCAGAGATAGACACTTTTCTGCAACTTCTTCGTACTTTGCATTATCTTACTCACAGATGATATTACATTTCAGAATTCATTAACACTGATACAATTATTGAGCAGTAGTTAACACATTTAGTTCATCCTGATCTAAGCCATGATATTCCCTCACAACAGGCATTAAAAAAAATGTTGGTCTATATACATATTCATGATCAAACAGTCACATATGCACATGTGTGCACACATCTAGATATATGTGAATTCCATATATTGTGATTTTGTCATAAATTATTTTTTAAAAAATTTTTCTCAGCATTCATTCTAAATTCAGGAAATAATGATGAAATACTGAAAAATTTGGTTGCCATACCTTTGAACATCCATATGCTTATCTTAGAGCAAATCCTCAACTGCTTTCAAGATTTGGTTTAATCTGCTTATGTACTTGGCTTTCATGCATTTTACCATTTTTAACTTAAAAAGAAAGGGGTTTGTTTTGTTTTGTTTTGTTTTTGTAGCAATCACTCTGCCATCCCTGTCTTGCAAACTAGGAGACAATGAGACAAAAAAGAAGAACCACACCAGCACTTACCGCCAACTTCTGCTTTGATATTTCAGCTCTACACTATGCACTAGCAATAACCAAAGACAAATTCCTACAAATAATTCAGTCCCCTGATAATTTAAAACTGAGTTAGCTGTAAATTAGATTGTATAACTTCTAGTTATACAAACTCTTGAACATCCTTACACTAAGCACACAAAAGGTTTGATATTTTGTTGCTTTTGGAAACCTATCAAAACAAGATTTTAACTTAGATTTTTATTAAACTAATTTAACAAATAGTAGTATTTCAGGAAAATAATTTGGAGTTGTGTTTAATATGATAAGAATACATATGTCTAGAGGTTTGTCTTAATTCTAAAACTGTATGCATTATCCTAAAAACAATAATAGTCTTGCTTCAAGAGCAGTCAAACTTATGAAAGCTGATGTTCTATGCCCCAGCATCTCTCCTGACTGCAGTAAACCTGTCTTACTGAGCACAGATATTGTAATATTTCCTCCATGATGACTAAGTTTCCTTAGTTTTTTCTTTGACTTCATTTTATGGTCCACAAATACCATCTGGACAAGTAACATTACAGTTCTTTTGTTATTAGGAATCAATCACATTCTTTATGGTCAGCTGAGATACATGAGAGTCAACAGTTCAGCTTGAACTTTGAAATAAATATACATTTAAAAAATAGCCTCACAGATTGCAGTGAAGTAGAACTTTTATGACTACAAAATAAAAGAATTTGTCAGAGCTTCACAATTCCATACAAGGTACCATACTGTGTTCTTTACAGTATGCATATAAGTTTTCAAGTTATGTTAGATTGTAAAGTAAGTTTTTCTAAGCAATCGGTTCTTTCATAGCTACATCATATATAATCAATTTAAACATTTTTCTTTAAAATTGCAGCTTATAGTGCCATTTTAGTGCTTATGTTTTTGGGATTTAAAGTTTGCATAGCCCTGTCAAAGTGCTATTACTGCACAGAGAAATTGTTGTGTAGGATATTTGATACTAAAAATATACTGGTTTGGGAATTCTCTTCTGACTTTGCATAATCTATATTTTTTTAAGTTTCTAAATAAAATAAGAAAAACAAATGCAAAATAATTCTTCAAGTATTTAGAATTATCAAATTTCAGGAAAAAAGTGAATTTCTGGGAATTAATATAACTGTGAGGAAAAAAAAATTAAGATTACTGCTTTATTTTTACATTGACATTTTTCTATCTTCATACACACATATAAGCATATAATATATTTAAAATAATTTGCAAAGAAAAGATATTTTTAGCTGGTGACTCCTATTACAAATTAGTTCTTTTGACATCTTTGTTAGCAGTATTATGCAGCAAGATCCTCTCTTTTAGCAGCTGTCTTTCACTTCTTTGAAGTAAACAAAGTTCAGGACAGGGGCTCAATACAGTCTTGTGTTGGTATCCTGAATTCACTGAAGGCACATCCAGAATTCACTTTTGAGTTCTGATTTTCAACTCCATCACATAACCCCCCCCCAAAAAAAAAGCAACCAAACCACCAAATAAACAAACAAACAAAAACAACCCAAACAAACCAACCAACCAATCCAAAACCAAAACAAAAAAACCCCAAACAAAAATGAAAAAAACAAATTTATCCTATGCAGCTGTGGAATGGAGAAATATAATCCTTCTACTTTCTAATCCTTAGTGTGTACTACCCAGAGGACAGGAAAAGTACATTTGGGGAAAATATTTTTATAATCTCTATCAGCTTTGTTTCCATTTTGTCCCCAGCTGAATGTGGTATGGTAATTCCTGGCAGTATGTAATGCTAATGAGACTGCACTTTCTGCTGTTTTGCTGTATTTTTAAAGTAGTTTAGTTTGGAGGTTTTTGTTTTGATTTTTTGACACAATTTCCTCACTTTTTTCCTTCATAGTAATCTATTTTTCTGTAGTTTTCTGATATGGGAGATATCCAAAGGCTGAAATGTCTTTCTTTCACTTATCAAACAGTCTGTATATTTATTCATAAGTTTCCATGTTTATGTTCTTCCTCTTCTCTCCTCCACCCCCAATGGGAGCAGAGAAAATGAGTGAGTGGCTTCGTTACTGGCCCGTCAGCTCACCACAAGGTCTTAGAAAAAAATTGTGCCCTGGTACAAATTTCTAAAGCTCAGAAAGTCTTAGGAATGATAATTGTACAAACTTGTAGTAAAGTCTATAATTAGGTGATATGATGTCCCTACAAAAATGGTCTTCAGCCCCCAAAGCTGACATCTTGTGTTAGCTGGTTCCTATTAACATGTTTTATTAAAATAATGTTTGGGTTTAAAAAGAGCCAAGCTCGTTTATTTTTTGTGAAAATTTTGGAAGTACATTTTTAAATTACATCGGTTTCACAGTTCAGAACTTGTCCACTAGGTAGCTCTACAGCTATTTCAATTCATAAATGCCCTTTAGGCCTTTTAAGTTACTTGACATTACTCATAATTTTAAGGCTTCTTTGTTTGCTCTCATTTAAACTCATTCTATTCAAAATATTCACATAGTTTAACATTTCTTGGTATGCCAACAGCATTTTCTTGATGACTGCTAGCAAAAGAAGTTTGATTAATAGCATATGTCCACAAAGACTGGAGCTTTAGGTAAACTAACTATTTCATTCTCTCAAATGACATTTCTTGCTGTTAATATGTTAAATATTGTAGGGGAGGCTTATCAGAACAAATAAGTTCTAAACTAGTTCTGAAAGTCCAGATCTAATTCTCTGATGGTAAAATGACAGCTTAAAGAAAATTAGGTCAGTGCTGAATACTTTGAAAACTCCCATAATCTGTCTAAAATTCTTAATTGGTGTTTATGTACTCTGCTTTGCTGCAGAGGTATAGAGCTAAAGAGGCTATCAAGTCAGCCTAGCCTGTACTTTCTCTCAATTATATATGGTAGCCTTTGCTGCACTCTGGAAAGGCAGACAGGTTGACAGACAGAGTGAACCTGGTGCAATCAAAACAAGCAAGGTTATCCTCAGTGGTTTAAACAGTTGAAACTTACCAACTCAACTCATTTAGAGTAAGGAAGGCCAGAAAATACTTGCGGGAGCAGGGACGTAGAAATTTCCAGGAGGGCCAAAGTAACTGACACCCTGCCCCTTGACCAATATCATTACATAGGCAGGCCCACATCAACCCGTTGACATGCAGGGCACGCTACTGCTGTGTAAGGTCTGATTTTCTCCAGTTGCAATCCTTGGTGGACCCAAGGCATAGCACAACTCTTAATCTGAAAAGCATTTGTGCCACTGGCTTTTACTGTTGGCTCACCTATACATTAAGTGTCTGCCCATTCCAGCAGAGCCATGATGTCACCGATCATCCTGTACCTGTTATCTGTGGTCAGGTGAATCACTGTATGACTCACTGAGTGGGTGAGAGGCTGGACATGACCCAGCCATGGGCACTCACAGCCCAGAGAGCCAAATGTTTCCTGGGCTGCATCCAAAGCAGCGTGGGCAGCAGGGACAAGGAGGGGACTCTGCCCCCCTGCTCTGCTCTGACCCCACCTGCAGTGCTGCATCAGCTCTGGGGTCCCAGCACAGCAAGGACATGGATCTGTGGGAGTGAGTCCACAGGAGGGCCACAAAATTGGTCAGAGGGCTGGAGCACCTTCCCTATGACAAAAGGCTGAGAATTGGCATTGTTGAGCCTGGAAAAGGGAAGGTTTTGGGATAACCTAATTGCAGCCTTCCAGTACCTGAAGGGAACTTTCAGAAATGATGTGGCAAGATTATTTACAATAATACGTAATGATGGGAAAAAGGTGAATGGGTGGGTTCAAATTGATGGCGAGTAGATTTAGATTAGATATTAGAAAAAAGTCTTTACTGCGATGGTGGCAAGATATTGGAACAGGTTGCCCAAGGAAGTTGTGGATGCCCTATCCCTGGAAGTGTTCAAAGCAAAGCTGAATGGGGCTCTGACCAACCTCATCTAATTGAAAGTGTCTGTCCACGGCAGGGAGGTTGGAACAAGATGAACTTTCAAGGTCTCCTTCTAACCCAAGCCATTCTAGGATTCTATGATTTTGGTACTGCATGGGAATGTTATTGCTTATCTTTCTTACTGCCTCTGTAAAGCTTGATTTGTAATGTGTTGTTAGACTCCATTACTCTTTGAACCACACTAATAAAGACTGAGAAGAGACAGTCCCTCTCTAAGGATGGTGGCAAGCACAGAACAGGAGATGTGACCACACCACCACACTTACTTCTAACTGTCTAGCTCCCTGCTGTCTCTAATCTGTGAACTACTAAATGTCACATGAAACAAACAAGACAGGTTATTTTCTACTTGGAAAACATCTTCAAAGTGGACCAGGAATACTACTATGGCAGGACAATTATTGAAATATACCTTCAGATATTTTCTCCTACCAAGCATTGGAGTTGAGCAAGATTTACTGGTCATTTTTATGTCCTTTTTGTTACAGTAACAATGAATTTTACATTGAAGATATCCCCAGACACATAGTCAAAAATATAGTAATGGCAGAGAACATGCCTAGACTTCCAGGCACATACCACAGCTCAGCTGTCCCATCAAATAGCTGCATTATGTCTGCAGAAAATAAAATATTTTCTTTTGAATCTTTAGCAATTCCCTTATGGGATGAACACTTCATCCCCACTGGGATGGAGTGTTCCACATTTACCTATTTCTACTTCTCCATTCCCTTAGGAGTTTGTATATAGAGAATGTAGTGTCTCTGAGCAGTGGTAAATAGTTTATGAGCCATATTGAACTCAGGGAAATTATTAGAGTTCCTCTACAACTGTTTTTTCCGAGATGCTTTTTTTTAATATTTCATCTGTGCTGCTAAATTAGTAATTTTAAAAAAGCCACTAGAGATTTAATAAGGCAGCACCAAATAACACCTGGATCTTTACCATCAGTATAAACTGCATAGGATAGATGTGGAGTATTAACAGATGCATTATTTAATGCTGAGTTTATATTTCTTTTTCAATTGAAGGATCATATTATTTTGTCTGTCTTTGCAAGCTAGTTACAGAAGAATGAGACCCATATTTCTTGAAATAGGGTGCTTTTAGCACTTCAGCATTCAATGGTACATAGAGGAAAATATATTTTATATTGTCTCTTCAGAAAACGATTGAAGTCTTGGAGAAAAATGTCAGAGTTTGAGACTCTTGGATGGCAAATAAAATTCTGAACTCCAAGACTATGATATTCAAGCTCTTCTGCTTGAAATGTCACTGCTGGCCCTCTGTATCAAATGCCAGACTGATATAAACAGTTACTGAAGTAGAACTTGGAAAATGACATGCAACATTCCAATCATTTACACTAATGAACTGTCTAGAGCCACTGCTGTCTTATTAGAAAGAAAACATCACAGAACTGATGATTCAAGTTTTAATAACATTCTGGACAATTTCTGCTTTTTGCTTATAATAAAATAATGAATTATTTGCTAGGAGGAAGTAAACTATGGCACATGCTGGTGCTGATATAAAAATAGAAGAAGCTGAAATAATGTTCAGACTGAGTAAATAGGCTATTGATTCAAGCTGCTATTTCAACAGGGCAAGGTACCTAAGAAGGCTATTTATGCCTTGGTTTATACTCAGTCTTCTTTTCTTTTCTTTTCTTTTCTTTTCTTTTCTTTTCTTTTCTTTTCTTTTCTTTTCTTTTCTTTTCTTTTCTTTTCTTTTCTTTTCTTTTCTTTTCTTTTCTTTTCTTTTCTTTTCTTTTCTTTTTCTTTTTTTCATTTTTCTTCACTTTCCCTTTCCTTCTCTTTTTTTAATATATTTTGAGGAATTTGATGCAGTATCAACAGATAAACCTAAACATCTGGATATATCTGAAAATGGATACCTTGCCTTAATAAGAAAAAACAACATATATGCGACACAGAATGAAATGTATCTGTCTAGTTATGTCCAGTGTTTCTTTTAACATCACCACATTGAGATTTTTAATATAAATATCCTTAATTTTGTTTTTCAGAAATGTGGTTTGCAAGCCAACACAGACATAAACTAAATGAATGAAAGGCATCTGAGAAGCATTATGTTATGATCTATTGCACTGTAGTATATGTAATGAAAATATGCAAAGGCTGGCAAACCTGATGTGGTTCTTACACTCTCTGAATCCAAAAGAATGAGAAAGTTTGCAGAAGCTTGTATGTTCAAATATCAGCCTCTGTTAGGCAATCATTCTCTCTATAACTTAGCATAACTGATATAATACTTTGTCATCCACAAATAGTTATTATAAAAATGAGGAAGTGAATTCTTTCCACTTTAGACTCATATGTGCTCAGTTATATAAATATCTAAGCTTTAACAGTTGAATTGATTTCCGAATTTGTCAAAGTGCAAATTAAAAGATACAGAGTGTGTGCATGTGGTATTTTTTCGTAACTCACTAATCTAATTCTGAGTTGTAATGCTGTCACCATGGCTACAGTAATTTGTCATCTTTCTTGTTTCATAAGACATTGCCTATTAATTTCTGATTTTCTGAATACAGGAAAAAAAAAGCAACCAAACAAAAAACCCCCAACCCAAACCATCAAAACAACTCAAAGGAGAGGAATCATCTGAAGTGATGCAGTGAGTAATACTCAAGCTATCAGCTGTTCACTGATTTTTATAGGTGAAAAATAATGCTCACATCTGCAAAATGCTTTTAGATTACATATACTTATCTTGTTTTATTTATATTAGTGCATCAAAGTTAAATTTTGCAGAAGAGGAAATGTATTTGTATTGCTGACAAACCTGATACTGTTAAAGTTTACCTTATCTAGTAGTCAGTAATCTAAAGGTATTACTATCAACTGCATACAATTTTATACACATGCATTTTTCTGTCTTTCTATTGTAGATAAAATAGTCTGAATAAAATTTATAAATTTCATGTAAATATGTGTGATTAAATTAACACTGATATATCAGCGTTAATTTAAAATATACACTGATTAAATAAACACTGATATATCAGAAATTACTAGCTTCATCAAAACTGAGATATACAGATATATGGATATTTGGATATATGTCCCAGAATCATTTGGGACTGTCATTTTATGGAACCTACCTAGTAAGCAGACTCTTGGCCTAAGACATGCTAGTGCAAGTTCTCTTTGGAGCACAATTAAATTACAATACCAGGCAGCTCTTGTCCCTGATGATTTATTTGTTTGTGAAACTCTTGTTCTAGAAAATTAAGGCTTGTCCACAGACTAAGCCATTAAGCTGAAAATACCTTCTGCAATTTCTTTCAGTTTTAATTCTGCATGTGTTAAAGTCCACATGGGAGTGTGAATGCATATTGTATTTTCAGTGTTAATTTCTAATGCAAATGTGCCTGCTATTTTCAAATATTCTTTTCAAGACTTTTCGTGGTAGAAAGCAATGTTAGTATTCACCAGATTTTGGCAATAGATTGATCTGTAAGGTACTGAGAATTATACAATTAAATTCTGATAATTTGTCCTGCAAATTTAAAATGTGTGCAGACATCCTGTTAAGACCAATACTTTTTGCTATTTACACTCCAGATTCTCAACTGTTGTGCTAAAAGACACAATCCTCCACTTAGAGGATCTGTGGAACACAAATCTCTGAACTTTAATCTCCCAGGGCAGATGTAGCAGTCTTGTCAAACATACTTTGGCAGAAAATTACTAGTTTGAGGCATGAATAATAGGAATTAGTAATCAATGAACATTTATGAGTGATGTAGAAGTAGAATTTGATTTCTGTAAAGAAACTCAGTACCTCTACATAATCCAGGAAATAACAAAAGCTGGATGTAAACTATACATGGAATTAGAAACACGTAAATATTGAATAATTTGGTCAGTCTTGGAGAGTTTTACTCAACCTAGAATTTATCTGTTCTCTTATGAATTATGTTACGAATTTTCCTTAAGTCTAGCTTTGATGTATGTCATTGATGCATAATTTGGAAGACATATACTTACCTTGACAGGATAACATGAAATTCCTTTTAAAAATTATCCTGCCGTTTGAGACATTTATTTTAGGGTTTTTATCATACAATGTGATTAATTTAATTTTCCTGGAGTAAAATGTCTGGCTACAATTATTTGGCATTAAGTAAAGGCAATGCAAAACATGACATTTATTAGCCATGAGATTGTCTTTATCACTTAGATATAGGTAAAGAGCTTATCTGAAAATAGCATTTTGAAAATTCTTTGGTATATTTAAAAAGCTTCTACCCAGCTACAAGACTCTAAATCTTATTAAAAAATTATTTTCTATTTTTTGCTAAACCTTATAAGTTTGAGAAGTGTGTGAAATGATCTATTAATTAACTGTGATTTATTGTCTGTTATTAACTCACCTGAACAACTTTGTTGAACAAAGTATAATATACGGTGTGGTATTACATTGTTACTTGATGTGTTCTGCAAAAGCTTAATAAGAGGTAACTTTAAGAGGTAATCTTTTTAATTTAATTCAGCTATTTCTGCTTTTAACCTTGGACTAGGGGCAATTAAAAACAAGAGGAAGTTGAAATAGCTTTTTTCCAATTGTCTCCAAGTAGTAGTTAAAGTAATTACCTTGAATATGACTTTTTCAGTGACACTGTTCATGTTGGTCAAAGATAGATATCCTATTTTTGGGCCTATAAGCCCACAAACTGTCCTTTTGTCCTTTTTTATGTTGTAATCAGTACTGTTTGCTATACATGTACAGTTAATCCTCAGAGTTTGATTTTTTTTTTAATATTTCCACATGTACTTCCATTAAGAAAAAGGTAAATGGATAAATAAAGCACTGTGGGAAGTATTTAGGGATCAGACTTTCTCCCTTGCCCTGATTCTGTAATTGCCTAAGAACAAAGCTGACCTTGGGAGTTTAAATACTTTAGAAAATAAGATGACTTTGGGCTTATCATCTGGTTTAATGATAGTCAGAATGTTCTTTGTAGAACTTCCTTCTATCATATTTATCATAATATTTTTGTCCACCCAATATCCAGAGCAGAAGCCCATTGCCCCTCCAAAGTAGAAGCAGACTGTGCAAGATCCACTGAATTTTTGCCTTCCTTAAATCAAATGTAACTACACTGAAAAAGAGTAGCGGGTTAGTGCGTGACATTGACTATGTATTTTGATTTTTGTTTGTTTGTTTTTAAATGGGAAATATGTGTCCTTTTAATTTGAAATAATAGTAAAGCAAGGTTATCCACTATCTTGTATAACTCATTCTCCTCTTTTCTACGTGTCGGCTTTTGCTTTTCCCTGACAAACAAAACAAATGAAACAAAACCCCCCAGCTTTATTTCTGTATTTTAAGAAATACTAAACAGTTTAATATCAGATCTTGATATATCTTTAAACTATAAATAGACATTAGCAAACCCACCTTAAAATGAAAATACAATTTTGTTTTTTGGTTTTGTTTTCTCCTAGGAGAACAGTTAGTGCATGATAAATACTACAGAATGTCACAAATTTAGAGAAAAACAACAGCAGCAGAGCTGGTAAAAGAAACAAATAACCAAATATACATACAAGAGATGTCTGATTTTGTAATTATGTTTCTATTCTTTCATTACTGCCATATAAAAAAATGTAGTTCAAAATCTGCACTATAGTTACACTTATATAAGCAATACTGGCTTCTAATATGTATTCAAAGAGGGTTTCTCTGCCTCCAAAGTGTCACTTTTATGTCATTTTGCCTCCTTAGCAGTTGATCCAAAAAGCAAAGTTCATTTCAATTATTTCAGCATCCTTCAGCACCCTGTCAGTAAACAAGCAGTTTGAAGCATTCTCTGCTAGGAACAAGATCCAGACTTGAGGATAAAGACTGAATGAATGGTCAGCAGTGGCTGAGGAAGACAACCTGTACCCTTCCAAAATGACATGGATTATGGCTCCTGTATACAAATTACTTGTTCCCTGCATTAGACTGAAACTCTGGCTGACAACACATTTTCATCACAAAATAATCAGAAAATAATAATGAGAAAATGTTATCTTACCTCTGTCCTCATTAATTTTGAGATAAAATCTCACCTTCATGCTACTAGGTTGTTTTATGTGTTTTGTAATTTCTAACTGTTAGGGTATCATAAAAATTTATGTTTGGATATCATAAACTATTGTCATAAGAGTAGAGTTTTCTTCTGTTCAAACTCAAAACAGACTATGCCCATCCAAAAGTGTTCCAATCAGTCTTGAATTGTTCATGCACAGCTACTATCTAGTTGAGAGACCACTGAACTATATTTGACTTTGACTACACTCTCTGGCTCTGATCCTGACCCTGATTTGCCATTCCCCACCCTGAGTCCTCCTTGGTGTGGTCACTTCTTTCGTCTCCCTTTTTATCACATAACTCTTCTGACTCAACTTTCCTTGTTGGGCAGCCTTGTTGCTCCCCAATACTTTCAAACTAATCTCTGGGGAAAACCTTCTCTTGAAACACAAGGTTATGACCTTACTTTTTTGCTGTGTTTCCTTCTCTCAGCATTCTGAATTTTACTATCATATAATAGTATGATAGTAAAATCATATGAATTTTACTGCTTACTGCAGCCAATGTTGCTACTAACCTATTATCCCAGAAATTCTGTTCAAGACTAGAACTGTGCAAAGGCCTAAATGAAAGTACATGAAACAACATGCTTTCCCTCCCTCCTTCAGCTGAAAAAACATGTTTATAAAATACTTTAAAATACTTAAAAGAGGATTGTATTCTTTGCCTCTGACATCTCTTCTTATGCTAAAGAATACTAATTCACAAGTAGTGCTTCAGGGGTAAAGAAAGGTGAATGAGATTCCAAGTTGCTTCAGTGAATAAATACCACGGATAAATGTGAGCAGTTATTTACTTTCATGGATTAGGTAGCACGACAGCATACAAAATGTGATGTATTTGTGCTATTGCTTTCTACAGGAAAAAGGTATCATATTTGCTATTTCAACTAGTGGCTATGCAGAATACATAAGCATTTACGAAGTGTGATGCTTAGCTGCTTTAAAAATGTAAAGCAATATTAAAATAACCTTCTCTATATTACCTTCCACTGCTTTTTTTATGATACCCAAATAGCTTATTTGCTTCCTTAACCAGTGGCTGCCCGAAGTGTGCATGAACAGTTAAAAAAGCCTATAAGGATTTTGGATGGCTTAAAATGATAAAGAATGCTACTAAAATATTCCAATAGATTGCTATTTGGGAACTACATCTGCACTTGACCTTACAGATATTAGATACAGATACAGAATTACAGGTATTGGTGGGAACAAAAACTCAAGGCACAGTTAACCATTAAAAATTCCATGACTGTGAAGGGTTGGAATGTCTTCTGAAAGTTGATAATTCCTGACAAGAAATAGTTGAAAACTTAGTGTCCTCAACAGAAAGCAAGCAATTAAACTAACATCCCCCACTATCTCTGTGACAAATTATGTCAGTATTCAGCTTTCTCTGTATCATATCTCTTCTCTCATCATCCAGAACCTTTACTGCAATACTTTATGGCAGGACTATGTTCAGTTAAATCTGTGGGGTTTTACAGGTAATTCTCTTCTGTAACCACCCCACACTAACCCTTCCACCCTCTGTGTTTTCCTGAATTAATAACATAATTCAATTTTAAAGAGGACCAGTGTTCTTTTTTTTTTAAGTTAGTAAAGCACAGATGTAAAATTGCCGTTGAATTTCTGTGGGATTAGAAGGAGCATCTGCAACGGATTGATAATGGAGAGCTGATTTACACGTTTTCTAACTAGCACATAGTCACAGTATTAACTTTCACAAACCCTTGGGATGCAAATGAGGGAGAGCATGGGATATACAATGCACATGTGACCAAAGTCACTAAACCCCACCTATAACATGTGATTGCTGAGTCACATTGGGATGGGCCAAAATTTACAGAATAAAAGGAGTGCTTTGGGGCAGAAAAGACTGAAAGGGGAAAACATCCCTGCCAGTTCAGGATCAGTCAATGGACTGTGTCTCTTCTCCTCCCCTGAAGGAATGCCTTTAGACTAGTTTTGTTACTCCAACTACATAGGAACACACCCAGGAATAACCATTTAAACATACACAGTGCTATTAGAATCTCTCTTGGTATACTTTCTGTCACAACACATATTAACTCTATGTTTTGGGAATCCTGAACGTGATTTCCTGTGGCTTCAAGTATTCCTGAGTCTGGATCGTGCAAGTCCTTATTGAATGTGACCAGACCTCTAGGGCTGGATTGGTAAATTGCATTATTTGGGCACCTGTTCATTTGCGAGGCCTTTTGAACTCCACCAGACTTCTAGTCTTAAATTTGCTGTAATGAGAAACTAAGCTCAGTCACATCCAGCCCCTCTGATCTCTCTGGATCAGAGGGACCACAAGAGCATTTATTTTCTTCTAAATTGCCATGCCCTTAATGCAACAATGAAGAGTCAAGCAGTGAAACAGGCTCCTGGGAGAGGATATACAGTTTCTATCCCTAGAGATTTTCAAAATCCTGCTAAATGAAGCCCAGAGCTGTCTGTGTGACCTCAGTTAAGTCTGCTATGACCAGGAGGTTGGATTAGAGACCTCCTGAGGTCTTCACAGCGAGATTGTTCTATGGTTTTGGTTCTGTGATATTTCCTTATTTTAATGCCTGAAATCAACTAGAATACAACACAACTGAAATTAGTGAATGATGATTATCTCTGATGGGTATACACAAAGCTTTTTACAGGGAGCCAAAGAGAACATAATATTTTAATCTTATTATTTGCTTTCTTGGCAAAAGCAGTTAATTTCTTTAATACTTTTTAGTAGACTTGATCAGAATTATTTGTAAAAATTGATGCAGAGTTCTTGGTGCTGGAAAGATTTAAGTGTTTTTATGAAAATGTATTGTTTTCAATGCTTGAGCTCTTCTCTGTATGATTTGAAATCAGCAGAACAAAATGCAGATTTGATTAAAGGTTATGATCCTAAGAATGACTGCAAAATTAGTCAAGCACAGACTATCCCAGATGAAAATAGTGAATGGCAAGAAAAAAAGAAAACAGGAAAAAAATTGCTTTCTCCCAGAGAAAGAGGTTATTTCATTTCTGACAGAGTGTAGATTTTTATAAAGGAATAAAAAGTGATACCTAAAACAGTCAATAGTTTGCTCTTCCTTTCTTGGGGTTTCTTGGGGGTGCTAGTAATTTTTTTATTTTTTTTTTTATTTCAAGAAAGAACTCGAATTCATTTTCTTTTATTTTACAATTCCACAGAACTGGGGATATCATCACTAATATTATCAGCTGCAAAATATCAGTGGGCATAAACACTAAAACCAATTTAGTATTGCTAACTGGAGCAAAGAAAATGTCAGCTTTTTGCTATCTATAGGATTTTGGTGAACAAATGTATACCACAAGATGGAAGATCACTGTATTCTCTAATTTCCAGTACTGGAAACACACAGAATGTGGATTTCCTCCACTGTGTGTGATGGGTAAAAACACCATTTCAAATTAGTAGATATTTCTCACTCTATTTAGCAGATTCCTTAAAAGAAGAAATAAACAAAACAAAAAAAAACAACAAAAACTTACTGTGCTGTAAATACTGTAAGACATCTAAGTGTAAGTATAGCAAAAGAAAGCAAATCCATTTGGGTCAACGTATTAATTTGCATTTATCATTGTCAAGACTGATATTATCCCCGTCCTACTTCAAGTCTAGTTTAAAGCTCTGTCAAAGACCCTCTTTTCCCTGTGAGAAAGGTGAAAGACATCCAACCAAATGTCAGCAGGCCTGGTGCCATCCCATTACTGAAAAACCCCAAAACTGGGGTGGTGACACCAGCAATAGAGTCATTAATATACTGAGTTAATCTCTTTCTTCATATGTCATTGCATGCAACTGGAAAAATTACTTGTTCTCCAGATTCCCTTACCAACCATCCCAAGGCACTAGAGTGTCTTTTGATTGCCCTTGGACTACATACTGTAACTTCATCACCACCCACGTGGAAGAGCAATAATGGGAAATAGTTGAAGGCCAAATCATGCTAGGAAGTTTCGTAGTGCTATCCTAAACCTGGGCCAAGGGAGGCATTAACCTTAGTAATTTTTTTTATAGGAGTCAATTTGCATTCGGTAATTTATCAGCAGGATTAATCCAAGTGAGAAGGTAGGCAAGTATTTCTGTATGGATATCTATGTATTCAGAGTCATAGACACATAGTTTGAAGTTTTATCTTGACTAAAGTACTTCAAAAATGTCATCACTTTGTGCACTTTGGATTTATATCACATTATTGTTATTAATTTAACTTACCCATTAATATATGCATTTCACCTGTTCTATCACCTTTCAGCTTTGATAACTATCTAAAGCTAACAAATATAGCAGCTTAGCTACCTTAACATCTTCCTGTGCTCAGTAAAAGTCTTTGCCTGAGTTATCCTGGTTTTCCAGAATTTGTGTTCATAGATGACTTTCAAAATTCTCTCAGGCATTTTAATAATATCTGTTCATTTATTTTCTATGTATACATAGAGTATGTTTAAGATTTGGTCTTTTGTGTCTGTTTAGGATGAGTGACCAATACGAATTTGGAAAATGAAAAGGGTAGCACTGACTTCAATCTAATACAGGATGATGAATGACCACACACCACTGTCTATTCAGTAGAAAGATGTGCAAGACAGTTTAATAGCTACCTTATAATGGAAGGACAAAATGGATCCTCTTATCTGTTTGTAGCTTAATCCCTCAATAATTTACAAGTTCAAATCCGTATTAAATTAAGAATTCTGGTTCAGAATTTTGAGACATTTAAGACTAATGTAGAAATGTCCAAACACTCAAAAATAAGCATAGGTTTATACTAAAAATATTTTACTGTTATCTCTGAAACTTTTGTCTGTAAATGAAATGATTTTAAATATAGAAAAGATGTAAATGAAATAAATTTTACAGAGAAAATTTTTTCTTTGTTTGAATGGCTACTATGTATTAACTATGAAACAAACCAAAACTGTCAGCTAAAAACTATTTTTGATTAAAATTGCATCCATAGTAAGAAGCAAAAAATCTACAGTGAATAGAAGCTCTAAATATAAAAATAGTTTACTAATGTGGAATAAAAAATTTCAGAGACAGACAAGGTATGGATATAAGTACCCATATTTGGTAGAGTCATATTTGAATAAGTAAATACTCCCATACTGTATCTGAGAAGACAAATGAAACCTGTAAGCAAAAAAAGGACTGAATATAAACAAGAGTTTTATCCTTATCACTGAGTAGAAGCAATTTTGGTGTTGCTCAGGAATAACTTCTACTAATACAGAATTTGGATTTCCAAATTTCTTTTTTTTTTGCTATGTTTTACTCTTAAATAACATGGAGCATCAACAATGCTACCAAAAATATTTTTGAGAAGAAAAGTTCCAGTGTCAAATTCCTCTTATTTACACACCACAACATAACTTGTAATGTTGTCAATATGTTTTACTGCATAACTTCAGAACAGCTCTTAGCTTTTAAGTGAAAATCCTTAAAAATAGGTGCCTGGTTAGGGACCCAAATAGATCTTAGCTTCAAAAGTGCCAAGGTATTCTCATACCTTATATTCCACACCTTTTATTAGGCGTAATAGTGAATTTTAAATTCTCCAATAAGTACTTCTATGTTAAGAAAATTTTATTTGTAAAAAGATGTAGCTAGCACCT
This sequence comes from Molothrus ater, assembly GCF_012460135.2. Taxonomy (NCBI): domain Eukaryota; kingdom Metazoa; phylum Chordata; class Aves; order Passeriformes; family Icteridae; genus Molothrus; species Molothrus ater. The sequence goes on along the minus strand of NC_050479.2, from coordinate 52,311,754 downwards.
GATTAAACCCTGAAGCAAGAGGGTTTGTAGGGTTTTTTTGCGTATTAAAAAACTGGAGATTTTATTATCTGTCAGATATTTGTTATAAAAATCTAGTCCTCTGAGTTCTCCTAGGCTTTTGGCACCTTTAGTACCACAATAATAAATCAGAAAATGCATTTGCTAAAAGAATGAAACTTGAAGAATCAAAAGACATCTGTATTAGAGTGCCTTTGCACAATTCTAGAAGAATGAGAGACAAGCAAAGAAAACTGAAAAAAATAGATTGCTAAATGATGATGATTGTGATCTTGTAGGCTACTGAAACCTGGTGAAAAGATTCTTATAACTGGGATGTCAATACAGATTAGTACAAGTTATATAAAAGAAGGGTGGAAAGGTATCATTATAAAGGACATAAAAAAATATTTACAATCTGAGCAAACTATGGGTTAGTAGTGATTAATGCCAAGGTAAATATGATGAACTGGAATACGAAGTCTGGAAGGAAAAAGAAATGACAGAGTATGATTGATATAGATGATAAGGTTGAGAAGAAAAAGAAATCAAGGTCAGTTCAAACTAACTTTTTGTGTGCTCAGAAACCTGGGATATTTTTGATACTTAAATGCATGTTTTTTGGGCAACATAGAAACCCATGAAATGTAAAGGAAACTATAATAATGCATTTGTATTATGTGAAAATAAAACGGATCTTCTATTTACTTCTTTTAGAAGGAAACTAAATTTTTCATGTATCTGTCATTCCCTTATCTGAAACTTCCTAATGAAAATTAGAACTAATGGTACCATTAAGATTTCAGGTTTTATTAAGGTACATAACACAGAAAGTCTGTTATGAAATAATATTCAAATCCACTGGAGTAGAATATGGTGCAATTAAAATATAAGAAACAATACATGCTTTCAGTGAAGAATATGAGGAACAGAGGTTGGTTAATGGGATTTCAAAAGTGGATTCTACTCAGTTAACTTCATTATCACATTTCCAGCTTTGGAAATGCATTCTAAGCAGGTTGTTTCAAGATGAAAGGCAAATCCCCCAAAGAGTGAAAAAGCCCTCAAAAACTTTGAAGAAAGGAAATCTTGTTAATCTTGAACATTTAACATCTAGTTTGTATTCCTAAAATGCAATTATTTTTGTCTTCAAAATGAAGTGCCTTGGATGATGCAGAAAATGAGAAAATTTGCAGTTCCTCTGCTTAAATTTATTTCTTTGCATGACCCAGCTAAAATTAGTAAAAACAACTACAAAGAAAACAAACAAAAAATTCTTCATCTGCCCTTTTTTCTAGAAATATTTTTTGTCAAGTGAGTTGTCCTTTTCAAGTGATGTGGAAGACAGCTGACTTATAGTGATTTTAAAATTTTTCCAGCAGGAAGATGATCTATCACTTAATCCTCAGTGAAAACCCCTGTGTTTTGATGTATGACTAAATATTTTTCCCCATAATCATCCAGAAACAAAAAAAAAATAATTTTGAGCTTACTATTTCCTCTGTCTTTATGCAAGCTCATGCCTGCTGTCCTATTCTGAACAATTGTCATTATAGATTATATGGTCATAAACACTGCAAATCAGCTGGCATAATTTAAACAACACAGACAAAATTCTGCCATAGAAATAGATTCTGATTTAAACTGAAAAGCAGTAAGAATTTTATAGGTATTTCAGTAGGCAAACCAAATAATGGTATTATAAATAAAAAGGTTTAAATGCAATGATATTAAACAGTAAAAAAATCACATATGTGGATATTTTCTGGAAAACATTATAGGTAAATAAATGGGATTGCTTTAAAATAGATTTTTTTTAATGGCGTGTTTCAAAACAAAGCAGTGTATTAATTTCTTATAACTTTACTCATATGTACAATTTCACAATTTAAGCAATCTTTGTGCCAGAAATAATGAACTATTTCAGAACTCCTACGAATATTATTCTAATATGACGTTTGAAAATATAGCTCAACTATGTTTATTAAGCAAGAAATTAAAAATAATCTTAGAGCATTTTAAAGAAAGTAATCTATATTTAGGTGGTAATAATGTTTTTGTAATAAAAACAAAAAAACTCCAGAAACAACTTTGGATTATCATCTTTTGAGTAAAATCACTGAGAGGCTGCTAATAGAAATGACAGTGAAAGATTATGGTAGTGTTTGGCAGCCAATCTATCTGAAAGCACTTAAACATTTCACTTAATCTTTAAATCTTTCACTTAATCTTTAATCTTTAATAAAAGGTTAAAAAGCACTTGAAATGGTTGAGTTTTACAAGTTAAAATTTTATTCTACTGGTCCTTGCTGTTTTTGAAAATCTGTGAGTCTCCTATCCACTTTTACTCAGAGTTAGTATTCTGTAGGGTTTTGGATATATTGATTAGTTGATTAATGTCTACAACTCAGTCATAAATTAAATGCAAAATGTAACAAACGAACTTTTAATTTTCTATATGCTGGCTGACAATATGATGCAAGTGTGCTTTTACTTGAATACAATTTGTCCTTTTTTTCCTATTTTTTTTTCATATAATATGAATACACACTTCAAGACAGGAAAGATAATTAATTTAAGAGCTAGTATATATGAAGCATTTTATTTTGTAATGGTGAGTATAAAAATTATTTCTTTTCTCTATGAAAACAAGCAGCTTTTGAATGAAGAATCAAAAGAGGAAGCTTGGAACAATATACTGTACATATTTCAAGTCAGTTTGCCTCTTACTAACTGAAGAGACACAGATCCTCAGAAGATCTAGAGAAATTCTCCTAAACAAACATTTGCAAAAGTGAATTTTAATGGTAACAGGAAAAATTTTTTAAGAAGTCAGGCAAATATGGGATATGGTCCTATAGTTAAATTTCACCTCCTATCCCAACAAGACTCTTTTTGCATTATCAGGCTTTTTGAATTTTCACAATTATTTGACAGCCACTGGAAGATGTGATCTATGCCTAGATCTGAAAAATTACTGAAATTTAATATCCTAGTTCATTTCCACAGGCTTGAATTTGAAAAGCAATATTTTCACTTGAATTTGTTTTCTATTTAGTGTGTTTTCTATTTAAGTCTACTGCTAAATAAAAGAAATCAGATTTATGAAAATCCGTTTATGAAAATGAACCCTTCATTGCGCTGAATATCTGTATATTTGAGCTTGGTCATAGCATATCATTAGGCCTCTCATAATTTATGTGAAGTTTGATTGAGTTTAATTATTAATTGAAAATGTTAACCACTAGTAGAAATAATAGGGCGGTTGATGCTAAAAAACCCACAACAGCTTTAGAAAAGCTGCTGTTCCATTGATCTTCTAGCCTCTGGATGATTTGAGGGACAAGTGAAACTCTCCTACCCACTGAATGATAGAATCACTTTTACAGACAAAATATTTTCTTGACTATATTGCAATCAGAGGAAAAAGTCAAACAGTATTTTTCATCTACCTGATGAATTATTAAATGCTTTCTTCCTCCCTGCAAACAGATGTCAGGCAGCCACTCTGCAAGGCAGGAGTCTTTAAAATGACAGGTGAAAAGGGCTCAAGAAGAGGGAAATAATACTTCATAGAAGTCTGTTTCTACAAGAAATTCTTGGCAGAAATATTAACACAGTTACTGCTGAGTGATTAGATAATTAAGAAAAATTAAACCATTTTGTCAGAATATTTGGGGGGAGTGTGGAAAGTGGAGTACTTTATGGGCTCTGGTAGCTAAAGGAAAAGATTAGAAGTATGGAACTGTACCCTTATGGTCTGTAATTTTCAGATTACATGGTACCTTTAGCCTACTGTTGCATTCATTGCAGGCAAAGCCTATAGTGCCAAGCAATTTGGCTCAGTAGAAACAGCCCAGAAGATTTAAATGATTGCTCTTAAGCTACTTATATCCACATAATTTTTACTTTAGTGTTTTTTTGTCACACTAGGTGTAGTCTGAACATCCCTCAAACACTTGGCCATAGATGTTGAAAAATCCAGTCATTGGTTAAAGGGTCACTTTTCTGCATTGAGGTGAGTGGCACATTTTAGAGAAGAGCTTGCAGTTCCATTTCCTCTAAAAGGAATTGAATTATATGCATCAAAACTTTTCCATGAACGGAACATAGTTGATGAGAACAATCAGTGGATTGAATACAAAATTGGGCCAAAATATTTAGACATATCCTTGGTCTTCTTCTAAAATCAATGATGTAATGAAACAAAAAATAGTATAAAATAAAATTTAACTCTCCTTGGAAGACCCTATTTCATGCAACTCTCTCCAGGAGCAATACATAGAGATATTGTACTCTTCCTCGCTCATGATTTGTAGCTCCTCTCTTCTATCACATCTCCTTCACTGTAAAATTTCGCCTGTGGAGGATAGTGATTAAATAACCACCTACAACGTTCTGTCATGTTTTATGATGTCATTAGGATTTCCCATCAGAATTGATTAATTACTTAAAATTGCTAACCATTTTTTGAAGGTGATACTTCTGAAAACAAATCAGATTATTTACACTGCTGCTAGGTAATAATTATGTTTCATTTTGTAAGCTTTAATATATACAATACCATGCCTTTGCATGTATTATGTGAAATATTTTAGTTTGTATTTTTCTCCTAAATAATACCTTGTAATAATTCAACAAATCTGAGCTACAAATTATTCCCAAAATTGGTGTCATATAAAAAAAAATCAAGTTTTTTGTCCTGCTGATTAATGAAGATGAATTAGTGAAGAAAAATATATTAAGTGGTATAAAGATAGAGTTCAATTACTTCATTTACAAAATATAGGATGATACTTGACTCTCATGCCATGTAGGTGTAGTGATGCACACTGAGATAAGCAGTTTGGAGCAAGCACACTAATCTTTTTTAAAGTGCTCCAAGTTTTCCATAAAACAGTTTAAAAAAACCACTGTATGCTAGTTAATTGGAGAAAATATGTAGTGCAGCAAGTAGAAAAAAAAAAAAAAACAGGAACAAGAAAGCTGTGGAGTCAAGATTAAGACAAGCAGCTCACTTACCAGTTGCTGTAGTGAACAAAACAGGCAACATGCAGATATTAACACTATTTATTGCAAACTAAAATAAATATTTAATTACTGATTTGAATAGTGGCGGGAAAAAAACCAAAAAAAACCCAACAAAAAGCCCCTAAAAACCACAGGAAAAAAGAAACTGTGTTTACACCTTTTATCCCCTTTTGTACCAAAAGAATATATTTGCTAAATAACACAAAAGGCTCAACTTCACTCCAAGCACCTGTCCTCTGCACCCTGTTGTCATCACTCAGTTATCCAGTAACTTCAGTGAGTCAGCAGGTGGCACTGGGGTGGTTGGTGGGGGTTGTAGTCAGGATGCAGCAGCTTCTCTTGACATCTCCTTCCTTCCCATTCTTTTCCTATGCTCCAGCACACGTGCTCCACAGGATTCAGTCCAACTGGAGTGCTCCAGTGTGGGCTCACCCATGAGTTGACATGCCTTTGGAAGGTGTGCCTACCCTGTCATGCAGCCATGCTGATAGAGCCTCCTGCTCTATCTTGGTGCTCCCCTTGTTGGTTTTTTTTTCCTCCTCCTTTCTACCCAGTATTTTCTGACCTTTCTTAAATATATTTTACAAAGGTCCCACCAAGTCCTCTGAGGTTGGGTCCATTGCAGACCCTACTGGAACTGGCAATGTCTTGGAAAAGAAAAACGCTGACATCTTCCCCAGGATTTTACTCCTGCTGCAGCCAGATGCAAAAGCATTTCCTTATGAATTCAGTACACCTTTCAACCTGATGACCTTTGACCATGCTACCTTGATAGAGGAAGGAACAACTCTGATTATCGTCCATCTTGAATTAAGAAAGGCTTTTGACATGTTCTTCATGGAGGAGCTGCAGAAATAGTGACTGGATGAGCAGAACCTCATGGTGGATTGAAAATTAGCTGAACAGCTGTGCCCAGAGTGATAATCAGTAGCAGGAAGTCTAGTTGGAGACCACTAATCAAGTGGTGTACCCCAAGGGTAAATGCTGTTTTAAATCTTCATTAGGGACTTGGATGCTGGGACAAAGTGAACCCTTAAGTAGTTGGCTAATGACACAAAACTGGGAATGAGTTCCTCAAACACAAGAGGGACTTGTGACTGTCCAGAAAAACTTCAGCAGCCTGAAGAAATGGGCTAACAGGAATCTTACGAGGTTCAACATGGGAAAGTCCTGCACACAGGAAAGACCAGCCCCATGCACATGTATAAGCTGGGGACCAATTAGCTGTAAAGTAAATTTGCACTTTGAAGTCCTGATGGACAGTACTCTGAGCAAGACCAGGTTCCCTTGACAAAAAGGACAATGGTATTCTGGGACACATTAGATAAAACACTGGCATTAGTCGAGGAAGATGATCCTTCCACTCTACTCAGCTCTGGTGATGTCACAGTGGACTGCCCAGTTCAGGGCCCCTCAATACAAGAGAGGCATGGATGTACTTCAGAATCCAGGAAAGGGACAAAAAGATCATTAAGGAACAGGAGCATCTCTCCTATGAATAAAGGCTGAGATCTCTAGTACAGTTCAGCCAGAAGAGAAGGCTTGTGAGGAGATCTTATTAATATTATATAAATACATGAGGGAGGATAAAGTCAGCATCTTTTGAGTAGTTCCCAATAACAGAACAAAAGGCAATGGATACAAAGGGAAACACACAAGTTTCCTGAGGAATATCTGGAAATTTTTTTTGTACTGTGATAATGTCTGAGCCCTGGCACAGACAGTCCAGAGAGGTTGTGAAGTCTCCATGCTTGGAGATATCCAAAGACCATATGAACACTCTCCTGGGTACTGGGCTTTAGGTTCTTGAACAGGAAGTGGGACCAGATGACCTCCAGTGGTCCTTTGTAATATCAACAATTTTGTGAGTCTCAGAATCTATTTTCAAGTGGGTTTTGAAGATAGAAAATTGGGCCAAGATTTATACTCAGGTTCATGAGTTAAAATTGATTTCTGATGGCTGGCATCTTATAAGACTGAACTATTTATTTTATATTTTGAATAGGAGGGAATTGTGTGTTAGGGATTTATTAAAACATAGCTTGGAGTGACATAAATGAAAATTGGCCTGTGAAGCAGGTGATTTTTTGGGCCCTATACAGAAAGCTAAACAGTAACTTGCTAGCCTTTAGATTTTCACAATCATGTGACAGACAGAAAAGTTAAAAGCTTTACCAATGGGAGCAAGAATTCAGGATTACCTGACTGTTTCTATTTCCTTCATTTGTTGACATTTTCCCTGCTCATGTCAGAACCTTCAGATTATGTTTGCGAAAAAGGCCTTTTTTTAATATAATAGCATATAACTGAAACAGAGCTAGAAAATGTTTTGGGGGGTTTTTTATGGGGTTCATGATCCCTGGCCACAGCAAATGACCTTGGAATCTGAAAACATCATCCAGCCATGCAAGCAATATTGGATTTGTGTCACAAGCATAAAATATTTAAAGAAAAATAATAGAAGATCACAGGCAATTCCAGCATAGTGTGCGTGGACATTTTGGAAGTTCTAAAATTTACAGCACCATGGTTTTATCTGTGTGGGCATAAACCAATCAAGTTGTTCTAATGCAGGTGTCATAACGGCTTTACAGGGTGTTTAAAAAGGAATATGCAACAAGGACATATTTTCCTTAGGGAAAGCCATAAATAAGAAAAAAGCAGTTTTTTTGAAGAAAGAGTAAAATTTATTTAACCTGTCAAAACACATTTACTTCTCTATATTTCATTTTTTACATTGTGCTATATAGTCACTGCTTGTTGAATGATTTGGATATTTTTTCCTTGAATATCCTTGCCTAATAGGCCATTAGATGTATTTATTACTCTTCAGAAGCCAGGTTGCTTCTGAAAGTCTGCATAATATGAATTCATTTTGAGTTCTGTGTATGCGAGCTTCTTGTGTTATCAGTCAGGTTCAAAATTATATGATATTTTTTTGTGCTGTTTAAATTACATAGTTGTTAAACTGAGGTTTCCACAATCAAGTGCTCACAAAACAAATTAACCAAGCAATGAAAAATGTACAGTCACAGTATAAATGATAAGTTTAAATAGTGAAAGAGGTGCAGACCTAAGGTGGGAAAAGAACTCAGCTCACACATGAGCTACACCTAAGTTCAATTAGGTGTAGAACCTAATTTCTGATAGGCCAAGTGCATAGTGGATGAATAACCCAAAATAAACAAGCTCTGAAGTACCCATCTACCCCATCCCTGGACTTGTTCAAAACCAGGTTAGATTGGTTCTGAGAACCCGTCTACAGAAAGGTGTCCCTCTCTGCAGAAGGGAGAGTGGAACTAGGTGGTCCCCTCCAATCCAGCCGTTCTAAGATTCCATGATGATTCCACAGTTACATTTGCAGATGGGTAACACTGATAGTAATAATACTGAAGTCATAATTTCCTGTGCAGGAGAGGACAAAGAAAGAAGCTATTTGGCATTAATATCTTCTCCTTTCATTGAGGTTCCACACTGCCAAAATAATGCAGAGAAAAAGGAATTCCCTTTCAAATTTAGTTTAAATAGTCTAAAACATTATTTATTCTTTTCCGCTCACTTTAAATATTTTTAAAAGCTTTAGTGCATTTTTTCTTACATCTAAATATTCATCTTTTTTTTTTCCATTCCATTTTTTCAGTCATATTACTCAGTCTGTCTCAGCATGCATTTCAGCCTTTCTGACAGAAATTAATTTCCTTCAGAATCCACTCAATCAGGCATTTTGGTGACTAATTTGACTTATCCAAACCTTATAGGTAAATTCCTTTTCTTAGACAAAAGCTTTTGAGACTTACTGGACTTAGTTTCTTTCCAGATCTGTGAAAGCAAATGCTGCTATTTGTCCTTGGAGAAAAATTAGAGACATCAACAAGCAAATAGATCCCAGCTGTTCTTTCTTTTTTGCTTTTTTAATTTGTTCTTCATCCTCATTACTTCCTTGGGATTAACTCAGATAGGTTAAAATTGAATATATAAATCAAATATGAAATAATTATGGAAATCAAAGCACGAGTTCCAGGTTATTCATTGGGGTACTACTAAGGTACTGTTCCTAAAGATGTTAATAGCCTAATAATCCTAAGAATAAAAGATTCCTCAGTTCTTGTTCCAAATACACCAATGTGATTTTTGACCAGCTTGTCTGGGTTTACTGCACTGTTTCTGAATGAAGGTAATACAAATGTATAAACAACTCTTGTCTGGGATAGCTGTCATATGTTCAGAGTGGCTATTTATATTTTTCTTTGTTTCTCTCTGTCTGGTTGAGGGTTTTTTGTTTTTTTCCTTTGTTCTTGTTGTTTTTCTTTTTATTCTACCATCACTTATTTTTTTTTTCAAATTAAGTAGTTTAAACATAAACCATATACAATTTTTTTATGGTTGATGATAAAAGCCAGGTGTACCTCTTCCCTGCTGAATGCCTCAGGAAATCATGTCCGTTGATTCAACACTCCCTTTCTCACACCAGGAAGCTTGCAGTTTTGTTCTCAGTGGGAGGAGGGGAAACAAACTGTAGCCCCACATGAGAACTTCTGACTGGTGGAAGATGAAAGTTTGACTAGGGTTTGGCTATGAGGATCCTAGTTAGGAATAAAATTTTCCACTTCTTGAATGACTGCTACAATAATTTTTTTAGCTCTTACTGGAGATTTCTTCTCCCCAAACTGAAATTGAAAATTACATGCACATTCCTCTATGGAGCTTTTGTATTGCCAGGTAGCCCTTTAGAGCACTTTTGAAAAGCCAACCACAGTGGACTGGCAAATGGAAATAGAATTGCATCTAGTTTCTACATTATAATTGGGCTTGTCTACTAAAAAGAAATTTGCTTGTGCAGTGACAGGTTTAGAAATGTAATAAGTAGAGGCTTAAAAGCATTCCCTCATCATATGAGGTGCTTCGATTCTAGATCATGACTTTTTTAAAACACAGATCAAATGACTACCATCTACTTAATTTCTGCTTTATCTTCTGACCCAGGTCTTTTAGGTACCCCTTATTCCCTTCTTTGTGATGTGTGTAAAGACACAAAAATATCTGGATATTTCATAGCAGTCTGAGTTTAAAAATTACTGGTCTCAATTGCAATTTCTCATAAGAACTCTTATTTAAAAAAAAAAAACAAAAAACAAAAAACAAAAAATCCCCACTATACCACATAATCACTAGGAGACCCTGGTATTAGTCTTCTGTAAAGAACAAAAATATCTACTGTACTAGTCTCTACATTTCTTCACTTTTCAATTTCTTTTTATTTTTTCCTGTTTTATGCAGAACGAGAAAGAAATATATATATGAGTTTTGGTTGCATTGGGTTTTTTGGTTTTTTCTTCATTTCCTATTACTTTTTCTTTACTTTTTTTTTTTTTTTAATTACAAAGTAAGGGTAAGTCCCATTTTTATGCATGGAGTTGAAAAGGTGCAGGTAGAGACAATTCTTTTAGTATGTTTCAGGTTATGCTCTTGCATAACATTAAATAAAGGTAAAGTTATGAGCAAATGAGCAAAAATTAGAGCAAAAATTAGCCTGCACAGTGTCACAGAGGTCCAACTGAGTATGCACCAGGCAATTTGTCTTACTATTACTCACATCTCATCTACAAATGTGAACACTCTTGATGACTCAGCAGCCCTTAACAAATGCCCTACAGTGTCTACTGTGTCACTCAAAGGGAACTGCACCGTCAATGGAAATGGAAATTGGTGAAGGACTCGATTATTTGACTGTTGAACACAACCAAACCACTTTATGTTTTGCACATTTAGACCTTTGCTACAGGGCATGCAGTGGAAAAGAAGAGAGATTCACCATGAGACAAGATTGTGCACTCCCAGTATTGGGACATACATAGAAATTAATTTCTCCTAATCTTTTCTCTCTTGTTTCAGAGAAGAATCCAAATTTTCTGGACTTTTATCAAGAAAATGCACTAATTGTAGTTTTCATCTCCATGTCAAAAATAACATGAGTGAAAGCTGATGAGACTGTCTAATTCTTCTCAGATACTTAATGTAATTTGTTTAAATGGGTTAAAGTAATAAGGTCTGAAAGAAGTAATGGGAAGATAATTTCCTCTCTCAATAATAGTTTGAAACATCAGACCTGATGGGATGAAAGTTCTCAGCATTCTTCACTTGTCACTTTATTACAGGGGGACAAATCTGTAAAAAATGCAGTTGAGTTCAATGTCAAATGCATAAGTGCACTATAGATGCATTAAATTGTCCTTTAGTTTGTATGTTTAATACTAAGCTTAAAAAATGACATCCATTTTATTGATTATTTTTACAGAACTTTAAAAATTTAATGATTCATAATAATGAAATATTTGGTTACCGGTTTCTTTTTTGGCCTGGTGCTAGTCTAAGTATTGGCATGACAAGTGTGCAACAGTATAATGAGATTCACTTATGCATATTGGAAAATAATGTATTTCAGAATCCACATCAGAAGCAGATATTAAACAAATAAAATGTGATGGAATATAAGATTGTCCTATAAATTAGCCAGCACCCCTTTCTGAAACCAAAACTGAAGAAATCTCACTTTTATATTAGCTTTTAGAAACAATCTTTGCAGTGTTTCAGCTTCTTAGAAACCACCAGCAAGGAATGTGACAAAATTAAATTTATAACAATAAAAAAAAAAGAAGCAAAACCTGATCTAACATAACACTAGTAATTTATTTTTATATTTGATGACAGCAGGTCAGATGCACAGTGTTGCAAGAGATGAAGCAAAGCAAATGAGAAAGCATTTCTGTGACATTCTACATTTCACTGCCTCTCCCAATTATCATTGAGCAGGTTGATATCCTACAGCTAAAGATTCAAATAGTGCAACCCATTTTGAGTTTTGTTCATAGGAAAGTTTGTATTTCACATGAAATCAAGATGAAAAGATGGCATTTGAATTCAAGTTAAATTCATTTCAACTGTCTAGGTTTATCTTTCTAGATTTTTACATATGGATACCATAGGACATGGTATTTAAAATACTATTCTGGTATTTAAAATACTATTTCTGGAAAATACTTAGAAGTCATTGATTGTTCAGATGAGAGAAGATCACTGAAACAACAATATTACGGTACTCACATATTTGAATTTTGCCCATATGGCTTTAATTTATAATGTTAAATAGATCATAATCCAGAAAACATAAAAATGATAAACATATACATACATATATATATACAATAATAGGATGCTAAGGCTTCTTTTCAGAGATTGTTTCTCGTTTAATTCAAAAGAACTTGTACTGTCTTTGACATTTAAATAAAACTAAAATTAATACATGAAATAATATACATAGGTAATATCAAAGAGTAACTAAGAATGCAAGATACTCATGAAAAAAACCTAATTATCATTTTCAAAAAGACTGAACATCTGTCCCTCAATGAATAAAACTTTTCTAAACTAGTCTCATAAGTTTCTGAACATTTCTTATTGATTTCTGCTTTTATTTCTTGCATCAAAAAGTAATAAGCAACAGTCAAATCCAAATTACTCAACCAACTAAGATTTTCAATCCATGCAACACTCATATACTAGTGGCAGCTTGTTAATAATCTTTTTAATTTGTAACATGATGTGTAATTTAGAACTGACATTTGTAGTCAGACTACATAAAGTGCCTTATTTCTTAAAGATAGTCACAACCTTGACTACTTCACCTGATCTGATCCAGCTTCTGAAGTCTGATTGTCTCTGCATGATATGTAGACAACCAATTTGTTGGGCCCAGCTATCACTGATTTTTGAAAGGGAGGTCCTGCTTGACCAAACTGATCACTTTGTATGACAAGGTGACCTATCTAGTGGCTAAGGGAAAGGCTGTGGATGTGTCTACCTGGACTTATTAAAGCCTTTGACACAGGAGTTTCCTGGAGAAACGGGAAGATCATGGCTTGGACAAATTCACTCTTTAAGTAAAAAAATCTATCTGGATAGGACAAGAGGAAAAGGTCTCAAGTTGTGCCAGGGGAGGTTTTTGTTGGATATTAGGAAACATTTCTTCACTGAAAGAGTGGCCAAGCCTTAGGACAGACTTCTCAGGGCAGTGGTTGAGTCCCTTTACCTGAAGATATTTAAAAGATGTGTAGATGTAGGATTTAAATGCATGGTTTAGTGGTGGACTTGGTACCATCAGGTTAATGATTGGAGTTAATGATATTAAGGGTCTTTTCCAACCTGAATTATTCTGTGGTTCTGTGGGATTTTTTCCTCTACATTCATCTCACTGTAGTCTATTAAATCAAGAAATTGAATTATGCTGATAAAGATTATACATCTACAAAGCTGCATGCTTGGATAAAGCCATCTGACTTTATGGATGTCTGTTCTATTAATGACTCACTTTTCTCATGCAGAAGAAAAGATCTTCCTAATTATGAAATAAATGAATCTAGATAGTGATTAATTTAGGTGATATTCTCACACAAACTGCTATTTGAAATGATCATTTTTCACTTGTTCCTTGAGACAATAATTGTGTTAGTAATTCTGTAAGTGAGACTTCCTCTTTGTATGCTTCTATGGAAGGAAACGGTGTTGAACAGCTGTTTTAATAAAAGCTCAAATCTTGTTTTGGTTGATTAAGACAGCATGATTTTAATAGTTCAGAGAGTAAGAAATAAATAGTTATGGCAACATGCTGCAGTTACTGAATTTCTTATGACAGGCTTGTATATAATTTCCCATTTTAATAATGCTAAAAGTTATCCCTTATATTCAGATATGTGATTCATGGCTACAAGGACCACATCTACATCACTAAGTGGTGAAATACAATTTTATCAGGTAATAGAGCCAAGAGATGAACATGAGAAAATGGAAATCATTCTGTGTGTTTCAGGGGCATTTACTTTGGCCCAGCTTACTTTGGTCTAGGAGGTGAGCTCAGAAACTGGAGTGCACTACATGAGCCCCTGGAATGCATGCAGGGGTTTAGTTTTTGGCCAAAAGGATTTTAATGATTTCCTTTCTGGAACCACTGCACGGTGGGAATCATAGGAGACAAATAGGAGGTACATTTCAAAACTATTGTCCTGATCCAAAACTCAAATACTAAAGGAGAATGATTAAATGGCATTAAAACAGCTCATATACACATTTTCTACCCAGTTTTCTGACAGCATCAAATATTAGAGAGTCATGGACAGTATACACTAGCAAAATCAATCAATAAGCTATTGGGCATAAGCAGAAGCTGTTCCTTCATAATGGAATATGAAAGGATGAAGTCTAAAAAAAATTAGTCCCAACTCATTTCTTCAAACAGAATCTTAGTCTTATTACTGTAGAGTTTTAATATACTCCAAAAGAACCAGAAGTTAAAAAAAAGGTGCAATGAATTCATAACCTCAATAAAATTTATAAATCATTATATAATTCTTGATTTGTACTACTTTTTTAATTTTTTTTTTTAGAAAACAATGTTTAGAATGTTTCTCTGTTACTGTACAGCTAGTCTGTAGCTGAACAAGAAAAATCTGGCCATAGCAAATCCAATTTGCCTTACCAAGCTCATTCTAGAAAAGAGGTAACAGAGACTTCAGCCAGCCCTGTTCAGGCTTAGCTACAGATACACCACTGGCCAGAGAGCTGGGTGGAAAGAGGTCCTATCCAGTCAGCTATCTTTGCCCTGGAGGTTCAATTCAGCCATCTGGGCCCAGGAGGTTCAAAGCCCCTATGAAAAAGTCAGCCATAATAAACTCACTGCTGTTTGCCGATGACGATCGGCGTGCTGTGTCGTGAGTCTCTCTCCAACCCACAATCTCACATAAAATTTTTGAAGTATAATTTAATGTTATTGGAGATACAATGGAAAAAAGTCTCTATTTTAATTAGAATTTTGTTTCATTGATTAGACAGTAGCAGACAAACATGAAAGTTACAGTTGGAAGTCTTCATGCATTCAATTCAGCTGCCACTTTGCACATGATTACACTCACTCTGGATAGCCTGATAAACAGTTTCAGTCACACAGAATCATGGACACAGACACAATATTCACTGCATGACTGGGTTTTTCATAGAACACTTTTTTTTTATCCCTGCCTTGCCAGGATTTTGCAGAACTTCATACAGAGAATTTGTCAGGTTATCTGTTTTAAAGGGAATTTGTTATAAGCAGGACCAGAGGTAATTAGAAGTGGAAATTAAACATATATTGATTTTACATCAAGATAAGCTGTTTATATGTTTAAAAGTAGTGAAGAGAAAGGGTTCTAATTTAAACTAATCTCCTATAATAACCTCTATGATATTAAGACATTTTATCAATGCTGGAGAGCAAAGTAGACTCCAAAAGTGGTTTTCTGTTGCTTTTTTTTTTCCTTTAGAAGTGCATCACCACTGAATTGGAAAACTTAAAAATGTATTTAAGAATTGTTTATAGTATAATAAACTAAATTTTAGTCAACTTCTCTTTGCTGTGAGACATCAGAAAACATTGGACAAAAAAATGTGAATAGCTAAAAAAAAGGTGTAACTGAGGCAGTTTTAGTTGCTTCTGTTAAACTGTAAAGTACTATTTAATTATTGTTTTCAAATAAACATTGAATTAATAAGATAAATTTTGCAGTTTACATTGTGACCTTCCTATTGTTGCAGTGTCATGTTTCTCGTAGATTTGAAATTATCTGTCATCTTTGTAAGACTTGCCATAACTTTTATTCATGTAGAGTTAATAGTTTGGTGTTTGTCATAGGAGATTAGCTGGAGGAAAATATTTGTTCCAATGTCTCTTCCATATTTTGTGGGAAAGGGCTTTTTCTAATAATCTCAGACTGGACTTATCAGGCAATTCACACTATGAGGCATATTGTGAGCTCCTAGCTATTTAATTGTCCTGGAACACTTCAAAGGAGCTTTGAGTAATATAAATGACTCTAAACTTGGCTTTGAGGAGCTCCTTGATGATATATGGATGACTGACATTTATTTAATGCTGTACTTTTCAAATGTCATGTGTGAGCTTGACTCCCACATGTATTCATCTAGGTCAGTTCACTCTCAGTTAAACAAATTTCAAAGCTGCTTCTGTGTCACTGACTTTTTCAACTGGATCAGTGAAGGAAAAGAACAAATAAAAGAGACAAATTTGGTATAGCAGGAGCAAATAGGCTGCTTCCAGGCTTTACCTTCATCAGCTTTGCCATTTTCCCTTAACACATTCACTTCCACACAAGTGACCATATGATTCTCTGGTGTATTCCAAATCTTTTCTTAAGTTCTTTACCAAAATCTAAATATTCTTTATGGATTACACCTTGAAAGTCTGATGTGATCTTCATTTCTGTAGTATTTTGATTCATATTCTTCACCATCATGGTCCAAGGTGAGAGCAAAGAAACTTGAAAGGATTATCAGTAGGCTACATTCTGCTCTTGGAGCACTTATCGTTAGTAAATAAATTACTCTGGCGTTAATTGGGTAAGTGATATACTCAAAGTTGATTTGTTTTCAGTTCACAAGTAATTGGAACAGGCATCTTCAAGTAATGTGCAATACTAACAGTGTTACATAATTATAAAATTCTGATGATATTTCTTGGGGGAAAGAAAATAATTGCCTTTCCTATCCAGACAGATTATCATTTCGTTCTCAAGCAAGTTTTTGTTTGGACTCTGTTTGTGAAATCTCTTCAATCTACCTTTCTTTTCCAAGTACCAGTCACAGCATTCAGGTTGTAAAGTATCCTGTTACATATGTAAGTAGGCTACTCCATAATGAAACAGATACATAAATCTCTTAGAAACTCTGTGAAATTTTGTGTAGTTTACAGTAACACTGCAATGTGATAGTCACAAAATTCTGCAAGAATCTGAAAGAACAGGTGCTATAAATAGAAACACAAACAGGTTTAGCAGAGTTAGTTTATCATATATTTATTTATATATAGACTAGAACTGTTGTACACTCACAAATTTCTTCATACCGTTATGAAAAATCAACAATACACTATAATCAGCAAAGTATTAACTTTGCCCTCAGGGTTTTGTGGTAATTCAATGTATTACCAAGAAAGATTAACTAAGTATTATTTACCTTTGTAAATGATTATTCAATTTTTGTCTCTTATTGTCAATTAAAAAAAGTTATATGTATTACAGGGAAATCAACTTACACATCCTAAAACCTAATGAGGCTGAAATTTTATGTCCTTGTCTTATAGTGAAATAAATGACACAATTACATTCTGTGGGAATACAGGTATTCAGTAGACTTGTATGCTTGGATGCTTTCCAGGAAACCAGTTCCTTTTTTATTATTACATTTACTTAAAATATAAAGATGAAATGACTCTTCAAAAAAAGAGCAATTTTGCATACCAAATGTGGAGTCTGTTTCACTACAAATTCCTATACACAGTTTTCAGTAGGAAACGCAAAATCTGTGAAAAATACCTATACTGAGCTACAACAGTATTAAATTCTTACATCTCTTTGAATCACAGAATATACTAAATTGGAAGGGACCCACAAGGATCATTGAGTCCAATTCCTTGTTGGACACCATCCCCAAGAGTCACACAGTACGACTGTCCAAACAATTCTTAAACAATGGCAGGCTGGTGCTCTGACCATTTCCCCTTAAATTTTTAAACATTTATCTTAAAAAAAAAAGTCATATTCATCTCTAGGAAGCCTTTATCAAGTTCTTTCTGTAAGCATATTCATAGTATACAAGAAATACATGTGCCCTTTAAATGCATCTATTTTACGTAAAATGCATTTGACTATCTTAAATTGGAGATGTGCCAGAATCCGATAATCTGGATAGGAGATTTAATTTATTTAAAGTTTACTGTGGTTTGATGAATACTAGTCTGTCCTAATGATGCTGTCTGGAAAAGAACAGGCTGGAGGAGATGACTTTTGGAGTGATTACCATATTCTGTAATAATAAGTCTACATAAATGATAATTCTAAGGATCTTTAAAAGCTGATTGGATTATGTTCTGTGCCAGAGGGTGATGGATAAAGGAATCCATCCAGTTGATATATTGTACTACCTTTGCTTTGAACATTTAAGGAACTTTACCAATCAGATAAAAAAGTAGAGAATCATATGACTAATTATAAAATTTTAGGAAATTGTCTTTCTTCTTTTATTTTTACAATAATTGTTCTTGATTTGTAAGAAGGAATTACTTCATATCTTCTCAAATAATGTTGCTATGGATTTAATGTAACCATTATGAGTAGCTTCTACAACTTTACATTTGATTTGAAGTTTTATAGTAAGGTGAGGTTTTTTTTTCTGGAGATGAAAATTGTCTATATGAGTACTCCAGAAGCATTTATACAATCTGTTCTCAGGTATAATATCTATAGCTGCTCAGATATGCTATTTATAGCTGAATACAGCCTTGCAACTTTTTTAACATCAGGAATATTTGACCCCGGTAGACAATAGGTTAGAATGGGATCATGCGGGTGCTTCAATAACCTTTCTGGTATTTAAGTGCTGTAGCTTGACCAATTTGTTATGTATTAGAATGGAAGAATGGTTGAAACCTAAGGAAAATAGCTTGACATTTAGACACTTTAATATTTTCCATCAATGTTAATATCGCTATCAAACAGTCATCCCTGATGTCATTTAATAATGAGGTAATGCTTATTAATTACAAATGTTGTTTAATCTGTTCTAGCTACTAAAGGTTATGTGTTCTTGTATTATTTACTATGATTAATTCTAAATCTTCAGAGAAGCAAAACCTTTCAGATATTAAATGAACTTTAAACAGGATTTTAACCCTCATAGTCTTCTAGATCCCTGGAAATACTGTTCAAAGAATGCAAAAAAAGTATCCTACGTGAAACATTCTGCATCTGTTGCTTTGAAATCTCTAAAATCCTATTTTCAAATCATGCAAAGATGAAAATGTTCAGATCAAGTGTATAAAAAAGGCAACATATGATTAATTAAATGTATCTTGGAAAGAGAATTCATGCTGGGCAAGAATATGAGTCCTTTTCCAGCATGAATCTCTGTAAATTACTACATGGTTTCGAGACAGGTTGAAAGCACTTTTTGATTGTAAAAATGATATAACTTGATAGTTAACATCTAGAATGTTAAAAGATATGCTTGTGTAATACAAGAAAAGCTTAAAAAGTGAAAAAGAAGGAATTCCTAGTAAAGCAAATAATAGACTTGTTTTCCCTACAGATGATATCCATAATAATATATGGTGTGTTTAATATTATGTTAAAATATAATGCAGTATAAAAATATATCTATAGCAATTTGGAATGCAATGTGATTAAAATAAAAGTGGTTCTAAAATAATGCAGTGTGCATTTTGACCTCAAAGCACTATATGCCATGCACAGACTATATAAACGAATGATCAGTTTTCCTTTTCCTCAATTATTTGTCTCTTAGTATTGGAATTTTGAAATGTTCAGAGAAAGATTTAGGACAACGAAGACTAAATGTAAATACATTATTCTGACTCTATTGCTTTAACTTATAACTTTGTGAATGAAGAAATCTTACACCAGTAATTTCTAACATAATAACTCAAAATTTAAATCTATCTGCTGATATGGATACAACAAAGTTTTTCCAAAATGGTTGTGACATACAATTCAAAACAAAGTCATGATTTAAATTAATACATTTATCCTTATATAGAGCTAGCAAATTTTTTTTAGGGTATACATTATTCTCTTAAGTTTCAGAAGCTCTCTTTTAGAAAATAAGTAAAATGCTCAAAAATCCTTTTAAGTTGTCTCTATGTTCCTAAATCTTGAGGGAATATAATAGAAATATGGATGTAGGTCATGTCTGAATATTGACCTTCTTCTTATTTATATATAATAGATATATTTCCTGACGTCCCTGCTGATTTCTACACCCTAACACCCTGTGAAAGGGTGTTACTCAGCAGTTGATGTGTAACTCAGAAGTTACACATTTGCAGGTTTGACTTTTATCAAAGGCTAATGCCAGTGTGAAAAGCAAGGTCTCTTGGTAGGCTTTTCAAGGTGTCTGCAGCATTTTCAGGTAGTGGCTCCAAACAGTGTTGGTTAACAGCTTGCTACTACTGAAGAAAATCTTTTCAGGGGAATGGTAAGGTTAGAAAACATCTGGTCATTTCATTAGCAGAATATTGACACTGAAGCTGTGTAGAAAATTTAATAACAACTTTAGCTGATGCTATATATTGTGGTTTTAGATTATATTTACAAAATCGACCTAAGTTCTCTTATCTCAGTATAAGCCTTTACTAAATCTGTTATCTATATTTATAGTAGCTTTTTTTAAAACTGATTTTGTTTTTTTTTTTAAATATATTATTACTATGTGATACCATCTAATCTCTCAGGCAATGGCCTAATTCCAGTTAACTTCCCAAAGGTAAACATTGCAAGGATAGCATCTGACATTAAATTGGACCCATAAATGATCACAGAACATATAGTGCAGCTTATGGCACATCAGAGCTTAGGAATGTTCACATAGCACTTCAGAGCTTCAGCAAACCAGGATTTACTGGAAAGAAATGCTGTGATTTTTCTTCAGATTGAACATCCTACAGTTTGACCTTGAAGGAAAAGTATAGGTACATGACTGGACTAAAGGCAAAGAAAGTCTATATCTAATGAGATCTCTCTAAATGTGTTTATTTCAAGGTATCACTCAAGTAAACCTATTATTGCTTTCTATTTGGAGAGGTTATGTAGAGGACTACAACTTTTCATTTAACTTCCATTAGATTTTTTTCTTTTTAAGAAGCCTTGAGCCAAAAGGGCAAAAATTTTCCATCTAAGCTTTGAATGTTTTTGTGAATGATACAAGCTAAGGAAAGGTTTCAAACACAAATATTTTTATCCAGTCACTGGATTTAAACTGACTATAATGTCAGTGAAAATTTGTAAGTGGGGAAATAAAAAATGGAAGTTAACCCTTCTTGAGATGGTCTAATAAGAACTGGAATTGTGCATCCAAATTCCTCAGAAGTACTTGAAAAATATTATTGTCCTATTTTATAAGAATGACACAATATCTCTAATTTATATCCCTTTTAAAAAACTCTATGTTCAGTATGGATTGTTTAGTGAGAAGTAAGAGAAATCAGATTGTGCTCTTGCCTTACACAGCTTTTCTGTTTAAGTTTGCAGTCTAACTGCATGCAATAAGCCACTCAAGGAAATCTTTTCTCAAGGGTGCTTTTGCATGGCCTCTTTATTGCTGGACCTAACTAAAAAGATATATTTGTTCATGAAATATAGGAGAAAACAGATGCTCTTTTTTTCTGAGGGTAAAAATGTAAACCATATACTTGTTGAGTGTCCTCTTGATTTGTTCACTCATCACTAGAATCTTTATCTGTAGATACTTTTGTTTTAATTTGGTTTCATTTGGGATATAGATAAACATGCAATTTAGATGCAGTAGTAATTATTAAGTAACCATTAATTAATAGTAAATTTGAAGGAATAGAACAGAGCAATCTATACTTGGGACTGCCCTCAATGCAAAGGTTGTGCTCAAGCCCATGTCAGAATTATATATGCTTTAGTATCTTCTGGAGATTTCTTGTCTTATATGGATGGAAGATGTGTTGAAATGCGACGGCTCAGGTTTAGTTAGTCCCTACCTCTCTTTAGGTGAGTTTTGGATAAAGAGAAGCATTTACTTTTTATTTTCAATTCAGAGCACTATTTGACTGGCCAATCTAATCTGTGTTTGGTACTCTAGCCGGAGTTCATCTTGATAAATATATAATTGATTTGTTTCCTGGAATGAATTGTGAATTTATCGCTCAACACCTTTCTCTGAATAGGTTTGTTAAGCCATACTGCTTATCTCATCTCAGTAGGCAAGAGAAAAAATGTCTGTTTTGGACTAAGAAGAATCCTTCACTGCTCACAATTGCATTTCATTTGGATCTTTAACAAGAGGCATCTTGAGAATGGGACTGTATCCTTTTTCTACCTGGCAACTTAGATTCCGTAATTCTATTTCTGCAATTTGGCACTAGCAAGTCTGTTCTGGGCCTTTTGTTTATTTACTTCTTTTCCATCTAAAGGTAATAGAATAATTCTCAATCAGTCGTACCTCTGGGCTTTACGGTCTAACTGCTTTCTTAAAAAAATACTATTAAATTCATACTTCAATTCTCTGAAATAATCCTTTTTTATTGAGGGGGAGCACACTAAATTTTTTACCTGACAACATATTCTCTGTCTCCCCTGTATTTATAATTTGCCTTATTTTCCAGTTTAAAATTATTTGTAGATATTAATTGGCATTTTATTGCCTCTTACATACTCTAATAGTTATTAATTATGCACTGCATATCCAGATTTTTCATACTGCTGTGCTTTGTTCTCCTTCATTTACTGTTTCTCAAACAGCTTTCAATCTATGAACCAGTTCTAATGTACGAGGTAATTACAATTAATTTTCATGTAATATTTCTTATGATGCATGTATCATTCTTATTAAAGGGTATATTTTATCTGCCTTCTCTAATTTCCACTTTTATCTGAGCCAGATCAAGCAAGTTTTGGAAGATTTACTGCTTATTAATCTGTACTGTGCATCAATCATGAAAATATATTAAGTCTTAATAGATTGTTGGCTTTTCTTTATATGTATGTCTCATTTTAGTGCAAATTAAAAGTCTTTAAGAGGATAATGAGTCTTGGGGTTGCAATTTTAACTCAAAAAATTTGTACTGAAATTTTTTTAAGCTTTGAAAACTGACTACATCAAAATTGAAATGAATAATTCTAACAGGCATAGGAAATTCATTATCTCATTAATAACTTTTAATGCTACTAGATGCATGTGTAACATAAATTTTTTGTTTATTCTTCTGGCTATTTTTCCAACCTATGAGTGATATGTATCATTTGGCATAGTTAAAGTAATGATACTTAATCCAGAACTTACATATTTTCATTTTTGTGCATTTTATTTTTAGCTCATGAAAATTACTTTTTTCTGAAACTATTTATTACATAGTAAATATTGAATCTGTATGAGCAGTCAAAGGAAATACTTAAGTACTTAGATATTTTGATTGATGTTCCTTTACCAGAAATAAGAGCTTCTTGGTACAGGCATCTGAACTGTATACCTTTGCCTCTCTTAATAATCAGTAAAGAGAAAGGAACACTTTCACTATACAGATCATCTCCTCATGTAAACTCTTTCAACAGATCAAAGAAATGACTCTCTGAGAGGTGTTTATTTCTCTCTGCTGATTTTAATAAGCAAACTGAATCTAGCGTTGAGAGGTGTTTAAAACTGACGGAGGTGAACATAATTGTTGGATTCTAGACTCAAAAGAGCAATGGAAAAATTCTTAACTGGTAGCAAATGAGTTATAATTCTGTGAGTTTTCTCATTGGGAAAAAAATCTAAGCTAAACCCAAACAACATTCTTTAAGTTCTTAGTGTTCAACGGCAAGCTAGGATGCTTGCATTAATGAAAATCTTGAGCAGCATCAGACTCAGTATTGATCCCTGGGGTATGCTTCAAATTACTGACCTTGAACTAGACATTGTGCCACATTCTGGCTCTGGTCACTCAGACAGTTTTCATTCTACCTTAGAGTCTGCTCATCTACCCCATGTTTCAACTTTTCCATGAGGACCTTATGAATGAAAGTGTTAAAAGATTTAAGTAATTAGACAATATCCACTGCATGCCCCTGCATCTACTAGGCCAGACCATTTCATCACAGAAGTTTATCACATTGTTCAAGCATGAGTACCCCTTGATGAATCCATGCTGACTGCTCCCAGTCACCTTCCTGTCCTTTGTGATCCTAGAAACAGGTTCCAGGTTAGTTCTTTCATTACCTTTATGAGAGTCAAAGCACAACTAACTGATCTGTAGGTTCCTGATTCTTCTTTCTTGTCCTCTTTAAGATAAGAGTGACATCTTTTCTCTCCATCCTTTGGGCACTTCTTCCACTCAGCATGACCATTCAAACATTACTGAAAGTAGCCTTGATATTACATCAGTACTTGTGAATGTATCTCATGAGAACCCAAGCACTTGTCTATGTCCTGTTTGCCTAAATATACTTTGACTTGATCCTTTTCCACCAAGGGTAGTGCAAATCTGATAAATTAGAGACATGGAAACTGTTCCACACAAATGGAAATTTTCTTTGAAAATATTTTATTCAGGAGGATTCTGTAACTGTCATTCTGTGATTTATATTTGTGCTGCTCTCTCTTTATGTATTCATTTTACCATGCCTTTTATCAAATAGTGTGACCAGGAGTACATATATTGTTTAAATTATGTGTGTATCATGCAATTGTGCATGACTATGTGTTCCA
The DNA here is from genome assembly GCF_012460135.2 of Molothrus ater. Classification (NCBI taxonomy): domain Eukaryota; kingdom Metazoa; phylum Chordata; class Aves; order Passeriformes; family Icteridae; genus Molothrus; species Molothrus ater. The sequence goes on along the minus strand of NC_050479.2, from coordinate 52,287,394 downwards.
TTCTGTTCTTAATTAATTTTCTAATAATTTCTAAGTTTATCTATTATATTTTTGATGTAAATTGAAAATGGAAGAAAAATTTTAACCAGATAACAAAACTTTTTTAAATTCAAGAGTATCTACTTGTTAGAGCTGTGTCAACATTCACTTTTTTTAAAAACACTTCATTAAACAGATAAAATCATCCTTTTACATTATGGGGGACAGCAATATTGTGTAGGAATTTAATAAAAGAGTAAGCACAACAGCTGGAATCTCTCTTTATTTCACTAGCAAAGAAAGAAAATTTTTGTATAATAGAGGGTGTATAAGAAAATTGAGATTTGTATGATTTGACTCCAGATGAGTACCATATTTGCTCCCACCAATCTCTTCTGCATTTCATTTATATATTTTTTACTAAATTTTGGGGGGGGGGGGGGGGGGGTTTATCACTTTCTTGGAGTAGTCCAAGGCTTTATTTCATCAGTAATGCAGTCTCTTGTTACGCTCCCAATGTCATCTGGAGAGGAAGATTTCTGAAGAGCGAGCAGAGCAGCTGTTGCCTAGTAGGAAGGAAAATCAATGACCTGACACTTGGCAGCTGCAAATTTGTATACAGTTTAATAGTTGAAAGGCAGAGTACAAGAAAACAGAAGGCTGTTCACCACCCGGGTCCAGCATACCTAGGTTTCATAAATTACTGTGGTCTAATCAAAAAGCAGTTTGTAGTGTTCTTAATAATACAATACATTTTAAAAGGTGTCTTTTTTCTCCTTGGTCTCGTGACAAATTCTAGTTTTTTAATATTCATGAATTCTGTCATGAATGTCAGATATATAAACAGAATGCAAAAAAAACCCCATATATATATATATATTTGGGGTTGTTTTCACTACAAAAATATAATTAATTTTAAATATCTTAAATATTTAAATATTTAAGACCTTGAACGACTGCCTAAACTAATATTTAGTAATTATAGAAAAAGAAATCTTGCAGGAAACTGATGAAACAATGATAGCTACTATGATTTCAACAAAGCTGGAGAGAGGATTAATTGCTAAGTAGAAAATGCTTTAAAAAAATCACTGAACAAACATTTTCATTTTTACAAAGCATACTGCTTCCAGTTGTTGACAAATTATGTGTTCACACTTGGATCAACTTCATTTTTTTTTACCTGGGTAGATAAACAACAGAACAGAACCTAAATGGAAAGCAAAACTTAATTGCTCCATCCTGTAAATTTTGCCTGACATGAGTAGGTGGTAAACTTTAATAACTGCCAAAAATATGTTAACTAAAGTCTCATACCATTGTAGGAAAATGTACGGGATCTACTCAAATGAAAGCATAATTGCATTTCTGTTAAATAACAATAAAACTGGAGGCATTGAGTTTTAAAAATATTAAAACTGTAAGGAGTTGTGCCTAAGGAGTGGTGCCTTGATCGTTGTCATAATTTTTCTCTTAATCACAGAATCACAGAACGCGTGAGGTTGAAAAGAACCACAGTGGATCATCTGGTCCAAAATCTCTGCTCAAGAAGGGTCATCCTAGAGCACATGGCAGGGGATTGAACTCAGATGGTTCTTGAATATCTGCAGTGAAGGAGACTCCCCAACCTCTCTAGGCAATCTGCCCCAGGGTATGGTCACCCTCCCAGTGAAGAAGTTCTTCCTCAGATTCAAATGGAAGTCCTGTGCATTAGTTTCTGCTGTTATAAAACTGTCTTGAAATCTGTGGCCTTTCACAGAGGGGGATGAACTTGGCATGGAATCTGAAAAAGGGTCATAAAGTATTGTGTCATATTAAACGCTGGGAAATCTTTAATTCATGGTAAATCCTACTACATTGTCGTTATATTATTTTTTCTCTCAAGATTGACTAGTATGGTGTCTACCAATGACCTAAATTAACTCAGGACCAGAAAATGGTTATGGTTACTATTACCTTTCTTTTTTTCTTAGCCATTGTATCAGTACATTAGGATTGTGATTGACTTTTGAAAGTTCTTATTTTTTTTTATTATTTAAAAATTTTTAAATTTTTAATGATATCATTTTTATGTTTGTGACTCACTTGCAAAATGAAACAGTAAAGATCTGTCAATTACAACAATCTTACATCTTCTAACCATCCATTTAGCAGTTTTCTCTTATGTTGATGAAAGTTACAATTAATAGCTTCAGATGAATGGACATTGAGCTAGTATTTTTCTGTAAGAGCATCGTAGTATCCTAAAGGGAACGGGTTTTGATAAAATGCAAGAGAAACTTAGATGACTTATAACTTTTCAAATTAACTTGACAGAACCTAATTGCAAGCAAAGTTTGCCACAGAGACTTCCTGCAAGGAGTTCTAAATGGTGTACATAAAGTAGATAAATGATGTGTTGTATAAATGAAGGAAGAGAAAACTACATTCATGTACTGAAGTGATGACAGCTATGTAACTACCCAGAGAGATGAGAGATAGAAGAATCATTCTTCTCTGTCATGAAGTAATCACCTGCTTTGCAGCAGGCACAGTCAAAATAGCAACATCACTTTCACTCAATGCAAATTCTCCCCTGAGTTCTGCCTATACTTTAACATTTGCACATCCTTATTTGGGAGCATTTTGTCATTCTCATTTCTCATGTACTGAATTTTCAATACATCGCTCTTACTTTCTCATTTGCTGCAAACTTTTTATCATGATGTTCAGACATTAAGAAGGTCAATATATTGCTGCTCTTATACATCTCAACCAGTCACTTTCTGGGGATGTTTTAGTTGTTCATCATTTATAGTTAGATATGATATTTATATCACATATCTGCCAAATTTATATGTGCTGAAAACTTTGACATTTTTCTGCTGAAATAGGAAGTCACTTAGATTTTTTCGACAGGTAAATAGAAATGCCACACTTTTTAACTGTTGATGTATACATGTTTATTCTGCTACCTGAAGCTTCAACTTCAGTAAAAGAATATTATACAGCACTCTCTTCTTCCATGGAAAAGAAGGAAAGAAACTTTCACAACCCTTAAAAAGTCTTAAGATGCTAGAACACTTCATTCAAACACAGAGGCTTCAATTACGTAAGGCAAAGAATAATTTGGAGGATAATTTGGAACATATGATGTCAACAATTTTCTGCCTGATACTTTTATTCTTCTTCACTTTTCAAATCCATGATTCCTCAGATGCATTTCACAAGCTGTCCCACCTGTTTTCATTACTTTAGAGACAACTCTAAACAGAAAAAAGGATACAGCATGTATTTGAAAATATTGCATTGGAAAATCATGTGAGTAGCATACAAAAGTACTTCCACTCAGATGTACATAACAATAGGTTTTTAGGCTTATCAGGCATCACCTGCTTTACAGGGATATTTTGACTACTACAATGCCAAAAAAAGAGCTTTATAATGAGGCAGGCTTCCAAAATCACAGTTTTCTGAAAAAGACTGAAATACTATTGGCTTTTCACCTTTAATGTGTTGAGTTCAGATTCCCCAGTGCTGGCAGCAGGGGCTTCAGGAACCTCTATGAGGATTGGTCAGGGCTGCCCCATAGTGGAAATAGCTGGTTCCACCGGCACAAAACAACCCATCTCAGGGTATGTCTGAGCCCCACAGCCAAAGTGGAGGGACCTTGGGGAAAGGGTCTTTAGGAAACCATATTTTAAAAATCTTTTAAAAATACTGCATGACAGCTTCAAAAAGAAAAGTGAGGAATGTGTGCATTTCACAAATGTGCTGTTTCACATAGGGCTGCAGAAAGCAAGGTGAGAGAAAAAGGAGGGAAGGAGATGTCCCTGCAGCCTGTTAATGGGACCACACCAGAACAGGTACACTGTAACCTGTCAACAACAGGGAATGGGAAAAGTATGAGGAGAAAGCAGTGGCAGAGAGGAGCTTTTAAGGACTGACCTCAGCTCCACATTAACCGGTGTTGTTGGTGTGGTGGAAGGTAGAAGAGTCAGGAATGAAAGAGTGAAGTGGAGCCTGGAAGAAAATAGGGGGAGAGGTTGGCAGGATGGTGTGGTTTTGTCTGTGCTTCTCACTGTCCATGTAAATTGGCAATAAACTACAGTAATTTTCACAAAGTCAACTCTGGTTTGCCTCTGATGGCAAGTGGCAAGCAATCTCCCTGCCTTTATTTTGAGTCAAATCAGATACATTCCTCTAGGTACCTGTTGTCATCTGAGCTTTACTAGGATGACTGAGACATCTCACAGGACTAAAGATAGGGCAGAGGAAATATAGAAGGCCCGCTTTCTTTTGGACCAGCTCCTAGAAACCAAGGATGTATTTGAGCAACTTAAATGGGAATCCTTGATTCACCTAAATTCAGTGAAGTTCACAAGCAGACACCTACATTAAGACATTTACAATTGCAGTTCTGGGCAATGCTGGAGTCACAGTAAATCTCTTTTCTCAAGCTTTCTCCTGGAATTAGAGGTAGAATGCTAAAACTTCAGGTCTCATTTTAATCTTGGCACTAACAAAAATTGAAATTAAAAAAAACAGAAATATAAATTGTATCATTTTAGTAGTGAATCAATAGACAGTGAAGATGGAATATTACCAGTGATATTTTTCTGAAGCTATGCTAATTTCTTAAAATGTCTTACTGACATTTAGGATGCAACACATTTTTTTGAACTTCGGAAATATCACAGATGTATGAAGCTCAAATAGATACCCAAGGCTCATTTTATAGTTAATGAAGAGAAATAATTACTTATGAGGTATCATCTATTTTATTCTCACATAGACATTTAACATGGTGGATATATCATAACTAAATATGCCTATTTCTCTCAGCAGCTCTGACAGAAGCCTAACGATATCACCTAAGGTGTACACATTTACATAATAGATTATTGAAGTTAGATGGGAGGAATTTCCCTCCACCATTATTGTGGATTGATGGTAGAGTGTATAACTTAATCTCTAGCTGCTGTGTCAGATGCCAGCACCTTCATTTTTCATTCCAATAATTCTAAAGAGAAAGCCTCTGAAATGTAACATTCACGTTATGGGTTATTACTGCTCCAGCAGAAATGCAGTTCTCTATACACATTGATATTGAGAGAATACAGAAGTAAACAGAGTAATGAAATACAGAGGTTAAACAAAAACTATGATTAAACTTCTACCAAATGGAAAAAGATACACAATTGGATGTTTCAATTTAAAAATTGCTATCATTTATAGTATATTCACAGGCAAAGGCTGATGCCATGAGTAAAATAATGAATATAGGAAGAAGGAAGAAGGTTTTTCTGAGATCAGTTACATTACTAATGCTGATCCATAGTTAAATGCATATTCTTTCAGTTATAACAAGAAATGTTAGGTTTTGACATTTAAAAATCAATAATTTATAAATTTTATAATTTAGAATAATTTAGAATTTTTAAAGGATGAAATGGTCTTTCAAAAATTTAAACCTGTGACTTGCAATTTATTTTGCCATGCTCAATTAAAGTTAAAAGAATAAAAACCATTGTCAATAAAACCAGACATATAGCAAAATTAGTCCTCTTGATGACTACAAACTTTCTTTTTATGTGATGCAATATCTACTAAACATGCACAAATTAGTTGAAGATATTTTAACATCTGGAGAAGAGTTAAATTTACCTGCATAGTTTTTTTCTGGAGAATACAATGGTTTATTACAATAACAATTGGTTGAATACAATATTCATATTGTTGAATAATTCAACAATAATGGTTGAATGCAATAACAATTACAATGGTTAATTCCAAGAGTTATGGACAGATTTCAGCTGTCAAATGGTAATTACATCATTTCAGAAATGCAACTTAAAGAAGACTAGATAGCCAGAAATTACTTCAGAATACTGCATTTTTTTCAACATGAATATGAGTTGTGTTTTTTTTCTTAGAAGACCAAGCCTATAGAGTGTTACAGTTTAAAGTTCAAGTTATTCTAATTTTTGCATTAAACATTATAATTGATAGTGCTTATAACCATTATTCATACTATTAATTTTTCTTGGAATATTTTCACAAGTTTTAGTTATACTTGGAAGTGTGAATATGAATGGCTGTACTTCAAGTACTGCAGTTGCTATTCACTCTGAAAAAGAAAAAAGTAGGAACATTCTTGTGACTTTAGAAGTTCCATAAAACAGGGGGATAAATATTGTTTTATACATGGAACATGATGTCCTTTTCTATGTTGAGTATATTTTAATCAATAAAAGTATTGTCAAATTACAAAATATGTTCTGAAACTGTGCATCTGCAAAATGTATCATTTGTTTGATTTAATGAAGTCTCAAAGTTTTGCATCTAATTTAGTGCTCCCTCACTGAAGAGTAGGAATGTGAAGAAGTTTGTCTTCTTCAAGACAAAATAAAGAACGTTGTTCTTTTTCTAAGTGCATAATGGAGGCTTTCAGGTAGCTCTGAAAGTTCTGGCTGACACAATATAGGTAACCATTGGAAAATGTTTCCCATTCCTTGCCTTGCCATTCCTTTGGGAATGGCACATTCTCGAAAGCTAAGTGTCCAATGAGGCAAGAATGCCAGAGCTTAAGGCAGCTGTTCAAACATACCAGGTTATGAATTTTAGGTTCTCTTGAGCCCGATGGGAACAATTTACTTTGGGAAGGGAATTAAAGTATGCTACCAACACACTGTTGTATTCTAGGAATTTTTGGGGGTTACAAGTGCAGGAGGCTCTTCTTAGCTTAACCCTGTGGATAAATTTTCAGAATGGTCTATGCAGACTTGAATGCTCTGCAGAATGTGCTAAAATAATTGAGTACATGCTGTGTGCTCTGTTCCATAAAATTTTTAGTGCTTTGCTAAGCAGACTTAGAGTCGGTCCTTTTTCCTCCAGATTCCTGCTACTACAGATGAATAAAATGGTTCAGAAATACTAATGTTCCACTTGTTCAGAATAGACCAAAATTATAATAACTACAGCAAAAAATTTGGCCGAGTGCAAAAAGTAGAAGAAATTGATGAGTAAGATTACTAATCTATTTATAGCAAGATTAATCTAAACTTTCTCTCTGGTTTATGAGAAACAGTCCTTGTTTTGCAAAAGCAATTACTTTGTGAAACCAGATATGATTGTAATGATGGTGAATTGACATATTCTTGATGCCATGAAGTATAAAATTCTACTTTTTCTCTGTAATGACTATACAGTTTCTTTTATCAGGTACATTTCTGGAAAATTGAACTAATATGTAGCTTAACAAGCATTAGAGATGATTTGAAAGGGAGGTGGGGGATATCAGACAAACGGTCAGATGTAGAGGAACAGGACAAAGACTTCTGCATTTTGCCAGTAAGAAAACAGTCATATTCTGCTTTCTTATATGACATAATATTCATTTTACATTTTCCTGTTGGAAGTATTTCCCATCACTCAATGTTACATTTTCTTTCTCCTATGCATTCACAAGTATGTGAGGCATAAGCATCTAAAACTCAGTAACTGTGGAACTTGTGAAGATTATCAATTAGTCTCATCAGAAGTGTGCTCATGATTTGGGACAGATAACTCCTAAATCATTCATTGAATGCCATTGCTCATTGTAAATCTAATGGACTAGTAACTTACAGCCCACTTTTGTTAGGATGTTCATGATAAAATCCAATTTAAAATAAAAAAGGATTAAGTACTATGATTTTCAAATTGCATGAATAATGACAATATATTAGTATATTAATAGACTTTGAATCAAGTGGTGTAAATGTGTGACAGTAAATTGCCTGCCTCCTGGAATGCAGCCTCCTTGTCTTCCTTGCCAACTGTCCCAGCCTTCACACTTTCTGTCACCTGGCTGATGACAGGAGACATTTTACTCCTCGGCTTGGAATTGTCTGATTAATCTTTGCATACTGCTGTCTGCTGAGGCAGCTGCAGATTTTCACACCCTCTATATAAAAATATACTTCAGAATATCAATCAGATAACTCTATTGAAGCAACAAAGCTACTAGAAAGTGTCCAAAGATGGTGAGGAGTTCATAAGAGAAGGCCTAGGAAAAGTGCCTGAGGTCACTTGGTTTATTCACCCCGGAGAAGAGAAGACTGAGTGAAGACCTCATTGTAGTCTTCAACTTTGACATGAGGGGAAGAGGAGGGGCAGACACTGATCTCTTATCTCTGATTATCAGTGACAGGATCCCAAGGGAATGGCCTGAAATTGTGTCAGGGGAGGTTTAAGTTGCATATCATGAAAAGGTGCTTCACCCAGAGGGTGGCTGGGCACCGGGACAGGCTCCCCAGGGAATTTATCACAGCATCAAGTCTGACAGAGATCAGGAAGCATTTGGACAGTGCTCTCAGGCACATGGTGTGACTCTTGGGGATGGTGATGTGCAGGGCCAGGAGCTGGATTTGATGATCTTTGTGGGTTCTTTCCTACTCAGCTTACTCTGTGAATCTATTATAACAAGGAATCCACAAATTTATATATATATATATACATATGTATACATACACATATATTTACATATATACATGTATATTTGCATTTTATATCCATAGATATGTGTAACTAATAACTTTGCAAGACGAAAATACACACATGTACACAAATACTGTGTTCATCTTATACATCTAATACACTTCATGAACAGTAACTCAGGAGTCTTTTCTTTGGTGGCAAAATAAGAGAAGGACTTTGAACAAAAGGTTGATTCCTCAAGAGTAAGGGAAACAGCATTATATCTTCCTCCTTTCCTTCTCCCCTCCAGCCTTCCTTAGCTTTCTTTTTAATTTTTTTTTTTTTTGGTGGAGACCTGCAAGTCTGACTGAACATCAGTGGTCTTTTTCTCCTGTTTTTTTCTGATACAAAATTTCCATCTATTTTTAGGAGGAAGCAAAATCAAATCCTCTCATATTTTATGAAGGGCAGCACAAGATGATTATAAATGGGTACAAAGTTAAAGGAAATATAATGTTAATGGCTTACACCAGTGTCAATATATTTTAGAAGGTTTCAGAGAAAAATAAACTGATACATTTCTATTACTTTTTTAAATTTATTGTCATCTTCCTTTTAAATATTGATGTATATGTAAGATTTTTTTGTTGTTGTTGCAGTCATTACCACAATTTTTAAAATTATTTTTACATAGCTTTGATCAGCCTTAATGATAATTTAATTCTAAATCATCACATTGGTGTAGACAGAAACAAATCAGAGAAGTAAACTTAGTGGTATTGAGGACCTGATATTCATGCTATAAACAGGTTTTTTTTTAATATCAGACTAATTGATATTATCAGTCAGACACTGTATGTTTTAAATTATAAAACATGATGATAGAGATCTTTTCCTACTGTAATCATTCTAATCATTCTATTTTATGATTCTATGTCCTTATACAGCTGGAGCATACTTTCTGAACTCCTGGATTGTCTTTTCCAGGTTAGTTTCATAATAAAACAATCTAATACATGCTCCAAACACTATGCAAGCACATTATGTGGGCACGGCTGTGAGATTTATTTCAGAAGAGTATTCTCATCCAAACTAAATATTAGCATAAAGTAAATAATTCTAATAATCCTAAAGAAAAGCATCCTAGCTTCTACTCACTGAAAGACAGTTCATTTGTATTTTCAATGTATCTTTGTAACTTACTGCAGATTTCAGTCCCTGATTTTACAACACAACAGTTTAGAAGTATGAAGAGTTGCATGGAATCAAGACAGCAATACTTATCTGATGATTCACATCTTCTTAAAGGCTGTTTAGCAACAATCAGAAGAAACTTTTTGGCTTGGAAATGAAACAGGTAACAGGTGGTGATTTGCTGGCAAAATAAGCACTGGTGACCTCATAAGGAATCTGAAGATCTTATTGAGTTTCATTTTGTATTAAACCTTTTTCATAACAGTTTTCAAGAACCAGGTTTATTAACTTAAAACTCAAGGGATGTAAAACTATTCCAAATTAAGCTGGTGATAGGTTTTAAAAGTCTATGGAGGCTTGAGGTTCTATTTTTTTGTATGTGCAAGTAATCAAACAGGACTTCATATTGTTTCTAACTCAGAATTAAAAGCATTATTGAAAAGATAAACACCCCATGAACTGGAGATGTGCAAATAATTTAAACTCCATAGATATCTTTCTGCCTTCAGGCCATAAAAACCAGTATATCCTGTTATTATAACTATATCTTATATGAGGAACCTGCAGTTAAAAAAAAAAAACGATTTCACATCTCAAAATTGCACAATGAAATTGAAAATAGAATGAGAGAAATCTCATGGGATTTCCTGCCATTCTGGCCAAATGTACTCTTTGTTCCCAGTCTCCTGTTAATATATTAATAAAACTTTGAAACAAGATACACAAAGGGAGGAAATATTTTCAGAGGTGCTAGAGATGCTTAATAGGTTTTCATAACCAACACCACATGAAACTGGTAGAAAAAGTTTTCAGATTGTGAAACAAATCCACTGCAAAAATATTGCAACTTTGCTTCAAATTTTTGAAAGAGAGCTCTGAACTGAAAAGACAATCTCTGAAGACATCACCTTTCTTAAGGAATAGTATGAATTTTAAAATATAAAATATAAAAACTGTGGTATTTTCCTAAACTGAGAAATAAAATATATCCTTAAAATTCACTTCTAGATAATTTAAGGGATGAAAAGTAGGACCCCACCCCCCCACCCCCATATTTGAACTTAAAAATTATTTACACTTTTTTTTTTTCTTCTATATCCTTCAATACTCAGGAAGTGGGTTTGGAGCTCTGTAGAAAGAGCTGTCTTTCACTGATGGAGTTCTTGCAATATTAGGGTCATCACACAACTTCATTAATTCACGCAGTTTGCAGTCTTAAGTTGAGGCAAGTTTTGGATTTTTATCCTTAAATTTCTTGAGTATATGCCTGCATGTTTTATACTAGAGATCTCTAGATATTTTTAGATTAGCTTGGTACCCTTCTGAAAGTCTCACTGCATTGAGTCACACTGGCATAATTTTAGGGAAATATTTAGATCATACAGTTGAGTATGTGGTATGTATTTGGAGATTAAATCCATTCATTATTTTCTCAGGTCCAAATCTTCTTTTATTCAGTTCTTTGTGAAACAGAAGCACATATCTACAATGAAGCCTGCCAGGAGTTTGACATGAAATTTGGAACTCTAAATGGGGCAGCTTCATCTGAGTGTCTAGCCTGTCTGGAAGCTTAGAGCTTGGTGCTTGACTATACATATTGTCATGCTGTGTAGGATTCAGAATCTTTGTTCCACACCTCCTGGGTAAATAATGTTGAGAATAGACCACTGTATAAAAGTCAGCTGGTGGTGACAGTGCCAACAGACGTGCCCTGTAAAGTGATTGTGACTGCTCTGTGTCTTACTGAACTCAGGGCTGTCACTGGACATTAGGAAAGCTCTGAACACAGGAGAGATGGGTTCCCCTGTGCACCTTTGCAATACTTTGTGTTGTCTCTGCATGGCTCTGATACTTCAGCAAGAGCTGAGTTTCTAGCAATTCAGTTTGGAGCACCAACATAAATACCTGGGTTCAGGTGTCTTGAGATCTGTGCTCTTCGAAAAGGAGCTACCAGTCAGTTTAAAATTCCCTTGAAGTGAGCCTGAACTTGTGAGCAGGCTAAATCATTATTGTGAATTCAAGAACATTAATAATTTCTAAACCCCGTGTGATGGAAATTTTTGATGGTTTAAATATATTAATTTATGTATTTACTGCTTGTTTCCCATTCTGTGACATAAGTCACTATAGGAATTACTTTCTTACAGGTTTCTGAAATTTTATGCTTAAATGCATATGAAATGGTTTAGGTATAAATAGCAAGTCTTTACAAATTCTGACAGGTAAAGGCAACTACAGATACGCCTAAAATTAAATAAAAGAGTAATGATAAGTTAAATACATCTGACCCAAGAAAACCAGTCTTTGAATTAATTCCTATATATATGTGTATGAATACATATATATATATGAAGTATTATGATATTCCATGCTTATTTCTTATTATATTGTTATTTTTAATAATAAAATTAATAATCTATTATTATAGATATTATTTCATATTATTGCACATCGTAATCCTCCCTAGCAGACTAAAGTAAATTATCACCACAGATATGGGCCGTTTTCTATTACTTGACTTCAGTGATGGGGAATGGTTTTGGATGTATTTGATTTACTCCTCCAGGAAAAATTTACATTTATCCACTATCTTTCTATTTTGGGCAACCCAGATGTTTAGTCATTCTTCACAGTCCCTCTGATGGCAAGAAAGAAGTTTATTCTCTTTTTCTTTTGCCATAGAATGTTCACATATATAAAACTAGAATGGATATTAACTAGAACAGATAATAACTGTTGAAACTCTCTTAAAATTGTATTCCTTCTTAATATCAGAAGTCTTCTTTTAAACCATTTTACTACTTCCTTTATTGATCTGTTATGAATAGACCAGAATGCAGGAAGATTTGGAAGAATTTTGTCCTTCACGTTAAAGTCAGCCCATAAAACTTTTTGTGAGCCACAAAGTCCCTTTGCTGTGTTCTGTGAAATTTCAGTGGGAAGCTGGAAGGCTAAGGTGCTACTCCAGTGGTAATACAAATCTGGCTTCAAATAGCAATGCAAATTCAGTTCAGAGCTTTCTGCTGCTATTACTTGGACTTTGTGGTCCTAATATTTCTGAGCTGGTGCAATATAAAAATGTTGTAAACAGTGGATGTACTTGAATACAGGTAGCTCTTAATATTGGGAGGAAATGCAAAGAACAAAAGGATTAACGTTCTAAGGCACAGATGTTTAATTTTTGAAATTAAAAAAAAACAGTGAGAAGAAAGATTTTTTCTATTTTGTTGTTAAAGAAAATGAAAATAGCAGATTAAAACTTTTCACAGTAACGTATTTTACATGGATGTATGATGTAGAACATATAACCTCAAACAGTAAATTTTCACACCATGTTAATAGATCAAGGATGTTAATGTTCAAGTGTAGATTTTTTTTCCTGATATTTTGTGTGGCATCCAACACATTTTAGATCTCTGCATTATACAAGTCTTTGTTGATATCCTATTTTTAGATAAAACTGATAGTAGTTTGATGTATAAGGTAACACACATCACATATTTTCAAACATGTTGGCTCATTTCTTTATTAACCTTTTATGGAATTCAGTTTTTGAGATATTTATAACCTGTTTCTCAATTAAATGTGCTTTTGATATACAATGAGATTTATATTTTAGTGGAATATTCAAGGTCACATCCAGGGGTGGAGAATACAGGTGCCAATTTCACAGCCCACTACTCAGATCACCAGACCACACTCCTAATATTTTTGTTAGACAAATGGCAACAAAGTTTATTAGATGATAACAGAGTACTGCAATGTTCAATTTATTTTGGTATAGATTTCCTGCTATAATTAGTAAATTATCTAGTAATTATAGTCCAATTTTTAGAATTAAATAAATATTACTGTAACTACAGTGAATAGGTTTTCACTTTAATTACAAAATCATGTTTGAATTTCATAGAGAAAATCTGCATATGTGTTTTTCACACTGGTAAGACCATAATTTATCAGTGCTTAACCTTTTCAGATATTTCTCTGTGTCCAGTTTGTTCTGTTCAAATTGTGTCTTAAAAACTAAGTTTTCTTTGAACCTGAACATTCTCTTTTATTAAATCTAAATACTTTATTTGAATTCTGAATGATGAACTACTTTTTTTTTAATAGTTTGATCTAACTTTTTGCATTAGAAGAAAAGACATTCATTGCTTATAAATTCTTAAGTTATTAGGGCAAATATTTCAATAAAAACTTTCATGCTTAATTCTGAAACAATGAGGATAGTTCAATATGTTAATTTGTGGTCTGAAAACAAGATCAAAGGTGACTTCATTACATTGCTTCTGAAAATTTCATGGAAGAATTTAATCTGTTGGTGAATGTGTTCATTAAATCTGGACATTAAATTAACTGTTGTTAAATAAAATAAAATTAGAAAGTAGTATCTAATATATAATGAATCCACACATTTTATGTCTTCAAATGCAAATGTACTTTGAATGCTTAATAAACAGCTGGAACATGTAACTCACAGTGAGTTTGTAATTTCTGCTAGCAAATCACACAATTCTCCTCTAATTTCACTGGTTTTTTGAGATAATTCAATTTATAAAGCCGTAAATATTTTATGGCTATCTAAAATAATTTCTACTGACGATGATAATCAACTGCTAAAAGCTAAAAATATCAGTGAAACAGGAGTCAGCAAAGTCACTATGCCACACTGCCAGGATGGTGGCAGTGGAGCAGCCTGCCCAGGGAAGTGGTTGTGCCACCACCCCTGGAGGTATTTAGATGTGTGGATGTGGTGCTTAGGGTCATGGTTTAGTGATGGGCTCAGCGCTGTTAGGTTAACTGCTCAATGACGTTAAGGATCTTTCCCAACTACGTGATTCTACGATTCTAAGACACACATTCTACAAGAAATGACATCTCCTTGGTTCTGAAGCCAACCATATTCTTCTTCATCTATTGTTAATATCTCCATAGACTATTTTTTGCTTTTTACTGATACAGCAATGCTTTCCTGTATGGTAATTATAGAATTATAGAATGCCTTGGGTTGAAAGAGACCTTAAAAATTCATTTTGTCCAACCTCACTTACATGGGACATCTTCTAGTTGATTGGGTTACTCTAAGCCCTGCCCAGCCTGGCCTTGAGCACTGCTGAGTGTGGGCCATCCATCATTTCTCTGATCAACCAGTTCCTGTGCCTCACCACCCTCTTAGCTCTAAACCTACCTTCTTTATGTTTAAAATCATTGCTCTGTCTTGTCACTACAAACTTTGGTAAAAACTGTGTCTCCTTCTCTCTCATAACTCCCCTTTATATATTGAAAGGCTGCAATAAAGTCTCCCTAAAGCCTTCTCCAGGTTGAACAGCCCCATTTCTCTTAGCCTGTCTTCACAGGAGTGGTTTTCAATCCCTTCCACCAACAAGTCGATGTTTTGGGCTGGAAGCCCTAAATCTAGATGTAGTATTCCCATTTGGCTTTCACCAGAGCAGAGTACACAGGCAGATTCAGCTCTTTTTATGCAGCCCAGGTCACAATTGGTGTCTTGGGCTGAAAGAAAACATTGTTAACTCCTGCCCAGTTTTTTATCCACCAGCCTCCAGCCTGTATTAATGTTGGGGATTACCCCCACCCACATGCAGGACTTCGCACTTTGCCTTGCTGAGCTTCATACGATTCACGTGTGCCCACTTCTGAAGCCTGTCAATATTCCTCTTGTACTTTTTTTGGCTGCAGTAGGGTTAATTTTCTTCACAATGGCTGGTATAGGGCGGTGTATTGGTTTTAGGCTGGAAACAATGTTGATATATAGAGATATTTTTGTTATTGCTGAGCAGTGCTTGCACAGTCAGGGCCTTTTCTGCCTCTCACCCCAATCTGTGAGCAAGGAGGATGGGAGTGCACAAGAAGATGTGAGGACACACAGATGTGACAGCTGACCCCAGCTGACCTAAGGGACATCCCATAGCATATGGCGCAGTGCTCAGCATATAAAGCTGGGGGAAGAAGAAGAAGGAAGGGGTTAATGGTGTTTGCCTTCCCAAATAACTGCTATGCAGGATGGAGCCCTGCTTTCCCAGAGATGGCTGAACACCTGCCTGCCCATAGGAAGTGGTGAATCAACTCCTTGTTTTGCCTTTTTTGGGTGCACTGCTTTTGCTTTGCCTGCTAAACTGTCTTTGTAGCAACCCATGAATGCTCTCAATTTTATTCTTCTGATTCTCCTCTCCAGTATGTGAGTGGCTGCATGGGGCTTAATTGCCTGCTGCACTTAAAACAACAACATTTCTGCATGGCATCCTATCCATCGTCTGCTCAGCCATACCACATATCTTGGTTATCCACAAATTTGGTGAGAGAATATGAAATCCCACTGTTTATGTAACTAATAAAGACATTGGACAGGACTGGTCCTAGTAGGGAACCTTGATACACACCACTGATGTCCAGTGTGATAGAGAACTGTTGGCTTCAACTCATTGGATGTGATCTTCCACACACAAAACGAAACGATCAAAAGTAGAATGAAATTGAGTCTGTGGACTGTGGTGGAGGCTGTACATGTTGATTCCAGAAAGTAGTAACATATATAAAAAGATTCATTTTCATATTAAATAATTCCTTTCGTCTACTCTTACACATCTCCGAGGGAACACAGAAAAATAATTTCATATATTGTAAAGAATGTCCATAAAATAAAAGTGATTATATTACATACTCCTAGAAATAGTTCTAATATAACTTTATATTGCCTTCTTTCTCTCCCTCCCCTTCTGTCCATCAACATTTTCATGCTGTAATTTTTTCTTCAACAATGGAATTGCATGTTACTTTCATTAATTTCTGTAGATCAGTTGTGACAGACTTTCTGATTTAAAATGTTTTATTCATGAGTTGTCTTTTTTGTTTAAATGAAAGAAATACCTGTTTGTGTAAGCTAGTATTCAGCTTGTTTGATTTTGAGCATTGGGGGATTTTTTTAGCTTTTCTTTTTATTGTATGCTCATAAGAACTGAACTTATCCTTAAGTCCTATTCAGACCTCAATTGACTAAAATGAAAACTAAAATATGATTAGCAATATCCCTGAGTCTTCCTTAGTTGTTGTTTTCTTAAAAAACAAAAGTGCAGAAAAACAAAACCCAGTCTATTTCTATTTATTAGACTAATTGAATCTAATCTCACCCTTTAGCTTATTTTCTAGTCATGCCATCTTTACTGTAACATTTCAATACCAATAATTTTTTTCATTTTCTCATTTTTGTCAATATCCTTGAAAATTCCTCCTGATTTTTTAAAGTATCCATGCTGCAGATGACATACTGCTGTATTGTGTGAGGAGAGTATAAGAAGTATGAATATCAGTCTGAACTCAAGGTTAATATAGTCTTGCATCAAAAACTGGATAGAATGACATGTCAGCTTTTCAACAACCACTTATCATCAAATATAGACAACACAGTATTTCCATAAATATTTGAAGCAAAATAGTACCCATCTTGGTCTATGAATTTATGATTTTTTTCACTCTAATAACATGTACTCTTCAAGTAATGGATCTTTTCATTTATCACAAAGTTTCCTTTCATAATCATATTTCATATCTGACTAGGCAATATCTGACAAGTATGATATCTTGCTAAATCAAGCAAATATTTGCCATTAGTTAATATTTATATATACATAAACTAATACAAATATTTTAACTATTTCTCACATTAGATTTGGATATTGGCCCTCCTACCAATCACATAGAAAGATAGCTTCTATTATTTAAACATCTATCATGAAGAAAGGGCTGCATTGCTTAGCATTTAGGGAGGAATACTTTTTCAATTGTTAAAATTATTTCTTCATCTCAAGATCTTTTCACCTTCATCTAGGTTTATAGCCATGAAATAATGAGTTCTAAGAAAAAACATTAAAAAAAACAGTTCTCACCAGCACTCTTTGAATAGCACCAAGGAGGAAAATTCCATTTTAGGTCTTAACTTATTTATCTATGCTTGCTAGTTGACCCAAATTGCTTGTATTCTTGCAAGCTGTAGTGCATTCTCATAAAATTTGCATTTTTACAGAACAGACATGTTCTTTCTCCCAAATGAGTGGCTATGCTCAGATTTGCTCAATTTCAAGCCACTGAACTAGTTGGATTTGAAAAAAGTTTCAGTAGAAACAGATTTGTTTCTTTTAAAAAGCATAATTACCTGAGCAGTAATTCAACACTGGATTTTCATAAGATCCAATTATCACCTAAAAATGAGCCTTAACTGATGCTTGGCTACACACAGCATAAAGGAGATTTCTACCCTGTATGGAACACTTCGAGTATTATCTGGGTATGAAAATTACTTTTTTTTCTTACATTATTTTTTTCAGTTCAATTTTTAGATGTGTTTTTTACTTTAATATTAAGAATTGCTTGATTAGGATCACTAATTATTTTTATCAGCATTCTTTTCAATTATTTCTATGTTCCATATCTAAAAAGCCAGATAACGTGTAGAATACATTTCATGATATAAAAAAATATCAGCAAGATAAGCTTGAAATTTAATTGTGATGCCTTATTTCAATAAAGAAAATTAGTTTGACAGCCATTAATATACAATAGAAATTACTGACACACATTAACAACTACAAACAGCATCCCTAAGATTATGCAAGTTTAAAAAATGCTGGGATGATATATTAATCAGTGTAAGCACTGAAAAGAGATGACAAAATTTGCTGATCGCTGCATTCTAACTTAAGTTGAGAAAGTTTTTTTCCTAATTTATTCATTGAATTTCACCTCTCTGTGTTCTTGAATTCTCTGTGGGCAAATTAGAACACTCTCAAATGTATTAATCCTTTTATAGTGTCCAGAAAATATTGTTTGTGAACTATTTCTGTCTGCAAACAAATTAAAAGTAGTGTGCAAAACAAATTTCAAAATTCAAATCAGTCTTGTCACTTTAGTTGATATGCGAATTGAAAAGCTTAATCAGAGTCTCAAATGCTTATAAATGTTTTCTTCTACCTGCCTGAAATTGCCTAGCCCAAATTTAAGAGTTTAGTTTTCCATAAATAGTGACCTATTCAATTTATCATTAAGGAGTTTAAGAAAATTAAATAAATTAAACCATTTCAATATTATGCTTTCTACATTATAATAAGATTGTAAGTAAATTTAAAATATTACATTGTTACATTCCTAAGGGCATGTGAAAGCAATTAAGTGCAGTGTATGCATCAAATGAAAACTAAATATCAAATTAGTCAATCTAAAACTTTTTCCCTATAATTGACCTCTTATTGGATTTAAATTAAACTCACAGAACTGTATTTCATATCCAGTATGTTGTAGGAAATATAAATTTGAATATGACTTTCCTCTTGGGCATTGTTGAATATGTGAGCAAGATAGGTTAACAAGCTGAAATTAAAAGTTACACAAGATTTCTTTGTTGTCTTTAGTTTCTCTTTTCACCTGCTATCAGTCTACAATTTACTGTATTTAAATATGCTCTTATTCAATATTTGTGGGCAATAAAAGATGAATTCACTATTAAAACCATTGAATTGTGTATAGATTTGTGTTAGAATTCCTCCCATTACATTGGTCAAAAATATCTTTTTGTTAGACTTTGTTGTCTACATATTTATTGCATTAATGTCTGCTGTTCCCTGTGAGGAAAAAAAAAGCTTTTTATAGTCTGAGTTGTGCAATGCATCTGCTCTTTTCAAGTGCTATTAAGTGACTGGTGAACCTTCATTTTTAAGGACATTCTACACAAAATTTCTGAACATTTCTTATTCATTTGAAAAAATAATTAGCAATGAAAAATAAAATCTAAAATATTTTGAAATTTGATTAAAGGGTACATGTGTTGATGTTTGACTGGTTATCTAGGAGTTTTCTTTTTACTTGAGTACCAGTCTGTAAATATCAAATAAATACACACAGAAATAAAATTTTACAAAAGGCTGTTCCATATATCTATTTCTAAATGGCCCTGGAAATTTCAGAAAGGCTGGTGCTTTATATGTTTTTAATTGCTGTTCAAGTCTGTTTTGCCCATGAGAGTAATTAGTAAATAAATGCTCTACCTTTATCTTGACCTTGAGTTTTCTCAGCCTATTTTCCTCTCCCTAGTGTTGAGGAGAAGTAAGAGAGTGGTTGTGTGGGTGTCTGGGTGTTAGCCAAGGCTAATCCACCACAAAAGCTAGCAATTATTTTCTGATTATTTTAAGCTACGTTTTATTTTACTCATAGTAGTTCATATTATTGTTGATATTGATACTTATATTAACAGGAGAAAACAATATTTTAAAATCCTGTTGTTTTCCAACACACTTTTTTACTTAGAGAGCTTTGAGAGGCTGGAGTATTCTGACATGTTCTTTTGATCTCAGGTCACATACCTGACCAGTAGATGAGTAAAGATAGGGCTCTGTGGCAACTCTTAGCAGTCAAGTTGGAGGTTTAGAAACTAAGAAATGTGAATTGTCTCACTTTTAGTGTTTATTGAGGCCCTGACACACTACATTGCCAGAGGCAAATTGCAAACATTTTTTATCTGCGAGAAAAAAACCTTAAAGCTGAATTTCTAGTTAATTGGACTCATTTTAACTGGAGCAGAGGTGTCAGAATGGACCAACAAACTGCATTCAATGAATAAGGTTCCATCTAATATGCCCCTCTGAGCAGAGGGAAAGAAGACCAAACTCATTCCCTTTTGTTAGTCCCTGAAGAATTGTATTATCTCACTTCATTTTCTACTACTATATGAGCTGCTTATTCAGAACCCAGCCTGCCTGTCAGGTAAAGCCTCGACCCTGCTCAAGTCAAAGCCTTTTGAGTGGAGGAAGTGTTGACACAGTTTTAACAACTTATAAGGTTATTCTATTATGTACACATTGTAAAGTAAAATATTTGATAAGACAATGTAAAAACTAAGTGCAAAAATAGTAAGTGTATCATATAGACTATACAAGTACAATACTAATCCTTGCATTTTGTAGTTCATTATTACTCAGTCTCCTTTCTTCTTTTTATTTGTTGTGGCAATAAAAAAGGGTCCCAAAGGAAAGGGCCTCATTTCCAGCAGCTGACGTGCATGGCACTAGAAATACATAATTTCTGATGAAATAATAAATGGTTTCCTTTCTGTCACACTAGTCGTACTCCAAGAAAAATGTACGTGATGCTTACTTTCAAAAAATGAAATAACGGCACAATAAAGAACAAAAAAAGACAAAAATTACAGTGGTATATACTTAAATACAGTATTATTTCAGATAAATAGTTATGATCTAAAATGGTAGTGTTCTTGTTATATGAAAGGCTGTAAATGCAGGCTTTCCTGGGGAAAAAACGATTTTTAATTATTTTCCTCACCCATGATTTACTCCTTAATTGTTCTTTGTGAAATTTGATCTTTTGGTCTTTTTCTCTTTACTCTGTAACCTTTAAAAAAGATGTCAGAATCTTCTGTAAATTGCTTCAATTTAAGCCTGGGGACACTACAGTAATCCAAAGAAAGTGGTAGTTAAAATGATCCCATGAAAGAATATTAAACACACAGACGTGATTATGAAATTTTCAGAATACATCATTTTGTCTATGCCTTTAACTCATAACATCTACAGCAAGGAAGAAAATTAATATACACTTCCTGGCACATGACCAAAGGGATAACATTTCTCCCCAACTACTTGCCCAGAAATGCAAATCATGATTAGTTTCTATTGTCTAGGCTTTCATTCTCTTATCAACTTCAAATCTCTGTTGGTTTTTTAAATTTTACAAGAAAAATTTGACCAATGCATTTAAGCCAATCTAGTCTAATTATCACCTTGCCATCCCCAGAAAAAACAGGAATCAACTCGGTAAGAAGGCCATTTCCAATTGTGTGCATAGACGGTTTTCATAAGAAGAGTGGTCTCTGGACTAGTTGAGAGTAAATGTCATTTTTGTTTCTCTTAATTTCCCACTTTAAACAGGGTAACAACTCAGAAAGTCAGTTTTCCAAGGTGAAAAAATATAGCAACATGCAACTTGTTTCATAAAAAAGAATCAATATTTTTAATATGTCTGTAAAACAAGTTAGACATAAGATATAAAACAAAAATTGAATAGCAATATAAGGGAGGTTTCTAGAAACAATTAAGAAAAAGGCTGAAGCCATACATTTGCAGTGAAATGAAACTAGGAGGGATTATAAAATGTGAATGCATAAAAAGTAATTAAGAAGAACAAGCGAGTGGTGAAGGGAAACAAAACTAATATTCTTTTTTTACATACATCAGGATCACGAAGTCTATACAGCCATTTGATGATCAGAGTACAAAAGGTATGGTAAAAACAAAGAAGCAGAAAAAGGTCATTGTTGAGAGGCTTCAGTGGTGAACCTTGCAGAAGAAAAAGGGGAGAGGAGAGTCCCATTAGGGAGCTGCTCTCAGCAGGAGACTTATTTGAAACTGAGTGATTGTGGGAGAGAAGGGGGAATTTATCATTTTCACAGATTTCCAAAGGCCTTTGGGCAAAGTATCTCACACAAAGCTTTTAAGTAAATTAGGTGGCATGAGCAAAGGCATTTGTTGCATAGATAAATGACTGGTTAGGAGAAAGAAAACACAAATAGGAGTAAGTTGTCAGTCCTTGAAGTGGAGACAGGTCATCAATGCTGGTAAGCAGAGGCTTGTGCTGTAAAACATATTCATCACTGACCTGGAAAGCAGGAGATTACTGAAAAGAGAAAGCTGCTGACAATACTGTATTATTCAAGATAGTAAGTTTGAAAGCTCACTGTGAGGAATTAAAAGAAGACTGTAAGACTGAAGGGCAAAAAGTGACAAATGAAATTCAGTGTAAATAATACAAGGCAATGTACATGGGAGAAAAACAATCCTAATTTCACATATAAAATTATAGGCTCTGAACTAACCATTACCTCTCAAGAGTGGTATCTAGGGGTGTAAAAAACCATTTACTGAAATACCAGTTTTATCAGTTTTATAATACCAGTGTTCAGAAAAACAAATAAAATGCTAAAGGCAATTAGGAGAAGGAGACAGAACAGGACACAAGCCATCATAATGCTTGTATCTGACTTTGCCACACCTTGAATAATGCAAGCAGCTCTGATTCTAAAAAAGTATGCAATAGACTTGGAAACAGTCCAGAGAAGGTAGCAAAATACGGAATAATTTCTGTAGAAGAAATGACTGAATATGCTAAGAACTTTTAATCTAAAAACATTAGTGGAAATATGATAGAGGTCTATAAAAGGTCAACATATCAGGATGGCAATGTATTTTCTCTGTTCACATTGGCCAAACCCTGGGCTTGATACAGTCATGTCAAGGTTGCAGGAAGGGATGTGATGAATATTTTTCTCTGTTCTGGGACATGTCTCTGTCGAGGGTGGTAGTGGAACAAGGATTTTACTGAGTCTAGAGGACTCAGGTTAGGAACATTCTTCTCAGTGTATCAGGAATAATGCAATAAAACATGCTCTGTATATATAGCACTTAGAGGTGACAGAAGGAACACACAGCAGCATTCTTCTTGCCATTCTAGTACTTGTATCACAGAGGAATCTCTGAAAGGCATTGAAGTGGAAGATTTTGATCGGGATGTGTATGATGTCCTAGGCCTTGTTCCTTTCTTCCTTTTGATCAGTGGCAGGGCAGATGCAGGTGGCCTGGTGGGCATATCAGAGCTCCAGAGCCCAAGTGCCTAGAGGCAAAGAGACTGTAGCATCAGCCACTTGACAAGCCCTGTGTATGTAGGGCTTCTCTGGCTCATGAGATGCACATCACCACCAGCACCCACCTCCTGTGTGGCTTTCTGAGCACCAAACCCAGCATGGAGGAGACAGAGGGAAGGCATTATGACAATGGAGTGGAACTGGCCTTATGTGAGGCTGCTCCTGTACCAAAATTGTCTGTATTCCTCAGCTCCCAATTGGGCTTGAAAAACACATGCTGCAGCACTGTACAGCCTGGAGACAGCTGCTGCTATCAAACATCTGACTACAAAACTTTTCCAAAGCTTTTCTGAGTCTTTTCTCATGCTTATCATGAAGAAGTGTTGTGGAGACAGCATTTAGATGTACTTTTCCAGCAAAACTGTTAGAGATGGAGTCTGTATTATTATTTTCAGATTGGTTTTCAATAAATATTCTAAAAATTAATATTAATTTAGATTTTTCAAAAAGAATCATGGTCCTTCTTCCTGAAAAAATTTGATCTTTGTTTACTGCCTTTTTTTCCCCACTGAATTCTTCAGTTTCATGCTCCTTTTCACCCTGTTTCAAAGGAGTGGAGATAGCATAGTATATTAAATGCTTGTTCAGTATTTCAGTGCTTGAAATTTCAAGTTATTTGCACTTTAAATTATGCAATCCAGAGTCTGAAAATAAATATAATTTTTATTTTCCTATATTTCTGTAGAATAATAAAGTAATATTGCTATTCTACTCTGTGATGCTGCCTAACAAACATGAGGATGCAGTAGAAGAGCAATTTAATGCTTTGTGGGACACAGGGATTACAGTTTTACTTGCTTGTTTTATGATTGATGCTACAGAAAAAGGGTTACTTGAGTCCTTTAGACCTTGAGCAGCCTGACTCAAAATAAATAGATGGATATCAAACTTTACTAGTTGATTCAGATTACCATTGGTATTCCCAGCTCACATTTTTATTGCATATACATTTTTTCCTCTTGAGTGATGGCAGGAAGTTCTACAAAACTACATAATAACAATTCTGATTTATAAATGAACAGACAGAAGTTTTGAAAACAGTTTAAGTTTTTTAAATATCTTCAGATGGAATTGTTGAAGGCATTTTTATTTATATGAGCTACATGCAGAAGAAACATCTTTGAAGAATATAAATATGCATGTTTTTTTGGTGGGGCCTTTTTCTGTTGCTTTTTAAAAATTACTATAGTAGCTAAAGCTGAAGTGGTTTTTTTTTGGTAGACTTTGATGTAATTACATAGTTGAGCCTGTGCCCTGTCCTGCAGTGCAAATAGCAGCACATCAAAAGCAAATGTCCTGCCAATTAATCTAAGCAATATTGAACACAGGGAATTTGCTAACCCACAGCCAGCTGAGGTATAGTTTACTTGCTGTGACATCTGGTACCTGTTATTTAAACAAAAGGACATTTTGTGAATTTCTTGTGCTCAGAGAGCTCTGATGGTGCAACCATTTCAGGTTTGAAAAATGAAAAACATATAAACAATACTGGGATTTCAGGTTTTTTCACGAACAAAATATTCTGAATGTGACTTTATTTTGTGTTTTAAAGAGAGAATAAATGCAAGTTTTCCATCATGAGCAACAGCAGAGTGTCAAATCCTGCAGCACTTTGCATCCAAATTAAATTTTTAAAAGGAGGTTAGAGCACAGTATGTGTAGCATTGAAGCAGGTTGATAACCTTTTCTTCAAGCACTAAAGAGGTGTTGGATAACTCTGCTTCTTAGTAGATATGAAGCATTTAAATATTCTCACAATAAGAACAGAAATGATGAGTGTAGATATCAGGATATAAGCCATTCTGGTTTCATTATATACCTTGAACAAAATGTGGAAATTATATAATGGTGGTATATCTCAAACAGAGGAGGAAATAGGGACAGCCTGTCATTGCCATCCATCCTGTGTGCCAAATGGGAAGGAAGGACAGTGCAAGAAAATGGAATGCAGTTAAAGGCATACACCTAATACACTTATTGAACAGAAACATCCAAGGCAAAGGGAAACCTTCATTCTGTTATTTCCTAGCTTTTGCATGCCTGAATTTGCATTCTCATTGTTTAGCACTAGTTTTTATACACAAGGTCATACAGGTTTATGAATTTGAAGTTATGTACAATGTTTATGAAAGTCAAAGCACTTTTGTTCTTAGTTTTATTATTGTTATTATTACCCTCTATTTTAAAATATCAACAGAGAATGAGTCAAGTGGCTCTTGCTGTGGTTTGCCTATATGGACCCTAGAGACTGATGAACTAAAAAATTATGCATTCTCTTAAGAAACACACTCTTTATGATATTAGTCTGCAGACATTCAATGTCATTGCTTAAAAATGTGCTACAAAAGTGGCAGCATTTTCTAAAACATGTCCCTTTCAGTGGGACATTTCAGGAAATTCATAGCTGAGTTAAACTATTAAAAGATTGAGATTTCCTACAAGTAGTTAGTGGTGTAAAAACAGAAACAGAAATTAACCTTTTAACAACACCCATGCACAGGGTGACACAGATTGCTCATCCATGTGGGAAATCCACACATCTTGTGGTAAATAGAAAAAAAAAAAGCCGAGCAGCATGTATTCATGCAAATTATACATGGGTAAACTACATAGTGATCATATTTGAGATGCATGAACTCTCTTGATTGCTAAATATGCTGATGTTTTCATCTAAAAAAAAAAGATATATTCAGACCAGACTTCACTACTACAGCATGAGTGTCAAAAATACAGACTGGAAATTTTGTTAGATTATTTTAATGACTTCACAAAGGGATTTAAATAATTTCAAATTCAAATTCTTGTTCAAATTATATTGAAAAGAGAACTTTGACTCTAAGGTTTCTCTTCTGGTTTCTGCTACACTAATATTAATGCTGAGTGCAATTTACACATTATCCTAGGTTTAGTCAAATTATCTGCAATTCACAGAGTTAAAATCAGATTAGTATCTGACTTGTTTTCATTCTGAAAAACTATTTTAGCAATTTTAGATTAAAAAAGAAGTCTGATATCTAATGTTGGTGAAATATGATGTAGAAAAAATGATGTTGGGTTGGAAGTTACCTTTAAATGTCTTCTAGTGCAACCCTTCCTGGAATGGACAGGGTCATCTTCAGCTAGGTAAGGACGCTCAGAGTGACACCCAATCTGACCCTGAATTGGGCACTCTAGCACCTCTCTGAGAAACCTATTCCAGTGTTTCACCATTTTCACTGTAAAAAAATGTCTTCCTCATATCTGCTCTAACTTGTCTAGTCTTGTAATTTAAAGCCATTACTCTTTATCCTATTACAACAGCCCCTTGTAAAAAGTATTGAAAGGTCTCAGTAGAAGCCTTCTCCAACCTCAGTTGAACAACTCCAGTTCTTACAGCCTACACTCATATGAGAAGTGTTCTATCACCCTGATCATTCTTGTGGCACTCCTCTGGACTCTCTCCCACAGGCCACACTTCTATTGACGCAGCTCACGACACATCTGGGCTGCACAAAGCATGTTGATGGCCTCATGTCCAGCCTTTCATCCAGCAGCACCCCCAAGTCCTCAGCAGGGCTGCTCTCTGTCTGCTCATACCCCAGCCTGTGTCGATACCAGGGATTGCCCTGATCCAGGTGCAGCACCTTGTGCTTGGCCTTGTTAAACCTCATGACATCCCCATGGACACACATCTCAAGCTTCTCCAGGTCCCCCTGGGTAGCATCCTGTCAGGTGTGTCAACCTCACCACTCAGCTTGGTGTCATCTGCAAACTTGCTGAGGGTGCACTTGTTCCCTCTGTCTGTCATCAATGAAGATGTGAAGCAGTACTGGTCCCAGTACAGACAACTGAGGGGCACCACTTGTCACTGATGCCCTTTAGGACATTCAGTTATTGACCACTACCTTCTGACTGGGAATATCCAACTGATCCTCCATTCTCTGAACAGAGAATTGCATCAAATCTGTATGTCTCTGATTCAGAGAGGAGGATCTTGTGAGGTATGGGACTGTGTAAGGTGAGGCTGACAGGTCAGTAGCTCCCAGTGGCCTCCATCCTACCCTTTTAAAGATGGGGTGGGGTGTTTCTCTTTTTCCAATGACCAGGGACTTCACCTTAGTGACTGCAATTGCTGTGGAGAGTGACTTGGTAACTACATCAGCCAATTCCCTGTGAGTTTTGGGAAGAAAAAAGACAAATTACTCATTCAGCATATAGACCTTAATAGAATATATTTCTGATTTATTATATGCTTCTCTTTACTTTCTGCAGCTGTGGCAAATAATCTACACATTATTGGCATTTGCAGTTTGCTGTGACATGAGGTTTAAAATTTCCTTGGCTACTTTTCTCTTCTTCTTAGAGTCTCATTTTTTTAATACCTTTTATACATGTTTTCATTATGTAAGTTAACTGTATCTTTTATAAGAAGAAAGGAAACACACCTGAGTTTGAAGTAAATCAGATAATTTTTGTAACTTAATCATATGTCTTGTTATTACAAACATGGAGGATTTTCTTTTGTAAAACTCTACATAGCATATAGACCTTAATAGAATATATTTCTGATTTATTATATGCTTCTCTTTACTTTCTGCAGCTGTGGCAAATAATCTACACATTATTGGCATTTGCAGTTTGCTGTGACATGAGGTTTAAAATTTCCTTGGCTACTTTTCTCTTCTTCTTAGAGTCTCATTTTTTTAATACCTTTTATACATGTTTTCATTATGTAAGTAAACTGTACCTTTTATAAGAAGAAAGGAAACGCACCTGAGTTTGAAGTAAATCAGATAATTTTTGTAACTTAATCATATGTCTTGTTATTACAAACATGGAGGATTTTCTTTTGTAAAACTCAATTTTTGTGCAAGTTTTAGGGTTCAATAATCTTGAAAAATTTCAAAGAACATTTTGAAAATGTTACCAGAAGTAATGAATAAATAAATTCTTATTTCAATTTACAAATAACATATATTTATATTGAAGATTCCCAGAGGAGGGTAATTTGAACATTCATTATAGACTTACTATTAGTACAGAAACTAAAACATTTATTAAGATTTAATGAATAAAAAATGCATAAAATAACCAAAGTTTCATCAGCTCTGTGTTACCTAGTGGTTGCCTTTCCCCCTTTCAACAGAAACCTATTAAAAATTGTGTTAATTTCTATTACATTTGAAAAATATTTTAATATTATGAAAATTAGGGCTGTTTAATAAAATTTATGCTAATCCACCTTTAAAAGGCACTTTGAGTAGTATACGCAAATCACGTTACTGAAGAAATATTCTTACCTGGGAATTAACCTTTATTTTTCACACCATGACTGAAGTATTTTTCAAAGTATATATTTTTAGGTATTGATCTAACGTGCCTATTTGAATTAATCTAAGAGGAGTACTGCATTTACTCTTTATTAAAACTATATATAATTTTAAAGTGTTTGGCAGGTGCAAATTTCTGGGTCTGTGCCATACATAGCATATTTCTGCCACTTTGGAGGCAAAGATGCAGAAAAGTCAAGGTGTGTGAGGATGTGCATAGGACTAAATTTTATTCAATCTTTTGATGCCATCTTGTGGGTAGATAAAGAATTGTCTGTTGCATGAAGGATTAAAGCAAAAGTGCACAAAAATTGTGTATTTTGTGTAGTTGAGTTCCCACAACAAAAACAGCTTCCATAATGTTTTGGTGTTTTTATTTTCTAACTCGGTTTTTTAAACTATGTCCTCAGAATTTACAACGACCTTAACTGGGCAGTAAACACTACTTTGAAGCAACAGTCCTCCTGAGAATTGTTTTAGCCAGTATTTCTTTCTGTCCTCTGAAGCAAATGTAGGTCTCCTAGTCATGGTGTGTAGCAGGAATCTGTGAAAAGTAACCTTCAAGTTATATCCAGCACACCAATTTTTATGCTTTATTACTGTATCCTTTACAAGACCTTCAACTTCAGAGATTCAGCAAAATTCCATAATCAGCTATTTCCTATTTCCCCCCCCCTTATTTACCAGTAGGAAAACTTAAGAATAAGCTGCTGCCAAATCAAGTATTTCTACAATGTTTATAATCTCACACCTTGATTAGCACAGTCTCCTTATCAGTGACCATCTTTCTTCAGTTATTTCCTATCCATCTCTCTTCCAGATTTTTTAGTGGTGCCCAAATTCACAGCTAGAGGCCAAGGTGGCTGGAGGAGTGAAATGTCTAAACCTAAGTAATATTCTCAGATTCAAATCCAACAATCCAAACAAAACCCCTTACTCCAATCAACCAAACAAACAAAAAAACCCTGTTACCAGGAAAACGAAATAAACCAACAAAATCCAGCTAAACAAAAACCTACACCAGTATTTTTTTACAGGAACAGCAGTTTCTCAATAACATACTGTCAATCAGGTATTGTTTAAAGAACTGGACTGGAATTTTTCCTGTTGTCTTTCTTGTTGAAGCTGTGCCACTGTGTTGCCAGCTATAGTAAGAACTGCAAGATTAGGACAAAGTAAGAAAAGGTCCCTAATTCCATAGCCTTGCTGACAATGGGCTTGTGTAACTGAAAGATCTTATGTTTTAATCTCTGTGTGGTTTTTCATGCATTCATACACTTCATGTTAAACACACATTTTGAAATATGTTTGTAGAGCTCTGGAAGTTGTCCAGAAGTCTGAGAATAATTTTCACTGGGAATTTTCCAGATTACCACATTACAGAATCATATTCTGGTTTTCTTGTACTCTCACTGACTTGATGGATCCCATATTTTTGCCACACTGCCCTAATGACTCAATTTCAGTAGATGGGGATGGAAGATGTTGGTTTGGAAAGCCTTATGAAGAGGAATGGTTTGAATTCATCTTTTTCACTGTCTGGGAAAGTGTTCCAGAAATATTTGTCAATCCTTTCACATCTCATGAAAAAATGGCTATCATTCTTGGCTGTGACTTTAAACAAAAATGATTGTAACTGCTGGCCTGCATACTAAATACAGCTACATGTATTTAGTGTATTTAGTGTATTTAGTCTACACATGTGTCAGTCCCATTTGGACTGAAGCCATAAAATGGCATTTTTATGGTAAGGCTCTGAAGGTGAATATTGCATTAGGTCATACAGATTCGTTTGAGGGTACTAAGCTGCTGTAAGAGTATAAGACCATAAAAGAAAGGAAATCCAACAGATACAGTCAAAGCTTGCCTTAGCTCCGTTTCTGGAGCTGCACTGGGCAGAGGTTTCTCACTCCAGAAGAGATGCTAGAGTAAAACTATCATAGAAGTAATGTGGACAGTAAAACATTATGAGTGGAAGTGAATTTCAGAGCTCAAATATTTCATATGAGGGAACACATCTTTCTTAGTCATGCAGTAATGCACATGCCTATTTGAATGGAATAAACATTGATCTGTGTTTTAATGGACAATTGTGATAAAATGGTACTTTTGCATTTCCCAGCAACCAAAAAATGAGTCTTGGTGACCTTACATAGGCTATATTGTCTTGTGGGAGTATTGTCCAGGAATTGTGTGTGAGCCTTATTTTGCAGTTAGGTATTATGCAGTTAGTGAGTAAGATAGCCAAGCAACATGGATAATCTAAGGCCCAATTCTCCATGTCATTCCTTGCCTTCTTTTATTTAGACTCTGTGGGAACTCAGCACATCCCTCCGGACGTCCAGAGTTGCTGAGAACCCCGTCGGGGGGCTCGGAGACCCTGTCATGCTGCCTGGAACACCTGGTGGCTTGATTTTGATCCTTCCAGCGAATTGCCAGCTGGGCATGGGGATGTGAAAGCCACAGAGGTTTGAATGGTGTAATAACAAGGTGTTCACAGGGTGAAAATGTAAATTTTAGGATTTTTGGTATAAGGGTTATGGGAACAGGATGGAGGAATCAGGGCATGTCTAGTCCTTCGTCTTTCTTCTTCTTGCTCTCCATTTTCTGCTGTGATGTTGGCACTTGGGGATTGGTTTAGAATAGAAGTGCACTGTCTAACATAGGTGATAGGCATTGGGAATTAAAAGTAAATATCATATATGTAGTTTGTAGTATAAAAAAAGGACATGGCCTAGGGGGCGGTGGAGAGTGCTTGTGGCTGCCATGCTGAGCTGACCTCAGCTGGGCAGAAAGAAAATTTTGTCTATAAGAAATAATAAACAACCTGAAGACCAAAAAAGTGAAGAGTCCAGACTCATTCTTCAGAGTGCGGGCTGCCGCAGAACCACCCCACGCATCTCGGGGCAGAGAACAGACAGCCAACCTGAGAGACTCAAACACATGTGTATCTACACTCTCTCTTATGAGCTGCCCAGACTCAGAAACAGTAGCTTTGTGTTCAGACATTACTGGTCCCTGAGAAAAATGTATTCAGTAGCTCTATATGTTTTTTGGAGTAAGTAACAAACATTCACACTGTGAACTGCAGAGTCGCTGCCTTGAGCACTTCTGTACTAGGAGAAGAACATGATTCTTTTAGCCTATTAATCTTGGCTTCACAAAGACCTTTGAAAGAAAGTCTTAGAAAGAAATAATATAACAGATGCATGCCTCTGATTGCATAGCTGCAATGGGATGGACTTAATCTGTAATAACTTATGCCAAATATTTAAAATTTAAGAGCCTAAAATTGTAAAGCATCCTGAAAGGTGACATGCTCTGCCTGTTGCACTACTATGGAAAAATTTGACAAGTGATGCAAACTGTATCCCTTTATTTCCAGTGAACAACATGTTGATATTGTACTAGGGGGATGCCTGTGGCCATATTTCCAGAAGTCATCTACCTGTTTGCTTCTGCTCAGAAGCTGGTGATCTGCTACTTATCTCTGTTGATCAGCAGTATTTCTAGAGCCTTAAGATGCAGAGGGACCAAATTTAACTGGTAAACTGTAACTGGTACTTGTTTTGACATTTTTGTGCCATGAATTTTCCAAGCTTGAAGATAAATTATCTAGTTCAGCTCAATGTAGCATTCACATATATAGTAAAATTCATTAGAGTTCATTTTAGCACACATGGATCTAAATGAGTAAATTAAACAATGTTAGGCCATGTTCTCTGGAGCTGTAACCCAGACACTTAGATTGTTGAATCTGATGGCTAATAAATTAACTTCCCCAGGGTGAGTCTGTTTTGCCCATGATAGTAATTGATGAGCGAGAGCTCCCTGTCCATAACTCATGAGCTTTCCATCATAATTTTTTTGTTCAGTTGAGGAGGGCAGGGATAAGGTGTCTTGGTGAGGCCTGGCACTCAGCCAGAGTCAACCCACTACAGGCAGTTTTGGTTTTCAGAGACTTAAATACACATCAAGTAAATCATGTTGACTGAAACCAATCTTTTTTGCCTCTCTGAGTACCACTGGATTTACCAGCAGTTAGTTGCTTGTATTCAAGTATATTCAGGCAAACGAACCAACAAAAGACAGCAAGAATAATCAAGCATAAATCAAGGTTATAAAGAGGGATTTTATTTGATTTCCCATGGTTTTGGTGGTAGGCTAGCTTTGTGATTTTTAATCTGTTTACTTCATAATATTGATCATGGTAATGGAACACTTAATATTTCAGCTTTTTTAAACAATATGAATTCTGTTTATGTGTGAATTTCATTCTTAATAATCAAACTGTGACAAAATAATACTAATATATAAAAATCTTTAATTTTCAATCCAGCATTACAGGTGTTTAAGTTAATGTCCAATTTCACAATGGTTTTATTGGAATTACATATCCATATTCCTCTGCTGCATGCCACAACAAAGGTATTTAGAGGATTGGGTTTAGTTTATTCTGTTCGCACTTGGATGGGCTTTAAAGAAAACTGGTATATTTGAAGGCCTGCTCATGGCAGGGGAGTTTGAACTAGGGTATCTTTCAGGTCCTTCCAACCCAAACTATTCTACAATTTGATGATGAAGATGATTGAAATATTTTCCATTGGCTTAATTATGAGAGGTTCTATTCCACCTGTACTCATTAGGTTTCATGTGTTATAGTAGTATTCACAGTCCCAATAGTGGAAGTTCCACAATAGTGTTCTTCCATATCTTCCAAAAGTTCTTATGATGCCATCCCAGCCATAGTGTTACCTGACAGCATGCTGGTTTATGTATCTCTATAGATCTTGCTGCCTGTGACTTTCTAAAAAATTCCTAACAAATATTTTTGTCTTCTCAACAGAAAGTTTATGCTTTCTGAGCTAATGTAAGATAGAAGTTCCTGCATAGTCAAAAGCCACTCATAAACATTCTGAACAAACTTTCCACAGTGACAGTGATTTGCACTACACTGGAACTGCAAAATTTAACATAATGATACTTTCCCAACAAAAATATCATTAGCAAAATCAGGATGAAACCAATCATGAAATAGGTCACAGAGATTAAAAGGAATGTGTTTCCTTTTGTCTACACTAATTCTCATCTTCTTAGCCCTTCTGAATATCTAGCAATTTGTTTTTGCTCTTTTTTTGCTGATGTCTATTTCCGGTACAGGCATCTCTGTGCAATTCCAAGTAGACATAAACCCAGACTGAATTCCAACTAAATTACTGATTACTTCTAATTATCAGAGCTGTATGACTTCTCAGTAGATAATTCCAGAACCCAAATTTCATGGTGAATAAATGATCAACTCACTTTCCCACAATTATATATTATTATTGTATATTTATATACATATATATATATATATGGAGGACCTTCCACTGTCTGTGTTGTAAATGTTGAATTGATATTTTCCAATATAGATATCAGCTTGACATGAACAATCAACCTAATTTCATCTTTCAGACATCCTCTTTCAGAAGACAGATAAAAGGAAGGTAAGACAATGCAGTCAAATTCTTCAGTGAAAATTCTTCAGTGAAAGTTCATATACTCAGCACTTTGGAAAATAGGATAATTTAAGTTGTTATATGTTTTAGAAGATTATATATATATATATATATATATATAAAATTTAGAGCACATCGCTCCTGTTGCCACTTAAGAAATTTCATTTTGGTTGCAGAGCCAATCTATATGTCCAATCCACATGTTCAACTTTAAGCAGCATCCACAGTTAGAAATCCAGGTAGGGCATGTTTCTCTTTTATTTATGCTTTCTCTTATACTTCTTTCCTACCTAAATATGGTGTCTGTCTCTGAATCTCTTTCTTCTGTTTTTCATCTGCTACCATAGATACCAGACAAAACACATCTAATGGCTTTTGAAAATACTAATTTCTAAAATTACATGCTTCTTCACTTATATATCTCTTAATTTTAAAGATGCCTTTCACAAAGTCAGAGAAAGTAGTAAAGGACTGTAATTTTGTCACTTTTTCGAATATGATAGTATATTTTTGGCATTTAGAGGAAAGAATCAACAAAAACAGCAACAGCTGTTTAGCTAGGAATATTTAAAGTTGTATGAAGTTTCATTTACTAAAACCTATTTAAAATGTGTGCTCCCCATGTTAAGATATACTGGTTATCCATTTTAGTAAAATGCCCAAATTAACAATACTATTCTTTATTTCCTAGTCAAACAGGTACATGAACTAACTGTCATCATAAATGGTTGCTTTCTACAATATTTCTTTTGCAAGATTATTTGTCTTTATATGGTTGGAAAATATTTCCACAAGATCATATTGTCATAACATCTCAGAATATTTCAGAACATGAAGAGGGGTTCTTTCATCACAAAAAAATTAAAATTAATTGAAATAACAAGAGGAACTAAAAAAATTATAATTGTAGGATAGTTGTTAATGTGCAGTGATCAGATTTTATTGCACCTAATGTATAAATTTTCTTCTTCTAATATTGCTTGGATACTGCAAACTTTAGTGCATTTCATAAAACTATGGTGAGATACAGTGCTTGTACACTTTAGATCCTGAATAATTTTATAATTTGTTCCTCAGTGGCAAATTCCTTTTGAGTTGAATACAAGGCACCAGACAGAGTTCACAACTCCCTCTCTCAACTTTGCTTAATTCTGTGTATGCCTTAATCAATAGTTGTTTATATTTCTCCTGACTAGAGGTGAATTATCAAATTTATATTTACTACCTGGATTTTATATTTTTACAATTAAAATACATTTTCTGTTTGCCTCCATGTGTTTATCGATCGGGATTGGCAATTATCAGAACATGCCTGTAACACATCCCAAGTGTACTCTGTACACTCGGTTTTATTCAGGTTATTTTGTATAATCAAGTATGAATTGAAGCACCAAACCATTTTGAACCATTCTTCTGTCTCATTGACCCAATTACTATGATTTATAGAAGGGAACAGCTGTAAAATTATACGAACAGTACCTTAAAATAATAGAGCAGCTTAGGAGATGTGTCTTTAAATACCTTCCCCAAAAGTGAAAAGATTTTAATTTGGATCTTGCAGGTGCATTTTGTGAGAAATGATTGACACAGTTAAGTGCCTTTTCCATGTCTACATAGCATGGACAACTGATTATTATTTATTTAATTAAGGAGGTTCAACATTGTACAAACTAACATGGAAGCTAAATCATTTGACCATATACAGTTACTGAATGAGTCAAGAAATTTCTTGAGGGTGACTGATGCTGTGGTATTGTCCGAGATTTGAGCTCTTGCTGGATTATTGCAAGTAACTTTTTATCAGCCCATATGAAATCAGGCACATCAAATTCTCAATCTTATGGTTCATGCAAATAAATAAAAGCACTTCAAAAGCACTCTGAGACACACCATTTCTCCTCTGAGCCTTCTCCCCAACAACTGAAGGCCTTTTCTTGGATGTAGCCAACTGGGATTTGTAGCTCTAGAATTCTGCAGGGTAAAGGGATAAACATCTGTAAATTTTGACTTTTGGTCTCTGTCTTTTTTTTTTATATTAGGAAAAGATTTTAATTGACGTATTAACAACTCTTTAGGCCGTTAGACTGTCTTCCAGTGGGAAACAGATGTCATACGTTCCATCTTGCTATATCCCAGACAGTAGTATGTTGTCCACGTTCAAATATTTTTCTTTTGGGATCTAAGCAATACTAGACTAATATGTGTAATTAAATACATGCACACATGTGTCTAATGCCTGCACAACCAGCTATGATCAGCAATTATGCTAGAAAGAATGACAAAGTTTACATAAAATTTTTGTTGTCAAAAGGCTGTTTGCAGAGCCAGCTCCAGGCTCTGCAGTGATATAGGAAGTGGTGACAGAACAGGTGGTGGATGAGGAAGGCTGAAAGGAATTTACTGAGTCTGAAATGATGATGCTAGAGTGGAGAGAAACACTAGGAAGCAAAAGGAGAAAATCTTTACTGTAAGAGAAGAATTCACCTGCCACTTCAGTGACAGGAGGTGATTAGAGTGAAAGGGAAGGATTACAAGGCAAAGAAGCTTCAGGCTATCTGAGTGAATGGAAGTACTTTACACCTTTTCTGTTCTGTTTGCCCTTTTGTGTAACCTGTGTGCGCACAGACTATTTAAGAAAAATGAAACGTGCAGAAAAAAGTATTACAAATTGCTCTCATAGTATAAAATGTTGTGTAGATAAAGACCAAGGTCTGCTTCAGGCTAAATACTGAATGAAAATGCCTGGCTGGAAGGATCATCAGTAAAATATATGTGCAGTCAAACAATCTTTATTGGAAAAAGTCTACTTTTACATCCAAAATGTGTCTATCCAGGGACCTAAAATTATATTACATCAAATGATATCCATTGTTTTATTAATACAAAGGAAAAGAAAGAGGCTTCCAAGGAACTAAACCCTTAGTATGCAGTATACTAAGGAGCAATTAAAAATTAACACCTTGAATTGTACCCACATATATGGAGATAGTAATATCTTGGAAGCCCTGCAGGAACGAGGTAGTTTTGACTACATCTTCTTCTAAGGAAGAAAATAACTTCTTTACTGGCTATATTTTCCTCACCTTTTCCAAAGTAGCAAAAATTGTGTGGACATGCAGTGGAAAAGCCAGGAAAATATTGATGTCTGTGTACAAGTTTATATACTTAGTAGTTACTAGAATTTGTGTCAAAGTGACATAAATACAAATCTAAATAAAATCATCAGTCAGCCAGTAGAACTTTCATGAAGCAAACTTCTCTTACCAATAGTGCCAGTGAGGGAAAATATAACCAAGACAAAAACTATTTTTTTAAACTTTTGCAGCAAAACAGCATCATTGCTACAGTGTCACAAGCTATTGAGGCTAAAATAGCAGAATGTTCTATCACATATTCTTTCTTTCTTTTTCTTTCTTTCTTTCTTTCTCTTTCTTTCGTTCTTTCTTTCTTTCTTTCTTTCTTTCTTTCTTTCTTTCTTTCTTTCTTTCTTTCTTTCTTTCTCAGAAGATAACAAACTACTAGGATTTTTGAAAGGTAAGAGGTAAAACTCTCTCTTACATAGCTTGCACTATGGAAATCTTACAAGATAAAAGGAAATAGTGTATTAAAACTGCTTAGACAGGCTCCAGCACTGTAGCCTGAAAAGTTTTTGTTTCAGGGTCCTGGCAAGAAGGCTATTTCTCTACTACATAACAAGGGGTCATAAACTAAACAGGGATTTCTGCTTTTGGAGAAAGATTCTAGGTTTTACAGAACAGCATCTCATCACAAAACAGGAAAAAGAACTCATCTTGAAATGTAAGTGAAAATTTTCTGACTCTCAGCACTTCTTCACTGATTAACTCCAAGCAGACTATGTCATTAGGAAACATTTTTCAGATTACAAGCTGCTTTGGAAGCAATTTGGAAACTTGGTGCTCTGTCTGTCATTGTACATATTCCTAATATCTGTCTTAGGATCTAGGATTTCATTTGATATATTTCACTAATATGTTTTTCCACATGTGTCTTTTAGATCACTGAGTTCCTTGCTCTTAAAGACAGGTAAACAATTAATCAACAGCATCTTTCTAATACTATTAAGTTCCTTGAGACATAATAATAATCTATGTATCATGCAAAACCCTCAACCCGATCTAATTCAAGCAACAAAAGCCCCCCAAAAACCAAACACAATAAACAAACAAAAATCAAACAAGGGGAAAAGTGGAGTCAAGTAAAAAAGCATGTAGAAAGAGGAAAACTAAAGTAGAATAAGAAAGCTGAATCCTCTCTTCCTGACAGAAGTCAAGATTTCCATCATACATCCAGTATAAATACCTGCACTACATAAGTGTACTGAGAGAAAAGAAAATATCTTACTTTTCTTGACACATCTTTCAAAAAGGTGGAAGCAAGGACCCTGGGAACTACTGACCTGTCAGTCCAGTTCTATGGGAAGATCATTAAACAGATCCTTCTAGAAGCTCTGCTAAGGCACATGGAGAGCACGGAGGTGATTTGGGACAGCCAGTGTGGTTTAACCAGGGACAAGTCCTGCAAGTCTGCCCTGACCGACCCAGTGGCCTTCTACGAATGGCTGACTACATCAGTGGACAAGGGAAGGATGACAGATGTCATTAACCTGGACTCCTGTAAAGCCTTTGGCAGAGTTGCCAGCACCATCCTTCTCATTTATTGGAGAGAGATGAGTTCAATGTGTGGGCTCTTGGATGAATAAGGAGTTGGTTTGACTGTTGCAGTCAGACAGAAGTGGTCAATAGCTTAGAAATTTGCAGATGGCATCAAGCTGAGCAATGTGGTTGACACACCCGAAGAAAAAGATGCCACCCACAGAGGCCTGGACAAGCTTGAGAAGCGGGCCCATGGGAATATTTTTAAAACCACATGAGAACAGCATATGGAAAGAATAGAGTTTTGATATTTGATTGGGGTTTTTTTCTTTCTTTTTCTGTCTTCAAAACTAAAGGGAAACCTAATATCTTATAATCCTGAGTCCCCTTTAGATACAAAAATTTTTCAAGAATTCCTAATCATACTGTTAACAATGTGTTCCTAGATAATGGAATGCTGCTGGTTTGGGTGGCCAAAATTTTATACTTTTGAAGGAAAATAAATTACAAAGATACAAAGACTGTATAAAGCTACTCTGTGTACAGGGGAGAGTGAATTTAGCAATTAGTTGTTTTCTGTTGTTATACTAACAACTCAGAGATTGTTAAGCCTCGGCTGAAAGTGTGATTAAATAGTATATCTGTGATAAAATAGTATATTTTCATTTGTGAAAAAATGTAGCAGATATTAAAATATGCAGCAGTTGCATGTGTAAAACTGGCTTATTTTCAAAGGGGATGCTAGATTTGAAAACTTGAATACATATTGAGAGGAGAGAAATATTGAATAAATTGAATCAAGTTTCATTAACTTCTGCTGCTAGAATATTTTTTTTTAAAGAAAACATTTTCACTATCATCACACTCAACCTAAATAAAATGAGGATGCAGAATATATTCTTTCTATTTTCACTAAACTTGAAGTAAAACTTGCTGCCACTAGAGATCATTGTTGCTCTTTGCAGGAGAGGCTAGCACCGTGTTTATTTTAGTACAATCAGTCTTGTTCTTCATGGAATGCATTTCCTAACATTAAAACAGAAGCACAAGCAGAAGTTACTTCCAGCTCCAGCATTTCTTCTGTAAAATTTAATGGCACTATAACAGCAAATAGAGTGCTAGAACCTTCTGGCCCAACACCATCACTGATGACTTGAATAACTGTAGGTCGGATTGTCCAAATCTTAACCCTTAAAATTATTATCAACCATTTCCTATCAATCATATAATTTTTAATGTAATTTAGTCCTTTCAAAAAGCTTCTCCATCACTATTTATTGCTAGAAGGAAACAAAATTTCATAATATTTCTCAAGTTTAATTTACTTTATTTTTATAAAAGTATCTTTCTCCTGTTACCATCTCTTTATTATAAAGTCTGTATCTGCACCTTTTTTTAAAATACATTATTATCCATGCTGTAGATATTTATTCTTCTGAATAAATTCCATGCTGTAGATATTTATTCTTCTGAATATCTACATAATTTCAGTCTCCTGAAATTTCACCTGATTCTATCAGGTGGGAATAAAGTGGAAAATGCCTCCCTCTTTTTACCTCAACTTTGCTCAAGTGAAACAAAAGAAAGTCATAGAAACACCTGAAACATCTGCAAAAGAGACACAGATTAAATCCTGAATCCACTAACCATTTTTTTAAGTAGGTAAAGCCAGGACTGAATGACGCTGACATTTCTAAATATTGGAACTCAAAGATCCTAGAATAAAATGCTGTATCAAACTTGTTTTCTTCTGCAGTATGGCTGCAGAAGTGTAGCCACCAAGAAGTATCTTTAGGTAAATGTCCTCGCTATTAAACAGAAGTTGGACAAAATTAAATATGGCAAACTGCCTCTTCTTCTTCCTATAAAAAAAATTACAAAGTAATGCCCTCTCTATCTGAGAGGTAAAACTATTTCATGTAATAAATAATAACCCTTCCATTAAAACAGAGGGCTGATGATAAATCGCTGAAACCATTATCTGAAAAATAATAACAAAAAAATCAAACGGAAATTACAAATGATAACTGATCAAAGGGGTAACTATGCATATCAGCCAAACAGCTAGATCCTATAGTATATTAAAATAATCCCAAGAGTACCATTGCCAACACTAACTATACTGACTTCTGAAGTATGAAGGATTTTTAATTTAGGACTCCCTATGGTGATATGTTGTTCATTTTAATGATTGTTGATTGCTTCGGTGATGTGTTTTGAAACATGTCCCTAATCTTTTGTGATTTTTTTTGTCCTCTTGGGATGCATTTGCAATTGTTGTAATATGACACATGTACCATTTAATTATATCATGTTTTATTTTTGAGATTTTGATGGACTCAAGCTTTTCTTAAGTTTTTAAAATATTATTTACATCAATTTTTGAAAATCAAATTGAATATGAAATAAATAAATAGAAAAGATCATCACTTCATAGGGTCATGTACAACCTCATTGTACCATGCTTAGGTCTGCTCTAAACTGAGTGGCCTAATTACACTTGTGTAATACTCAATTAGGCCAAAAGGCCCTAAACAGTGTTTTGTATTTCATGTCCATGTTTGTCCATGTCCATGAAGCACTGAAGTTCAGGCACAAACCCACATTTTCTTCTTATTTTTCTCTCACTTGTTGATAATACTTCAATGAAACCCAGGATCTTTGTTAAACAAGGCTTTTGATTATTCTTTAGGTGGTGTAAAAGCCTTATTACCTACCCAGGTTACCAACAAAATGACAGCATTCTTTCACAAAGTCATTTCAATAAATAATTTATTTTTCCCTCTAAGGAAAAAAAAAAATCCCAGAGAGACAATATGGCTTCTGTACTGATTGACTGGGCTACTAAATATTCTTAAACATTTTACTTTAATTTGAACTTTGAAGTACATACAAGTCCCCTCTTATGTTTATACAATAGAAGATTTCAACCCTAGATATCACTGGGTGTTTCTCAAACAGAAATCTCAAATTGCTCTGTTAGTCAAATCAAGGGACTGTGCAAATCCTGAAGATTTTCTGTAAGACTAAATTTCCCCTCATGTCTCTCCCACTAATCAAGACAATATTTCCTGATGTACAGGGAGTAACCAGTTTGAAAATTAGTATGTTTTCAGGCTATGCTAATTCTCCATAAAGAAACAGAAACTTAAAGCATTTTCATGACTCTTAGAGAAAATGAGAAGAAAATATATATGAAAAACAGAAAATAGCACAAAAAAAGCAGATTTTACTTTTTTACCTTGTTATTTATTAGCATGTCCCAGGGTTAAAAAAAATATGCACAGAATGATACAGTGAACAAAGACATAAAAGACAATAAAAAGGAGACTCAGAACTTCAAAAGAGATTAGGCTGTTACTATTAATCTAATATTTGTATTTTCGTGCCTTTAGTGTGGTTTTAAAAAGACAATGGTTACTGTATGCCAAAATGACATTTACCATGCCACAGTAGATATCTTTGAAATTCTTTGATCCTTTCTTTAATGTCTTCTTGGATTCCTGAGTCTTTTACCTACAGTTAAGATTCAACAGCAAGGTCTGGTAGAATTTGAGATTCCTCTTCACCTTCACACTAACAAGCTGTGGTTTAATTTCTTACAAATCACACTGCAAATCGACTAAAGCCTGCATAATATATATCATGCTAATAACACTATTCGTGATAGATTAATAAAGCCCACATGCTTGCTTTATTACATTTGTCTTTGCATGGCCCATAAAAACAGTTAAAGCCTATTTATTTTTCTAAATTAACATTGCTGCACTTCTAATGTTAGCTAAAACCAAAAATATAGTGAAACACTTTTTTTCCACCACATAAACCAGCTATATATCTCGCGAATTGTTAAGACACCTATTTTGGAAGGACAATAAATACAAAGGAAGTAAAGTACAATATATTTTTTAAATATGAATTTTGGTGCAAGTGATTATGACTTTAACAGATGCTACATTGTTTGATGAAACATTTTAGATTCTGAACAAAGAGTCCTTGAAGACCAAGAATGAAAATAATGTCTTACATGTGCAAAATAAATCTGACTTCTCAAGTGCAATAGTCATTTACTGCTACCAAGAGTGCCATGTAATGCAGTCATCACAGAGTTCATCAACAGACAATAGATGATGATAATTCTTCTCCCTTGAAAAAGAATTATATTCTCATGTTTTATAGAGATTGGGCCAAATCCTTCAATGCTTAATCCAGGATTGATTTCTCAGACTCTTTTTCATGGTAGCAATCCATGCCAATGAAATTCTGTTAGCTCCTTCATTAAGATGAATAAAGATACAAGTTCTCAGGCAAAGAAGACAATGGGGGGTGAGTAATGAATGAGCATTTTGGCTCATAAGGAATAAAGTTTTTAATATATATTTACTTTATTCACACAGGAATAAATAATATTTATTATATTGGAGTTGAACTTCACAATATTTTTTGAAGAGTCTGTAAAAATTAATATTAATTATCTGAAAAGAGAACTAGGGTCTGGACATTAATTATTTCATATTTGCAAAATAATTATTTCCTCTGGAAGGAACATTGGTTTTGCTTTTTCCGTCAAAATGAAAAGTTCAGACTCTTCTTGTACACATTACTCATTCTCATTTAGCAGTTCAATTTACTTCAAAATGGCAACATCAAAATATGTAGTGTATGTGTTTATGAAAGTATGCAGCAATTAGCCCTTGTAATTGCTATCAGCACTTAATAAAAATGAGAGAGAATAAATAGCAACTGGTGTAATTTTTGGGGGGGTGAAAAAAAGAAGCCGAAGGATAGATTTATGAAATGTGGCAATGTTTTATTTCATAGTTTGCATTTTAATATGTAGAAATAATCTGGAAAATACTTGCCCTATTAACTCTTTGGTGTTATTTATTTCTACTCTTGAGTCAGCATACTATTTCCTGGTTTTGAGTGTAAGATAAAGCAGAAAACAGCAGTACTGTACCTGTAAGGGTTTGCTATGTCAAATCTCTTATTGGTGGTTTTGAACTTTTTTTTTTATATTTTACTACTAAGAATAAAAATGAAAAAAATAAAACTGACTTCTCTGCAGTTAAAAACATTTGAAATAAAAATCATCAAATGGATATATTGAAGTTGTGATAGATATGATGCACATCTATGAGTAAATTTAACCACGAAACTTACATTCTGGCCATGTTTACAAATGAGACCTTCTTCAGCAAAAGGCATATTAAAATCTGTAGTATATGAAGTACCTCTTGTGTTAAATTACAATGACTGGTAGAAGGCAAGAGGAAGGTCATTGTAGCTGATAAACATAGTTATGCAAATGTGTTATTGTGAGAAGGCACTGAACAGGGTTGAAAATTGTGCTAAGCAGAAGGTCAATCAGACATTTCATGGGTCTTTCAGGCCTTGGAATTTATAAAAGTGAGGAGGTGAGCAAGAAAGAAAATTATGATGAGAGTAAGGGGTGATTTTTTATTTTTTTTTTTTAATTTAGTTCTATTTGATGAATAAAACAATGTTGGTCTAATAGAAAAAGAGTCACCACCAATTATTTTTTCAAAAGGAAAAAACCTATTTTATTAAAGTATTTGTCAATTCACAATAGTTTTTAGTTTCTCTGTACCCTCCAAGCACAGACATCTAAGCCTAAGATTCTTCTGGTCTAAATTCCTCAGAAGCTCCCTGATCCAGCATCACAGTGACGAGACCAATTTAATTTGCAGTGCTCAATTTAAGCATTACACTTATACTTAAGGGATTTATTTCTTGGTTTGTGAA
Source organism: Molothrus ater (assembly GCF_012460135.2). Classification (NCBI taxonomy): domain Eukaryota; kingdom Metazoa; phylum Chordata; class Aves; order Passeriformes; family Icteridae; genus Molothrus; species Molothrus ater. Next base: position 52,242,876 of record NC_050479.2, on the reverse strand, counting down.
TAAATTTTTTTTCAAAAAAACAGAGAGCAGAACAAGCCATAGCTGGGATCTAGTGAGTTTGTAGGGACGTTATCAGGGATTCTGTGTATTTGTAACTTTTACTCCTTCACAGGAGATGGTCTGTCATGCTGATGGAGACCAGAGAGTGTGAAAACCATAGTAGATACGTAAACTGATGTTTATTTAAGGACCATCAAAAGTAGTGAACAAATCAATATTAGAGCTTCCACTCCACTCACATATGACACCTGCTCACTTTCTCCTATATTATAATCTCTAGGTTCAGCTTCAACTTCCCTGTGCCACTCTGGGGTTCCGGCTGGTCTGGGAAAATCAGGTATGAAGTTGTGCCTCTTCACACCATGCTGCTGCTGACAGTGAGCCACCTTGGGGGACGTCAGACAAGGCCTCTGACCATTCACATGTCACCTCCTCCATGTATCTGTCTGACAACTTGGATCTTTGGCTGCTTCTCAGACTTTTCCTCGGCAGTGATTTTCACCTTATTTTTTCCAAGCTGCCTCCTGTTTCCTGAAGCCACTTACTCTTTTTTTTTTTCTCCTCTCCTTTACTTTTCCTGAACTTCCATCTCCAGTTTTCCCAGCCTAAGTAGTTTAAATGCAGAAACATGGTGTCTGCTTACTGCCTCAGCTGGTGGTTCTGTCTCGTGCCTCTTTAATAACTGGAGGATTCAGGAAGCAATGTTTTTGCCCAGTCAAATTCAAATAAGAAAATTCCAGCTAACCTTTACCAGTCTTAACTTGCATACAACAAGCTTCCTCTTGAGTATTCAAAAATTCAGGTTTTGATACTTATCCTTCCCTTTCCCCAAAACACACACACACAAAACTACCTGTTGCCTTTCAGTGTTCGCAGCCTAAGCTGTTGTTTTTCTTCTGCATAGGAAAGAGTTGGCTCCAGGTTTCATTACAGCTATGTTGCTGCAATGTACCACAGTCTGAATGTGTATCAGGAACTTGTTTCTGCTGCTGGATCAAAACCCCAGTGATGGAACAGGTGAAGAAGAGTAATTTTGATCTCAAGCCTCTGTAGATCCTAGGTCATCATGTTTAAGTAAAGGGCAATATACTGAGGTTTTCTCATTTTTACACCTTTTTTAACACTTCATTGTGCTGTACAATTTCTTAGCAGCGGTTTCTTTCACAGTGCCCACAGAGGTTCAGCAGAATGAGGCAAAGGTTGGTATTCCTTCTGACACACATCTGTGCAGTGCCTGTTGTGAGATTTACAGCTCCAGGAGGCCTGGAGTCTGTCAGAATTTAATCTGTACTAAGAGAAGAGAAGAGAAGAGAAGAGAAGAGAAGAGAAGAGAAGAGAAGAGAAGAGAAGAGAAGAGAAGAGAAGAGAAGAGAAGAGAAGAGAAGAGAAGAGAAGAGAAGAGAAGAGAAGAGAAGAGAAGAGAAGAGAAGAGAAGAGAAGAGAAGAGAAGAGAAGACAACCACTAGCCCGAATTCTCCTGACAATCTGATACAGCAAAAGAATGATGACCATGAAGGACTTACAAGAGTATTTCACAGCTTAGAGTGAGATGCAAGAGAATGTTAACACTAGGTGCTGTCTTGAATACAAGAGGCACAACAAACAGTGAAAAAACACAAAACTAATGTAGGCAGTTAAAAGGTGGTACTCTTTTCACTTTTAGAGAGACAATAAAAAGGTCAGGATATGTTCATCCTACAGTAAAACATTTTTGACCATATGTCAATAAGAATGGTTTTGTCCAGTTCTGTGATTTCTCTTACAGTATTTCTACACGACTTTCTCCAAGGTATTTTATAAATGGAATTATGCTGACGCATAAAACTGTAGGAATGTCTCTGTGTAACCTGCCCCTGTGATTTGCATTATATGACACTCCATGCAACAATACCTGATATTGGCTATAGGTGGCAGCAGAAGATTAAATCTCATGAAGAAATAGTCAAGACAGACCCCTGTTTTAAAGAAAGTTATTTGTACACTAAAGATGAATATTCTCTTAATAATACATGAACATTATTTAACAGGAACTATAGAGTCAATAGAATGTGAACAATAACTCCCCCTCTCCAAAAAAAAAGCCATTGCAGCCCGAACTGGTCCTTTTCTTCAATGAAGTGAAAAGCTTGTTCAATTTGCTCAGCGTGGGAGTCTTTGTCATTTTAACCAGACGGCACAATAGATATTGATAAAAATAAAAGTCTTTTAACATAATAGCAATGTAAGACAATACCAACAAAGTCTCTTGTCTGTCAGCAACAGCCATTAAAAATGTATTAAAACGTGCATTCAGCTCTTTTATTTCCTAAAAATAAAAAAGGTTGGTAAATGCTAACATGCAAAAAGCCTTCTTATATGGAAAAAAAGAGAGGCAGGGAGCTCAAGAAGGAGGCCACCACAACCAGGCATGGAAAACAAAAGCAAAGGAAAGGAAAAGGGACCATGAGACAGAAAAAAAAAAAAATAATCTCTACTAGATTTACTAGATTAGGCTAGAGAGAAACATAACTTTAAACAATGCTTCTGTAGGCTTCATATATGTGTGAGTATGATATAACTTAAAGTTTCTTTCTGTCTATAACAACCCTTACTTTTTTTCTTTTTTTCTCTACCTTAAATGCTTGTTACTATCTAGAATTTAGAGGTGTTGATCATTAGGAGAACTTATCAGTATTTCAAGTAAATGATGCATTTGTGTAAAACTTGAGCCTTTTAACTGCATAGCAATAAACAAAGGGGGAAAAGAAATCCTTCATGAAAGCACGGCCTTGCTCTCACTTACTGACCCTACTAAACTCTTTTGTACAGAAGTAAAGTACACATGATGGATCATCTAGTAAAAAAAAAGAATAGCTTTCACTATGTGAGAATGGTGGGGAGAGAAGATGAGAGGATCCAGTGCAAACCATGGTAGGATTTTCCAATTAAGCTGCTAGTGAGGAAGGAAATTGTTTTAACAGTGCCTCACAAAGTTCAAAGCATATGTATTTATGCTGGTTTTGGCTGGGGAACAGTTATTTTTCAGTAAGTTGTATGGGGCTATGTTTTGAATTTGTGTTGAAAACAGTGTGGGTAATTCAGGGATCTTTTAGCTGTTGCTGAGCAGGTTTAGAGTCAAGGTTTTTCCTGTCTCTCACTCCACAACACTAGCAGAAGGCTGGGAGTGCACAAGAATCTGGGAGGGGACACAGCCAGGACAGCTGACCCCAGCTGACCTAAGGGATAGTCCAGATTTTATGATGTAATACTCAGCATATAAAGCAGGGGAAAGGAAGGAGGAGGAAGAGAGAGGGGGCTGCTCAAAGTGGCAGTGTTTGTCTTCCAAAGTCACAACCACATGTGACAGAGCCCTGCTCTCCTGGCTGAACACCTGCCTGCCCATGGGAAGTGGTGAATGAATTCCTTGTCTTGCTTTGCTTGTGTGCACACAACTCTTGCTTTGCCTCTTAAACTATCTTTATATCAACTCATGAGTTTTCTCACTTTTATTCTTTCCACTCTCTCTCCCATCCCACTAGTGAGAGAGTGAGCAAGTGGCTGTGTGGGCCTTGGTTGCCAGCTGGGGTTGCGGAACAATAACATTAAAACAATTTACAGATGTGCAGGTTGCAAAATATTAGGGATAGTAGTTGCTAAACTCAGTAGTTTGCTCAGCTTTTTCTTTTTCAAAAGAAGTCCTGTAAATCCTCAGAGCCCACTGTCTAATTATACTAGGCATCTTGTATACCTTCTCATTAAAAACTAACCTCCTATTTTAATGACTTGGTTGAAATCCTTTGAAGATCAGACTGCTAGTGACTGAATGCTGTATTCTGAATACCCCTTCATGCTGCCCTCCTTCCTTTATTCCTTTCTGATCTTTGGTAATTTCTTCTCTTTTATTTTTGTTTCTTTTCTTTCTTTATACCATTTTTAGCTGCCTGCTTGATTCCGAGTGAAAAATACGGAGATGCTTTGTTTGAAGGCCACTTCTGCACCCTGGCACACCAGAACAGTCTGAGTGGTTAGGTTGCTTTTAGCTAAGGGGAAAGAGTCTGTTATTTATTTAGCTGAGGCAGTTGTTGAACAGATGTACATCTGACACAGTGCAATATTTACAGTACCATATCTTTAACAAATTGGGCTATATTCCTTCCTCAGATAATTCTAACTTGCTTCATTCAAATTACACAAATGATTAATTTGGGCTCTGTATTTCAAACAGTAAACTCTCTCCCAGTTTCATATTTAGAAGGTTTTGTTAATTTGTCATCGATTTCTGGCTAGCATCACTATGGTTTGGACAAGTCTTCCAAAACTTTACTTCTTCAGCTGCTTTACAAACACTTTTAATGCCCTTTTTCATGTTTTCCACCAGGATTTTAGTTAGAACTTATACTGCAATTACAAGTGTTTTCTTTCTGTACTTTCTGGGTTTTTTTGTGGGTTGTTTTTTTTTTAAATCACAGAATCATAGAACCATCCAGATTGGAAGAAATTTTCCAGATCATCTAGTTCAATGGAAATGTTCATATCAGGAGAGATAGAATACAATCTTCATTCCACGTAAAAACCTCTGGGATTTCTTCCAAATAAGGAGCTAGAATTCTAACACTGACATAAAGAATAAAAGTGCTGTTTCTGTCAGAGGTGGAGGGGAACATGTGATTCTTTTTTTTTTTGCTTTTTGTCATCATAAATCAAAATATAGGCTTTACATGAAATTTTTTTGTACAAAACCAAAAATTTTGAAAATAGCATTTAAATAAGTGGGGGAGTATAATTAATATGCAAGTTATTTCATTTCCAAAATGTGCATGCATAATCATTTCTGCATTACTTAGCAGACGTTATATACCGTGCTGTAAGTTTATTAATTTTTTCAAGTCAAAGTGACGTGTTATATATCCAGAGAAAAACATACATGAATCTTCTTTATTTCCACATTGTAAAGATGAAAATGTAACTTGCCAAGAAAAAAACAAAGTTTAAAATTCATTACAAATTATCCTGGAAATTATATTTTGTTTATTTTGACAGGTGCAGAGAAAATTCATAAAATATTTCATCTCCATATTGAACATAATGGGAAAAAGGGACATTATTTTGATACATAGTTTTACTAACAAGTTTCAAGATGAAATATTGCCTATCATAGAAAATACACCTATTCACAACAAAAAAGAATCATACAAAAATTGCTAGCTTTAATAAAAGCTGGGATTTACTGATTAAATAACATTTTATATTCAAGAGATTCTCTAACATAAAGGCCTTTATTGAAAAGGTCTGATGGGCTGAAAAAGAAGTTTTATTTATTTTATAGGTGCTTGCTTTAAGCACAATTCCCTCATGCCTAGAATAAACCTGGAGTTAGAAAAGCATGAGTGGAGCTCTTACTGAAACAACTCTGCATCAAAACACAAATAACTTTCTATTAGCCATGTCACTAGGTTAAAGAATAGGCAGAATCCAAGCAATTATCAGGGAAACATTGGAACATTATTCAAAACAACCCTGACCTTGATAACTTGTTTAAAGATCTTCTTCTGATGGCTTATGGAAGAAGCCCAACTCAAGAGACAAAAGTGTGCTCTTAAACTGCATTGTTCGGCACTGTAGACCCTCAGTGGCACAGCTACTCAATGGCAATTACTTTTGTGAGGTCTGTGACCATGTAATTCAACCCCCAAATGTGTTTTATTTTATCACTCTGTTAGAAGAAACAGAAATATCCTCTCCTACCTAATGAAAAGTAACATGCACTACAAAGAATGTTTCAGTTGCTTATCCAACCAAATGTCCTTGTACTCCATTTAGTGTATGGATCAGACCACAAAAATTATGACAAAACAAATCTGTAAAGAATCTACTTTTCATTTGTGGAAGTGATGAAGCTTCTCAGCAAGCTGAATGCACTAACTGTGAGAGAGATTCTAATCTGAGGTATTCAGCATATGAAGCTTCTTAATTCAACAGCAAATGTGTTTGTGAGCTTCCAAAGCAACTTAACACCTCTCAGGTGCAAGGACTCATCCTTGTCAAGTGAAGAACTTTGTAATGGAGCAAAGAGGGTCTTCAATCACAGTTTCTTGTGACTTTATGCAGCAAAGACAGAATACAGACAATTTATGCCATTTAAGGATTATTAATAAAGTCATATTCTTTCATATTTCAGATTTCTGTAGTGCAAGACATTGTAAAAGTAAACAACAATTGTGATATTTAGCAGTGAAACCCACATACAGGGCAGAAATATTTAAATAGTACTCAGCCTGGAGAAATGAAGGCTCTGGGGACACCTTAGAACACCTTCCAGCATCTAAAGAGGCCCTACAAAACATCCTGAGAGGGACTTTTAATGAGGGCATGCAGTGACAGAACAAGGAAGAATGGCTTTACACTGAAAGACAGCAGGTTGAGATTAGATATTAGGAAGAATTTTTTATGGTGAAGATAGTCCGACACCGAAACAGGTTGCCCAGAGAGATTGTGGATGGCTCATTCCTGGAGGCATTAAATGTCAGGTTGGATGGGAAACTTGGAAGTGGAAGGTGTCCCTGCCTATGGCAGAGATGTTGGAACTAAATGATCTTTACGGTCCATCCAACACAAATAATTCTAAAATTTTTATGATAATTCTGCTAGGCTAATATCTTGTAATGATAACTGAAGAGAAGTTATGAGACACAGCTTGCATTTTCTGACAGTGTGTTTGCTCTTTCTTCTAATATTTTCTATATTTTTTCTACTCTAGAGAGAAGTGCTCTGATTTCCAGAGTCCCAAAGTAACGAAAAGCTTCAATATTTTTCTTGATATTTTGTTTTTCTTGAATATGAGACTTTTCTTTGCTCTGGACTGCTGTAAGATCCTAGCATTTCTGTAATTCACTCAATGGTTGTATCAACAATGACCTAAATTTTCAAAGCAGAGTGTAAATAGGAACATTCATATGACATATATTAAATTGTCTTCATCTCAGCAATAAAGACACACTGTTTAGTTCTGAATATTTATCTCTAAATCTATAGTCACAACATTTTATGTTAGATTTACATAGTGAATTGCAGCACTTTAAATAACTAGTGATGCTTATGGTTCCCTCACAACGTGGAGAAGGTTGAATATCATATCTGCTGTGAAAGTATAACCCATTAACCCATTGTCTTCTCTGTGCCCACTAACCTATTCACTTCATTGTAGAAGCCTATCAGGTGGATTGAACTCGATTGTCCTTTTCTAAACCCATGCTGACTACCCCCTGCTTTTCTTTCCTGTATTTGTACGCTTTCCAGAAAGATATTCCCAATCATTTTCCCAGGGACAGCGGTGAGACAGACCTGCCTGTAATCCTGAACTTTCTTTTCACGACCAGATTCAAGAGTAACATTGTCTCCCTTCCAGTCGTCTGGAATCTCTCCTGTTTTTTATAAGTATTCCAAGATAATTGAGAGGAACCTTCCATTAGCCTCTTCTCGTGGGACTCGTGGATGTAATCCATACAGGCCCATGGGACTGCGTGTGTCTAGTTTGTTCAAGGGTTCCCTATCTAGTTAATGAGATTACGTCTACCCATGGAGGCTGTGTGCCTTCCTGTAAACTTGTGTTTGACCTGAGGGGCCTCAGATGTATACAGATGGGGTTTTTTTGTTTTGTTGGGTTGTTTTGTTTGTTTGATTGGTTGGTTGGTTGGTTGGTAGGGTTATTTATTTGTTTTTGTTAGTGGGATTTTTTGGGTTTTTTGGGTTTTCTTTGTGGTTTTTGGGTTTTTTTGTTGTTGTTGGAGGGTTTTGTTGTTGTTGTTGTTGTGTTGTTTTGTTTTGGGGGTTTTAATTTTTTTAATGTGTCCATGTGGGTTAGTAATCCTTTCTGCACAACCCCAGAGAGCTTTGCAGTGGCTCCCTATGCAGCCCAGATGCTTTGGGACCTTCTTCTGTATGGCCAAACCGTCCCAGTGTGCCACTCTACACATCTTTTTAAAGTATGCCAATCTCTACACATCCTCTTAAAAAAACTTTAAAAGTAGAAATCTCTAAAGTTATTTTTAGTGTTGTTTTGAATATCATGTACATATTTGAGAGCCTTTGGGATCCTATTTCTGTTGACTACAGCTTTCTATGAGCACCTTATATATGTAGCTAAGGTGGCCCTCTGCTGTGACTTCAAAATCCTCCTCAGACTTAGTAAATTTCAGAATTGAATGTTGAATATGACTGTATTCTTTACTTCTGTGTTTATGACTTGTTAAACCACACTTAAATATCCATTATTCATATGATCCTCTTTGTCAAAAAATCCGTGTCTTCTTCACACAATTGGCACCTTTTTTTTTGCTGCTTAGTACTTATAAATTTTTAATTACCTGAAAATTTCTGCATTTATTATTTGTAATTATTATATTTATTTATTGATATGCCAGGACCAGGAAGAGAGATTCCACATAAACTACACTAAGAACAGAGCTTTATGACCGTCCAAAATAGACATCCCTCACCAACAATTTTGCATTTACTTTTCTTTTTGTGTGATTACATAGAATGAGACAATGAATTTGCATCACTCTTATTTTCTAATAGCTCGACACATGGAATACACTCATATGACTTTGTGTACTGTAACAACATCTATCCTTACTAACTAAAATTCTATTTTCATAAAAATTCACTAAGTTTGAAAACAAATTAATTGTATGACAGTAGATCACTTCTCTGTAACAAGTTGCATGAAGATATTAAAAAGTGCTTTTGTTTCAAACACTGCATCCACAAGAATTGCATTTTTAAAATTTATAATTGCTGATTCCTCTACCATATTTACTCTGTTGGGAAAGAATCTTAGAATGTAGGAGATTAATTATTTATTGTATAATAACTGTTATCAGGCAAAAAGCTTTTGCAGCAGAAATTTGGCAATTTTCTCTTAACTAGAATTAAGTCTGAAATAATAAAAAAATGAAGTGAAATAGTTATTTTATACTGTCATACATGAGGATACATATCTAAACATACAAAAGGAGCTTTTAGTTCTGATGAAAATAGAGGTCAATATTAAGCCATAAAATTGGACGGAGCCTGGACTTTGGTGAAATTTGAATCTGGCACTCAGTTTTGCATCAACCAAATACTTTACTGGGTTATATTAAGAGTTCATATCTTAACAGATGTAAAGTCAATAAATGTTGTGACTCTGATTAGTCACCAGAGTTCCTCTAAGAACTTCTTTCTTCTCAGGTTACATGAAATATAAGATTCTGGAGAGATCTTTCTTGCTCATTTGTTTGCTTGCTCTGAAAAAAAAAAAAGATGAGATTTACAAATTTTTTTACTGCTTTTTCCTATGAGTGCAGTGATGCTATAACACGTAAAACCCTGATAAACACAGATGTATTAGGGAGAAAAAAAAAAAATTTCTCTCTACTTGAGACAAAAATAGAAGCAATTAAATCACAAGGAATTGGATTTTTTCCTTTGCCTCAAAGGCTGCTAGCACCAGTGAGCTGACATAGCTCTGTATCACCAGTTCTGCCTTGACACACACCAGTCAGGTTCCTGGTCTCCTTGCTGCCAGAGCTCGCAAACCTGCAGAGAATGGTGAAGGGGCAGTGACAACCTTGTGGATGTGACAATCTCAGAGGCAGTGTTTGTATGGGAGGTGGCTTACCTCCTATGAATTTCCCTTTTTATGCACCTGTCAGGCCATACACAGACTTGGAATAACCTTAGGATACATAATGCTCATAAATCTTTCTTTAAAGTGGAGTCTTAAGAAAAGCTGCATAAACAGTATGATTCTGGTGATAAAGTGATACTTGCATCCCTCTCAATAAATAAATAAGACCACAGTCCCTTCCTCTGGCCAAGGAAACCTGAAACTCTATCAGTATTTCTTCTAGAGAGACCAGATGGCTTGTTGCTAACTGATATGAATGAGTCCCTCCCTCAAGGTACGGACATGCTGACTCCATGGGATTTCCAATTAAATTTGAAAAAAAAGGTAATCATAATTTCTTTCCCTTGTTTCAAATTCCTTTCTGATTAAGTGCATAAGAGAAGTACTGATTTAGAACAAAATGTTCAGATCTAGCAATAGCTGACTTTGGAAGAAGAGTGTGAGAGCACGATCACTTAATTCTGGCACAGACCAGTCTAATCTTTGTATCATCAGCATATAAAAATAATTGAACTATGGGTACGTGCTTTTAAGGGAGATCTTACACAAACTTCTTAGAATAATTTTTAATGATTATTTTGTATGATTTGGCTGAATTTTAATAAATACACAGAAGGTGGATTTTACCTACGCGTCTGAAGTGGTGTGATTAAGTTTCCAAAGCACACATAGTGAGAACCATCTGAAATGACACATGACATCTGAGGTGTTGTGCATGCAGCTGGCATATAACACACAGGATCTGTGGGAAACTTGTGTGCTTCTGGTGAGGAACTGCAAGTCAGGTTAGATACCCTCAGTTATCTCACACTTCACCAGATATCTCAGTTCAAGCAATTGATTTCTGTGCTGAACTTTAAGAAATATAAATCTCATCCCCATTTATTTTTATGATGTCAGGATGTTATTTCCAGTTTGTGAGAGCTTCTTGTTGTTTATAACTACATTGGAAGAATATTGTCTCTATATTGGCAGTAAGGGAACAATTAAGAATGAACTGTAAAATAAAAAATCAAGGAGTGATAACAGAAACTGAGCCTAGATTTCAGTCAGTATTGCCAAATAACCTGACCAGAGGTAGATATCAATTTGGAGCTGGTGTTTGGACTATGTTCTTTATAGAACAGCCTAAAGTATGTGTCAAGTGTCATTGAAATAATGTTTGAGACTTTTGCATCAGATGACAGAAGACTGGGAACAGCACAGGAGTACACTGAGTCCTTTCCAGTGATTTCAAATGTCAATTCATGCTGAAGAGTGAGCAATTGTATCATCTTTTCTGTGCAGAAAACAAAACAAAACAAAACAAAACAAAAACAAAACAGAACAGAACAGAATGACAAAAAAAGAGGGGAGGGAGCCTCTTGAAAAGAATATTTATCTCCCCCAAACATATTTTTTGAGAAGATGAATTGTTCTTAGGAGGACCCACAGCCAGACCTGGTACTTGATTTTGAGTAATTGTTGTGGCACTTTCACTGGAGTACTTGTGAACTAAGGAAATTACCTTGAGACGGTGATGCCAGTTACCTCACAAAGAGAATAATTGTAAGTCATTTAGAAAACACTTAACCCTTCATACAAAACCAAAACAAGAGCCAGCTAAAAAGGAGGCATGAAACATATTTAGTTTTAAAAAGTCTTTCATTCTGAAATTGTTGAGCATTTAAATAGTTTTTTTGTTATATGAGACAAAGGGAAATAATGAAAACGGTATTCCTAAAATGAAAGAGGGGAGAAGTGCTTTATGAGGAAAAATTTACCAGGCGACGTGGTTTTAATTAGAAAGTAAAGGAAACATGGAAACATTGAAATAGTATAGCATGTTCAAGGCCACATGATGCTGAAAGTTTGATAGATTAATTGAGAAAAAATTGTAGGAATCTGAAATAAAGATGAGAACAGTAGATCAGATTAAGACTAAGATTGCCAATGAATATGCCTTGATAGTCAGTTCAAAATTAATTTGAAGCTGGCATTATATACAGCATGAGAGAGACAGATAGTAATGCTGGAAGTATTGGGTGAAATTTATTAGTTTTATGACTGTGCTGTATTTGTGAAAATTCTCAAAGGTATGCTTGTACCTATTTCCTTTTAGTCATATGAATATTACAAAATTCTGTGAAAAACAGATAAGCCTCTGAAAACTGAAAAACAACCCTCAAACAAACTTTATAATTCTTGAAATAAGGCATTGCTAAGGTACATTTTTCTTTCCTTTTTTTTTTTCAGCACTAAATTCTATATTTTAAATACCTTTTAAGAAGAAATATAATAAACTTTAGAGTGTTAAACACTCGAGGATGAACTAGATAAACATTTATTGAAAGAAATTCTGCCAGGTGTTGGGTTGCAAAAATTATATTTAAAAGTGTTCCTGTTGATTTGAGCTGAAAGAATATTTTTCCTCTTCTGAATTCCCATTAATGGAATGAATAGAATGAATAATAACCAAATAACTAAAATAAAAGCTTACAATATGTAACTGTGTGAACAAAATCAATTTATTGATGGATTAAAAATTTGATTTAGCTCTACTTCCAGAAAAAAAAGTGGATACATTGGGAAGAAAACACTTAGAAAAATATTGATGCACCAGTTTACAAGAGTTGAAAGTACTCAGTTTGTCCCATTTGAAAATACTCTTCAGAGCATGCAAGTGCATGGCACTAGTTTTCACAAAGGATAAGAGAAGGATGTTCACTGTGGGTTTTAGCCACTTTTTAACTCTATTTTGAAATACATTCTCTAAAAATTTAACAAACCTACACATGTGTAATCAGCTGCTCAAGGAGACAAGAATGGGATGGTATGTAGGTCTTATTCCTGTGTTACTAAAATAAAGAAGCTGGGGTTTTAAGAGTCAAGTTTATAGTTGTTGGTTTATAGTGACTCAGAGACAATTCTGCAGTTTTGGACTCAATATGCATTAAGACAAACAGTGGTTCAACAGGAGACATACATAATTGAAAAGACATAAAGCAATTGTCTAGCCTTAAATATATTATATAAGTAAAATGAAGAACGCTTTGTGCTGACTGCACATATGATTTGACTTGATGAAATTGTCTAGTAACATGTACAAGAGATGAGGTTTATTTATCAGGAGCACTGGCATTAAAATATCTGAATATGTCTACACATTCAAAGAAATATCCCATATTGATTGTATCAATGAATGATGGACTTCAATTTGCATGTCTTTTAACTGTATACAAAGCCACTGAAATCAGTAAGAATATTCCCATTAACTTTTGCAGGCTTTTGATACAGCCCAAGCATTTCTAATGTGATTGTGCTTATTTGAAGGGCTTGCAAGATCTGTACTCAGAAGACATAGAAAAATAATTAATAAAAATAAGCAATAATTAAGCAATGATTAGGGAGCGTGATCCCACAAAAAAGTCTTTTGTTCTGTATGGATCTCATGGTTTCACAGTAAATATGAAAAATAGTCCATGCTATTTAACACTGAATAGCTACCATATAGTAAATGCAAAGGATCTAGATGGTCTTTTAAATTAGTTCAAGTGTCACAAAAGGTACATTACTTATCCATGCTTTTGAATCTGGCAGGAGATTGCTTATACACCTTGTAAAAAAGACTTTTCCAAATATTTTGGTCTCTTTTGAATGCTTTTGAATTTGAATGGGGTATTTCTGGTTTGCAGCCAAAATTATTTGTTTATAAAATGTATAAACCATCAAAAAGAAAAGAATTAAATTCTTGTATACAGTTCCAAGGCAGGTGTCCTAACTACTAAAATAAGAATCATGTCCTAACTTCTGTGAGAATCATTTTTCCCGAGAGAACAATAGAGCTTCAACAGAAGTGTAGTAAGTGTTCACCATGCTTCATGTATTCTTGTCCATAACTCCTGCTCTGTGTTTTGTAGGTAGGACACTCTACTGTGCTGTTGGAAATACTGGCTTAAAATCCCATGGGCCAAGAGCCCTATTTCTCACCTTATGAGAACTCTATAACTTATCACCAGCCTAAACTCATTTTACTTCTGTCTCCTCTCTCTCTCTCTTTGTTTCCACTCATCCACCTCTTTTTCTCACCATCCTGTTCAGGATGGGGAGTGAGAGAGCAGATGGATAGGCTTCTGACAGCCAGCCAAGAACAAACTACCACAGTTTACAAACTTATCTTCATCAAAAATCATGTTCAAAACATTATTTTTCCAATATCTGCAGCTGACCAACCATAGAAATAGTTTATTAATACAAATATCAAAACAAAACTAACCCTCAAAACCTTCTGGAGATTTGTAGAATAGCTTGGGTTGGAAAGAACCTTGAAGATCATCTAGTTCCAACCCCACAGCCGAGGGCAGGGACACCTTCCACTTGACAGGAGTTACTCAAAGACCCATCCTTTGAACACTTCCAGGAATGAGGTGTCCACAATTTTATTAGGCAACCTGTTCCAGTGGCTCACAGTAAAGAATTTCTTCCTCACAGCTAATCTAACTCTATTCTCTTTCAGTTTTAAACCACTTCACATGGCCTTGAAAAAGTCCCTTTCCAGCCTGTTATTAGCTGCTATAAGGTCTCCCTGGACCTTTCTCCTCTTCTTCCTCTTCTGTGGCTGAACAGCCCCAACTGTTTCAGACTGTCAAAGATTGCAAAGGGCTAAATAAGAAAAATAATTTTGGAGACAGCTCGCTAGCTGTTAATATATCATTGATAAAAACAATGATCAATGAGCTAATCTAGGAAATAATGAAGTTATTTTCTGGCAATCTACTTTTACCCCACTGATGTAACTTTTGAAGCACGAGATTAAAATTCAATGAAACAATTGGAGTAGGCGAATAGACAGGATGAGTTTAATCTCAGTGAACTGTAGCCATCTGAATGGCTGCTAGTGTAAGAGATTTGGCTACTTTAACTCTAAATAGAAGAAGAAAGACAAACCTTTCCAGAAGGTGGCTCAGTTCAGCCTAAAATAAGTCCATAACTGGATAAAAAACCTGATGGGGGTCCTGTCTGATTTACCCTGCCTTTTACCCAGGAGAATCAGGAAACTATCAATTCTTTTGTACTAACTCAAAGTATTTTTTAAATCAATTTGTATCTTCATATCCAAGTTCTCTGTGGTATATTTCTTATAGACTTCTGTCATTCTTGTTTACATCAATATTTTTCCATTTTTTACACACTCTCTTATTGAGTTTAGATTTTTTTTTTTATTACTGTTTGGTTTTTGTTTCTTTCAACAGTATCTAAGGTTTGAGGGTTGGGTTTTGCTTGTTTTGGTTTGGTTTGGTTTGTTTTTTGTTTGTTTTTTTTTGATAGTTCAGTTAAATTAATCTGATATTTATTTTGAGTTCGAGCACAGATTCAAAAAAACCTAAATTTATTATTTTCAATATATCAGTCTACATGCAATCTACATGTCCAAGCTTCATTTTACTTAGGAAAGATTTGACAAGTTATACCTTGGAAATAAATACCTTTCTGAAGCTAAAAGTTGAGTGTGACAACCTAGCCCTTCTATTTTGGATGGTATTATATATGTATGTTTAGGCAAATAGATTGAATTTCCTTCTAATAAGTAGATACCTATTCTGTAAACCACTACATTTAGATACTGAAATATGATGCTTTATAAAGTAAAAGAATTTTATACTCAGATGTCAGACTGTCCATTAATCTCCAGAGTATTTCAGAAGAAAATACAACAGCTAGTGGATACTGTTGCATTTATAGGATAGCCTTACTCACAATTCCTGGTAATAATAGAATTCCAAGTCTGTATCTGTTTACACCCATAAAGTAAATAAAACACCTGACCCAAAATCCAGCTACATAAAAAATTGTAATATTAAGGTGACAAGAAATAATTCCCATATTTACCTTCAAACAACACATCATTTCTCCTTTTCCAAAAGAGCAGGCTTTGTGAGAATTAAAAGGCAATGGATGTTGCAAATTTTGAGCTGTTGACATAATCCCATGTCACGTTTTCCTATGGCAAAAAGGGCCCAGTTGGAAAACAAATGACAAAGTGTTAAAGAGAGGATCACAATAATATTGGAGAAATGAAGGAAAGAGAGAAATGAGAAGAGAATGACCTAAGCCTATCTCAATTCTCTGTTACTGATTTTGACTACTTAAGAGCACATGCTCTTAATGGGTCTTACCCTATGTATGACACCAAGATGCAGAGGAGGGGGATATAAGGAGGTTTTGGCATTATTTTTTTTTAATTACATAAATTAGAGAAATTGTATTAAAGGAAAAACATGCAATTCAGTTAGTAAAAATGCAAAGTGCTTTTAGACAAAAAGTTACTGCACAAATAGAAGGTAAGTGAAAGTATTACTAGGTATTACTTCAGTAGAAAAAAAAAGTGGAAATGCCATGAACAAAAAGCCAAATGAAGCAGCCCAGTATTCCATGAATACATGATACTCAGCTCTGCTTGGGAATAGAACAGCTTCTCATCCATGTTGACTGACTGTGTATGTTTCTTATAAAGCTTTGTGGGTAAACCTACAGATCCCTAAGGGTTTTCAGCATTACATGTAGCATGTGTTAGGAGAGGGAGAATCCTATGACTCTAACTGTCTCTTCTGCTCTTGTGGGAGGCAATAGCACTTAGAAGAAAAGAGAAGTTGATTCCCCAACACAGATACTCCAGAGTTTTTCACAGAAAGATCAGATATGCTCTGCCACACGCCAGACAGGTTGTGCAAAAGGCTTGGTGGTATATTTGGGTGTCACTGTGTATTAGAAGTAACCAAAAATTCAGACTGCTCTCAGGTAAAGTTTCTTAGCTATGATGAAAATTCAGCCAGTTAGTTCAATTTTATGATCCAGAAAGGTGATTGTCTTTGTAATTAACTTTCTGACTATGACAGCATTTTTACTTATGTGGCTATTGTTTCAAGAGCAACCTATTTCACAAATTCTCAATAATCAGTCTGGTTACCTTTCTAGAAATATAAAATAAATACAAATAAAATACTAAAGTAAATATATAAATAAAATACACTAGTACTGCAGAAGTAATTATAACTCTAAACTTATTTACGTCCTGATTTATTGTTCTCTAGTACTTCATAAATTCTGAAAATTCAGTCTATTCAAACTTTTCTCACATTTAATTTTAGTATAGCTGAGCAGCTGTCATCTTACATGGTTATTTTACAACCAGCATTTGCTGTCTACACCTATGCATGTTTAGCTGGTAAATATCTGTTATGTTTCATCTTCAGTTTTCTGCCTTTTTGTATATGAGGACATTTTCATTATCAAAGAAATACAAAACAACAGAGTCTTGTTATGTACATCAGACGTGTGTAATTTTCCATAACCATAAATAAGAGCTTGAATAACCTTGATCTTCTATTCTGTCATATTGTTTTTAAGCTGATGTAACACCATTGACATCAATGGACTTACCCCAGTATGAAATTGGTGTAATGGAGTGGAAAATCATTGCCGAAATCTCTAAGGGGATATTCAAAGTTCCCTTTACTGTAAGCTGTGTATTAGACTGGAAGATCCATAGTTTTTATTTTCATGTTTTGATGCGTATCTCAAATGATAAAGAACTGTAAAACAGTCCAAATGGGAAGTTATTCATAACCTTTTTTAATTAAGCATGAAATATTTCATTTATAAATTGTCATTTTTACTGTATGTTTAACTATCTACTCAATGTCACAATTAATTTTAACTTTGGAGAAAAATATGATGTGCAGCAATTTAATTTGATACTATACACTACCAAAGTCAACATAATTTTTTGAAATGTAAATTAAATTAGTTGTTTTTTCTTTTCAAACTAAATGACATATGAAAAAAGAACTCTATTTGGGACTACCCTTTACAAACCTACTTAGCAGACAAGATCAAGTTTTGTAAGCCTGAGTGTTCATCTAAGTATTAGTCACAGTTACCTTCTAAATTAATAATTGTATACAGATCTTTGTATTCTTCAACTCTTTTTCCTGAGAGAAACCAGAAAACTGTCTTGATTTTCTTTGCCTAATTACAAGATCAACATGTGAATACCAAGTGGAAAATAAGGATATTATGTGTCTATCTGGTTTCACACTTGATTTCCTATGAATTTCTGTTAGAAGAGGATGGAAATATGAACCACAAACCACTTTGTTGACCTTTTTTTTGAAGCAGAGTAACACACATGGCTTTATTTTTCTTTCACATCTGCAAAAAGTGAATCTAGCTTTCAAAGCAAAAACAATAATTGAGCAGAATTATATTAGTGGCAAGTGTAGATAAAATTGTGGTTTTTGACCACCTTGTGAAAGTTTATTTCAGTTAGGAAGAGCTTTGTCAAATCACTTGTATATAATTTATTTTATTCTTCATTACTTTGTATTGTAAAAAGGCAAGATCCTGTTTTTTTGGCTATCAGTGAATAAAACATTTCCTGAATACTTTAACTTCCTTAAGTAAATTTTTATTACCCTTTTTTTTTTCTGTGAGCATTCTTTTTCATACAGAATGTACCCTTTATAATCTTGATCACTTTAATTAACAAAGTTTTTACTGCGTTTCCCATGCACTGGATTTTCCAGCTATTACTGAGAAAATTCTCTCTTAAGCAAAAGATGTAGTCAAAAGAAAGGAAACTGTGCCAAACCAAAAATTCTGTGTGATTTTCTTTTGTATAATGTCATACAGAAAAATGAATCTGAAAATGTTCCACAGACAACATTAGTGGATTTGTTGATTTTTTTTTTTCACATGATATGGGGCATTTTGCATGTCCTAAATAAGCTAGGTTTAGTTCCCAGTCTGTTGTGCTTTGTCATGCCATTTTCCCCTGGGAAATGTGCTATCACATCAGAATTATCTATTCATTTTTAGTTGCACTTTTATGTTTGCTTCATGGAGAGGGGTGAGCATGTAATGGGCAAGGCAGCAGAAAGTAGTGTTAACAAGGTCCTAATTTGCCTTCTCAGCATCATAAATGACTCTGAGGAAAGGTTCCTGCTACAGCTCTGCAGTGAATTATGGCAATTTACTCTTTGCCAGTCATTTGTACTGATGTATCTCTGTTGATTTTGGTTTCAGATAGTTTATGGTTGATATTCAAACTGGATATTTTCTATTCATCCAGCTTGCTTCCAGAGCAACCCAAAGTCAGATTTCAATAGAGATTGTGGTCCTATGTATAAACTGCACTGATCTGGGATCATCCTGTTCCTAATCATCTGTGCATCTGAAAACCTCAGTAATTTCAGCTGGCATTCTTGTTGCCTAGAGATTTCGGCCTGGATCCTAATTAACCATTTCAATTTAGGTTTTGTCTCTGATTTTGATTAAGAATATCTGGAAGAGAAAGGCTTGTTTTCTCCAGATACATTTTTTATTTTATCTTCACATTCTCTGAATTTAATTCACTTCCTCATTAATCTTTATTTAATGACCATTTTCTTTTGTCAATAGCTACAGAATCTCTTTATTAAATTAAAATGATATTTTTAGTTGTCTCTCAGTTCTTAATTTTCATCACTTGTGAGTGTAAATATCAGTTATAAAAATGTATCTATTCATAAATCCTTAAATAGAGTTATCTTTGAGTTTTCAGCTATGGGCTAATGAAATGATAGTTCTATTGTCAACTACTTCTTGAAAATATAGGTAGGATGAAGAGTTTGAAGTGATTCTTGAATATGTGTGTCTAGCTGTCATAACATTAGTGTTTATTTACTCTCCTTGCAAGATTCTTTATTTATCTGTTGGTTTAAATTTATTTTGATCAATACAACAAAACTGTCCTGAAAAATGGTCTATTGCTTGGTTGAGACAAACTAATGCTGTTCTGAATGGTTCCAGTAGCAAGGAGCAGTAAAAGAATGCCTCATTTCTCAATGAATTGTACTCTGCATGTGCTGGCCCAATCCTGCATGCCTTTGATAGTTAAATACATAGTCCCTTCTCATTTGGGCTGTGCAGAAGTGCCAATTTTTATCACCTGGTTTCTTCTCACTACCCACTAGCTGGCAGTCATCCTGCAGCTTTCCAGTAACTAACTTTATTTATGTGAGTGTTCCCTAGCATAGTGAGGGCAAAATCAGTTTCACTGGTACAAATTTCTGAATTAAACTGCTCAATCCAGACTGCAAAAAACAGAGAATGCTCTCACACAGTGGTGGTAGCAAAAGTGTGTGGAACTACCTCGAGCCAGGGACTGCTGATATGAAATGACTGGGGATGCAATGACTCTTCCACAATTGTACCCAGGTTCATACGGGTCAAAGCTTGTTTTGATATCAATAATCTTTCTAAATTAGTCTAATCTTAATCAGAAAAATTCTAGAATTCCCCATCAGCTGTATTGCTCTGTACAAGGACTAATTGATTTCAGCTGGACAATTTATAAACAGACATCTACTTACACAGTTGAGCAAGAGCTGGCACAACTGAGCTTTAACAGATGTCCGAGTTTAAAGATGATGAGCTTAGTTTTTACCTTGTCTTGGAATGGCACCAAAATAAGAATTTAGATTGGAAATAAATCCGACCTCAGAGGAAATATAGCAAAATGTTCTTATTTTTATTTTGCTATGATTCTTATCCTTGGGTTTCTTTTCATAGAATGTTTGAGACTCTATTTTAGAGATTATTAATATCAAGGTGTAAGTGTTTACTAAAAAAAGAAATATTGCTAACTTTTGAAGCTGTCATTAGCTGATTATAAATGAGTAAGTTTCTAAAGGAGTTGATTCAAATGTATTTTTAGAGGATTCTGTGATATTAAAAAAATGTATAATAAGAAGAAAAACCTAATAACTGACAGAGGTCACAGTTACATAAAGAAGAATTGAAAAATGGAAGAATATAAGAATGAAAGAGCTGCATGCAATCATAGAGGAGACAGATACATCAGTGCAAAGTCGTCACAGTTCAGCTCAGGATCAAGCTGGCTGCAGGACTCTTCATAAATATCTGACACGTTGAGGTTAAAGAAAGTATTTGAGCATTACAATGGCTTGATAATAGAATCAGGTTTGAGGAAATAGATTTGCTAAATACTTAAAATTCCTGGTTTTTTTCTGTTAATTGACAATTATTAACAGTTTGCTCTTTTTTTGTTGCTGTTGTTTTCTAATTTACTTTAGAGAGGATAGAGCTTTAAAAGGATTTAATTTTATTAGTGGAATTTGGAAAGGATGGCTGCTTATAAGGAGGAGTTTGATTCTATATTCTGACTTAATATCATAGTACATCATTGAACATTTAAAGATCAAGATTATCCTGGCAGATTTCAAGACACCAAATTTTACTTACCAAAATTCTCAATCTAGAAGTCTAAAAATGCTTTTGTAGTATGATGTTAATATAAAAATACAGTAAAAAATGAATAAAGCAATTGAAAATATTTCTTCTGCAAATGTAAGATAGTGTCATGTCACCACAAGATACCAGCTAATGTACATTACAGCTCTGAAATTTGAAGTTCTCACAATGGGAAGAAATGCATCAGTTTACATATTTAAAGGGATTTTCTTATTGTTTCTGCTGATCTGGGAACTCGAAAAAATATTGTTTAAGGTTATAAATGTCTTTATTAAAATTACAATTTCAGTCTAATTTATTTTAACAAGAATTGTAATGTATTCTGCCCTTTGATCTCTTAGCTTGAAATGCTGCCTGTTATTCCATTATTCCACCATCCATTTGCAGATAACAATACATCAGAACCTTTTTCTTGCTGCAGAAACAATGCCCTTTATTTGAGAAAGGACATTGTTTTGACAGATAAAGTAGGCATTTGATAAATTGGAACAGGTTCTGAATTATTTTGAGGGGAATATGTGCTACATCTGTCTGCTGATTTTCCACTGAAGCAGTGCTTAACTTTCTTGTCTGTTTGTGATTTATTGAGCTGCAGAAAAGGTTAGGAAAATTTCATGGCTCTTCTCTTATAATTTGTAAGTGAATCAAAAAGCATTTGTTACTGTTTATGATGCTCAAAAGACAGAATTATCCCAAAACATTTATACACAACAAAGACTGTAGTGACAACAACAACAAAGGTAAACAAAATAATTATCTTCTAAATTATTAATAATACAAATAGAACACTGAAAACAAATCCAGCTGTTGAAATGCATGGAATGTTAATAAAGATTTCGGTGTCTATTCTATCACATTTTTAGAAGAAATAATTAACTTCTCATAAGCTAATGTAAAATGCTGGCCACACGGAAGTTAAGACATCTATATTACTCAGGATTTAGATCTGAATTTAATTGCTGGAATGGACACTATTTTTTTTTGTTTGTGACATCCTATGGGATCTATCTAATCTGCAAATAGAAAGGCTGCTACATAGAGTTGGTTGTCTTTAATAAAATAGAGCTTCAATAACCTACACCAACCATACCTAAATTTAGATAACCAAACAAAGAGGAAATCCATCTTCAAACAGTTGACCCTAAAATTCAGTTGTTTCAATGTAGGTGTTTGCCTATGAGCCAAGTGTTTAAACTCTCATTATATTTAACAGAGAGTTTATTCATATGTCCAGAGTAATCTCATGACCACTGTAAGCCTAAGAGTTGCAACAGTTCCAACAGTCATCTGAACACTGCTGTTTAGTGTTATTTGAAACTTTTTAGGATTTCAGATATATCAGTATTAAAAAAGGCAGGGGGGGAAAAATTAAAAGGAGGGAAATTCACTCTGTTCTGAACCAACAGTCAGCTGTCCCAGCCCAGGTGGAATCACGTAGGATATTTCAGACAATGCTGTACGCTTGCCCTGTCAGCCCTGTGCACGTGCTTTTGATAACTGCTTGGTTTGAAGGTGGCATGAGATGCCTCTGCAGAGTGTGTAGCTGAATGAAACACCATTAATTGCTCTGAAAAAAAATCAGAGTGCCAGTTGACCAAGCATATGTTCAGTAACATTTCACATACCTTTTATCCTGTCTGACATCCAGCTTCTGCTTCAGAAGAACACACGTCTCCCATAGGTCCTTTTTCATCTCCTCTACACTTCTTACATAAATTTCTTACTTTCTTAGGGCACTAGATGCCTAACTGTGCAGCCAAATTCAATTCCTGTAGAGGATAAAGTGGCTTTCCTCAGGGACAACTTATCCCACATAGTTAAGTATATTTTTAGTTTGGGATTGGTATGCCTTTGGAGTAGAGAAAAAGCCTACCTGCTAATTATTTGCCTTACTGATGACTGAAGATGGAGGGAATCAGTAATTTTACAATTTAATTTGTCTGAAAGTAAAATTGGTGCTTTGTATTTCTCTATTATTTTTACTTCAGTCTTCTTATATTAGATGATACACAGTTACATCACAATGAATACTAGACATATACTAAAACAGTAGATGAGATGTCTCTTAAGAGAATCCTTTTCATTCACTGAAACACAGCTGCTGCATATGGCCTTTCTTTTGACATTTAACACTCAAAATTTGAACTTGCTCACTTAGTTTCTTCTTCTATGCCCTTCCTGTTGTTGATGTAATTCTCATGCTGTATAAAGAAAAGAATTATTCATTCATATCTTATACAGGGAAAACATATGTGGAATTGTGTTTATTGGTGGATGTAAATTCAGTAGTTATTATCCTTCTGGGATTTAGTTTTGCTACCAGTTTGTTTTCCTATTTGAGAATGATTGTGAACAACTGGCAAAGTGACTTGATGCACCTCACAGATTTAAGATATACAGTTACTTTTTAAGTGCTTATCCCCTTTTCATTCATTAACAATTATTTATTTATTGTTTGAAATTAAAAAGAAGTGTATTCAGTAGCTCCCAATCATGACAGCTGCTACAGAACAGATAAGATACATTGGCAAACTCTAATCCGTAGAAACAGAAAAATATTTCTAAAGTTTCATGGCATCCAGCTGTCCCCAAGCAACCAAAATTGCATCATCAAAACTAAGAATGTGCAGTGCCATTAAATCTCTTGTAATTGTACAATTCTGTAATTCAAAATTTTCCATTTTATTTTTTCTTTTTTTTTTTTTTCTTTTCCTGTTTCTGAGTGAGGCTACCCAATGGCAATTGCTTTATAATGCATTGGCCAATTCTTGTTGTATGAGAATGAGTTGTTTTGATATTGACAAAAAAGGAAATTTGGAATGGATGAGGCAGGGAAACATATAAACATTGTTACCAATGACAGAAATGTATAAAGAAGATTCTTCTTTTTTAAATTAGAGGAGAGGAATACAATTTGATATTAATCAAGGTAAAAGAAGTACTAGAAATGAACAGTAAAGGACTTTATTTACAGGACAGTTTTGGTAGCAGGAGGGATAAAAGTGTGGCTCCTGTAAGATCAGCAGCTGTACCAGCCTCAGAGCCCATTTGAGTTGGCTCTGAGATGATCTCCACTGCTGCACAAAGCTGAGCTGTTCAGCAATGCTGCTGGTTCTTCTATGATATCATATTTATGAAAGCATAAAAAATACACAGCAGCTGTGAGTGAGAGGACTAAGAAAATGTGACAACAACAGCCCTGTAGGCACCAAAGTGAAAGAAGAAGGAGGGGAGAAGGTACCCAGGCACTGGATCATGTTCCCCTGCAGTTCATGGAAGACCATATCAGACCAAATATCCCCACTGCAGCCTATAGAGAGAGCCATTCTTGCTCTCTGGCAAGCCAGGAAATCTGGCAGCCAGGCAATTTTACCCACTACAGATTCTCAAATCAAAAGGAAATTTCTCTGTCTTGAATAATCATTCAAAGAGGTTGTCAATGTTTTTCTGCATGTGTGGGTAAAATTATTAAGAGAAGTATTTACTGTGTGTTCTGAAACACAGAAAGATAAATTAGACAAAAAAATCCAACAAACTGTATTGCATTCCAGGAATATATTTAAATCAAATACTTACAGTATGTACAGTAATGTGTTGTGTATGAATTTATTTAAAGTATATTTTGGGTGGTAGACTTACAGTTGATATTATATAGGTACAACAATAACAATTCTGACTTGTCAAAACTATTTGTAACATTTGTGTTACAAAAGCTCTCTGTGACCAGGCATTGAGCAAGAGGGGTTGGAAAAAAATCCCTAACAACTAAAAAACTACCCAAGACATCTAGAACAACAAAACACCACATTAAAGAAAGAAACCCTACTTTACTTCCATTCTTCAGATATTCCAGTTCACAGTCTCTTTCACCAATATAGGGAATAAAGCATAACAGCAAAATTCAGTTTGAAAATATGCAGGCTGTTCCACTAGAGCTGTGGATGACTATGGCACAGGCACCTTCTTCTGCTGTTTGCAAGCTGTACTGATGTTTGCTCAGACTGCCTGCTCACATTGCTCTGCATTGCCCTGCTCAATGTGTTCTGAAATAGCTAAGGTCAAATCTTGTTTTTACTTTCAGTGACCTCTGTGTTTAATCTACAGCCAATTGGTATTGAGGTGACTTATTTATTGTTTAAAATCCTTATGCCTCCTTGTGTTTTAACAGACATCCTAGGAAGGCTGCTGAATGAATAATAAAGGACTTGTGTTCAAAGGCAGGAGGATATTCACGAGGAAGCAAGCGACTGTAGAGCTGGAAATGCAGTGTTATGGCTGGGGCTGGAATGGCATTTTCATTCAAAGCAGCATTTTCCAAATGCTTTTCATCTCACTACCTGTCAGGAGGATATTTCTCATGCTTTTTCTTTCCCCTCAACACAGTGTTTTGGAAAGACTGGTAAAATTCCATTACGCTATATTTGAGAATTTAATATTGAAAATGGATTTGCACTACCTAGGGAATTATTTAGAGTCCTCTCACACTCTTATATAATTCAGTATGTTTTATTTAGAGTACTGTAAAGACTAAACCAGTCAGCTTTTAATGAGGTTGATACTAGGAGAAATACACACAATAACAATAACCCAGACTGTTTTTTAAGGGTTCAGAATAATTTCCCATGTCTTTTTTGCTTAGTTTTACTTTTCAGAAGACATATTTTCAATTTAAAAAAAAAATTAAAAAAATATATTTCACCTGCTTAAAGATCTCTTATCTGCTTGGATATCACTGTACAGTTTATATAGGAGAATGTCTAACATGGCATCAAATAGTGATGAAAATTTGAAAATGGACAACATTTTAAGGATTCATCAAATATTAAAACTTTTTATAGCTCAAGTTACAGTAGTGGGATGTGCCCTTCCATTTTCAACTTCTTTCTTAGCATAGTGTTAATACTTTCTCAGTTTTGACATATTTTGTTGGCTCGGCTTTTTGGCTGGGTTTTGGGGGGTTATTTTTGTTGGTTGGTTGGTTGATTGGTTGGTTGGTTGGGTTTTTTGTTTGCAATTTTTTTTGTTTGTTTGTTTGTTTTTGGTTTCTTTTTTTTTGGGGGGTGGGGGTTTGTTGTTGTTTGATTTTGGTTTTTTGGGTTTTATATCTCAGTTTGCTTTCTAGCCCAAAGAAGGGTTAGACATGTGAACAGTGCAGACCTGTGAAGAACAGAAGCCATCAATCCCTAGCAGCTGCAAGTAGGTTTTCTCCTAAAGCAGACTCCATGTCAGAAAAAAAAAATTGTGGCATGTTGAGATTGGACGTTTGAATCTGTCTCCACCAGATTTTGTGTCAGAAAGAAAAAAATGCAGCATGTTGAGATTTGACATTTGAATCTGTCTCCAGCCCCTAGCTGCCTGTTCCACTTGTGGAAGGTGCCACCACAGGAACAGGAACAGCTAAATTGATCCTCAGCATTTTCTTGAACTTACAGCCAGTCACATTAAGGTAAGCTAATGCTGAATTCAAGTTTCTTTAACAGGTTAGCCTTGATTAAGAAATAGGTTTTCATTCATCTGCCCTTGCCATAGGGACAGCAGCCTCTGATAACAGGCTGGGGCAGATGTAAGAGATGAAAAATGCATTAGTTTAATCCGCAGCCAAATATGTGTCAACACTGTTAATGTAAATTGGCACAACTCCATTCAGGTCACCAGCAGAGGGTCTAAGTATGCAGATTTTGAAAAAATAAAAAACCAACAACCAACCAAAAAAACTCAAAAACTCCAAAACCAAATACCAAGAAAAGACAAAAAAAAGAAACCAAACCAAACAAACTAAGACCATTTTGTTCCATCCATAAATTTAAAGATTATTAAAAACAGATCACTCCACTATAGTCATTGATGCTGAAAGAAAAAAATAAAAAGTTTGTGACCTATCAGATTTATTGAATCTTTTTTGTTGTTATTATTTTCACCACTGTGTAATCTGTCATCTGATAAAAATCTATTGTCTCTTTGTCTATTACAGGAAAAAATATTTCTCTTGCAAACTTTTACCATCAGACACTGTGGAAACCTCATGAGACATTAACAGCTCAAAAGAAAATAATTTAAAATCATTTCACTGAACTGATAGTGAAGCTATGATTGTGATTATAAATTGCTGATAATTATTAGTTTTTCAGCACTTATCTCATAGTTATTTTAAACCAGATAATCATTTAGTAAAGAAAGATTTGGATTCCTTCATATATCTCTGCAATATTATCTTTGTTCTTTTTTTCCCCTAGATTTTATCTCTCTTCAAAACAACTTTCATATGCACACAAAAATAGAAGGTCATGCTGCATGGCAACAGAAAGCTCAAGGCTAACCAAAGGGACACTGAGAATACTCTTACCAAAACTTTATTGTTTAATGTTAAATGCAATTTCAGGGAAAATGTAATGAGAGTCAAGGGAAGAGAACGCAATGGTAGTATAAGGATGCAAGGTGAATAATCACAGTCTTTCAAAGAAAAACATTCAGTTAGTCAATTGGGAGAGAAGTGTTTCCATTAAATAAATATATATACATATATATATATATACACACACGAAAATTAGGACTTTATAATGATGTCATAAGATTGATAAAGCAGGACAGTTTGAAACTTTAAACTTTACTAAATTAATTGATTAGCAACACCTTTGTTATTGGTTACTTTTTGTACCTTATTAACCATCACAATTATGAAGACAAAACTTTTAGACTTAAATTATATCTGGTACAGTACTGTAAAGCTGATGATGTTTTACCTTTATTTAGCATTAATATCTGTGGTACTTCATGTTACACTGAGCGGAACTTGATTCGCCTTCAAAGCTCTTTAAGTCAAGTTGCAGCTGGAGTTATCACATATTATTTCTTCTCCAGTTGTCTTCTCTGGTGTACAGTGTTTTATTCAAATGCTCCTGCTCCCCTCAAAAATGAGAAGCTCTTATCTTCCAATGCTGATTAGATTGGGTTTTGGTTCATTGGGTAAGGTATTCTGCCAATTTTTAGTCCTTCAGTATTATCTTGCCCTTTGTGAGCCAGAATGTCTTTGTTTAGATCCTTACAGCATCAAGATCAAATGGAATATATTCTCCTGTAAAATGCTTATATTTTGTCTAAGCTCTAATGGTTATACAATATTATGTGGTTATACATTTTTATTAGTTGCATTATGTTTGATTTTTTTATGCTTTTATTTGGATTCATTCAGGCAAATACATGTATATATATATATATATATGTTTATAATTTATAATTGTCTCAGGGTTCTGTTGTGTAAAGGATAATAAATGGCTTCAAATTCATAACCAAAACATTTTATTTTAGTTTTCGGCAATGAAACATGAAAACATGGTCTCTTGATGTGACTGCTCACTTGCTTTGTTCTTGCACGTGGAATCGCTCAGCACAGGGAAAACTCAATATGCATACCGCAAACAAATCAATAAAAATGGATTCTGAATCTATGTCTTTCTTCCTGCTCAGAAACAATCCAAATATTTTGAACCATGGATACATGCTTTTCCACTACTCAAGAGGTTGGAGTCAATGTACTTCAGAAATATTTCCCAAGTATATTGGTCTTAACATTTGCCAATAATTCAGAGATTTTTTCTCTTTTAAGCATTTGCCAACCTCTCTTAAAAATCTTGCAATTTGTTATTGAGATTTTCTGTTTTCATCAAGGTATCATTTGTACGGGCATTTGGTTGGGATTTTAAGAGAATTCTTGTAGCCAGGTGTTGAAGAAGACCTTGAAACCCTGCAAAACTTCTCTGTCCATGCACCACACTGCATTTAGGATCTTAAAGTGTAAGCTTCACCAGACAAAGTGAAAGCAAATATATTTTCTTTAGGAAGGAGGAAAAAAAAAAAAAAAGAGGCAGATGCCTTCTCAATATTACAGGAAGCTATGGATTTCCTGGGGATTGCAAAAAGAATATGATGACAGGATATTCACCAGTGGACACATCTGAATCAGTTTCTCACTTTGATTAAGAAAGCTTAAGTAAGGTAATTCTGTGGAAAAATGGATTCATAAACATGTATTCCTTTCTCTAACTAGACATGGCAATTTATTATTTGAGCACCAAATATACCTTCTGCATACACCATCTGATGCTTTTGGTCCTCTTGCAAAACAGCTTACCTGTTTCCTAGTAAGATTTCTGGCCTTTGCTTATTCCTATCCTGAAAAGACCAAACCTGCTACATCCTTGGCAAACTATGAAGAATAAAATGGATGAATTGGGAGTACTTTTTAATCCAGCTATTAAGCTGATGCTACTGTTCAACCAGGAACATAAGTGCAATGCATATCAAATAGTGTCACATAGACAAATATACTATGTAGCCATAACTTAAAGGTATAAAGGTAAAAGGTAAAGGTTAAAGATGTTCTGGCAATCAAATTATCTAGGGATGTTGATATCATTTTCCAGATCTGCTACTTTATTAAATTTCAGGGAGGAGAAAGCTTAAGAGCTGAAAGCAATTCTTGGAGTGGTAAAGGCAGATCTAGGTAAGCATTTGGAAAAAAAGCGAAAGGGTCATTACCTGTAAACTATAAAATCATCTACTCCTTCACTGTGTGTCTTTATTCTAATTTCATTCCTGTTGGTTTTTTAACAATTCTGTAAAACAGATTTTCATACTTGACCATAAAGTAGAAATCAAATTCTCTATCAGAGCAGGAAGTACAATTGAGTTCACACTTCCTGGATGACAGTTGTAATAGTTACAGGCAATGATGTTTTTTCCTTCAAATATTAGATATTTTGGAATTAAATTACTCTCATAATTTAACTCACTGTCAGTCACAATGTTATTGTCATCACAGTGGCAAAGGTAGTATGCTGTTTCTAGAGGGAGTTGATACGTTTTACTTAAGCAGTTCAGATGGAAGAGATAAAAAATATTCTACAACCCTTCCTTATTCTTTAACAGAAGTTAAGCAAACTTCAAAGCTAAATGAAAACTGAGACCAACTTGTCTGATTTTCATTAGATTTACACTGGCTACACCAAATGCAAAGAAAGGAACCCCTTTCCTGTGCAGTAGAGGCAATACTAGTAGGGAGCAAGGACTTAATAAGATGAGGTTTGGATCTTACTTTTAGACCATAAAGAAGATATTTTTCTTATAGCCACTAAGATAATGACAATTTTCATCCAATGCCACAGATTTTTATAGCTGTAGCAGTAGATTTTTGGGTCAGGGAAATAAAAATGTGGGACAGTGTTTTTTGGTTGCAATGCAAAATTTCTGCACTTGAAACAAACCATACTTTAAATGCACCAACAAAAATATAGCAGACACTCTACCAAAATCAAAAAACAAAACAATAACAAACAAAAAAAAACAAAAAACCCCAAACCAATGAAGAAAAAAACCCAATCAAAACAAAATAAACCAAACCAACCAACCATACAAACAAATAAAAAACCAACAAAAAATAAAAAGACTAAAATTGAGAAAGAAAATGAGAGAAGAGAGGACATAGAAATGAGACAAGATGAGATAAGAAAATTTAAAACTGGTGATATAACGACTATTTTCATGCTTTAAATTGTCTTAATATTATTGCTTTTCAGTTATCTGTAGTTTATTTAAGGTCTGTTTTTCAATCTACTAACTTTCAGTCCCAAGATTATATATCACTTTTTAAAGCTTTGCATATGTTTCTAAACTTTTCTAGGTCACTTTGCTTTGTATCTTTTCTCAATGGTGTTTGCAACACATTCCAATTTGGTATCATCTGCAAAATTAATTAATGTGCTGTTTACCTCATCTTCCAGATAAATTGCAGATACATATTCTCAGTTCAACAGTCAAACACCATCTGCAGCTTCTCTCTATCTCTCAGGCACACCCTGCACTTGCCCTCCTACACATGTACATATTCCAGTCCATCTGGATATCTTTATACAAAACTCATACTTATGAATTGGGATAACCCTATCAGTTCCATTCTGTTCGTGCAAAGATGACACCACTGCAGGTGTGCATTACTGAAGTTTTTCAAGAGATCTGCTAATTAGAGATTCTTGTCCATGATACCTAGACAATGGCTGAGATGACAGTGTGTGAACATTTAGGGGAACCTTTACCAAAGCAGTTTTTAAAGATTATATATGAACTGGAATTTAAAGAACACTAGATTTTTTTGGTCAGGTCATAGTTTTTCACGTTCAAAACACCAAATATTATTGGGGGGTTCTCTCACTGTGGTCACTGGAAAACTGAATAGCTAAAGTGGAACTCTGAATAGGCAACCTTGGAGGTCAGGGCAAGGCAGTTATGAATATGCAGCCAATATACAACATTTAGTTTAGCAATATCACTGGGATACATATCCTGACAGATCCGGCCTGCCTTTATAATCTTTGGGCAGAACTGGCAATGTCAAGGCATTATTCGTTTTTTACTTGTAAATAGCTGTTTTATAATGGGATGAATTTCCCTCAAAAATGTTGCAGTCATTTATTTAGATACAGACAATACATATAGTCCACTCTACACTCCAGGCTTTTGAGAAGACCATATAAAAATGTTGTATATAAGAGGATTATTTGCATATATATTATAATGGGAAGCATTTCCTAACTTCCTTCCCTAAATCAACAGTCTTAATAAGAGGAATGAAGCAAGATAATGAAAATTATGAGTTTTTGTCACACTTCCTATTTAACTAGACTAGAGTGAAACATGATCACAGTAGTAGCTTAAAGGCTCATAAGGAAAAAGAGATTTTTGAACATAAAAAATATGCTTTAACATAAATTAAAACATTAGATTAGCAGTTCACTAGGTGCTATAGCTATCTGGGGAACCAGCAACCTATTTTAGACCCTGGTTTATCTTTGCTGCATACAGAAATATGCTGCATGCAGAAATGGAAAAAAAAAATTGGGCATTCATTGTTATTAGGCATTTATTCTGTAAGACATGTTAAACCTTATGTGTAGAACATTGAACTAACATACTGCAAGTGGATGCCTTGCATTTGACAACTTCTCACTAATTTTTCTCACAATAGTTATGTATTTTGCTCTCTTGCTATTAATTTCTTAGTCTTTTTTATTAGCAGTATAATAAAAATTTCACCTGTTCCATGTTTACACTCTCATGGGAAAGCAAGGCAGTGGCATTTAACAAATACTGAGAATAATTTGGAACATATTTTGATTTTCAGGGGTTCAAAGGAAGAGCAAACTTTCGTCTGGCAATATATAACTTTTGTTTTCCTAGAAATAACAAACTGTAGTATGTAGCTCTTTGCTATTGAGGAGAAAATACTAAGTTTAAATTGTCTGTATTGACAAAGAGTAACAATATGTTAGTAATCAGACACACATGGGCATCTGTGGGAAGGATGGTGATATAACACAGGTGACCTTAATGCTCCCTATCTCGTAAGAGTTTCAAGCTATCATTTAGAGAGAATGTGTATTGTATGCATTTGAAATAAAGGGTTGAAATACAGTTTTAATGATAGCAGCCACAAAAACACTTAGCATGTTCACTCAAACACAAATATTTAATCCTCTGAATTCTTTAAATCTCTGCACTCCTTTGGGAATGAAATAACTGCAGGGCTCAATTTGTACTGGTAGCTTAATGATTAAAGATGAAAAATTCTTTGCCTATGCATCTGATTTTTATATGCCTTGTTTTACTACAAATCCTATTAAAATGAACTCTGTTTTTTTGTTGCTGGGAGTAATTGGATCCAATACTTCACAACTGCAAAAAAAGTGTTAGCTCTTGTTTTGAAGGCTGGTTGCTGTAAGGGAATTGACAGTAGGGAAGGAAAAAAAAAAAAGAAAAAAAGAAAGGAAAAGTAGGACTCTATTATGTAAAGCATGCAAGCAAAAAGAAACCTGCTGTCTGGGTTCAGCTTTCTTTTATCTGAGAATATTCAATCTCTAAATGAATAAACTTGATTATAATAAAAATAAAACTGTAACTTTGTTACTTAGTCTAGGCATTTCTTCCAGGATTGCCCACCTAGGATGATATACAAGTCCTCTAAAACATTTAATACTGCAGTGAGTGGACACTTAGGAATTATGAAAATGGGTTGCAGACTGAAATTCTTAGATATGGTCTGTCAACCTGTAGTGAGAATAAAACAATTACTACAGTCATCTTCTACAATAAAACATTGATAAACATAGTTATTATGTATGACTTTCTCAACACAAAGTGCTGTATTTTATTTATTCTATTAAAAAGTATACAGTAACTTCAAATAAGAATTCCAGAGTCCTGTGTGGAATACTGAAGTGAATACTGACAGACCTATATGTTTCTCTGACACAAAACAACCGTATAAATCTTCCCTACATAGCTGCAATTTAGTGAAATATGCAGTTTTCTGTTTTCCATTACTATATACAGTATAAATTCTTTCTGCTGGAAGACAGATTGTGACAAATTTGCAAACAGCATCTGTATTCATACTTTTGAAGCACTAATTTATCTGGCAATAAAGACTTCGATTTCCCAAAAGGAGTGCCAGGCCTCAAAACTAATGGCCTATTTTTGAGACTTAACTGAGTTTTCAGCGTTAGTCATTTTCTTGTGAGTTACAGTGCTCCTATGGAAAAATATACAACTTAACAGCAAGTACAGAGAGTTAAAAGGGTCACACAAAACATAAATCTGTATACTTTGTTTATGCATGCGTATAATTTCTATAAACAAAGTTCTGACTAGGTACAGTTTTTTCTTTGCTAGAAACTAGGTACAGTTTCTAGTGGAGAAAAAAGCTTTTTTTAACAGCACTACCCAAAAGAGTAACAATGGATATCTGCAGATTATTCCATACTGGAGAACAATTTTAAGGTAATGGCCAGAAAATTAAATTGGAAGGCACACCTATGGAATTCCTAAAATACATTTAAAACCTTCTTCTACTTGGTATGTCTATCTTCTCACACTAAGCATCTTATAATTCCACAAAAGCACCTTTCACTCTTATTGTCAGAGAAGTATTTTAGATAAGATCTTTCAAGGTACTTTTGTCTGTCAGTTAGTGGAGCCATGTAATGTGAGAAGATTTTGTGTGTTGATATCTGTTAAAAATAATTCTGTTAAAGCTATACTTTAAAACAGCGTAATTTCTCCACGGAAATCAAACAAGCTCCCTCCAAAAACCCTAGAATACAACTCTCTCTCAAAACTCATAAACTAGAGAAACCTAAAAATCCAGTTGTTTAAATATAGACGATTACATATAAGCCTATATATGTGAATTATCCATAATTTTGTTTTCTATTGCAATAGCCATTCAATAGATGAAAATAACATTAGTAACATTAGTAACATTTGTCACCTCCAGTATGTGACAAACCCATATTCTGGGTGTCAGTGTTTATGTTGTTTACATTATCAAATAGTTTCCCTAAATTAGCAATATTTTCCCTATTTCAGATTTTCTTGAGGTGAGGTGTTAAATAAAAAATACTCTCACAGAACCAGTAATTTTTTATTTTTTTTAATTGAAATATATTGTGTACAGGATATGTGACTCACAAGATAGTTATCCAGAAGAGGTTGTAGTCGGCTTAGTAACTTCCACAATTTTTAAGAAAACAAACATTTACATAGAAAGTTTTCCATTTAGGACAATAATTACAGAAGACAAAGAACTATGAACTGTTACAGAGAATATTTAGACATAGGTACAGTACTGAGGAGAATGCTAGAAATGCAAGAGGAAAGGTAATGGAAAAAATGAGAGCTGGAAATAGTCCAAGAAATTGGTGAGGGATACAGAGGAATGATTTTCTTCAAGTCTGAATGACATATAAAAAAAACTAAAGTTTTCCTTATCTCCAATTGTCTTCAGAAAAGGGGTTGATGAATCCAGAACATAACAAACCAAACATATAAGAGACCCTTGACCGGACACTAAGCCTTGTCTACAAGATGAAATTTTAAGTTTTATGTTTTTCTGAAAACTTGATCCTATAAATTATAAGCACAAGGAAATATTACAGGTTTCAGATAAATACAGAAAGACTGTATTTATGACCTGCTCTGCCACAGGTACTGGTACAGTTTTCTTTTCTGTATGTCATAGAAAGACTGAAGCCCATGTTACTGAGTAACCAAAACCCCTCTTACTGGTACCAAATATGTAACATAGCTTCATTATGAAAATTAAATAACTATTATTACTATAATTCTGTAATTCCAATCACTTCACAGATAAGAGTTCGAAAAAACATATATTAGTTAAAATCTTTGACTATATGTACATCTATAAAAATGTTAATATATATCTATATATATACTTAAATATATTATCTGCATAGTGTATAATCTGCCATAACGTATATCTGTACCACACTCTTATTCAGCAGGAGGTGTAACTATGAAATGGGAGCCAACTATCTCAAATCAGACTAGTTATTTAAATGGAACAACTGATTTCTAAATTACTAATCTTTTGATGGTAGTGTGACCTTAGATATCTGTTTTTACATATCCAGATGACTTCCAACAGCTGTGTGAGACTTCCAGATGATAAAAGACATGTGTCAGTCAGGAAAGATATCTAGGGAATTTCAAATCTTTTCTAGACCTCCGAGTCTGAACTAGTCAGACTGGATTCACAGCTGATGAAGGCTCTAGAGAAAAGTCATATGAGGAGCAGCAGAGGGACCTAAGGTTGTTTATCCCAGAGAAACCTTACTGCTTTTTACAACTACCTGAAAGGAGCTTGTAGTGAGGTGGGGGTCAGTTTCTTTTCCCAAGTAAGAAGTGATCAACAAGAGGAAGTGGCCTTCATTTGTGCTAGGGGAGGTTTAGATTGGATATTAGGAAAAATTTCTTCACTGAAACACTTGTCAAGCATTGGTATAGGCTGCCCAGGGAAGTGGTTGCATCCTCATTCCTGGAGGTATTCAAGAAACAAGTAGCAATGGCATTTCAGGACATGTTTTTATGGTGGGTGTGTCAGTGCAGGGTTAATGGTTCAACTTGATGATCTACGGGGTTTTTTTCCAGCATAAATGGTTCTATAATTCTATGAATTTACAATCAATGGGGAGAGGTAGGTGCCTCCAGAAGTTTAAATTGAGATATGTCAAAATGATATTTGTGATGTGCAGCTGATGTCAATAATGTGAGGATGTGACTTGATATGCTGATCCACCAGGTGCCCAGATGAGAGCCCTGGTCCCTCCAATAGTTACCTTCCAATTCATGCATTTGACACTT
This sequence comes from Molothrus ater, assembly GCF_012460135.2. NCBI lineage: Eukaryota > Metazoa > Chordata > Aves > Passeriformes > Icteridae > Molothrus > Molothrus ater. The sequence goes on along the minus strand of NC_050479.2, from coordinate 52,206,725 downwards.
GTTCCTATAAAATATAGGAACTGAAAAAGCAACAGTGAATTATCAGATTTCAGTCTAACATGGAGCCAAAGCACATCTGGGACACAAACTCAAACATGCACAGGGTATAAGAGGTTCTCCCTCTGTAGCTGAAATTTAATTACAGGTTTAGACACTGAAATATCTTTCCTACTCACATGCTTCTAACTCTGACTCCTATAAATGTTTCATACATGATTGATTTGAAATAGAAAGCTAAGTTTAAATGCCAAAAATAAAGACAATATATCCATCTTAAGAGAAATTCATGTCAAAAAATATTTTGGAAGCTATGAGTTGCCAATTTTGTCAAGTTAAACTTTTCTTTATACATACCTCATGTAAATTTCTGATTTTGCTTTTATCATCTTTTGGAAGTAGGAAGGTAAGATGTTCCTTTTTCTTTGTATTAACTCTTATTATATTGACTTTTTAAAATGCTTGACCTTTACTACTGCAACTACTCCAGTTTTGTATTTACATTTCTGTGGGTAATAAGCAGACATCACATCCTCATATATCTGAAGGTAAGCATAAACTGCTGTTTGGTTTGAAAATAAAGGGGAAAAAAAAAAGAAGAAATCCTTTTAGCTTCTATACCCTCAGGCTTTAGAAATCAGAATTAACGAAGCTTTTACCCATTCAAGAAATGCCTAGTGCCTCACAAACTGAAAGGATGTCAATTAAGTGCTCATATGCCTCTAGTAACCATATTAAACTGAGAAAGGAAAAATAATCTTTACAGAAAATGTATACTTTCCTTTTTTTAACATCCACCCTTGGCTACAGCATATCTTGATGGAACTCTATTTACACAAATGTATTATATGAATACAAATTTGATCATCCTAGAATGCAGAGTAGAAGTGTGGTAAAAGGTCATGCAGAATTGCCTACCAAGAAATACAGCTTTAGGAGTTGGACACAAGGCTCCTCCATGACCTTTCCTTCCTGTTTCCGTTTCATGATCCAGCTGTATGGATATAGGAGTACCCAGCTGCATGCCTCCTTGATAAGACAGAAGTATGTCTCTCAAGGCTCAGGTGGGTGTCAGAACATTGCAGGACTCTGGACACCCTTGGCCATTGTGAATTACAGCAGCTGTGTATGACATGAGTTACCTTTCCTCATGCTTTGGATATGAGAACAGTATTAGCCTTGAATATTTTTTGCAGTTTTGGTCAGCACCATATAAGAAAGATACGAAGTCATCAGAGTGTCCAAAGGAGGACAATGAGGATGGTGGAGGGGCTGGAGGGGGAGCAGTATGAGGAGTGGCTGAGGTCACTTTGTCTGTTCAGCCTGGAGAAGAGGAGACTGAGGGGACACCTTATTGCAGTCTGCAACTTTCTCGTGAGGGCAAGGGGAGGGGCAGGCACTGAACACAAGGGAATGGCCTGAAGCTGTATTAGGGGAAGTTTAGGTTGGATATTAGAAAAAGGTGCCTGGGCACTGGAACAGACTGCCCAGGGAAGCGTTCACAACACCAAGCCTGACAAAGTTCAAGAATCATTTGGACAGCGCTCTCCGGCACATGGTGTGACTCTAGGGGATGCCATGTGCAGGGCCAAGAGTTGGGCTTACTGATCATTGTGGGTACCTTCCAACTCAACATATTCTCTCGGGAGTTTTAAAGCTTGACCTGGCAAGACTAACTGCAAATTTTCATTATCCCATCTTAAGTTTTCTTAGGATGCACTCCAGGCTTAACTTTACTCATAAATTCAGATCCATCAAATTATAAACAGTTTTAAGGCTAAGATAACAGAAGTCTTTTTTTTTTAATGAAATACTTTATAAGATTTTAAAATTCAAACAGCTATCTCAGCTATTTGAATAGTGAAGATCAAAAACCTGTATCCATGCTGCTTTTTTAATTAAAATTTTACCCAAAGGAAAACAGTATTCAACATTATGCCAGTTTCCTCTCTCCAGAAATTGTATAGTGAATTGTTTGCACATACCATAAGGTGCCCCAGCGTCTTGGGTTTTCATATGGTAACTGACTGATCTCTTTTTCCTGCTGTTATGCTTTTGACCTGAATTAATTGATATTAGTAATAGCATTCAGACTGTACTGATTACCTAAACAGGTAGCAAAAACAAAAATGTGCAGGACAAGGTCATAATGTGCATTCACTTGCAGACAATGTGTCATTGGTTTAATGTCACTCAGGGAGAAAACTCACTGGATTCTAAAATACGAAAGCTATTTCGGAGAACACTAAAACTCTAATTTTTATCTATGAGTGCAACATTAAACCAAATGTAGTTTAAGATTAGCAATAGCTATGCAAACAAAGCAGTTTTAAGCTTGAAAAGCCTAAATAACTCTTTTTTAATGTCTCTATTTGACATAAAACATATCTAAGAGTGTCCAGATAATCTTCATTTCAAAGCACAAAAAGGTTGAAGAAATGAAACTAGCAGGAAACGGGAGATTTTGTTTAAAAAATGTCTCATTGCACATATGTTCCTTAAAATCATTCAATTTATGACAAACGTAAAAATATTTGAAACTGTCCTTAGAGGTATTGCAAAAAGCATGATACTGGCTAAATCTCAGTCTGCCATTTTTATTATAATGTTAAACATTTGTTTCTTCACATAATTTAAATACTTTATCTGTTTCTCTCTGAAGTCTGTGTTTTCAACATAAATAATGGAAAAGTTCTACCAAAGACACTTCTAGAATGATCGCTGAGTTGGTAGCAAGAAGATGATTATGGGACTGAAATATAAGACAAATAAACAATGAGAAAAGAAAGTGCAGAGTAGAAATGAAAAATTAAGGTGAAAAGAGAGCAAATAAATGGGACCTCCAAAAAAGGAGAAAGCTAAAAAGAATTAGAAAAAATATTGAAGACCATATCAATTAATAAATACTAAGAATGATATTTTGTCGTGAAACAGAAAGATGCTATAGCTGTTTAAATAGCCCCCTGTTCCTCATTTCTTTCTGTTGCCTCATCTTTATCATATGTTTTGGCTTCTATTTTTCCTTAAGCATCCACAGAAGACTTCCTTTTCTGTCTATATTAATTGTTACATTAATTTTTTACACCTGCTGTCCTTCCTCCTTTGTTATTTCTCTATATTTCTATCATTTTCTACTCTAAATTTCTTCATGTGACCTGCAATACAATTTACCTTTTCATAGCAACATAATTTATCTTTTTCATATAATTTTACATCTTAAGTGCTTGACTTTATTAAGTTGGAACTCCAAAGAAATACAGGCATTATTATAAAAGTCTTTAAAATAATAATCATAATGACATTTGTATTTTTCCAGATGTCTAATTTCTTAATTTGCCTCAAATGACTATGGTAGATGTTCTCTAAATCCTACCTCTCTTAATGAATTATTCTACAATTAGAATCTCTAAACATTTACATTAAAAACTGGATGTTGGAAAAACATGGATTTTAAGACTCACAGAAACTGTTGGCCACTTATCAAAGAAGCTGCAACAGGAATTTTTTAACTTTTATTACAAATGGCTTTATATTCATAGGGAAAAAAAATCACAAATCAGTTTAAAAGGAAGAGAAAAAGCCTGTTTATCTTGGTTTCCTTTTCTTTCCTTATACTTTAACAGGAACCTAACTGGTGGGGGCCCAAATCCCCTGGAAAACAAATCCAGACCCAATTTCAGAAGAAATAGGAGCAAATGTGCAGTGCAATGCTGGAAGTCTCTAATGCTGTATTAATAGTTACAGAGTGGGTGAGTTACTTACAGTTACTTACTGCACCACATATCACTACACTAATTACTGTTCAGATAGATGGTATTATTGCACACAGGATCTTTCACTTATTGAATCCATAAATAAATAGACATGCCTAGGGCACACCAAAGTAAACTCTGACATCCTAATAAAACTAGCAGAAGAAAATAACACTTGACATTTAAATTGCCTTGAAAGATCTGATTAAACCAAAACACATATAAAAAGACCCCAAATCTTAAGAAAGGAACTTCAGTGTACACTTCTTTGTCACTGGAAGACACAAATATTTATCATTCTTTTTTACATGGTTACAGAAAGAAGAAGAATAAAAACCAGACTGGTTTCCTCGGAAAATTAAGTGATGACGGTATTTGAGACAAAGATCTATGCCTGCTGTCACCAGGGAGGATGCAACTTGGGGATAAACACATGAAAGCAATATTTCATTACAATATTCTTATCTTTTTACAGAACTTTTGCTGCTGAACAGCTATTCCATTAAGGCAAACATCATTTTGTCCTCTCATGGTGATCTAGAAAAGTCTGAACAAAACTAGAATTTGGGGGAGTTCTGAAAATAATTTTGCAGTTTTACCATAACTACAATGGTCTGTGACTGGATAATTTGGGTTCCAGTGGAAAGACTGATAGGTACAAATTCATCAGTGTAACAACAAAAGGAGTTTGTAAGCCTGGATGAAGGTAGGTCCTGCTCCCTCTCATAGCTGATAACAACTGCTAAGATGAAATGTATAGAAGTACCATTATCAAAGGGCAAATTGCACACAAAGTTCAGCCAAAATTTAAAGATATGTAGGTCTACTTAAAAGATTGGGATTGCATTGATATAATCTATATGTGGACATTGGAGCTAACAGAACTAATCTACAAATAAGGATTCAGTTCCTTGGATTCACTCTGACTCACTGACTCACTTGTGCACTGCTAATGGCCTGGCTCTGTGTAGCAGAAAAACAGCAACAGTCCAAGTTAGAGTCAGTTTGCTCCCAGTTGAGTAAGGAGATGAAGAGGTCATATGTTAGAGCTTGATTTGCTTGTCTCTTTATTAAAGTAAAAAAAAAAAAATCTCATGGTTTGTTGTTGTGTGGTTTTTGGGGTTTTTTTCTTTTGTTTTTTTGGAGGGGTGTGGGGAGAGGCGGTCAGGTCAGGACACTGCTATGTTGCTGTTGGAGGAAGATTTTTGAAATATAAAATACTTAGATAGTAGAAAAGTGGTGTTAGCACGTTTACAAACTGTATAGACACATGTTCCAAGACTGAGCAAAGTTACACAATGTTATCTGTAGAGTGGAAAAAGAGAAGATTCTGTATACAAAAAGATATTGTGTTTTTATATACACCATACACCTTAAGAGCTGCCCACACAGAATTGTCTAACTGATGTTTTGCTATAAATTTTAGTTGAAAATAGGCATCCAAAGGATAAAATATATGCATAATTTGTTGTGTTGAGATTCTACACATCCAAAATATGCATTAAAAATATTTTTTTTCCCCTGATCAAAGATATTTGTCTACATGACTGTGGTTTTTTTTCAGGCAGAATTACTGGATTGACCCATTTGCACTTTAAAGGATACTCGCTTTCTCTGAAATTACAGGAATTGTCAAAGGCAAAATTTGTAGCACTCCCAGTACACTGCAAACAGTATAGTGACTCCATAGAAACATTCTTACTCCAGGACATCTTAAGATTTATGAAGACTTATTTTTTAATTACCAGGGTGAATTTTGAACATAGTGTATGACGTTGGTCAGGCAAGTCCTGTCAACATCAATGGAAGCAAAAGATCTTAGCATAGCTTTGAAATTTTACCTCTAACTAATATCAAAAGAGCTTTATTCCCGAGTGATCAGATAGTGCATAGCATTTATAAGACCAGATTATTTGAAATATTCTTTCTTAATCAAAGTTTTAATCATGTATTTCTTGCACTAGAACAATTATAAGATTTTGCTTATAAACAGCTTGGAGCCATTTAGCTCCTTTCCATGTATCTTCTTCTCTTTTTCCAAGATAAGGAATGTAATAAGCCTTGCGTAATGTTTTACTAATTATTATCTGGAAAAGCAGGAAGAGGGAAATTTGTCAGACAATGACAAAAGCAGTTCTACTGGAGGTATATGTGAAAACATTTCTAAGTATAATATGTTTGGAAAAGGTAAGGGTAGAATAAAATCTTATTTTTAAATATGTTTAAGTTACTATACCTTTTTAGGAAATTATTTTTAATATTTAGCTAAGATGACCTCTCTACAAGGGGGTGTTAACTTCAGATGACATTGAAAATAACTTTTGAAGGAAATTTTGAATGTCCACCCTGAAAATTCAGTTTTTCTTAGGCATTTTGGTTTAGACAAATTAATCTGGACTCAAATTTGTGGCATATATAGATTAACTAATATACTATCTGCTAATGACCAGTCAATTTTGGTTTAATGATTGAGATCTAAGAGAATTTTTTTTCATGGGCATGTGGTAAAGTATTATTCCACTAGTATTTCAGTACTAACGTTAAACATGAATGAAGGAATTCCTTTTAAGGAATTCCTTTTAATACATTAAAATATTTCTTGGCATTTCTGAAAACGATGTGTTCAAAGATGGAGTTATCAATTTCTCCAGGTAAGGGTGCAAAAATATACGTAAATGTTCTGTGGGAAAATAATCAGGACAGGGAAGCTCTACTACTTTGAAGAAACTTGGAATAATTTTTTCCAACTCAGTTATAATAAAATATGTCTCAGTTGTGTGCTCTTAGCAGGAGACATGATTCATAGTTAATGGTTGCTGACAAGAGGCAACCTGCTGCAATCACATATAAGCATTCTCCCGAATTCGCTTGAAGATAGTTAGATTCTTTCCTTTGATTTTGACAGGCTTTGAATCAAGACTATGCAGATAAAATAATACAATAATGCACAAATTTCACTTAGTTATGCTTTGTCAATATTTTGTTTTATACAGGTAGCCTATACATATAATATGTAGTTTTAGTTCCTTATTACCTAAGGGAAAACCTTGGCAAAAAATCAAACCACCCACAACAAACAGGCAAAACCAAAAATTCCTAAATAATTAGGTCACTCAAAACTTTATAAATGTCATAAATTACTTAATTTGCCTGAAATGAAATCAAGCAGAACCAGTTCTGGCTTCCTGACACTGATTGTGTTAAGGAGCCAAATTTTCATAGGGATGAACTGTTTATGATACTCTCAGACAAAGCTTTAAGCATTAACACAATCCCACTTAACTACAGGACTATGTGTCATCTTCCCTTTGATGGATTTGGATTTAGATCACACTCAATATACCTTTTACGTAAATTTTATAAAGGAAAACTCTTTTCTATTTGTGATTAATTCCTTTTGTTTTTATATCAAGCCACATACTTCTTCCTACTTTTCAACTATTTCATAATTTCATAATTTGCCTTATTCTTCAAGTAGTGAAATTGAGGTAGTGAAATTGAGGAAAATACAATATCTATAAATTTGGGCCAGCATTTTTTCTTGGCATGTGGTTGTTTGGTTTTGGCTTGTTTTTTTTATTTTTACAATTAACATTAATTATACATTAGAGTATAGAGTTTGATAGTAGCAACATCCATCCATCCATCCATCCATCCATCCATCCATCCATCCATCCATCCATCCATCCATCCATCCATCCGTATCCATCCATCCATCCACCTTCCATCCTTTCTCATGTGCACACACACTCACATACGAGCACATACATATTTTTTTTACACTGCACAGCATGCACAGAACAATATATTCTATTTATTTTGTACATTTTACATATATACACTTGTATCAGCTGCATGGGGCCTCTGTGCAGAGCGCTGGGGCTGCCCTGTGTAGGACCCACTGAAGGACATGGCTGGGCTCCAAAGCAAAAGAGGGTGATCCCCTAGGGTAAACGGGCTTAAGGCAGGAGAAAAGACCACACAGAGGAGAGAAGAGTGAGAAATGAAAAAAAGAGTGAGAAATGAGAAAAAAGTGTGAGAAGAGAGAAAATTATTGTCAATTTAAATTGATTTGGATTGTGAGAAACTAAGCCAAAAACTGCAAGCATTTACATGAGCAAAAGATTACTTGGGGGACATTGCAGAAGTTAAATAGCTGGAAATATACTTTTTCAAGGACAATTATTCCAAAAATCTATATACTTCACCTCAGATTAGTTAACTATATGTTACAGTAACTGTATTGATTTTAAAGGAGAATAAAGAAAATTTCTGAAAAAAATTTACCATAATATCTTCTGTATCATGTGCCTCTTCTACAGAGAGTGAGAAAAGTTATACAGCCTGATGTCCACTTCAGTCTGAAAAACTAAGTTTAGAATTCATGTAGTTTCTCATGCACTGATATGAAGTGAAATAACCCGTTGGAATGACAGATGCATTCTATCTTCATATTTCCACTTACAGAAATTTTCAGCGTAACAAAATTCCTTAACTAGTTCCAACTTCTGCCTGTGATAATTTAGTTGTTAAAACTGTAAAGACAAGTAACAGTTTTCTTTCACTGCTGTACATTTCCAAACAAATAATAGGAAAAATCATTACACGTCAGCAGAACATTTATAGACAAACAAAAATCTGAAAATAACTAAGGTCATGATATTTTTTCCCCATCATACATACTGTTAAATATGTGCAAAAAGAATCCAAACACCTAAAAATTAACTCCACTCAGTCTGGATTAGTTGTAATTTTATGTAAATAAATATTATAGAGCAAGGTCTCCTAATCATTCAATTACTATGAGGATATTCCTATCAATAAGGAATGTCATCGTTATTCACTTCATCTCTCTTAATAAGTGTAGATTAACCAAAATAACTAAAAGAATTAACTTTTTAAATTATTCATTTATTATTCACTCATTATTCAAAAATAATCCATTTAACTTGATGTACTGAGCATGATCTCTTAGTTTGTTCTATGTGTCATATGGGTTTTTTTTTTGACTGGGAGGTGTTTTTTTTGTTTAATTGACTATTTTCACAGAGTAAATAGAACATGTCTGAAACCTGCTACATTTCTTTGTGGTGAATAAGTTTATTTCAAGCAACTCTAAACTTGAGTGTTTCTTTCATGTTCTTCTTGCCAGGAAATTAAGCTCTGAAGTAAGCAACACCTTCCCATAGCTCTGGCCATGCTATGCATAAGCAAATACCCAATTTGAATTGGAGGGGGGGGGGAAAGATAAGATGTTTTGAAACAACAGATAATCAATGCAGGAGTCTTCAATTCTCTCTGGGCTGTATAACATTGCAATATATTATCAGCCTCACTTAGCTATTTATTCTTCCCCAGAGTACCCAAACTCATGATTAATTTAGAAGTACTGTAAGAGTTACAGTTACCAAAATAACATGTGTTTAATATCTGACTTAACCACTTTAAGGTTGCTCCAAGAGATGTGAATGTAAAAGAAAATTAATCACATATAAAGATTTAAAACAAATCAGGGGTTTTTTAACTTTCTCTGAAAACTGTGATGAAAAAAAGGTTAAAGATATGTCTAGAGAGTCTCTTATATTTTATTTTTACAAAGAAATAAAGGTGGATTCAGGTTACCAACGTTAGAATGAACATAGCCATCATATACTTCTCCCTATAGCCAGTGGAAGGAAGTTAACATTAAGATTCTAAGGATGTTAAGGCAAGATAAGGCATCCTGAAAAGGACCATTTTCTCAAACTATTACAGAGGAGCCGTTGGCAGGACTCTGTTCCTAAGTAGATGTCAATCTTTGGTTTTACGCAGAATTTAGCTCATTAGCAGGTAAGAATTTCAGGCAACTCGGCTTAAATTTTTCTCTTAAAACTTTCTAAGAGAAATTTACAAATGGCCAATCCAAATCAAAATTCAGAAGACAAAGCAATAAAAAAAATCTCTTTTTGTAGAGCAATACTTGGAAATACTTCCACCTTTACTGGAATAGATGGAATAACACAGGAATATGAGATAATTTAATTTAATTATAAATTAGTGAGGTGTAGCCTGAGTACAGCTCACTTCAGTCATTCCTAAAATCTTATGCTGATGTTCCTATTGTGGAAGACAATGACCAATGCGAAGTTTACTGGCCTCCTCCTGGGCTATAAGTGCAAAACAGTAGTCTACTTTCTCCAGAAGGTTTTGCTTACTTAATCAAGATGTAGTAAAGCCTTTTTAGTTTATGTTCCAGATTGTTCATGTATATTATCTGAAATTACTTTATTCTATGTGAAACCTTTCATGTAGAAACCCCCAACCAATTGATAATAAATATCAATCACATTACTAAAAAGAACAGCTTTGAAATTCTTCACTAATATTTAATAATGATGATACTTCTGAAAATTTAGCAGAAAAATTACATTGATTTCTCCAGCCATGTCCTGATTTAGACAAACAAATATAAAAATAGAATATCTATCCAAAGCACACATCTTCCTTTGAAGTCTTTTGCTGCTAAATCAGATCAGAACAGAAAGGTCCTAGCAGCCAATCTCAACAAATTTATTTGTGTTTCATTAATATGAATCCCATGATTAGTGCCCTTAGTCTCCGTTCTGCTGCAGCTCAAGCAAACAAAAGAGAGCAGAAAGTCTGGCCTTTGTAAAAGTTGTAGTGCTGAGCCTCTTCATTCATAGGCAAATATAACATTTCATAAATTATTGTGCCAAAACAAATAAATGGTTGTTGATGTGAAAAAACGCCTAAACAAATAGAAGAGAGAAAAAGGGATGACTCACTTGCCTCATTTCCTGTATCCCTTATCTAAATGTCTATGCCTAAGATAATAGTTCAGTTTTTCTTTATAGTGAATGGACAGAAATAAGAGTTTTTAATGTGATTTCATTATGCTTTGCTTGAATGACTATAGATATCTATAGTTTGTTTAGACAAATGTCATTCAAGATATCTGCAAACTGGTGGATTAGAAATATGAAGTAATAGTGAACAAAATCAGAAATCATTCATTAGATAATCTAGCTAACACTTTGTCAAAGCACTTAGGATGATTATTCAAAAATACATTAAATGTACAACAAATGGACTTGGTAAGCTTTAGGATGTTTTGTATTTTATTGTTTGCCTTGGTATGAAAGTCAAAACATGCTATACATAAAATGGAAATGAATTCCACTGAATACTGAAACCTTATCGATAATAATTTTGGATTAGTTATTATTTTTCCCAGTATTGGTTCCTTTATATTTTTTCATAAGCAAACCTACTCACCTGAAAGCATGATTTGAATGATGAGAGAAAAGACAAAAAAAGGAGAAAGTTTTGGAGAAAGTCTTAGTTTTAATAGACTTCTGTTTGTGTTGCTGTGTGTCTTGTTAGTGCACTGAAGACTCAGGTGGGATATTTGGGAACAGACAGCAGCAGTCACAAATGGGCAATTGCTTTGAGTCATTAACCAGTAACATTTCAGTCTCTCACAATGGGATATCTATTTTAGAAAAATCTTGGGTCCTTAATCCCCAAAACAGACTTCTCTTTCTCAGATAATTTCCATTGCATATTTTAGAACTGTGATAATTTTCATAATTATTTAATATATCTCAGACTTTAAATGGGTCTCCTTGTAGTTATAGGACTATTATTCCTGCTTGGACAAATACCTTCAGACTCAATATCATTATTAAAAGGAACAATGTTGTGTAAAAACACCTTATTTGAATAGTTAAAGAAATATAGACTGAAGAAATATTTTAACATGGACTTTGAAAAGAAGATATTTGAGTGACTTACAGAGAAGCATAACAGTTTTTTTTTGCAAAAATGCAGAAACCACTGTTACATAGGGTCAAAGCTCTGGAATATATTTGTCCAAATGGTAAATGATTTCTCTTCCCTGAGCCAAAACACACCTATACCACATGGGCCTGTATTTCAACTGATGTTTTGCTGCAGCCTGAATAGCTGCTAGTAAAGTCCAGGGTAAGGAACCACAAAGGGCCTTTGCATGGTATCCACAGATGTTTATTTCAGCCACCCAGTAAGATGTCCAGGTCCAAGACACCCACATGAGGAGGGTCCAGTTTTCTCTCTACCCAATGGTGGGGGGTAACCCTGGTCTCAGGGCAGTACAAGGATAAGAGCCAGTCAGGGAACAGGGGGGGAGTGACTCAGGGACATGGGAACAGACATAGGAACAGGGGAAGGAGCCAATGGGGTCTCAACAGCTTTTTGTCTCCCTAGACTAGGGGATGCCCCCCATGGCCTCCACAGTGTTTCAAACATGAATCAGGTTCATATAAATAAATGACAGCTTTGTGGTAGACCTAGAAAAGAAGCTTTACATATTCTCTCCTGTACCTAATGTGACAGGTTTTGGCAAGGAGCGTATCTATTTAGTTCATGGGAGATATAGCTGGAGATATATAGCGGGAGATATTCAGCCTTTTAATATTCTGAAAACTCTCATAGTAAACCTAATTAAATATTACAACTGTTTACCAAGTGACACATAAGACCTCCTTACAGACTCTGATATAGTTTGACAGCTTCAAAAAATTCTTTAAAAACTCCAACTCCAGACAGTTTTACATTTTCTGTTATGTTGGCCATAAAGTGTTCTAGTCATGTATGTTCCCTTCCATAGATCTGTGAAATATAAATACCATTTAACTGTTTTAATCTCAAAGATTTATGTAATGATAGATATAATAATCACATCTCATCCATCCTGGATTTTTCTTTATATACTTTTCGCCCTCACAGTATTTTGTTGATATATTCTCAGATTTAGGGATTATGCTGTCTGTCTTTGAACAACTGGATTTGGACCACAGCAAAACAAGAACTGAATCAATGATGGGAATTACAATTTTTTTTAATTTGTTCTTAAGGGGATTATTTAGGTTACTTGATCAACTTCCTTGCAGCCAGGTGGCATGGAAGAGGTTATGCATACATTAAGAAACTAAATGTGCCTCTGATCAGCCTCCAATACAGAGACAGGTCCACACTGCTGAACTCTCTTCACCAGTAAAGAGCAGTCAAAGGCAAATTGCCTCCTGACGATGATCTCAAGCCATGGAAACTCCCAGGTAAAGCCTGGGAATTGTGTAAGAGATTGGTAAATATCCTGGAGAAAAATCTGAACTTCAAGCTACTCTAGCAGTTTGACAAGGGTAGGCAACAACACTTTTGTGCTGGTGCTCAGAAACCATTAAATTTGTTACAATGGATTTGTTACAATGGGTGCAGTTTCACTGTCTTCTGCTTCTTCTGTGGTAATTCATTTTTTGAACAAGTAAATATTCTAAAACAAATCACAAAGTCCCACATAAATATAGCTGAGTAAAATGTAATGTTCTCTGATAGATAAAGACATCAGTGTAGACCCGATAATCCCGTTTTGGCATTAACCATTATGGAACTGGTTTTTCAAGAATTAATCATCACACTTTACTGCTTTCTGTCACATGTTCAAAGAACAAAGAGAAATGCATTAAAATGCTGAGTCTCAGTTTACCCTTTCTAAGACAATACTTCCTGACCTCACAAAAGCGCTGTGATGTTCATGCTCTGGCTTTTCAGAATTGTAAAAACAAGAGCTTCAAATTAGTGGTATAGCTGGTCATTTGAATGCAAATTCACAAGAACTACATACTCAAAACCTGTCTACAACATTGCTTATCTGCCTTTATTGAGATGACTTTGACACCACTGGTCTTTATATTTGATGAGGCATGCTTCTGTTTAGGAATTCTAAAATGATGAGAAAAAAATACAAGCTAAAAATTCAGGACAAATGCTTATAGCCTTTCATGGGTCAGTGCTACATATCAAATCAGTGAAATGTTTGCTGAAAACCCATAGTAAATGGCAAATCAATTCACCAATCTCTTCAGCAATGTTTTCATCCCAAGCCTATGCAGCCAAGTGATTAGGTACATACTCATTATTTTATGCCTATCATTTCAAGGAGTCAATGAGTGATGTCTCTTGATAATTTGAGAACACAAAAATAAAACCTTAGCCCAAGTCATTCATCTCTGGCAAAAAAATTATGACTTGGCTGAAAAATCCAGAGAGCAGCTTAACAGGTTGAGAAAGACCATAATGAATTAGATGATGCAGCTTCTACAATATTAAGACTAATATTTAGATAAAAGTTACTTAAATTTCTTCACAGTATGCTCTGTGAAAAAATTAATTTGAGAACTTCTGAAAAATCTCAATATTACCTAAGCAAACAAAATGCTTTTAACGTGTACATGATAAACAAGCTAGGTTAAGTCTTAAACTGCATATATGGATGAATTGTCACTGCAATGCATTTTGATAATATCTAGTAACAATTACATGGAAATTAATTATGTCTGAAATATCTAGGACTGTAAAGGACCTCCTAGGTAATGCAATTTATTATTGCATGGCAATCCATCCTAGTGTCTTACAAGATACTTCTACTAAACATCAAATACTTACAACTGACTAGCTTAATTTATTTACAAAGTTTTTTCATTATTAAGCAGTTCCAAAATAATTTTTAAATGAATAATAAAGCCTTTTTTTCTATCTAAAATCTGTTCTTAATCAATTTAAATGCATTTGTTGCAACAGAATTTCATCGTCTATTATTTTCCAGAGAAACTTGTCATCTACTGTTCAGAGTGGATGGCTGAGCCATACTCCATGTTTACATCACAGACGCTACAGAACTTAAAGGGAGGTGGTTGTTCATATATTCTTTCAGCTCCCTGAGGACTACATTTTGAATCAAGCTCTTATCTGCAATGTCTGCATTCCTTTGCAATCTAAACCTAAATCTAAATCTAAAACCTAAATCTAAGTGCCAAGGTTCTTTTCAGCTCACCTAGCATATTGTGTCCTACAGGTCTGGAATTGCTCATAAACCAGTCTTCAATCTGCTAGTCCTCTCTGAAGCTGCTCTAGTTTGGCATCCTCTTTTCCCTAGCATGGAAACCCTATGGAGCTCTCCAGAGAGATTTTTAACAATGTCTTGATAAAGGTCTCACACAATTCCCATGTATCCTTTCACTGAAAAGATGAGGCCCATTTATTTTGTAGCCAATTCAATGATCTGGTTGAAAAAGATGGAGTTTTCACCAGAAGGGCTTGTAATAGTGTGCACAGATGTCAAGAAGGGTATACATTTCTCCCAGAACTGCTCCCGGACTGAAGGATACTAAAAGAATCAAAAAGCAAGCTAAGTAAGAAATTATCCAAATGTGGGTGGGTTAGTAGGATATATGTAGGATGACAATTATTATTTTTTTTAAATCAAATATTACAGAACAGGTTGTCCAAAGAGGTTGTGGAGTCTCCTCTAGTTATTCAAAAGCTGCCTGGAAACTATCCTTAGTAACATGCTTTAGAAGCCCCAGCTTAAGCAGGGAGGTTAGATGAGATGACACCCTATGGTCATTTCCAGCCTTACTTATTCTTTGATTTGTGATTATCTCATGAGACTTTCATGTAAAATGAAGGACAGTGAATGTATGTATTATGTTTGCATTTTGCCAGTGTCTTGTGCACCCATCAGTAATAAAGAAAAGTTGCTTATTCTCCTACAGAGCGAAGATTTTGTTTGTCTATTTTGTCTCTGTATTTCATCTCTCCGTGTAAGATTTATTTAGCCTCTGTTGAAATAGGGGGGTTTACCCTGGCTGGCAGCTAAACACCCACCAGCCATTTTCTTACTCCCTGCCCTGTCACAGGATGGGGGAGAAAAACAGAGGAACAAAAGGCAGAAAAACTCATTGGTCATGATTTAATACGTGAAGAAAAGGGGAAAAGAATCACAACAAACAAACAATGCAAAGGCAATGTTTACCACCTACTACTAGAAAACAGTGGCCTAATAGTCCTCAGCAGTGACTACTTTGGAAAAACTGTGCCCCAGCTCAGGTTTTGTTGCTGAATATCATGTCATATGGCATATTATATGTTATATGGAAGAGCCCTTTGTTAAATTTGTCCCAATTGTCTTATCTCCCATCTCCATCTTCTACCTGGACTACTAACTGGGGGGGACAGAGTGAGAAACAAAGTAGGTCTTGATGCTGTGCCAGCACTTTTCAGCAGTAGCTAAAACATCAGTGTGTTATCAACACTTTTAGTCAGAAATTAAAACACAGCACCATACAGACTGCTATACAAAAGTTAACTCTACCTCAGCCAGAGACACTACAGGGGAAAATTTTGTTTTGTCATCCATAATGTTCATTTTCTATTCATAATCTATAATTCCTCTCAAAATTTCACTATTAGTAGCATCATATTTTTATAGCGTTCATAGCAAATTTTTTATTCTATCCTTAGTATATTTAATTTGTTTCTGTGCTGCTCACTGAAATTAAGTTATTTTTCCTATTGGTTACCTGCAACTTTTCCTGAGAAAAAGCATTCTTCTGCCTTGTAGATTTCACCAGAGCTTCCAGTTCCTTCTATTCTTCAGGACTTTTCTTATGAGAGTAGTCATTCCAAGTGGTAGTAGCCCAAGCCCATTTTGCTTTCTGTTAGCTCCCTCTTCCTACTAGCCATCATCTATTAAAAAAAAATTCTCCATTAGGTAATAAACCCAAACACTTCATTACTGCAATGTATTTTCTAAAGAGAGAGAGACAACATGTAAGTAGTGTGCAAGTCCACAAAACTTCCTCTCTTTTCTCTAAAAAAGGAGTGGTGAAGTGGTGAACTAGAACTTATAATAAATATAAACCAGAGAGAGTCAGATGAAACTGGTATGAAAGTTGTGAAGTTCTTTTTCAAAAGTCTGAATTTTGTGAGTATTTTAAAAAACATTTTTTCCTAGAAGAGTTTAATTTAATGATCAAAGTCAGCTAGAGAATACTGTATACAAATAAAGTCCCTATCTGAATTTTTAAGCCATAGTAAATTTTTCTTTCACTTTTCCCCTTTGAATTCTGGATCTATATTCTCTCATTCTCTTTTAACAGTCATGCACAACTCCTGCTATTTCATCTTGGTCTGTAATATTTTGGCTTACACAGGTTTCTTTTGGGCTTACATTTTTGTGTAGTTGTCTTCTTTCCCACCTCTAAAGATAAGATCATTCTTATCTCAGTTACAAAACCTTCTGTCTGCTGTTCAGTTTTCTCATTTCAGATGTAGTAGGTTGTCTTGTTCTCCACAGTTTTAATCCTTGCGACCAACACTGTAGTAACTTGGCATCTGCTTGCTTTGTGCAGAAAGTTTAATCTCTCTTTCAGCTTTGAAGTTCTGAACAGTCCTGATCTTGCTCACACTTCTGCACTTATTCACCTCTGGATATTTTTGCTTCATGCAGACAGCTTTCTTAAATCTTTCTAGTCAATTCTCCACATAGTGTCTGCATGCCTTTTGTGTCTCCTCCCTTAGATGTGGGAGAGAAACTATCTTTTAATGAGCCAATTTACTAGTTCTTTTCATTCACTTTTCTTTCCAGTTAGGAAAAAAAAGATAAAACATTTTGATAGGAAAAAACCCAGTTTTCATGTTTAAAATATAATTTAATATAATTTATAAACAAAAGCATTTTTTAATCCTCTACTACAATTCAATTACAGAAATTAGGTTAAACAAACTGCAATAACCTAAATGAGAAAGGACTGTCTATAAAAAACAAGGTTGCTGGGAAGGTTTAGATGCACAAGACTACTTAAAACCCTAGCTGCCACATAATTCTCAGTAAGGTTTTTACAAAATATAGCATATAATTCTAGAATGTAGAAGTTAATCCAAGCTCTTGAATCTGAGTACCATCAATTCTCTTTAAGGTTAAGATTTTAGAAAATGCAATCTCTTACATAAAAGAAAAAGAAAGAAAAAGAAAAAAGGAAAAAAGAAAGAAAAAGAAAAAGAAAAAGAAAAAGAAAAAGAAAAAGAAAAAGAAAAAGAAAAAGAAAAAGAAAAAGAAAAAGAAAAAGAAAAAGAAAAAGAAAAAGAAAAAGAAAAAGAAAAAGAAAAAGAAAAAGAAAAAGAAAAAGAAAAATTTAACACCTAGGCACACTTCCCCAGTCTATGTGGTTGAAACTTTTGAACCTGTGACTCAAAAAGCAAGTCCTGGTGTGAGAAAGACATAGTCACAATTTCTTCTGGAAATCTTCAATCAGTTGAATGTTTTCCTTATGCCTAATCTCTACCGAATTGAGACATTAGGTACATCTTAAATTCCCTAAAGAATTAAAAAATTCCTGCAATAACCCTCAATGGTCACCTCCCCCACCTTTAACACAGTAAGTGTGCAGTAAAGCTGGATTCGGAAAGCAACTTCTAGTGGAATGTTTTCATTCTATAACTTTTTCTTTATCAAGAAGAACTTGACTTTATTAATTTTTTCTTTATCAAATTAATGCAATTAAATGAAAGCTGGGACATTCCAGAGCCAAGGACTGAGTATTCTTGTCTTCTGTCAAGAATGGCAGATTTCCATGAGCTTTAAAAATTTTGAAGCCCCTTAAATAGTTTCAACAAGGTCTCCGAATTTATATGTGATTAGCTTCAGGAGTAGGAAACACTGTTCTGAAAGAATGAAATTATTAAATTTTTTGGTAGAGAGATTAAGTACAGTAGAAGGAATATGAGACTGTCAAATCCATAAAGAGTAAAATAGCTTCATATGATGCAGGCAATCAAGCCTGAAGGATCCATGTTTTCCTCTGCATTATCTCCTAGATAATTTAGGCCACTCAGTATTTTGAAGCTTATAAATGAAGCTAAAGTTGTCCACTCAGTATTTTGAAGCTTATAAATGAAGTTTTAATGCCACACTAGCATATCTCCTGCATTTCATAGCTATTGAACATACTTTTGTTTTTTTTCATTTAGTATTTACTGTCATCAGTGTAGTAATCTCTCTGTTGAAATCTTTAATGAAAACTAAACATTGTCTCTAAAGGTTATCTTGGTCTGATACATAATTCTACATAAAACTGTGCCATTTGAAAGATTTTGTATTGTTTTTAGTTGTTCTCATGTTTTCAAAATGTTCTCTAGATGCAATAATTCATACTCGTAGATGCTTTTTGCCACATACAAGAAGTTCAGTATTAAAAACCCTAAGGTATTAATGTTTGACACTCCAAAAAGTACTATAATTGTGAGAGAAAATGTAATCTTTACTTCAGAAATGGAAACATTTAGGGGAAAAAAACTCATAGGAAGTTGCCAGTCATGATTTTAACATGCATGCAGGAAAAGGGAAGTCCAAAATATTAATGTGCCTCAGGAAGCAATGTGCAAGGGAAGTTATTTAGTGAAAAGAATATGCTGGTTATTCCTCATTACATTTTGGTTGCAATCCTGTTTAAACTTGAATAAGGTTGTTTTTCCTTTGTCCTCCATATTGTTTTTGATATGGCTGAAAATTTAATGAAGTTGGCACACTGTCAGAAACATAATTTGCTATTTTTATTACTCTGTCAATATTGTACATTAAGGTCCTCAACAGCCTTCTATAAAAGTAAAAGAAGTCTTTAAACAAGCAACGTAGCAATGCAAACAGGAAATGTCTAATGCATGTTTCTTAACACCATAGCCTAGATTAAAGCTTTTGAAGTTGTCTCTCTAATTAATTTGAAACTGTGATGAAAACAGAAAGTGCCTATAGATGTAAGGTTTCCAAGGCATTCTGATGAAAACTTTTCATGACAGAAGACCTTATTAGGTTTTGGCAAATGCTGTCTATAGTACTATGCATAGCAGCCCATAAAGAAGGCCTGGCTTCTACTCTGCCCCAGAAGGGATGGATTAAATCTAAACCTTTGGGTTTTGGACCCTCAGACTGCAAAACAAAGCTTCTATGGAGTAGGCAGAAAGATGTTTAAATCTTACTTTTATTTTCTCTTTGCAATGCTATTTTACATTTTATATATACAGGATTGGAAGTTAACTCTTTGGTCATCATGACTGCATTACTTAATAGAAAAGTTGGGACACCTCTAGTTTTGGCATAAGTAGTTACTATTTAGTCCTTTTTTCCAAATTCTTTTTTTTTTTTTTAATTGAGCTCTGAGTGTGAAATATGCTCCATAAAATCTCAACAGATCCTACAACAGCAGCAATGTAACCTTTTGCAACTACATATTTTTATACAGAAGTTACATCAACAAATAAATATGTCAAACTAAATATATGATGCAAAGTGTTACCTACTTTAAATATTGAAATATATTATCTCAATAAATCTGGCACAGAAAAGAGAGTAACTCCGCTGCAAATTGATCCAAATACTGAGTTTCACTTGAGAATAAATTAGTCTTCATTCTCTGTCAGAGAAAAATGGATGCATAAACAGATGACTATCCCCTCCTCCCCCCACCCCAAAACAGTCTGATCACAAATTGTCAAGTTTCTGTGTGTGATACTCCATGAAAAGAACTGGAACCAAGCCAATGGATTTGTTCATGTTTGTGTGTGTCTGTGGGCATGCATGCAGTGGTGGGGAGAGGAGTATGTGTGTGGGTGAGGGAAGAATTCTCTCTGGATTGTACTCATAACCTGAAAGTCCTTTTTCACTGCAGTTTTGGATCTGATTGCATAAAAAGGAAGCATTCAGAAACCTTCTAACAAATATTTCAAGAACAGAGAAAAAAAGGAAAGGTACATCAAAATACTGAAGAAAGCCATGAAGAAGATGGAGCCATGGGGTATTTAACATGAAGAGAGGCTAAGTTAGGTTGGTTAGGCTGGAGAAGGGAAGGTAAAGATTAGTCTTAATTGGAGTTTTACACTTCCTAAAGCAGGACTATAGCACACAGACTCAGTGTCCTTTCAGAGAGGCTCAGAGGAAGGACAAAAAGCTACAGTCACAGGTTCAAGCATGAGGGAAAAAAGGAAGTTTCTCAATAAGAGTGATTAAGCACTGTTGCAGGTTGCACACATGTGCAATCACTGACCTTAAGGACAGCCACAATTTAGCTGGACAAACCACTTAGCAGGTCAATTTAACTTCAAAGTTTGCCATCCTCTGAGCAGGAGCAGGACTCGATGACTTCAGAGTTCTCCTGCAACTTTATTTTTGTATGATTCCATTAAAAAATACTTTTATATCAACAAGAAACAGAATCCTGGAACATGCCAATCCAGACTTCTCCTCTGTTGATATGTATGATATGTAGGTATGTATGTTGACAAAAATGAGACAAAGAGGATCCATCTGCAAGCATATAGCTGCCAATACCTACAGTTAGAACAGGTTCTGAGGGCAATTTAGGATTGTACACTTAGTACAAACAGTCTCAAAAGCTGTAGGATGCAACCACTTGATATGTTCATGCTCTTTAGTCAGGAAAATGTACTCTGGATGTGCCACATATGTTAATCCAAATACTGCATGTTCTAGTCTTGTTGTGCATGTCACTAGTCTTAAACACATCAGATGAGCTAAAAGATTTTTTATTTTTTGAAAATCTACGTGCACAAGCTTGCCTAGTTGACTTTCAGCTAGGAAGGTTTTCCCAAGATAATTTTCTTTATAATAGTTTTTCTGATCCCATTTCCTTAACAGACTGAGCTTTTACAGGGTTTGTGGGAGCATTTGAGCTCTTGAACTGCTGACAGGTTCTTTGCATAAAGTAACAGTAAAGGTCCTTTTGTGTATATAACATCCAAATTTATCTTTTAAATTGCTGGAACTTCTCTGCACCACAACCCTCATATTTTATTTTGGTATATAATTTACATAAGGGGTGAAATAGTTTTAGCACTTCAGATGCAGTTAAACCCCCAAATTCTTCCTGTTAGGATCAAAAGCAGGTTCTGAAACCTTATTTTACAAGTCTTTTCAATTTCCTATTTTTATTTATACTTTTAAGATAGCATGCTTAAAATCATACACAGAAAGAGACAGTGAGATCTCAAAGAAGGCATAACTTGACTACAATAAATAACACTAATTAATCTGGGTTATTCCACTACAGTAATAGAAATGGTCTCAAAGAAGAGTTGCCATAATTTGATTACACTACAGCAGGACCAGACATACTTTATCTTTTCTAAAAATAGAGCAACTAAAAACTTCTGCAAAAATGAAGTCACGATAGTTTGCTTGTTTGTTTTATTTACACAGAGAACTATCTTCTATTTAAATACTCTATGAGAATCTGTTATATTGATTTTGCATTTGGCTTCCACTGCCCTGCTATTTTGTGTTACTTTCAATCTCTTTGTACTGATATCGCTATTAAAAACACATCAGAGCTAGAAAAATATCATGAAATGACCATGTTGCTGGACAGAATCATGAATAACTTCAATTTTCTGTCATCAGGCTAGAGTGAATAAAAGAAATCTAAGTTTGAATTCTCATAGTTGAAACAGTCAATTTAAAAAAGCAAATCCTTAAGATACAAGAGAGAGGAGGAAAATTACTAGATAGATACTGTATGATGGGATATTCTCTTTTAAAGCCAGTCTATTATTACTCCTAAATGATAGCTGCAAGCAGCATTGAAAAGAAGTCCATTTAGGCTGTTATAAAGATTGCAATGATGTGTAAAATAATCCCTTTTTAGGTAAGATTTGTAGTGTAAAGTAAAAATACCTTAAGCCAATGGAATGGAGATCTTTCCTTCTGCAATATAGTAATTGAGAAAACCAGAAGCCAAATAAAATATTAAGGTTTTTTTTTCCTTTCAATGAACTATTAAATATCTTATTTAAAACATCAAAAGGCATTTTGAGTGAAAGTCATCATTAATAATAGGAGTGGCTTCTTGTGTTCTTCTACATTTATTCTCCTTGTTAAATAAGATGATAGAATACTAACCAACTGTATCCTAAACAAACTTGGTGAATAAGACATAGTGGAAGTGAAGCCACCACTCTATCTAATATCTAGTCAGAGAAAAGACCAACTAAGTGAAACAATAAATAATCACGACCAACAACAAAACAGACTTCCCTCACAAAAAGCTACAAAATTCAAAACCCAAAACACTTGGAAAATTAAATTATACAACTTGCTTTAATTTGAAACCTTATATAAGCTATTCAAAGATTAAGGTCTGTAAAGATTATTTTTCTTGAGCAAAGTATATGACTATCTTCTTTGACTGTTATCTTTCTGTCCTGATTTTCAGCCTCCTTGCCCTCAGGGTATGGTTTGACCCCAAGTCCAGTTGGAAAGGAAAAACATCTGTGTTTCATCTAAGACAGAAGAAAAGAGAGGAGTTTGTTGGAGTTTTTTTCTTGAATTGCTGGACAATCAAAAATGCTAAGAAAATAATTTTCATGTTCCAGGATTGGCTAGTTACTCAAGGCTGTGAGGATGAGAAGGAATTTTCCTATGTGAAAGAACTGTGAGTATTAGTACTGGGGTTGTACACATGCTTTCCAAAACCTGTGATTTCTTTGTTCTCTAATTCCATAAATTATAGGGATAAAGTCAATGTTGTAATGCAATTTCAGTATCAAGATTAAATGTGAAAAATATTAGGCAGGAAATTAGATGTGTCTGCAAAGATTCAACTTACTAATCACTGAAATACTTTGTAAAAAAATCAGAGTGAACTGTTGACTTAGTTTGGTTTTTTTCTGCTTTAAGTGTACAGTATGTTTAAGTGCAAACCAGATATTTTTCCTAAATAGAGTATATTTTTTTCAGTGTAGAAGTGAAATAATTATGTTAACTTTACAATGGAAAATTCTTACTGGAAGCAAACAAAATAGCTATTAGCATAACACATAATAGCATAATTGTGAAGAGGGAGAGGATGAAGCAGAATAATTATTGGCAGTGCTTGAGATGTTTCTGAGGCACTGTTAAAGATATTAATTTAAATCTTTAAAAAATCCCTGGTTCTATCAAGACCTATGGTCCATTCTGATGAACATATGGAGTGATGTTCAGCATAGGCATTCTAATCTCATTGGTTTTTAGGCAAAAATACCATATGGAAGGACCATATTGTGCTTAATCTCCTGAGTGTGATAGTAGGTAAAACCTTCACCCTATTACACAGTCTAATGTAACCAGACAGAGTAGAATCAAAACATATGCCAAGATTCTGCAAGTGTTTCAGAAATGCCTTTCTCTGAAGTTGCTGGTGGTCTTGGATTTTTTTTTTTAATTAAAAATACCACAAACAAATAAAAAAAGAGCAGATAAAAAAGAGGAACTATTTTCACAATTTATAGTAGCTATTAGGGAACAATATGAGTGGCCCTTCTCAGGCTATATTGGCTAGTTGATTGTCTAATCAGATAATATACATCTCACGACACGGGGGGCAGTGAAGTTACAACATGCATGATTTAATTCAATCACAAATTTCAGACACAGATGGATTTTTTCAATAAATTGTCAGGTGTTTTGGATAACTTGTGAATCAAATTACTTTATTCATATCAGTATTTGTGTTATAGCTTGATGTAATCTGTATACATATAAAAGTAGCTACCAAAAATTTTCGAGGTTATTAAAAAGGTTATTAAAAGAATTATTAAACAGAGTTATTAAACAGAGTACTGGCACAGAGATCATTTGTATCACAAGCACAGAAAAGGTCACACAAATCTAAGTTCTGGACGATATGCATCCACTGGTGATCAGTCGTTCGCAGAGATGTTGGGGTTTTTTTGTTTAATTTGTTTTGTTTTGGTTTTGGTTTTTTTGTGTTGTTTTGTTTTTAATTTGTAATCTTTTAAAATATAACACAAGGGTAAGTTAACCTAGTAAATATCGAGTGTATTTATGTAAGTCACCTGCATGCAGACCTAGCCTGAATAAGCCAACATAAATGTACAGTGTTGGTGGGTCAGGTACATGTGACTTTTGTATGATATCTTTACTGGACAGTTAACAACTGGGGAGAAAATAAGAGAAAAAATTCTCATATTTAACATGTCCTGTACAGAAAATTGCAAATTTCTTGATCTATTTCTTTCAGCTGTTAAAGCTTTATTGATGACATTCACAGTGGCATCACAGGTTGTGAACTAAGAATCCTTTACTGTCAACACATTGGCACTTATTTCTGATATACTCCTATGTTTGAAATGTATAAATTAGGCTACTGAAATGTTCTTTCTTTCTACACTTTCTTTGCATTAAGAAAATACCTTCCAGAGCTGTTAAATTTTATGTTTACCCCTAGATTTCTAGATAGTCAGATAAAATGCAGCAATAGCAAGACTGTCAAAGTTTTAGGTATGATCTCCAGAGGTCCCTTCCAACCCTGACTATTCTATAAATATTCTATAAATTCTATCTGCAAAATAAACTCCAGCTATTTTTTACTGTGGCAAAGATAATTTTCTTCACAGTGGCTAGTATGGGGCCATGTTTTAGTCTAATGGTGACAATAGCATCAATAACCCAGAAAAGGTTTAGCTATTGCTGGGCAGTGCTTACACAGAGTCACAACCTCAGCCTCCCACCTCTCCCCATTAAGGAGGCTGGGGATGCACAAGAATTTGGGAGGGGACACAGCTGGACCAGCTGACCCCAACTGACCAAAGGGATATTCCATATCCTATGACATCATGCTCAGCATACACAGCTGAGGAAAAAGGAGGAAGAGGGGAACGTTTGGAGTGATGATGTTTGTCTTCCCAAGCCACCATTGCATGTCATCCAATGCTAATTTCCCCGAGTCTGCTGAACATCTGACCACACATGGGTAGTGGAGAATTAATTCCTTGCACTGCTGGTGTGCATAACTTTGGTTTTACCTATTTAACATTCTTTATCTCTACCCAATGATTTTCTCAATTTTATCCTGATTGTCTTCCCCAGCCTGCTGGTGGGGCTTGGTTGCATCTGGGGATAAATCAGAAGAAAGTTATAGACCTATAATGTAGTTTCTTATCAGAAGTAAGTGAAAGAAGAAGTTCACAACCTTACAGAAGAAGGAGAAAATCAAAGAGGCAACAAAAATAGAATGAGCATCTTCCCCAAAAAGTTTTCAATACTATTTTGAATGTCAATGGCTATACTGATGTCCAGCTTAAAAAAACTTAAATCAAATGACAAATCTTTCCTTTCTTTATGTAATTTTTTAAAAAAGATTTCTACACCTATATCTTTGAGCTGGCATACCTCTATTTCTTCTTTTGCTGCTCCATCAACCTATAATCAAATTGACTCCAGTTTCTCTTGAATTGGTTGAATTAGTATGAATGTAATGGATTAGTGTGAATGTCCCTGATGTTTGGCTTACTTATCTCAGGAATTTCCAGTTTAAAGGGATTTATTTTCATTAGTATGTTCTATGTCATATGTTGTATCTGCTATCCAAAGATTAATGGAATGATGAATTTTGCAAAATTATCCAACTGCATGTCTTACTGTCTTACTTTTATTTTTTCATAACTTTCTTTTTTTTTTCACTTTCCATCTGTAATTTCCCAGTTTGCCAAGTTGAGTATGTGCCAAAAATAGAGGATTTGTCTCTTGTTTAACTTCTCTTCATGTCCTGTTTGCAAGATTTTACTATTCTGTTTCTACTTCTGGGCAGTCAGCCAGCTACTGCACTGCTTTGCTCTGGCTTGACAACACTTACTCATTATGTGAAATACTCAACCCTCCAAGCCCACAAATGGGAAAAGAAAAGTTTCAGTAACAAAGAATGCAAAAGCACTATAGGGCAAAGTATCTGGTCAATCATAAAGGAAAACATTTCATATGAACTCATCTTGTGCATTCCATAAAACATGTCACTTCTTGTTGATTTTATTTTGATCATACCAGATGCTTCTGTTGCTTTTTTTCTGTTCTAGAATTAAAATATTCCTGATTTTCTATTTCTTCCTCTTTTCCCAAAGTTAGTTTCTCTATTATCCATTATTGCTTCAATTTTATTGAGGAATCAGTTTTCTTTTTTATATTCCCCCAATACCCTGATCTGTTTCTACTTTATGCAACATATTTTTCATTGTATACATTTCTTAAATGTTTCTCAAGAATGTGAACAAAATTTTTTTCTGATGTCTGTGGGAGTGTTTTGATAGCAGGCATTGTGACCTGTTACATTATAGTTAACTAGAACTTTTTGGAGGGTAAATATATTAAACAATTTCATGATTTTTTCCTTTTTCTCTTATGCTAGCCCATCAGATGCTTGGAAAGTAATGGGTCCCTGCCACAAGAACCCCATGCAGTGCTACAGGCTGGGGACAGAGTGGCTGGAAAGGTACACAGCAGAAAAGGACCTGGGGATGCTGATTGACAGTCAGCTAAACATGAGCCATGAGTTTACTCAGGTGTCCAAGAGGGCCAGTGGCATCCTGGCCTGTATCAGCAACAGTGTGGCAAGCAGGACCAGGGATTGTCCCCCTGCACTCAGAACTGGTGAGGCCACACCTCAAATCCTGTGTCCAGTTCTGGCCCCCTCACTGTAAGAAGGGCACTGAGGTGCTGGAGTGTTCAGAGAAGCAACAAAGCTGATGAAGGGTCTGGAGAGCACATCTGTGAGGAACAGCTGAGGGAGATATGGTGTTGCTCAGCCTGGAGAAGATGAGGCTCAGGGGTGATCTTATCACACTCAACAGCTCCCTGAAAGGAGGCTGTACCCAGGTGAGAATTGGTCTCTGCTCCCAGATCACCAGTGACAGGACAAGAGAACACAGTCTTAAACTGTGCCAAGGAATATGTAGGTTGGACATTAGGAAGAATTTCTTCACAGAAAGGGTAATTAGGCATTGGAATGGGCTGCCCAGGGGGTGCTGGAGTGGCAGTCCCTCGAGGTGTTTAAGGAGAGACCAGATTGGCACCGGCTGTGCCATGGTCTATCTAACATGGTGGTCTGTGGTCACAGGTTGGACTTGATGATCTCAGAGGTCTTTTTCAACCTGATTAATTCTGTGATTCTGTGGATGACCTGTTTTTACATGTGTGTGCGTGCATGAGAGAGAGAACATCTATGTATGCAGATCTTTGTGAAGCAGGACCATCAGTGAAACAGCAGCAGTACTAAAAAATACACTGAATACAAAACTGAAGAAGAAACACTGAAGTTCACTATTTTATTCTGAAACTGGAAAATACTTACCAAATAATTTCTCCTATGTGAATTACAAGAAATGAGTCACCTCCTTGAAGATTTAGTTTTCAATATCACATCTTTCAAACCACTCTGAAGTTTGCCTTTTTCCACACTGTTAGCTTTTCTCAGTTTATATTAATATATATTAATCTTTTTTTACTTGCAGCTGCATTATGTAGCCCTTTGCTCTTGCCATGTTTTAAACTCTGTGCAAGGTTGAATTTTGCCGATATTCAAAATTAGAAACTTCCGGCACTATAACACCTGACTCTGGTGACTCAGTACTATTCCTTCTGAGTCAGAACTGATTCAGCACAGTGGGTCTGTTTAAATTTTTTATTGTTTAATTCATCTTCCTGTCCTGTTGGATTTTAGCATGCCGATTCTACACCTTGGCAGCCAGCCAATTTAAATCAATGGAAAAATAGGAAAAGAAAGCACAAAAAAGCCTTTAATGACTTTTGTTTCAGATCCATGGTTAGGGGAAGTTGCTGATAAAGGTGCTTCCTGTCAAAGAACATGTTAATTCAAGGTCCCATCTATTTATGAGCACTAAAGATCCGAGAAGGCTTTTGGATCTTTTTTTCTGCCAGTTATAAACAGTATTTATCTTTATTTTGAAGTAAAAATAAAACACACAACATTGTTGCACTGTAAGAACTTTTTCATTCTATGCTATATCAGTGGTATATTAATCCTATGTTATTAATTATTATCATTTTCTAAAAGGAAATGACAACATATATATATCCTGAAATATCCTGATCACACTTAATATTTCTTTAAGCCTCATTTATACAGGCTTGTACTTATAACTTTTATGTATGAAAGTGTAATAACATACCAACAAGTTGGTAAGTTTACCAACCACTGGTAACCATCACTGAGTAGGTTCCTGATCTCATGCATATGTAAAATACAGTCAGTATTCCTTGTACATATATGACAAAACCTACTGTTCTGCTTTTGTTCAGAAGGCCGGTGCCTTTTGAAAATATGTTGTAAAGCTAAAGGGTCTAGAATGATGTGCATGCATATGTACCAACAAATTTTAAAACTTGACTAAAAAGTCAAGGCTCATGTACCAGACACACACATGCAGAAGAAATGAGTTTCCCTAACCATAGTCATGTGAAACTTACCATCAGAAGTCTCTCTTGCAACTCAATTTTCTGTTTCTTGGGAGGTAGTTCATGTAACAAATGATGCCCATGTTCCACCTAAAACAAGAAGAATTAGCTGTCTTCTAGTCAGACTGTAGATATAATAGTGTACTGTCTAAGCTAATAGCTTTTAAATATTTTTCCTATGGTTCAACAATTCTGTAGAAAGAGATTGGCTCATGAAAAGCCATCATGAAAATTAATTTAAGAATACTTCATTTTTGTTCTGATTTGTTTACTCCCACAATGCAGAAAGAAGAAAAGTTGTTCACTTATAAAAATGCATGTGAACGTTATCCAGTAATCCCTAAATTATGAGTTAGCATTGCATAAAGTACTGAATACACACCCAGAGAGGAGTATTTCAGTTTAACA
Source organism: Molothrus ater (assembly GCF_012460135.2). Lineage (NCBI taxonomy): Eukaryota > Metazoa > Chordata > Aves > Passeriformes > Icteridae > Molothrus > Molothrus ater. Next base: position 52,177,433 of record NC_050479.2, on the reverse strand, counting down.
AAAAATCAAAAAATTGAGTTCTAATTCAAATAGCAAACAGTGTCTTCTGGAGTCTCCACTTGGTTCTCTGAAATAATTTCATGGAAGCAAGGATTTACACCCTCATATTAGTCTGGTTCTCTGTAATTTATATTTTCTCAGGATACTTCTATGTGATTTCTTTGGAAATGGATTTTCAGTGAATATGGTTCCACTCTAGTAAAAGAAAACATACTCCTGTACCATGATAGGAAGAGGAGACAATCACATCATATGTCTTATTCAAGCATTGCTTCAGTCAGTTTTGATCTCAGACAAAGGAGTGAAAGATCACATTATTAATGCACAGTGTCTCTCTCTGTTCACATTGTTCATACTTCTTTTTGGCTCCAGTTAAAAATAAAATTATTTTAAATTGAGGTATCGATGAGTTTTGAGATTAGATTTTGGAGAAAATATCCAGTTGCATTTGCAATATGTATCCAAATAAATTTATCAATATACTTTGATAGATTTGATTTTTGCAGGTGAAAAAAACCCAGACTTTATGAACCTTTCTATCACACAGCTATGAATGAAGATTGATTTGAAGAATCTTTAGAAAAAAAGATTAGAAGTTTAGTGAGCATTTCAGTGTCTTAAAAGTAGCACAAACATTTCTAACTGATATTTATTCATTATATTTGTCATGAAGATTCACCTGAAAATTCTGCCAATTATAAAAATATCAGATATTGTAGTAGAGAGTGAAATCATAAACCAAATTAGCAGTATACCTGCATGTAATTTTAAGGTTTTCATTTTGTTCATATTTTTTTTCTTGCCAGATTGAGTATATATTATCTTCTTCCTCAGTGAGTTAATGAGGCCAGTGAAACTTCAAAGTTCATAAAAATATTCCAGTTACACCATTTTTTAAATCATTGGCAATTCTGAAAATGATTCTTAGGTCTCATTTTGTTCTGTTCATTTTATTTGCTCAAGAATTGAATTTATACAGAATTAGCCTGGCTTTGCATATTAAAGACTCACCAATCTGTCCCAAGTCTTTAAGATAAATCCAGAAGCTGAGCTCTCATTACCTGGAATTTATGAATGAAATCCTGTGAAGTCATATTGAGGAAAGTCAATTAATGTTTCTGAAGAATTTTAAACAAATCCACATTGATAGTTTTTATTAGATCTAATTTTTGAAGTATCATTTTTGCATTTTTCTAGATCCATGTAACAAAAGATTATTTTTTCTCTATTATTTCTGACTGATATATGGACTGAAACATTCAGTAAATTATGAAAGAAATTTAAATTCAATATTCATTATATCAAACACATTTACAATCTATAAATGTCTATACATCAATAGAAAACAAGAAATTTTATTTAAAGACAAAGAAAATTTCTCTTGCTTAAATTGTTTGTAGTTGCAAAGCTATTTTGGTAAGGAACAAATTGGAAATTTTCTCTTTCCGTTTTCATTTATCAGGTTGAAAAGAAGTATTACAGTGTATCTTCAGACACTATTTCATGTTTAGTCCCAAATTTTCTGTATAATGTATGCACAAATGCCTCATTGTAACTACCATCAAAAGTAGTTCTAATCCTTATATAATATTCAATTCTGTTGATTTGTTGAGTTGACATATAATATATAATTAGGCATTTCTATATTTTTTTTCTTTTTAACACGTTCCAGACATTAAATTATGAGGAACATTTGTGGAATATCTCTTCCTTGTAGCATTTAGATGGTCACACACAGGTCAGTTATAAATTCTTATGATTACTTTGTCAGAAGACACCCATAAAGCTGCAAGACAAGACTTTAAAATGCTGCCAATCTTGCAACTTTACTGTTACTTCAGCTGATTCATAATGTAACATCAGTGTTTCATTTCCTGATATTGTATTCCTGGAGCAGAAAACAGAAGACTGGGAAAGAAAAAGACATAGTGATAGATAAGTTTGATGCCCTGGAAAGAAGGATCAACACCATTCTGGGGTTGAATGAAGAGTACATGATGCAGAGGCTGATGCACTTTCACTGCTGACATTCTTACTGATGAGCAGCATCTAATATCAACAGGAAAAGACACAAAGTAAGAAAAGTTTTCTCTGAGCATGGCTTCCACTACACCTGAGCAGCAATTAGTTTCTTTTTGGGAAATATTTGACTGAAAAACTAAATATGGTGCTGTTTTACATTATTACCAAACAACAGCTGAGCATGCTTGCGTGAATGTGTGTGTATATATTTTGAAAGTTTTGCTGGGATTTCATGGGGTTTGGATTTTTAAAGAAAACATTCTTTCCAATTGATTTAGACATGGTCTTAGGCATAAGAAATGTAGAGACAAATAAAATATAGGACAAAGAATCTTCTGGATCACAGAAGCCCTGAAAATTAAGGACTGAAGTTCACACTTAAGGGAGAATACAATTCAGAACTTCTTCTGTTAGGCCTCATTTATCTATTGCATTTCATTTCTTCTTCATTTCATATTTAATTCATTTCCAGATTACAATACCCTCCATTTTTCTTGCTGATATCCAGTATAGAAATGGCCAAGCCAAGCAATTAGATTTCACTATCCATTGGTCATCTGTCTTGGATGAGTAAGGTACCTACAGAAAAATTCACTTATACTCTTCTTAGAAGATCACAGAACTTCAATAGCTCATTTTTAAGTGCTGGTTGGGAGTACTCAAAACAAATTCTAGTACTCTACATGTTATTCAGTCTATGGCAATACACTGAATATAGAAAGACCATAAAAATATTTTCTTCTCGCCTTGAAAAATGCATGCCAGAAAATAATCATAGCACAAGGGTGAAGAAATTTGAAAGCCAAAACCTATCCCTACTCACCTGATCTGCTCCTTTATAGGGAAAGAAACTCTAATAGAAAGTAGTAAGCAAACTGCTTAATTGCATCTTGAAAACCCCCAGGGATGGTGCATCTACCATGTCCCTGGGAAGGCTCTTCCTGATTGATGGTTTTCATTGTAAAAAAATTCCTTCTTGAATGGAGATGAAACCTCTTTCAATGCAACTTTTGCCTGTATTTCCTTGTCTTTTCTATGTGATACCATGTGAAAAGTGAGCATCCATCTTCTTTGTAGCTAACATTTTTCTACTGGAATACAGTGCCTTCTCTGGAGAGAAAGGAAAGTTAATGGATTTAAACCAAAACTTTGCAGGTTCATATTAGGTATTAGGAAGAAATTCTTCACTATGATGGTGGTGAGGCACTTGAACAGGTTGCCCAGAGAAGTCATGGACATTTCAACCTTTTCTAGTGAAAGCTGCCCATGCCAGGGGAGTAGAACTAGATGATCTTTAAGGTCCTTTCCAGTCCAAACCATTTCATGATCCCGTCATTCTTCAACATTTCATCATAGGACATATTCTTCAGCCCTTTTCTAACTCCTCATGGTTAAGGCCAGATTATTATTCTGGCCAGACTCCTTATTCTGTTAAAGCCACAATCTAAAATAATGCTGCTGCTATGGATGAAAGTACATTGTCTAAAGTAGAATTACATACGTGAGTACCTAGCAAGCACAGCACTTGAAACATGCCTCTTGCCAAGATCTCTAACCTATGGAACCTCAATCCATCTTTTCCTCATTGCTTGAGGAAAGCTGACCAGTGTGTTGACTTCCTACAAAGAAAATGGACCTCATATACAGAAATTGAATAACTGATTCCTTTAAGTACTCTTCAAAGAGCCCACTGCAGGCATTTGCAAAATCAAAGTCCTAGTCATTTATCAAAATAGAATCATATCCTCGTGTAGCTGTTTCTGTTGCAAAAGCCCTTAATGAATAAGACCTTGAATGTTTAAAAAAAATTAATATGATTTATAGCAGTAATCCTCTTAAACACTTGAGTCTTTGTCAGCTTTCAACTAACAAGCTCAGTTATTAATGGCAGCAGTCTTACAACACTCAGGGATTACTGCCTAGGCCTGCTGACAATGCATTGCTAGTGACCAGTTTTCAAAGTGCAATCTGTTATTGTATTTCACAGTCAAATCAATGTTTAAAATTGCTTGAAGCATGATAACTTGCCTCTTCTAGCAAGCCTGCTATTAAAAAAAAAAAGCAAACAACTGCATGGTATCATTCTTTTTCACTGTGATTAAAGTTTATGATTAAGACTGGTGTAAGTTATCTGGCAACATTTTTTAGTTTGTGGTTTGACCAGGTAAACTTAAAAAGAATATTAAGCATAAAAAATAACTTTAACTATAAAAAAGGACAGACATGTCAGAAACCTGTCTACCTTCTCTTAATTCTTAATACAGAGTTTCTGACAAACATACAGATTTGCCTTAATTATTTATTTATTTCATTGAAACTATTGTCATCTGTTTTAAATTTTTAATAAGTCTATTTAAATAAAGACAAGTCTATTGGGATGTTTATTTATGTTTGAAAATCCTGAAGGGTTCTCTATTCAGAAAATGTAGGTTTGTGGTATTTGCTGTAACATCCCTTTTTTAACAATAGAGAGAATTCCAAAGAAAGCTCTCTAAACATTGAAGTGTCTATGGCTAATGCAAGAAAGGCTAATGAACATGACTAGTGCTCTCTGAACTTTCTCTTTCACCCTAACCCTGGAGCCTCTGGAATCTTCCAGACAGTTGCATTTCCTTTCTCCCCCAAAAATAAAAAAAAAACACGCCTCCATATCTTGTTCCAGTTTTGTTTACCCTGAATATTTGGCAGCATCAACCTACCTGGTACAGGCTAGTGAAAATTCTGAAGATACAGTGTTTGTTGTAAAGTCCCTTTATGTTCAAGTGGTCTTGCCTATGTAGCAGTCATGAAAATCTTCAGAATATGGTTATTAAGTCATGCATTGCATAAAGGAAGTTCAGCAAAAGGAGCTTATCCTTTATCCACTGGCTTAGATAATGTTCTGGTCAGGATCTATATCCCTTTTGCATCTTATTTGAAGCAAATTGAAAATAATTCTATGATTATTATTAACATAGTAACATGGCAGTGTTTAGTACTATAAGAGTAAGTGTAAAATTTTACACACCCAGAATTTTTGCTGCAGGCAATGTTTTTTTCTCTTGATATAGAGAATATGAGACATCTTTGTAAACTATAAGAGGATATATTTAAGGTATGTTCTTCTGGCCAGGATGTTGAACAAGCTGCAATAGGATACAGGTGCATGGAGCATCAAGACAAGTAACAGTAGGCTATTATGTCTTGATCCAGCAAGAATGGATGTCATTGTTAATTTTAAAATGAAAAAGCCTATTCTGCTGAAAGAATTCAACTAGAAATCACTATTTTAAGAGCTACTGGAATATTTCAGCTTTAGTGATTTAATGTACAACAATTAGACTGTGGAAACATGCATTATATGTTATTGTAGTGATAAGTCTGTGAAAGAATTCCGTAGACTCTGAACAAAAAAAAAAAAAAAAACCACCACAGAGAGAAGATGTGTAGCAGATTATAGAAATACATTATTAGATATTGGCTTGAAAACACACAGGATGAAACCATTGTGATACTGATTTTCTATGTTTCCGTGGAAGACACAAGAATTCCACCTGGACAACAAAAGCCCCAAATGGATGTTTGTGATTTTTTTTCTCTGCCAGCATAGCTTATAGGAAAAGGGGCTTTGTTCTTTGCTACACAGATGGTAAGAGAAAGAGAACTGAAGGCTCTGCAAGACATTTCACAGAGACATGTCTGACAGGTGATCAAATCATTGAACACTTCTCTCTGAAAAACAATGTTCAGATGTAGTTTAAGCATACACCCTATGACAGCAGGAACATACTTTCCTCTGTGTTGACATTCATTTTAATAATGGAAAAAGCAAGCAGAATTTCTGGCAATGACAACAACAACAACAAAGTATATGCTTTCATGTTTATGATACAGAACTCATCAATTAATGTATTATTTTACACTAAGAGATGACTATTTTAATAAGAAACTTTTAACTTTTGATAGCATATGAAAAACTAGTGACTCAGATGTGGAAACTCTGTACACTCTATTTTAGAGGTAAATGGTCTTATTCAGTACTGGATTATAAATGTCGGTGAAATGCTATTAATGGTGTTAACATGATGGCTTCCTACTAAATCATGTCCTTGATATTCAGAGCTAAACACATAAACAACATTTCAAGGCTCCTGTCACTCAGAACCACATTTCTGCAGAATATAAGCATATCTGTCACCCTGAGATGTACACAGAATTTTTTTTTAAAAATGCAAGAACATGCGCCTAATTTTAACTCTCCATTGTCCAAAAATGACTGAAAGAGCCTCCAATATGTCATGAAAATTGTAATCTTAATCTCATACCTCAAAGAAATACATTACCAGAAATTATTTTCTTATAACTCTTGTGGCCTTTGTTTGTTGCTTCACTTCACGTTCAATATTAAACACCACAAATGTTACATAACCAATCTTATATGTACTAAGTGCATCTACCATAAATTTACAGAGCTGTTAGTGATAAATCTCCTAATGTGAACAGTTAACCAGTACTAACTTCTTATACTTTGTTGAAAAGCCTGCAGGAAAAAAATTCTTTATTATTTACTTTCCTCATCTAGTGACAAAACCATTTTATTCACTCTTTATAGTAGAATGAATCAGAAATATTTTTAGAAGAAGGAATTAATTGCAAGAATGTAGGACTAGCATAAAAACACTAACACAACAAAGCTATATCAGCCAACCTGTCTATCTGCAAACCATGTATTTTGTTCACAATTAAAAATCATTGCAAATAAACACCTTTGTGTATACTAGCTGAGGATTTAATCTTTCATGGAAGTTCCAAAATGTTTTCACACATTTCATAGTTCCTTAGATGTTTGATTGTTTATCTTTGTTAGTCTGTATTTTGTGATGGAATTCTATACAACCAGACAAGACAAGAGTACATTCATTTGAATTACCTCTGATGCAAATCAAGTGATTTGCACCAAAACTGCTAGTTTTGTTATGCTTTGTAGTGTCTTATATTAAATGGGATTCTGCAATATTTGGCGGTTTGTGCTTCACACAAAAACCACTTTTCGCTAAAAATACTGAAGTAAAATCTAACATGCATCTCAATATTGTAAAATACATGGACAGTATGGTTGATAACTAACTCTATCAATGAAGACTCAAAATTCATCACTGCGTCACTATATGCGTATGTGTATATATATATGTTACTTTGATGTCTTTTTCCAAGCTTTGGTCATTACATTATTAACAGTTTGGGGACTAAAGAGTAAGTATAGAAATACAAGGAATGATACTTCTTGGCTTTCCATCCTAGTTTCCTTTATTCCTTATTGTTTCTAAAAATAAGAAAAGAATATTTCAGGGGGTAATCTGCATTGTTCATTCAACATAAATAATTAATTAGCAAACATGTTTTAAACAAATGTGTGGCTTCTCTTAGGCAGTGAAAGGAACACTTAACTGCAGTACTCTAGCAAATAGGCAACAGATTAACTGCTTATTTAAAAGGTGTCAAATTAATCTATCCTAAATTGAAATTTTACCTAAATTTTCAGCTCTCCTAAATAGAAACATTTCTAGGAAACTTTTTTCCCCCTTCTTCTTCAATTATATGTTCCATTCTAAGGTACAAAGGAAAAATAGATTTTGGATTTTTCCAGATAGGCACAGGATTGTCCTGTCACACACAAATAAATAAACCAATATAACCATAAAGTGGAAGGTGGAAAAAATTTTCTGTTTCAAGTATTTCACGGAATCACAAAATGAGTAATGTTGGAAGGTGTCATAGGGACATGTTCTGGTCCGACCTCCCTGCTCAGGCAGGGTCCTCCTGGAGCCCATTGCATCCAGAGGGCTCTGTCTAAGCAGGGTGATAGAAAAAAATCTTGTTTTAAAGAGTATAATATAAATAATACACCTGACTGCTGTTCTATCTCTTCATCCCTCTTCATCCCTCTTTATCCCTTGTTATGCAAGTAATTTTGAAGAGTTTTGGGCTTGAAGAGTTGAACTGCTCCAGAATTTTGTTATTGGAGTCAGGATGATTGAAGGAAGCAGATAATCACACTACTGCCTCTCTCTTCACATTTGTTTAGATCAGTTCTAACAATATTTTACGTAAAAATTTGATTTTTCTATTTTTCTAGAGTTGCTTTTCTTTTTCTAAGGAAACACATTTGAATGTTCAGAAATTCTTATTATCTGGTATTATCTGCAAAAATTGTCTGTGGGAACTTACTGAAATAATTAAAATTCACACCACAGCAACTGAGAATGTTCAATCTGACATTTGACTAACTGTGCAAATTTAAGAAAAAGCTTGCCATTCCTTTGCAACACAGTTTTTCTAAAAGGTTTTCTGGATGAATCACTGAAAGGAGACAAGACAAGAATGTACCTTAGTAGGTGGAACTGTTTGTGGACAGGCTATTTAACAAGCACACAGAGGAAAGATATAGTACATGTTCTACATTTCTCTAAGCTGTGACCTCAAAGCTGTGTCAGAAAAATATGCCAAATTTTGTATAAGGTTGTTGGGGGTCAAAGCTCTTTAGAAAGACACATGAAAACTTTGTGTCAACATTTCTATACAAACTTCCTCTTGTAGTCATTAGAAATCACAGAAAATTATCTCTCTTTTCTGTTGGGAGAAAAGCTAGCTCTTCTTGACATTATGGACTACAAAAGTTTGAGAGTAGTTTCTACCCTTGTAACTTTCCCATCTTATGTATACTTCTCTCTACTGAGGCTGACTGATGTTTTAGAGATCATTTTCTCAAGTTTTCTACCTAGATGTAGTCACTTTCAAGACTGGTCTTGAGCAAATGGTAGAGAAAAAAGGCTCAGAGGAAGTCTAATTACCACATCCACAAAACCTTGTGAATAATTGCTGAAGGTGATTTTTTTTTTCCTAGTATCTTTACTTGTCTTGTAAAATGCAGGAAATGCATAATTTTGAGAAATCGTAAATGTAACTGGCACTGTGGCAAAGATTGTGTACACTTACCAGTCCAGTCAAATATATATCATAAGTTAATATATTTAATTGAAAATTGATGAAGAGTCTCTGCTACAACTAAGAGAAAAATCTTTCAATTTTAGATATTTAGTATTGTCATAGTTTTCAAGTCATTAACCTGATCACCTGCAGTGGTAGAAATGGAAGATTCTCAAGAAAGGATTATCAGTTACCCAATATATGCCTGATTATTTGCCAGTTAGAAGGGCACCTGGTGTTTTTTTCATTATACATAAACATATATAAATATGTCACATATTCCGTCATTATATTTTTATTACATTATATTATCATGTTAGGAGAATGTCCTGGCAAAATAAAATATATACTGATGCATGCATTCTAATTTTAAATATTTTCAAGGTAATTCCAGGTATTGCTTTCCCACCTGATTGTTGTAAAAATGATTAAACATTAAAAATTGGGATATCTAGATGCCAAAAACTGAGCTGGGTAAAAATAGACATTGAATTTTGGAAGACACACATAGCTCCATGGATATTTTTCTGGTTCAAAGGAGAATATGGCCCTCTATGAGTTTTAAAGTTTTAAAATATAATATATCAAGATTATATGTAATTGTTAATGGGTTATGGGTTATGTCATTAAAATAACATAATTATCTGGAATAATATACATTTATACGTGTGTGTGTCTGCATATATATATATATATGATGTGAATGTAACATATGCACATGCACATATATATAAAATTATTTCAAGAACATGTTTTTTTCCTAGCAGTATATTTTTCCCAATTCAAAGACATGCCACAGCATTATGTCTACAAAATACCTCTGTAGAACACTCAATATGATGATTTTCATTCATGTCATTAATTCAAATCAAAGAAAAACATCTATAGGTTTAAATTAACACACAGAGAGACTTTGTTAATAGCAGAGTATTGATATTGTGAAGCTGAACACCTGAAAATTAAGGAATGCCAGCAATAAGGGTACGCCATACCTTAAATCTCTTCTCTGTCTGTCATAAACGTAACTTGTAACAGATCTTAATTATGCAATCATCTACTACTTTTTGATTGAGTCTTTCCTCATTTAATGCAGATAACAGATGGCATTCATTTTTAGCACCTACTCAATATTTTCTTTCCCTGCATCATTCAATATGTGGTCCTAAGTCCTAGAAATCTCTTGTTACATAGTTTGCTCTGAAGACACTATTGTAAATTTTCATCTAAGCTTTACTATGAGGTTGTAATGATGGCATGTCCAAAATATTAATGTTTGCTTTCACACCTTCTGAATGAAAACTGAAACATATAGATAGAGTTTAATTTTTTTCTGATTTTTTCACCTAAAATGCCAGGTTTTGAAAATCATGTGGTATGTGATGTATTTAAAGCTCATTTCCTATAATCTCAGTCAAAAATTCTAGGCCATCTACGTTTTTATAAGACAAACACCAACTCAGAAGTCCACCACTACAGAAAGAAGGATTACATAATTAGTGGTAAAATATTGAGACATTGATATAAATGATTTGTCTTTATCACTCAGAAGACTTGAATGAGAGAGAGTGAAAGTTCCACTTCTCTGGGTTAGCATTTATTTGCTTGGACTGCGAGAATATCTTTGTGTTTGTTGGGTTAATCTACAATGAAAAAAATTAAGATGTGGTCTGGTAAGAAGAAGAACAAACTTTGCACATGCGTGTCCAACATTTCGTCTGGTTCTCCACCTATGCCATTGAATCTAGTGAAAATTTTCAATAGTAATAACAATGTCAGCATTGAAACTGCTTCATGCAGTTAGAAATACTGTTCATTATGTCTGTAGGAAGACAGCTGTGTTAAATTTGTAAATGTTTTTTACAGCATTTCCTTAATTTTTTCTGTTCAACTTTGCAAATTTAACGCAGCAATCTATAATATTCCTGTAAGACAGATGGGCATGTGTGTGTTATTCTCTTAGTTAAAAAACAAGCTCAGTTTGATTTTGAAGTATTTATACAAATCCTTTTTTTTTTTTTTTGTAGATTAAAAGGCAGCTCTAGAAAATCTTTGGCTTTGGGTTTATGAATGGTTGTTTAAAATTCAATTTCCATATACTCCTTATAGATTATGAATCCTTCTAGATGTTTAAGTAGATATTCAAGATTTTGGGGAGGAATTCAGTTACTTAAACAAAGGTTACATAAAGGCATTTTTTAGTTCATCCTATTTCATATCTAACAGCACTGTGAGGTGCCTCAGCAAGAAAAAGAAATCACACATGGCACTATGATGAGGCAGCTGAAAGCCATCCTTGGGAAGAAATTAATTTCATCTAAATGTAGACACCTGCAACACAGACTTTTATATTCCAGCTAGTCATTACAGGGTCATTTTCTAGTCAATGGAGAGCAATAAGTACTTCAAGAGCCTAATTTATCTGACTGAATGTCTATGTCTGCTCTAGGATGAGATGAACCATGCCCTAAAGGTATCTTTTAAATATAAAGGTATCTAACATGATTAGCTGAGATTTGGACATCTATATTGTAGACATCAGCATGTACTCAGATGAATAGGATTCATGTCAGCAGAGTGAAGGAATCTTCTGGCAAAATGAGTCTGCCAGATAACAATGATTCTCTAAAACTAAAATATCTAATTATTTTTCTGAGTCTGACCTGTGGGTTTCCAGTTGTCTGGTGTTTCAAATCCCACAGCTCTGCCTTGGGAGAGCTGACTACCTTGAAGTTCTAAACTCATGGGTGAGCTGAGAGCTCAAGAAATTAAATTTTCCCAAACTAAATAATGAAGTTATACTGAAGCCAGGCACCCTGATCACAAAAACTCAAGCATTTTTCCTCTCAGTATGAAAGTATAATGGAAGGATTGCTTCTAAGCTCTGGATGCTGAACTGGACAGCCGACATAAATAAATACTGTCCTTATTAACAGGTGTTCACTGAATTCAAGCATATGTGACTCAGTACAGAATAAACAAAACATGAATTGAATGGCACATGCAGAGGTACCAGGAGCTAAATGAATCATTGAATCATAGAATTGTTTAGAAAAGGCCTTTAAGATTATCACTTCCAATGATCAACCCAGCAGCACCACCATGTTCAACACTACACCCTGTCTCCAAGTGCCATATCCACATATTTTTTTAACAATTCCAGAGGTAGCAACTCCAGAACTACCCTGGACAGTCTGTTCCAATATTTTACAACCTTTCCCATTAATAATATTTTTTCCTATTATCTAAGCTAAACTTCCCCTGGCACATGAAACACACAAATACACTAATAACTTCCATTGGGAAGATAAGATTGACTCTCTTCTTATTGTCCAGCTCTAAAATTCAAACTGATGAATTTAACAGTGTTTATTAAATAACTAAATTTATTTGACAGGTGAGTCTGGACATTTTTTTATTATTTGCCATTGTTCTGTTGGATATACCTAAACTAAAATACAGGTTTGAAAACAATACTTGGGAATTTGAATATCATCTCAATGATACAATCCGATTAGATATTTTTTTTGTAGATAGAATGGAAAAAAATCTAAGAAGGAATGCATTCTTCAAAATGTAATCTTATGTTTCATAGCCTATGAAAAGAGACTGATTAATACATTTCCAGCAGTATTTGTGAAATCATGACAAAGCTGCTCATCCAGAGAAAACATCAGATTGAAATATTATTTTAAAGCTGACCTTCTAGGTGGTGCATTGTTGGCATCCCTTATAGTATTAAATTTCAGTACTATAGCATAATTATTAGAATATACTACTAAAAATTCTGGTTTTCTGTGTCTAGTCAAGTTGACTATTAAGAAATGGCTGCCTTTTTTAATGGTCAATTAAACACTTATGATTACATAGCCAAGAATCACAGCTTTCCTTACACAAGATACTTGAGGTTAGTATGATCTATAAATCAGAAACCATATTTTAGAACAAGTAAATGACTAGACATTAGTAACAAGCAGACTGAAACTATCATGAAAGCAATTAAAAATATTTATAGACTAGGTTTCATAAAACCAAAATAATACTCATTTTTTCAGATGACTTTTTACTGTAAATAATACAGTTAATGGCATGCATTCATCATATCTCACATTAATTAGATTTTTTTTCTTTTCGTTAGGATCTATGAAACAGTTTAAAGTACCAATGTCAACAACAGTTAACATGATTAAAACTGCATTCCTATAAGATTTTTATCCCAACTTGTATTAATGTTTATTTTAAAATGCTTCTGTGCTGTGGAACCATCTGTTTCTTGCTAGTTATTGTACCTGAGTTCTACAATCATAGGACCCAAGAGAGTTTTTCACCTATTTTTCTTCATAGTATAGCAGGCGTTCAAAAGAAATATGTCAACTAAAGTTCAGAAGTTGTAATCAACAGGAAAATATTTGCAAACTTTTAAAACTGAAACTACTTGGAACTCCTTCTAATTTTATTGGTGAATTTTCTGGCTGTGGATTTGAAATTGTGGGTTTTCTCACATTATACTAGGAAGAAGGGAAGAGATACTAGTAGCCAAAATCAGTCATCTTCTATATGTACTTTAAAAAATTAGCTTTCTATAAACACATGACTTTCAAATCACCTTTTGAAAAATATTAAATCAATTAAGCAATGGGTAAAATTTCATCTAAAAGGAGAAATCAATCAGCTGTCATTTTTGATTGATTATTCTGGAATAAAGTGGTGATTAAACTGTTAATTTATTGCACATTATTCTGCATCTATAAAAACACCATGTGAATTAGTTATGACATGCATCATATAAATGGATAGAAAATTTAGTTTCCCTTTTGAAATCTTGGTTTGTATCAGGCGATCATCTGCTCTTCATTTGGAAGGTCATTCCTGTTGAGTAGAAAATTTAATTACTTTCAAATAAAGGTCAGATTTTTAAATAATAAGAGCTTCAAAATCTCACAAGTTAAACTAGAATATAGGGTACATAGTGGTAAGGTTGTGCTTTACAGGTTTTGGTGATGGAGATTTTGTTTAAAAGGTAAACCAGGCTTGGGTTATATTACAACACAATGTAAGATATACACATATAATTTAATCAGATTGATACAAAAATGGGGACACACATAGAAAGCCATATATATAACACTCAGAATTTTGTCTGAATTGGAGAGATACTCAGTCCTTTGCATTCAGCAGTTTATAGCAACATGAACATGAATGAGGATTTTAGTAAGAGCCAGATACCAGTCTCTTGGCCAAAATGCTCACTAAAATCTAGAAAAGAAAAAAAAAAACTAACTAGATCAATTGTTAAATAGATTTGATTTCTCTACTACAAACACAGTCAAAAATCAGAATACAGTAGAATCATTGCATCCATAGTGTTTAAAATAAGGTTACACTAAGATATACTATCATCTACACAATATGTAAGTGATGGTGATATCTATGTGATAAATTAAAGAGCTTAGAGACAAATTGCATTTATCATGCACTTAAGTTCATCTCACCTGCAATCCCTCTATTAATTGATTGCCATTGGGACTACTTTTACTACTTTTAGATACAAATAGGTGATACAAATATCCATACAAATAGATACAAATGCATAGGTGTGCATTTATCACTTGCTGGGCAGCTGGCTTGGCATGGCTGGTGGAGAGGAAAAATAGGGTTTTCTGTTCACATCTGGCCTTTATGTAGGTATGGGACATTTTGCAGCACCTGTTTCTACTCTGTTTCGACTTCCCTCATTGGAAAAGTGGTGAGTTAAAACAGACTGAGCCCCACACTGTCAATCATGAAGAATGCACTGAAGATAGACTGCATTAAGGCTTGGGACAGTGTTAAATGGATTTTAACATGCATTCATACAAAAGCACGTGTACATGCTATTATTATTAAAATACTAAACATTATATAACAAAGTGTACAGCCAAGGCACAGGAAGAACCACAGGAAAGTAAAATTCATTTCAGAGGTGAAGGGGACTATGGGAGTTGCCTTTTAAAATAAAAGCAAAAATTAAATTGGTATATTGGTGAAAAAAGCTTGAAAAACCTTATCTAAAAATGAATTTGGTCCTTCTTTAAGACCTCCAGAAATCTCTCCCAGCCAAAACTAAAATGATGCTCTGGAAGTAACAACAGACTTTTCCATAGATTCCAGCAAGAATATGTTTTCTTGGTAATCTCTTTTGTTTTCAATTCTTTCAGACTTTAGGAATCAAACATTTTGGGCATGACTTACAACTACTATCCTTTATGTAGTAAAATAATTAGAATTATTATTATTAATGATTACTTTTTAATGATCCTTGTGGGTCCCTTCCAACTCCAGATATTCTATTATAATAACATTAGCAACAACAAGAACAAAACCTATTATTATTATTATTATTATTATTATTATTATTATTATTATTATTACATAATATAGAGGGAAATCTTGTGAATCTATGAGGGGGAGGGATTGAGAAAATTGGAAACTGTCATGCTTCTACTAACCTCAGCACTCCTTTTCCCTGGCAGGCCTCCAAAACCTTGCTCATTTATGCAGTCTTCAGGGTAAAAGTGAGGCTGCCGGTTCCTGATTAAAGTCTCCCTTGGCTGTTGTCCTGCCTGGCAGACTCTCTCTTTTTTTTATTTTTTTCCTACTGGTTATTTAATATACTTTACTCTACAATTAGTCTACAGGGGCTTGCTAAAGGCAGACACTCCTCTCCCTGCCTTTGGCTGCATGCAGTCATACAAATGGTGCAAGATTAGAAACTGAGTTACCCAGAGTAGTTCACTGGGAAGCTATGCATATGAGCTTCTGCTGGAGTTTTTGCCTAAAGATGTCTTTTCAGATATATACAGTACTGCTAGAAGTAAGGACAATCATTATAACAAAAATTCATTGATGCAATTTTTGTAAAAATATTCAAGATTTTACCTTAACACTCAAACAAAGATTAAAATGAAAAAAAATTGTTGCCATAAAAAGATGGTTGCATTTATGCACTTTGGTTCTGAGAGTTTTAGTAGTGTATCCCTCTTCAGATGCTCTCATCTCTATTAGGAATTTCCTGATAGCAGTAAATCACTAGTCTTAGTATATCCTTAGTATACCCTTAACATGTATAATCCTTAGCTGTTATGGCTATTAGTAGCATAGATAGAAAGATCACCCCCAGCCTCACCCTTTATCAGTTCCCCAAATACTCCCAATTCCAACTGCAGAGTTCAAATTATTCCTACTTAGGAAAGTCAGACCAGTCAGTCTACTTTGTGGAAATTTTGATTTTTGTATAGGCTAAGAGAATGTATTAGTCAGAGCAGAACAGTTTATTTCCCATAGTTTTACCAGATGATTGAAGGGTTCAGATCAGAGTCTAGCTGTGGCCAGATATGGTTCCAACAAGAATTAGGCTACACAAAAGATGTCTCCTGTTAGTTCCTCCTGTACATGCAGGACCTGTGTGCTTTCTAAGTCTGAAACTTACTTTGGCTTTGACTCCTGTCTGTGTCCTGCCTCTTAGAATACGTGTCAAGGGCATGAAAAAGTATGATGCACAATTAAGAGAAATTATTTAATTAATTTTGTCACATTTTGTGATATTGTGATGCAGGAATTTCTGAGCAAGGGAAAGAATAATTGATAAAAATTACTACAGTCCCTAAAAGTTCTACAAACTATAATAAAAAGCCATGCTATAAATCCAAAATGACCTGCAAAACTCAGGGGGAAAGTGAATATGATCTCTTCCCAGTTATTCTAGCAGAGACAATATAATTTTTGAACTTTATGACAGCTCTATTGCTTTTTGTGCCATGATTTGGCAGTGTGTTATGGGTACTTTCATCCAGAAATGCTCTTTCATTCGAGACTGCAAAGTCAAGACTTTTCTTGTCATCCTTTTATAACATTGTAACTTGAAAAAGATCCAGCACTAAATACAACAGAGAAAATGAACCAGAAATTAGCACTATCTGCAGTCCATTTAATTCTGAATGACTGAGTAACAAGTTAGTCAGTATGGCAAGAGCAATACTTTTGTATATATTTGCTTATCATGAAAATTATTAAAATCAGACTTCCTTTACACTTTTTAAAGAAAGATTTTATATTAAAGGTAAAAGTCATTTATTTGAAAGATACTTCTTTGGTTAGAGAAATAAAGTGTGCACAAAGAAAAGGAAGAGTGTGAAGCTTTCTGTAATGTTATGTTTGGGATTCGATCACACCAGAAATATGAATAGATAGATATGAAATTGAATATCAAGGTCTAGCTAACATTAACTGTTTTTATAAGTAGTGAGGAGAAATAGGGGTCCCAGAAGGCAACTCATCTACCTGATCTTTGCTAGATGCCTCTGTAATGAGGGACCTATTGCTTCACGTTGAGTACACAGCATAATCAATGTATATCTGCTTTGGCATATATAGATACAGCTACCTATGTATCTATTACTAATTTATATATCTACATTTGGGGTTATTTATGACAGATGAGTTCACATATATCACTTGAGTACATGTATAACACAAACATGAGGCAAGGAGACAGCTTGTACTCCAAGGAAACTGCAACCTCAAATATTAGACAGAAGATGCCAGAAATAGGGAAAACAAACAAACCCCACCCTAAACTCTCCATAAATAACCAACCAAACAAAAGAGCCTATCAAAGGATATTGTCACCCTTGTTATTTGTCATCACAGAGTAGGGACAAAACTCCTTCACTGGTGCCTTGTTTAATTCCAATTGAAACCATTTCCAGGAAGGTAATGGTGTAGGTTTGTGAGTGTTTTAAGTTATAAAAGCAAGCATTACAAAAGATTATCTGAACATTTTAAAAATTAATCAGACACATAGCTGCATTAAAGTGGTGTTTTTTTAGGACTAATAATCAGAAGGAATATAGATAGGCCAAATATTAATGTCTGTAAAGGAATTCAGATCAAAGACAGCATTCAATTCCTGGACCTGAAACATTTTGATAGATCAAATACAGCAGAAGGGAGATTTGGAAGGAATGAACAAGACCTCTTCTTCCAAAGCACTGAACCTGAGCCACTCACAAGGCTGCCATGAGAAGACACTAGAATTTCAAAAACAAAACTTACAGAATTATCTGAGAACAACATTTCAATGAAAATATTGATGAAGATCACAGTTACACACACAGTTTAATCAGTAGATACTCAAAGAAATGATAATAGAAGAATTTAGTTATTGATGTTTTCATGCTTGGTTACAGTTAGAAATGTTAAGTACACAATTAAACTTTACATCAGATGGTAGATTATTTATGAAATCTTTCTTAAAACTTTTTGGCTTTATTAAGCTAAGGAAATAAAAAGCCAGATAATAAACATGATATACGTTTTAGTTATCAACAAGCTTGTATAAAAAAAAAATTGAAGTTCTAAAGTATGACTATATTGACCTTATTCAGTCACAGTAAATATTACTCTTTCAAAATGTGAATTGCTTCCACAGGACTCCTGGAAGAGTAATGTGAAGAATAGTGACAAAATTGGGCTCTGTGTGAAGATGCTGCCTTAATCAAATTCCAAGTAAAAATACAAGTTTCATTATACACATATTTACAGAGAGGAAAGAAGCTGTAATCTATCCAACCAATGTGGAAGGGTACCCACAAAAAGTAAGCCTTGACAAAATAAGTTAATGCACATTTATGGTAAGTGCTTTGTATGTTTTGTTTAGAAAGTGTACTATGCAGAACAATTAACTTAAAAGGATCAAGTACGTGTGGGAAGGGAGATTAGCAGAGGAGACTGCAACTAAGGAAATGTTTTGCAGATGTACTGCATTTAAATTAATAAAATCTCATTAGGTTTTATGTTTGCCAATAACGGCTAGAAAAGTTACCACACATTGTAGGAACAATTACCCAAATCTTCACTGTCTCATTAGGTTTGTCATACTGTTTTCATTATAATACATTAGAACTTGCAAGTGAGCCTTCAGTAATGACATATTGTTCCAATTCTCCTTTCAGCAGGCTCTAAGATATTTTAGTATTTGTGTTATAAGCCAGCAGGTGTCTTCACTTTGGTTTTTTTCTCAATCGGTTTTATACAGACCTCCAGACACAGAATGGAATGCAAAAGGGCTTTCAACAACCGCATAAAAATGAGTCTGATTAGAGTAGAGCAATACACACCATTTTTATGTTATGATAATTCAAGGTACTAAAAATGTGCATCTTTAGAGCATACATCTATTCCTTTAAGTCCTGTTAGTGAAAGCTGTATTAATGTAGATAAACCATGTGATATATAAAGTTTGCAAATCTGCATAACAAATGGAAGGCATAAAGCTGATTTGAATATCTAAGGCATTATAAACTTCAATGAGAACAACCAACACTCTTTGAGCTTGTAAGGAACTTGCATTCAAATGAGTTAGATTTTAAAAGGATATAGTTTTTATAACACTTTGAAGCTTTCTGCTTCAGGTCTCAAGAAACTCAAGGTTAAAATAAATACTGGATTTAAGCAACAAGGGGAAAAGTTATAGGAACAAATTGAAAAAGAAACCCATTTGTATAAATGACACATGACCTTAAAATGAGTTTATTTTTGTGCTGTCTATGAGAAAATAAAACTTTAGAAAATAAGTTCTCTTACATCTGCAATCTTAGTGCTGTTTATTTTAACTATATAATGAACCAAAATGTAAAATGATACATTAAGAATGAATCTTGGACATCTTGAGAAAGACATTACACCTACACCATCGTAATAGCTGGATTTTCAACTGCTTTAGAATTGGCAAAAAGTGAAAGCAGAATCAGACACAATACTGAAAAATGTCTATCGGTGGTATTGAAGGACATTTACCATCTTCTCCAGTGTGGTCTCTACCATGAAAGAATATGAGGAAAAGAAACATATAATAAGCATGACACATGCTTATAATTTTTACATAAATCAGCTTAAAAATTATTTTAACTAGATACAGGGCTAGTTGTTTAAAATCAAACAGCTTATTAAAAGTACTGCAGCTCAAAATTAATTTTTGTCCTGATTTGATTAATATCCATTTCAAGTGATTTCTGAAAATGTTTCTATCTTGTATTAAATCATAGCCATCTCTTTGCATAAACAAAGCAGTTGTATTCAGGTCAAGAATTTAACAGGGACTACAAAACAGTTTCTGATCCACTGCCTATTTTGCACTTACCATAGTCTCACTACAGCTGCTGTCACCACAGAACAGAATGACAACTACAGTAGTGATAAAAAATTGTTAATATTAATTGCTTGAAACGGCAAAGTTTCATCAGTTTTCCATTAGCATGAAACAGCATGAGATTCCTCTCAACGAGCATCAGGAACAGTGTAAACATCTCTAATGAACCACCTATTACAGACAGAAATATGTATACAGGAAAATTAAATGACCCAAATATATAATATATTTCTCCTCTAGAGAGAAATTATGGTGTATATCTGTGGATTCTACAGTAATGGATCAATATAGTCAGGTCACTCATGATTAGTGCCAGATCCTGGACTTGGATGCAGCACTACAGGCTTGGGGAACAGTGTCTGGAAAGCTGCCCAGGGGAAAAGGACCTCGGGGTGTTGGTCAACACCAGGAGTGTGCTAATGGCATCCTAACTTGTATCACAGGTAGTGTGGCCAGAAATAGGGAAGGGATTTTCCCTCTGTACTTGCACAGTTCTGGACCTTCAGTACAAGAAGAGCATGTCCAGAGAAGGGCAACAAAGCCAGTGAAAGGTCTGGAGCACAAGCATTAGGAGGAGCACCTGAAGGAGCTGGAGTGGTTTAGCCTGGAGAAAAGGAGGCTCAGGATAGACCTTATTGCTCTCCACAACTTTCTGCAAGGAGGTTATAGTGAAGTGAATATTGGTCTCTTCTCCTAGTCAATAGAACTTTTGTAGAGCTAACAAACTGGGTTCATCTTGCTGGATAGGACAAAGGGAAATAATTTGAGGCTGTGTCAGAGTAAGTTTAGATTGTCTATTAGGGAAAATCTCTTCACTGAAAGAGTTGTCAAGCATCTGCCTCTGCTGCCCAGGGAAGCGGTCCTGTCTCTATCCCCAAAGAGGGTTAAGAGACACATATATGTCTCTATATCAAAGGTCTTTTACAATCTAAATAATTCCATGATTCTGTGAACCTGTCGGGACTGGGGGGAACAGTCGGGAGGGCTGGAGGGGAAGCAGGAAAAAAACTTACCAACTGCTAAGAAAATGAGATAACCTTCAAAAATTTTTAAGAAAGAGTAGGGAATCTAGAACATACAAATCAGAGCAGTTTTTGTGAAGATATAAATACAAAAGTATCCTGAAAAGCGTATTGTCTAATGAACCCTAAAGAAAAACCTCACAGAGTTTCAGAAAAGTAGTCTCTTCCATGTAACAGAATATTTTTTATTTGTTTTGCATTAAATATAAACCTTGTTTTTATTTTTTAAATGGATCTGAAAGTTGAAGAAAAGACATGCAAGAGTAGTGCTATGAAAAAGATAAGCAAAAATCATTCTGAGTTCAAACACATACTTTCATGAGACCTTTTCTTGGCACAGGTAAAGGATAACTTTTCCCACACAACTCCAGTGCTCCAAATAAGCACTTCAGTGCTGTTCTTGAGCCATAGGCATGGACTTCATAACAACTTTACACCTGGACAGCTTGCTCTCTTACCCCATATTACTCTATTTTATTTTCTGTCTGATGGTCACCCCTGCTGTTACTTATTACTGTACTGATACCCTTGGGTCTGCTCTTTTTAAGATACAGGTTTTCTTAATTAATGCCTTTCTTGCTGTTCTATTTTTTCACTTTTAATTTGTCCATGAACTTTAATTAAGCTCCTTCATCACGGCTCACAGGTTTGGCAAGCTGCATATGTGTGTATATATATATATATATATCTGCTCACCCAGCAAGATGACCCAAGTTTTCTAACTCTATAAAAATTCTATTACTTCCATTGATGTCTTGCATAAGAGAGTTAACAAAACTAAAAATTGGATAAATAGATTGATTTAGATTTGGGTTTTTTTAGCATGAAAGTTACTTATCTTTTTTTAACAAAGAAAATGTACTCTGTATAAACATAAACTAGATGAAACTAGATTGTGTATATTCAAATATTTTACACTTACTCTGAATTAAAAAGTCTAATTCTTCCCTAAAATTATTAGTCAATAGAAGAGCGCACCACTTCACGTGTCTCTACTTCACCCTTCTTTGATATTTTTCCTTTTCTTATACTTATCCCTAGTTCAATTTACTTACATTTAAACTAAAAGTCTAATAAATATGACAGAAATGTATTTTGATTAAAAAGCCAAGTGAATCTGGTCTTATGGATTTTCCAGGTTTTTCGGGATTTAAATTTTACCTGTTGAACTATTTACTGGCTTATGAACAAATTTATCAGTGAAAGCACTTTATTTTCTCCTTTCATTTGCTTTAGATTATACTGTAAAAAACTTCTTGAAGGTTCCTGGAAATATTTTCATTGTCACTAATAATGTCAGAGAGTCCTATACATTAAACTAGTCTTTGTATTGACTTAAGAGAGTTGCATGCTAGATTCTCTTCAAGCTAACAATATTAAGAATTTTCTTTTTTTTTTTCTATATAATCTTTTCTGAAATCCCCTACCTCTCTAAGAGTTTATAAATATTAAAACTGCCACCCTAATCTTGATTGGAACAGATGAAACTTTTGGAAATTTTGTCCCTGGTTTCTCAGTAAAAGCTTGTAGTACCCTTGTTTCCTGAGGGATGGGACTTCACTTGTTTTTCAGTAGAAACAACAACTTGAAGGATTATTCTGAGCAAAGAACACATAGCATCTCAACTCAGATGGATTCCCTCATGTCTTCTGGAGAAAACATGGCAGACTGCATAGAAATGGCCCATGCTTGGTATCCAATTTAATAAATTATATTTGTTCCTTTTCAGATACTTTGGGCATGATACCACCCTTTTGGCCTGTTATATGAACCCTTATTAGATGGCCAGTCTGCCTTGCCTCAAAAAGGCATGGTAAAAATTAAAAGCTGCACATTTTGTTGTCTGGGTCATGTATTCCTTTTTCAGAGAAGGAGTTGAAATAAAACTTTTTTATTCCTTTTTCAATACTTTTTTTTTTTAATCCTTTGAAATGTACTTGATAACAGTGAAAGAAACCAATCATATACTCTTGGTCTTTGAAATGGAGGACAAATGACCACAACAGTAATAAAAATGAGAAGGGTGAGGAATTCCAAGTAACAGGAATTTTTTTAAGTCCTAGGGAGGTTTTGTATGATTTAGTTATACAATTTGTCATTTGTTTTTCTAAATTATGCTACTGAAGTAAAACAAATTAAAAAAAAACAAATCCAACAAGGGATAGCTAAAAATTTGTACCATAGTATCAAATGTTAAATCATGTCCTAATAGACTCTCCCCCCCAACAACCATAAAACAACAGTAACAATACCTACCTGTGTAATCATAAAAGCTTTAGATTTCCTTTCCACCATTCTAAAATACTAATAATTTTAGTGAGGAGAAATTTTAGTTGCTTGCCTTAGAAAGGCTGAAACTACCACTCATCATTCTTTTTTTCATTTACTTCTTTCTAAATCATTAATTATTCCACTGAGACAATTCTTTATCAGTTAGTTGAGAAGATAAATACATACAGTAATGTACAGTGAGGGCTAATGAAAATTTAGCCAACCAATCTTCCTTATAAGTTTTTTTTTTAATCTATTTTAATTATATTTAAATACATATTGTATCTCCGCATAAGAAATTTAATATACCAATTTGGTCTTCAACTGTAGCTTAAAAAATTTTATAGACAGAATAAATAGAAAAGGCAATCCAGAAGTAGGGTACACTGGGATCAAAGTTTTTAGATTTCAGAGTGTCTGGATCATAAATTCATGCTGCTGAAAAAATTAAGACAATATTTTAGTTTCAGAACAATATCCAGTGGCTTATGAAAGCCACTGAGAAAGACTGGACATCTTGCATCCTTAAAAATTTACACTTTTAAGAATAGCTCTTGTAAACTTCTGGAGTTCAACTTAGTCCTTAGTTGAATTAAAATGAAGAGAAAGAGATACATTTTCTTGGCTATGTAGAGAGTTATGTAGGTCAGGGTATTTGCATCAGCCTTACATTCTCATATTCATTACTACTTTTCATGCATCACTGGTGAAGTATAAGAAAAATTCTCAAAATCTGGATACAATCTCTAAGACTGAAAACGTGCTGAGTTAATGATATTGTTCATGGCTTAGAGGGACTTAGAATTTTTGGAGGCTATGTAAGAGAAGTGTGATATAACTCATTATGGCTTCTGGTGCTAATAACTTATGAGGCACTCATGTGTATGAGACAAACCCCATAAGTTACAATTGTCTTTATCATCTCTCGATTATAACTACAGACATGAAATAGCCCAAATGCAGCCCATACCCCTGAAGTTCCATCATAAAACTGAGTAGATCAGCATGTCTATTGATTCTGCTTTTTGTTTTTTAATTATGGTTTGTTATTCCTGCTTTTCTTTAGTTTCTGTATTCTTTTAATAAATTTATTCTTATTTATAATTTGCTTTATTTGATTCCTATTTGTTGAAAAAAACTATTGAAACAAAATTTTGCTACTGTTTATAGTAATCACATTAGTCAGATTCTTGGACACCCTATTTCCATTAGAAAAATTTATTCATTCACTCCAAGGGCAAAGAAGCTAAAACATTAAAAACTCAAAGAGAGTAAGATTAAGACCAAGCTTTTAAACTTAGCCGTGTGCTAGCATGAGCCCAGGGACATACAGAAGCAATTCTTTTTTTGCTTTCCTTTTTTTTTAGGGTGAAGTCATTCTACTGCTGCCTTCTATAATACATGGCTTATCCTCCCCCTTGTGAATTGCCCTGTTTGGCATATTATAGACAGCAGAATTAAGGTTCCTTGTATGCCTCATGCATGTCCTTTCAATACCCTAGAATTACTCACCCCAAGTGAAAATCTAGCTTGCCACTCCATGTTCTTTTCTCGGTTTTTAGGTTCATTATGCTGGCACCGAAGGACAGAGGGTATACAGTTATTCATTCATTCCTTAGTCTTACATATGGTCCGTCACAGTTTCAACTCTAACATAACAATTACAAGAAAGAGAATAAATCATTACAATGTAATTCAGGACGCTTCCAAAACACATTAAACAATAAAGAGCCTAAACCAAATTCATGATAGAAGAACATTATTTGAAGGCAGAGATCAGAGGTACAAATTATGTTGAAATAAAATACTGTGAGATAATTTCATGACAATTTTCTGTTACAGCACTGAAAGAGTTTTATAAAATACACTTTGTCAAGATAGATAAGAACACAAGTAGGTGTATGTATACAGCAGTCTGGTTTATGAAAAAAAATCTAAAAATTATTGGGGTGGAAAAACTCTGCATTCCTCTGTGCAGATAACAGCAAGAAAGGTGCATCAGAGTGGGCTGCTAAGGACTGCAGATACTCACACTAGCTAGGATTCTGTCCATGTAGTTCTAAGGAGAGAAATATAAAGACACAGAAAATGGAAACACAATGCCTCCCTTTTCTCTGCATCTGTGTAAGCCTTAAGCATAATGTGCCCAAACACTCAGTTGGAAACATTTTGAGAATAGAGATGTAGCCATCAAGTGGGAGGAGGGCAGACTCACTGAACGTTTCAGTCTCTCTATGCAAGCTTTTTGTTCCAATGATTGCTTGTCATTCTGGGTCATTGCTGATAAAGATCCCACTAGAAGGGAGTAAAAGATTTACCCTAGATTAGGCAGTGTCCATGTCATTATGAATTCTGCTCTCAGATTCATGCAGGTGGCATGAAAGTTTATAGGCAGCACATACTGTTGTCTAAACAAAGGATTGCATTTGTTTAGAATTTTACCAGATTTTAAAAGGTAATATCATGTCATATAATGCACAATATATAGAGGACATTTTGGGGAAATGTTTGCAATTTTCGAAAGATGCTGAAATAGCTAATCTAATTGAATCTGTAGTGCCTGCAAAATGTCAGTTCAAATATCATAAAACATTACTACTGACTTATCTAGAACAGGCTTGCTCTGTTTTTTACAGATTCATAATAAGCAGTAACATCAACTGTAATATAATGATACATATTTTAATACATACATAAAACTCTCTTCTGTTGTTTTTTTTTGTTGTTGTTGTTCAAATAAGTTTTAAGGAACAGTGGTCTTTCTAGACAAGCATCCTATTGGTGATTCATCACTATCTCATTTTCTTGAAACTGAAAAAAATATTTCAACAGCAGCAAATCTTTGGCGATTGCAAAAGCTTGGAAACCCATCACTGTGTCCTTTTCACCCTTTTATTGAGACTTGCCTGTCACCGCTTGTTCAGGTTTAAATTTTAAGGCTCAGATCCATAAAGGAACTGGCTTGCTATTTTGCATTTTGGGGTAAAAGAAATATACAATATAAGAACTAGGATAAGATTTGCAGATCAAGTTTCAGGTTTCTGATCATTCTAGCCTAATGTCCTCCTCACTAAACTATAAAGCTTGCTTGTTCTAACTCCTTGCATTTGGTAGAATGAATATTTATATCTTAGCCACATAGCTGGTAAAAGAAAAGTGCAGAATGTGGAGAAATGGAGAAAGTTCCTTGCATTTAGTTCAAATAATCTCTGCTTCTAGCCTGACTGTGCAGATTTCCAATTTGAACTTAAATCTGCACTGGTTAGGAAAAGATCTGACTTGTCACTTTAGTTAAGTGATTTTAACACTACTGTAAAGTTAGAGCTGGTGTATATAATTTCTACTGTGTGAATTCCTCTAAAATAGCTTGAGATATCTGCAGGAGACACACCTACCTCTAAGTTAGTCTAAACTGCTTTTATAGATTGGCAACAGAAATGGGCACTTTTTGGGTCT
The DNA here is from genome assembly GCF_012460135.2 of Molothrus ater. Classification (NCBI taxonomy): domain Eukaryota; kingdom Metazoa; phylum Chordata; class Aves; order Passeriformes; family Icteridae; genus Molothrus; species Molothrus ater. The sequence goes on along the minus strand of NC_050479.2, from coordinate 52,150,511 downwards.
ATTCAGGTGACGTGTTTTAGATGTTTACGTCAGGTCAAGGTAAATCACTCCTTAGCTGTGTAAGTTCCTCTTCACTGACTACAAACACAAGACTTAGCATAAATGGTGGAGGTGTTGGTGCCCAAGAGTTAAACTCCCAGCTTTACTTGATAAAACCTACCTTAAGAGATCTTGGAATGGATAAGCCAGTGCCCATTTCCTGGAGCATGACTTGGCTTCCAAACTTTTTGGTTTCAGTGCTGATCTAATTAAAAAAAAAAAATGGACAACTGTCTCTCTTTTAGTTAGTCTTATTTAGGAGCTTTTTTATTAGCTATCAGGCACTCAGGAAGAAGGATTTTCTCATTTATACCTACAGCATCCACTTTAAAAGCCTTTTTTTTTTTTTAATTTGGAATGGTTGGGCAGACCTTAAACATCAAATAGTAATGATGAGCACTAATCACTCACTGACTATAAAAAAAATCCTGTTTGTGGTGCCAGCGTCTGCATTGCCAATGACCACATTTGGTCAGAAGAATTAAATTCCCAGGAGGTTTTAAAAAAATATATAGTGGATCATTTACAATACTTAGGTGAATGGCAAAACTGCCTAGAGGGAAAATGGCTCCATATTCTAATTCTTCCACTTTCGCAGACTATATTTTGGTTTTGTTTTTGGTTTTCTCTTCCCAGTGGATCAACCTGTGCTTCTTTCTTGTTTTGCCAGCTCTCTCCATTCTTTTTACTTTCCTCAAGAGCACATGAGTGTATGCTCAAACATTTTTAAAATGTTGTTAAGTTTTAAAGATATTTTTGTCGTAAGTATAAATCAAGCCACTTAAACACTATCAAGTGTCAGAAATGAGCGCCAAGATTACCTCATAGCTCACCACTTCTTAGAACTGCATTGAATTGAACCCAAGAGTATAATGGTCTAATCTGTTGTTTATAAGAAGGCAGTGCTACATTGACCTATCCCTGAAGTTTCACAAATAGAACACTCTTTGCATATCTCTGTACTCTTATCATTCTCCCCATATATCTATGCTAAGGTTGAGTAACAGAGACAAAGTAAAAGCTTCTTTACTTAGATGTTGATAGATGCAAGTTGGTGTCAGTGGGGGCAGAAGTTCACAAGTGTCTCTGCATAGCCTTGACAAAACATTATTTTCTGTTCTACTACCTACAAATAACTTCAGGGAGTGCCTGGCAGTCATGGCCACTATTTCTAAAAGTGTGTATGATCAAAAAGTAGAGGAATCTCTATTGTTAATGTGCAAGATTTCCATCAGGATTTATGAGGAAATCTTAATGCCTTTTAAAACCTCAAGAGAACCTTTTTAGGTTTATGATGGAGATCATTGAAATATTTGAGGCTCATTGGTGCTCAGCTCTTGACAACTTAGAGACTTTGTACATCTTGGTGTTCGAAGATTGCACTTCAGGGAAGATTACCTTTTTTTTTTACATTCTTTGATATCGAGTATAATACTTACCAGCAGAAGTTAGGAAGTATGTGGGAGTAAAGCACTTTATTAGTGACTTCTTGTCCATACAGAAGTGACAGAAAAAAGAGAGGGGAAAATGGAGAAAAGGAGAGATGACAAATTCAAAAGTGCAATTATATAAAGTATGTGTTTTGATTTGAAAATTATTCTAAAAGAAATGGGGAAATTAATAGATAGAATTTTTAATTTGACATAAGAATCTTTTTATAGGATATTTTCAACAGCATGAAATTCTCAGAAACAAGTTCAAAGATTAAATTTATCTGATAAAGTCTAAATTAATCTGCTGAAATACACTGCCCTATGAAAAATTTGTTTTAGTAGTCTTACATGACCATCTGAGCAAAACAAAATAAGGACATGATACAAAGTTTTATAACCTGAGATTAAGACAATTTTATTACTGCTAGTTGCATTTGAAAAATCACGTGCTTTCAGTTACATTTCTGTTCTGTCATTATAAAATAAGACCTAGTGATATCTGCCACCATTTGCATTTATTTATCATATGCAGATAGCTTGTCAATAAAAGTTCAGTTTCATATTTGATGAACAATAATTCCTTATAATTTGTCCATTAAGCAACAATATTCCTTAAAACTAAACTGGGCAATCTTAAAAGAATTTGAATTCTACTAATTGATACTACTTTTGTTAAGAATTTGCTACTGTGATTGATGTTGGTGTTTTTTCCTGAAATGAAATTCCCATGAAAGATGTAGGTGCATTCTGTGCATTTCAACCTTCAGGTCAACCTTCTAAGTAATGCACAGAGTTGGTATCATTGTGGAGTGGGTGAGGACATCAGCTCAGATAACACCATGTTACCACTTTATTTTCTTGTAGGAAAATAAAAAGATAGTCATTAAGATTTCTGTTCATTTCACCATCTATTTCCTCAAAATTCCTTAAAACCAAAACATGAGGGACATTAGTTTTCTGAAACTGATCATTTTACTCTTAGAGTTTCTCTCCAGAGCTGGGGAGAACACAACACCTGTAGATTCAAATCTGAAGGTCAGGCTGCACTATGCAAAACACACAGCCTTTTCCTGCACCCCATATTCATGCAGTCACTCTTCTCCTATCATATTAAAGTTCAAACCCATTCCTTTTTCACATATACAGCTTACTTTTATGCTCCATCCACCCTCCACTAAAAGTGTTATATTTAGACTCTTGTTAGTGCTGTTACTGGAGGTAGTAGGATTACAGATGAGGGGATTGAGCTTTAGAAGCAGCAAATGCCATGTAATACTGCAGAAAGTAGGGGTAAAGTTCAGCTTGTCTGCACCATATGAAGAACTTCTCCTTGCTTTAAAGAAAGAAAGTCAGCCCCATGGGAGCTTCCGGCAGATTCGGCTTTTCTTCAGACATTGCAATTCTGATTGGTACTTGCTCTAACCAAGTGATTGTGCCTTCCAACCCATGTGAATCAGTAATAAGTTTAAGGTGTTTGGCTTTTGTTAGCATGAGTTCCATATCTTGTACTTGGTAATTTATTCTGCTTTTGCCTTTTTAGTCATCCACTAGGAACCATGTGACACTTCATCCCTGCTAATTGTGTTTGTGATGTGTACTTCAAAAGCTTTTCCAATTTGCAGTATTTGTATTTGTCTTTATTGTAGGTTCTGAGTGGATGTTTTTGGCATGAGTAAGCTGTTTTTTCACATTTTCTCTATGTCTAAGGAGATGTGTCACTCTTCTACTCTGTAGTTTCATGTTCTCCCTTGTTTTCTAGGTACTTAAACCCCTGTTATTTTCAGTACTCTCTCCCAAAGCTGCTGAGGTGATATCTTTTCTATTCTTTGAGGGATTTTTTCTCTGTCTTGAACTCCTTAAAATATTGAGGGAGGAAATAAACTGAATTGCTTCAACTTTATAGATGAGTATTGCTTCTCACTTCTTACCTCTTCATATTTTAAAACTTATTGGATAGATCTGTTTATATTACCTTACAAGCCATCATGCAACAATGAGACACTGTACAGCAGTACATGTTCAAAAATGCTATCAGAAAGCTGGTTTTATCCATCTAATCTCTTTAGACCTGTGAATCTTTTAACAAAAATTGAATCCTTGCTCAAGATGGCTTCTCTTAATAGTCAAAAAAAAAGAAAGCAGACTTGTCCTGCCTCATCCATCCAGAGGTATGCGTCAGCATTAAACTTGCTTTTCTTGCTGTATTTTGAAGCCAAAATATTATGCTTACTCAGTCTTCAGAAGTGAAGAAGTCATAAATTTAGTACATCAGAAAAAGGTTACATTCTACTGAATCTGGCTAAAGCTCACAGACTGTCTGAATCTATGACTTGTCTAAAGAAAAATTATTTCTTTGCTTCCTCAAGAAGTTCTGAAAACAGTTAAACTCCTTACCACAAGATAAAAACCATCTAAACCAAAGTCTAGATTACCTGAATCCATTTTTATCCCTGAGATTCATTTCTTCCACTTTTCTGTATTTATTTTAGTGTAGCATTATAAATAAAAGAAGCAGCAAGTCAGAGGGAACTGTAAGGCAGTCTGAAGAGAACTAGTCAGATGACTCTCAACAAACTGTAGATCATGCCTACTGAACCATAAATGTTGAAAGCAAATGTAAACAAAAATTGGGAGAGGCCACTAAACAATTTCGAGATGATAAAGTACCTAAACTTAATGGCAGATACAGCATGTGCCTGAATACAGCCCAATTATATTAAGAATGGTTTTGAAATGCTGCTTTTCATCATGTTTCTTCCATTCTTCAGCCTGTAGTGCTGACCAACATCAGCCACTATTAAAGAGTCTTCATGCATGTAAAATAATATGATTTCACAATGATTACATATTCACTCTACAGCTGGCTGAGTTTTTACATCTCCATTTGTCATTGACTATTGTGTCCAATTAAATGATTAGCTTTTAAAAACTGCTGCACATTATGAGAGTGAACTTGTGTTCCATTGCACTGAGTGATGCAGAAACAAACTCATTACAGCATGTAATTCACCCATATTAAATAACAAACAGATGGCTGCTGTAAATGAGAGCTGCTTTTTCTCTTCAAAAGTGCCAGGAAAAAGGTGTTTTTATTTATCTTTGTTTCCAGCTTCTTTCTGTTTTCTTGACAAGTGGGCAGCTGGTTGCTGAGGTTTTCAATTGGTGCAGAAGAATGAAAAGCCTGTTTCCATTAATTTCCCCATAAAATAAGTCTTTGAATCATTCCTGTTATAAATGCATGTGCAGTAGCAAGCTGCTGCTTGATTAATTCACTTATTATGAAGATTTCATCTTTTATAAGAGGGCCTGCAGGTAATTTATCTTGTTTAGTAAGATTAGAAAAATGTAATTATCTTGATACCTTTGGACCCCTCTCATTTTAATTGTGTTCCCATAAATTTCAAACATAAAGATGGGATTTTTTTTTTGCACAAATGTTCCAACATGTGGTAGAAAAATGTGTTGTAAGATCTGCATAAAAACTTATCAAGTAAAATGCATTTAGATTATACTATTAAGGGAACGCATACCGATAAAACCAGTATACATCTGTGGAAGCATATACAAATATCTGAATTACTGGTACCTTGATCACAAGGTTTTAACAGTTGGAGCTGGATGAGGAATGTTAGGATTTAAGTTCTTTATTCTTCCCTTTTTTGGTTTTTTTTTTTTAAGTGATAATACATTTCACCAGGGAAATATAAAATCTGTTCTATTTTCACTTATAAAATTTAAATTGTGCTAGTCTTCATGTATAACACCAATAATTAAAAATAAAAAGGAAACATATGAGCTGACACATATATGTAACATCAGCTCCTCTGTCTCCAGCACCCTTTAGAAGTTTTCTCCCCCCTCTCTCCCTTACCTTCTCTTTGAGAGAAAATTTAAAAAAAATCAAGATCCAGAAATCTTTCTCTTCAATGTATTTTTTGTCTTCCTGAGGCAGTAAACAGCAATTTTTTTGTTTAGGTTTATTTATTTATCTCTTTTTATATTGTATTTTTTTCATTAATTTATTTAGTTTCAGTTTCTGTGGTTCCAGAAGAACCATTTTCTTTCTTTTTTTTACTTGGTTTCTAGCATTCTTTTGATTCTTCTACCCATCTAAAAATGTTGATGAACAACTTGGCATGTGTTCCTTTTTAACATTAGTTTTAATTTAAGAGTGGTTGTGATGGTCAATTCGCATAAAATAACAGGAATATGTGGCAACTGCACCATGGGTCACTCAGCTCAGTCATGTGCCCTGTTTTGGACTGGGATAGAGCTCATTCTCTTCTTCATCTTCTTCATCTTCTTCTTAGCAGCCTCTACAGTTTGGCATTCAGTAGAAGAAGGATGTTGATGACACAGAGATGTTTCAGGGGTCTCTCACTAGTGCTTACCTTGCGCCAAGCTCTTCTTCAGTTCCCCATGCTCTGCCATCGAACAGAGGCTCAAGAAGCTGTGAGGGACCAAAGCCAAGACAGCTGACCTGAACTGCCAAAGGAATAGTCCATACCACAGGGCAACTAGCCCAGTATATAAACTTGGAGGACTTGACTCAGAGGCATCAACTGTGGCTCAGGGGCTGAGTATTGGTCAGCAGATAGTGAGCAATTGTATTGTGCATCACTTGTTTTTCTAGGATTTTTATTCCTTTCTCTCTCTGCACTGCCTTTCAATACAATTATTGCTATTCTTATTACATTTAATTTATCTTAATTATTATTTTACTTTCTATCACAGCCCAGGAGTTTTACTGTTTTCTTTTCCAGTTTTCCTCCCCATCCAACCTGGGGAGTAGGCATGGGGAGAAATGAGAGAGCAAGTGGTGCTGTGGTATTTAACTGCCAACAGATCTATTAAGATCTGAGTGTCATAAACCTTTTAACATTAAAATGGGAAAAAAAATCTTCTCAATGTGTTCATAGTTAAGTATTTTCAGGACTCTGCATGCATATCTTCTCAGCTCTCAAGGGTCTCTAAAGCAGTGGTTTGAGTGCCAGTGAACTGAACATTGTAAAGGACATAACTGTACACATCCATACATACGGCAATGTGTAAGGAAAGAAATTTTACAGAGTGAGAGTTCAGGCAGTAAAGAGACTTTTAAGAATATGCAAACTGAACAAGGTTGAAGCCATGAAACTGAGAAATGTGTACAGATGGCTGAAACATTTCAAGTCAGGTGAGACTAGCAATTGTGACAAACCATGATCTGGGAGACCTGTGTCAGCAGCAACACACATGAATGCTGAAAAGGCTGAGCAGCTCATTAGGGAAGATTGACGAATAACCCCTAATGACCTTGCTACTGCTTTAAATTGCAGTTCTGCATCAGTACACTGAATCCTGCAGTGGTCTTTAGAATTTGTTCACACCAAGTCACATGAAAACATCCTGGGACATGCACAAGCTTGTGACATTACTCTTGAAATCTAAACTTAATTGAAGAGATAAATAGATATGCCCAGTTATAACAGATTTTACCACTGCAAGAACATTTTTTATTTTTAAGGAACTTTTTTTTCTCAAAAATCATGTATGTCAATATGTTTCATATTGCTTATATGAATAATATATAAATATTGTGTTCTAATAGTCAAGGAGTCTAATTAAGGCAGAGATGTAATGCATATATATATATATATATATATCATGGTACAAAAGACATAGTATTCTGTGAAGGAGATATAAGTCCCCTGAGAGTGTAAAGGTGTTTTATCAGTGTAGTGGAGAAGATAGTTAAAAACTTACCTTTTTCCAAATATTTTGCAGGTAAATTACAACCTACAAGTGTGTGCTATGCACATTTTATCAAAACATAATTTAAACTGCTATAGATTCTAGAAGCTTAAAAACTATATTTTAGTCTGTCTGATGTATATTTAATGGAATACTTGATTTCTGTTAGTGTGTGTTTATAGTACTTTCTAATTGACAATTACAGAAAGGATGAAGGTTTACTTACAATTAAAAGTGAATGTATTCTTTCTTATCTCTGGAGTTAAGAGATAAAAGCCAATTGTTGCAATTATTTAATAGAGGACAGATAAAGAGTCTGGCGTGATACTATATAAGATACTATGAAAAATTTTGTACTAACAAAAAACTGGAATGAAATTGGTCCTTAAAATACAAAGCAGCCTCCTGATCACAGCAAGTCTTGATCTTCCCCAATGTGTAGTATGCACTTGGAGGTAAAATCTTGTCTTGACACCAAAAATTTATAGACCATTGTCTCTGGAGGCCAAAACACTAATGTATCAAATCAACTTCACATTAAGAGGACCAGAGAATTCCAAGCAATATCTACCTCTGTCTTGCAATCATTGCAGCCCTGGGGGCAATCAGCCTTTAGAATAAGATTGTGGCATAATTTCAGTTTTAATGATTTCTTTTGAAAGGCCTAAACACAGATTTGATTCAGAGTAATACTGACTAGCAAAGCTTGGCTGGCTAAAGAAACATGTTGTCAGAAGGAAAAAAGAAAGATAATTGAATGGAACATTATAGGAATGTGTGAATACAATAATTCTGTCATATTCTGAATGATGAGAGCTGAGTATAGACCTATATTTTCTATTATTGTCTGGAGTTAAGCCTGAAAACTTGAGTATGTTTAGGGTTTAATCCTATATTTCATAGGTTTAGAGCATAATCCAAACTCCACTTCACTTTCTGGAAATGCTACCATTTAGGTGACTTTTCTCTGACTTAGATCCGCATTATTTCAATAGATTGTGGAAGAAACGTGGAAAGTCAGCATTTCATAACTGAAAAGCTACTTTAGATATTAGTCTGTAATCACTAATAATATGAAAAGTCTTTTCAAACTTTGCCCTCAAAATGCTGCTTCAGTAATTCATTAACTTATTTTAATGAAACAACATCTTATTGCTATTTGGGAAGAAACTAATCTCCTTTCCAAAGAGTTTGCATAATATATTGAAAAAAGAAGTGACTGCAGAATCTGCTGATCATACTTTTGAGGATTCCACATAGGCTGGGTAAACTTTTATCTAACACTATTGAGAAAACTATATACACAAAATTGCCTGCTCAGGCATTTATTACAGACTAAGAACAAAATATGTTTAGGTTGCAACTTGCACTCCTGTGTAGCAGACACTGAAACCTTAAGTTTAACCGAAGAAAATTAACATTTTCCCCATGCTCTCAATTGTCACCTATCTTGTCCAATCCGATGTTGTATCAAATATGAGGATTACAAAGTATGTCATAATCATAATCATCAATATCAAATAATCATTTCATAGAGTCTGTCAGTTACTGGGAGTCAAACTGCCTGCAGTGAGGCCTTGACAAATTAGAGAACTGGGAAATCACCAGCCATGTGAAGTTTAACAAGGGTAAGTGCTAGATTCTGCACCTGGGATGGGGCAACACTGAATGTACAGTGTTGGGGAATGAAATGCTGGAAAGAAAGGCTGCAGGAAGGAACCTGGGGGTGCTGATCAGTGGCAAGTTGAACATGAGTCAGCAGTGCCCTGGCAGCAAGGAGGGTCAACCCTGTCCTGGGGTGCATCAGGCACTGCACCAGCAGCCAGGCAAGGGAGGGGATTGTTCCCTCTGCTCTGCACTGGGGCAGCCTCACCTCCAGTGCTCAGGGCAGTTTTTGGGCACCTCAATATAAAAAAATATATTAAGTTGTTAGAGAGTATCCAAAGGAAGGTCATGAGGATGGTGAGGAGTCTGGAAAGGAAGACATATGACAAGTGGCTGATATCACTTGGTCTGTTCAGTCTGGAGAAGAGGAGACTGAGGGGAGAACACATGTCAGTCTGCAACTGCTTCATGAGGCAGGAGCAGCAGGCACTGATCTCTTCTCTCTTGTGACCAGTGACAGGACCCAAGTTTGAACAGTCTTAAGTTGTGTCAGGGGAGGCTTAGGGTGGATATCAGAAAGAGGTTCTTCACATACAGGGTGCTTGGGCACTGGGACTGGCTCCCCAGGGAAGTGGTGTTATGAAGCAGTTTAAACACAGAAGAACAAAGAAAACTAAGTCTCTGTGAATAAAACAGAAAGACCTTTGAAGGTTCAAAATATTCCCAAAAAAAACCAAGATAAAAATCAAACGAGATTAACTGTTGATGCTGAAAAAATTTATATATTTTCATTTAATAATCAGAGAGGCAAAAAGAAATAGATAAGTAGAGAAAAGTTAGAAAAAACTAAGATTACTTTTTAAAGCATAGGATAAGTCGCCACCACACTGTGCAACATTTGTTGCCGCTGAGACGGGGTGGGGGGAGCGGAGAAGGTTTTGCCTTTTTTTTGTTGTTGTTGTTTGGAGTGTCTTATCTGCCTTCTCTGGTCTCAGGAGCAGCTTGGCTGGGATGCAGCAGTCCATCCCTTGGGATGCAGGTGTGGTGCCCAATGGCTGCAGCCGAACCTCGGGGTATTCCCTGCACTCTCACCGCGGGATGCAGGAGCAGGCGGGGGTTTCACAGCTCGCTGTGACTCCATTCCAGGGCTGCAGGGTCGGGGCATTCTCCCCAAGCAGGTGGCGTCAGCTTCTGGAGGCCTCAAGGTGTCTCACAGCAGGCTGTGGTGGTGGGGGAAAAAGGCAAAGGTCAGGGATTCTGCCCTTCACTTTCCCCTCCGTGTTTTGCATCAGTTTCACCTTCCTATTTGTGGGCCCCAAGGGATACTACTCACAGTCCATCCCACACATTGTTTTCAGGTGTTCATGAGTGATTATGATAAGCAGACATAATGACAAAACACTTTTTGAAGACTATCTCCTATTATCAGGGTCTTACAAGTGATCACACACACCAAACCTGGCAGAATACAGGAACTATTGGGACAATGCTCTCAGGCACATTATGTGATTTTTGGGCATGTCCTGCACAGTGCCAGGAGTTGGACTCAATGATCCTTATGGGTCCCCTCCAGTGACGTCTTGTGAAGGCTGACCTAGAACAGAGGCTAGACAGAGTTAAGGAACAAAGTAGGTATGTATTAGAAGGCCTCAATGGATACATCTTGGGCAGTACAAGACCAGCCAGGGCTAACACCCAAGATGAACGCAAAATGGTCACAAAGTGGACAACCAGTCATGGGTTCTCTCACTTTTATAAGTTCTGGTCTATTAGCATATTGGAGTTAATTGTCCAATTATACCTTTAGCTCATGAGGTCCAATCCTTCCTGTTTTTCACTCTTGATTCCACCATTGTTTATGCTTTTGGGCCTAAATTTGGATAATTTGTCCTTGGTCCCCAGCTGGAGAAGGAATTGTTTTGTCTCTCTACTCTGTGAAGAGGCCTTACTATCCCCTAGTATGAAGCTCAGAATTACACACTAAAGCAGTACAGAAAGTAAAAAATATAAAAGCTAAAACCTGAGGCATCACCAGCTCCAGATGTTCTGTGACTCTGTGAACCAGTCCATTGTAGCCTGCTATTACATGCATCTCATACATAGATATGTATTTATTTCACATGCCCATATATACAACTCACATATATGTCTGTGTATAGACATGTATATAAACATTCCAAGGATCATTTACAATATCTCTTTAAGAATGAATCTTTAGTTTATAATTAATGTGATTTTAAATAAGAAAGGGGAAAAAAACCCATACACAAACCAACCTCGACTGAAAATAACTCCAAGACAAAATTCAATACTAATCAGCAGCTATTTCCCCACTTTTCTCCCAGCTCAGAAAACTGTTCCTGTAATGAGTATAGGGAAATAATAGAATGCCATATCTAGTTGCCTGGGGATTGTATTTGACACTTTATATATACTGCAGTGTTTGTCTCTGTTCATAGTTGTCTCTTCTGTTTTATGTCTATAAGAACTAGCTCATCTGTGGTGACTCAGAACACTTGGTTGGAGCTTCACATGGTTGCATCAGAGAGTAGTGGGCAAGGGCTTGTTGTCCCAAAGGATATTGGTGGACAGTAGTGTCTCTCAGGTGTCTGTATGGGGAGCAGCACTGTTCAATGCCTTCATCAGTGACAGTGAGATCAAGAGTAGCCCCAGCAGGGGCTTTGTTGATGACATGAAGCTAAGTGGTGAGATTGACACACCTAAATAATGGGATATCATCCAGAAGGACCTGGACAAGTTCAAGAAGTGGGTTTTTCATGAGGTTTAACAAGGCCAAGTGCAAGATGCTGCACAATGGGTCAGAGTAACCCCTGGTATCAGCCAGGCTGGGGAAAGAGCAGATTGAGAGCAGCCATGCAGAGAAGGACTTGGGGTTGCTTGGGTGGATGAGAGACTGGACATCACCCGGCAATGTGCACTGACAGCCCAGAGAGCCAAACGTGTCCTGGGCTGCATCCAAAGCAGCGTGGGCAGCAGGGACAAGGAGGGGATTCTGCTCCTATGCTCTGCTTGGGTGAGAGACCACCTGGAACCATGCACCCAACTGTGGGGTCCCAGCACAGGAAAGAAATGGACCTAAAGGAGAAAATCCAGGGGGTAAAAGAAACTTAAAAAAGAAACTTAAAACTTTGAAAAAATTCAAACCCTCAAACCTTGTCAAAATTTAAAATGAGCCTACCTCCCATTCTGTGAAGAAATGTTTTTCAGAAATCTTAAGCCATCTGTATTGTAAAGTGGATCTTAGCACAATTTTAAGAGAGTTAATTATATTTTACTATATATTGAAACTGTTCTCTGACAAAGTGAAATATTGTGAACTCACCTAGAATTTATTTTGGGTAGAGATCATTTAACAAGACCATTAAAGCTGTCTTCAAAATTTTAGAAGCTCACTCAGGCATAAAGTTCAGTTCTGAAGGAATTAATCCTGTACATTTTTTTTTTTACTTTTAAAAGTGTATTATCTAAGCAATAAGAAAATCATAAGTTTATGATATATAGGTATAAAGAGTATTATTATCATTTGTTAGAGGGAAGATTAAGATGACAGAGATACTGAATACTAAATTCCCTTTTAGAAGATAATTTTCACAAGTTTACCATTAGAATTATAATGCAAAAGAGAAGAAAAATACTAATTATAAATATGTCGTTCTATTAATAAAACATAAGATATTTGATTTTCTTACACTTAAGTGTTTCTAAGCTTACACTGATTTTAAACTGAGAACTAGTTTAAGTAAGTTGATGGTTTTATGCTTGAGAAGTATTATGTCAGGTTCTGCCAGGTTCATATATTTCCTTTTTCTATGTCTTACCAATATAATTTTCTTCAGACATGGTAGGACTGTGCTGAACTCCAGTTGGATTGAAGACAAACTCCCCATCAGAAAGACTCAATCCTGCAGCTGCATTCACATGTGCAGATCCTCTGCTCCCTTGGAACTCTGCTAGGGTGAATGGAACTCACTGCAAGGTAATGGCCCAAGATTTCTCTCAAGATATTTTTGAACAACCTGTATTTTCTGTCTCACCAAAACACTTCTATTTTTCTGCGTGATGAATTTATTTCCTTTTTAGTGGCTTAAAAACACACTAAGTTTTTTCTTTTCTTTTCAAGTGACCAGTAGCATACTGCAACTTTTGGCTGAACAAGGGTCCAGCTTCCAAACATGATAGAGGATCATTTTTCCATAAAAGACCAGTTATAGAGTCAAGAAAGAAAGCACTGGTTAATATTTTTAAGACCATTAATTTTTTCCCAGTAGATTCAATATCCACTCCTCTAAAACTCTATGTAAAATTCTTATTCTTCTCCATTCAGCCAAGACTCGGTGTGCAGAATGATTTCTGGAAATATCTGGTCTGGTTTTTACAATTGGAAGAAGATAAAACTCATCCTTCCTAACAAGAGAAATGTTGTAATCTTAATTTTAAATTATATACTTGATTTTAAACTTCTCTTTGGCTTAGTGGAATGTACACTTCTGAGAATTCTCATCTGCAGTGAGGATGCAGGCATGAAAAGGAGTTGATGGATTTTTTTTGCTCATCGTATCAATTTCATAAGATCTGCATGTGAAAGAAGAAGATTTGTGTTATTATTTCAATATTTATTCCAAGCAAAGCCAAGGATAAGGGTCTGGGAAAAGGAGAAGTTTCTAGCATATATGGTGCTCTATTTTGCTGCAGTTTGTCATACCAAAGTACTGCTCTTGTCCTGCTGAGCAGTGCAATACAGCAGGACATTAACTTTTAGCTTAACACTTCATTACTATCTGGGGATATGTTTAACATTTTATTAAATTTCATAGGGGTGATTTTATTCACTAACTATTTATTTTACCCTAGGGCTGAGCACAACAACTGAATACCCTCAAAGGCAAAAGAAGCTATACACTGGTATTTCAATGAGTTAGTTGAATGCATTATCAAATGCATTTCTTAATATTACTCCTGCAAATCCATTTATGACATTGTGATTTTTTGATATCTTAAAAACCTACCTGATATTTTTGGGCCAACAACTGTCTATGTCTAGGAATTGGAAAAAGTTTCATAAATTGTGTAAAAAACTAAAACAGTTGACTCAAGCAAACCTGAAATCCTTTAAAAATGCATGAAGTTCCAAACAGGGTCATTGCTTCATATTAGAGATTTTTTTTTTCTCCAGGACCAAACTGAAGAGAATCGCTGCTGCCTAGGATGCTGCAAAAGAGTGGACACAAAAAATTATTTTCAGTTACATCTATTTTTTTCTATAATTGCTTCTAACAAATACTAGTGTAGTACCTATATCAGCCTTTACAATGGATTAGCCTGCTCAGATTAGCTGGTAGTGAACAATAAGGAAGACAATTAAAAAACATCAAAAAAAGAAATGGGTGCAAGCAGTCAGAAGAAATCTAAAGAAAGAGAATTCTTAAAGTTCTAAAATGTGAATCAGGCATGCAGGAAGCCTGCAAGTACTAATATATTTAACTATTAATTCACACTAATATATTTAAGGTTTTATTTATGTGTAGTTAGCGTTATATTGGTATGAATTGGTTTTGGTTTTATTTTTATTTGCAATTTTTCTTTTTCTATTTGAAACTTTTTAGCTAAGCATTACTTTTTTTCCATATCTAATCCCATAACTAGGCATGGGAAATGTCTATGGATATACCTAGCAGGCTCATATTTCATGACATGGGCTACTGGGGTTTGTGTTTGCTATTTTATTTTTTCTTTTTTGGGTGTGAGAAATAAGTTATTATAAAGATATTATTAAATGCATATTTTACTACAGAACTGCATAAGATATCTTTAAAATGGATACCTGTCATGAATGATTTGCATGATATTTATCTACAGCTCAGTTTATGAATCACGTGCAAGGCACTACAGGCTGATTGCTAAACATTCATTGTTTACCACTTCCTTTGCTTCATCACTACATCACAATGATGCACCACAATGATGCAAAACTCCTTCAGTTTTCCTATCTAATTTTCAAAATGAAATGGATGAAGATCAGTGACACATCATCAACTTGCACTTCACTGACACTACAGACCATACCCATTATGGTATTTCAGGTCAATAATTCCCGAACTAAGAAGGATTAATAGGATTTATGACCCTCTTTTCAGCTGCATGTAGCACAACCAGTACTAATTATGTTTTCATTAACCTCTGTGGCTAGCTCATGTTCTAATAATTTAGCCCTGTTATGGCTTAATCCAATGTTTTACATGTTCAATAAGGTGAATACACAAACAAAAGCTATATAAATAAATCCTCATGGTGAAATCATAGCTTCTCTCTTAAAGGAATCCTTATAAAATAGCGACTGCTTCTGGAATCCCTTAAGGTCTTGCCCATGCACCAATCAGCTTTATCTTGGTCTCTGAGTGAATTATTCCCCAGTCAGAGAGGCATTCCCCCATCAGAGGGCCTAAATATTAGTTAAATACAATTTAATTTCATGAATTGCAATGCTAAATGAGTCCTATGCAAGTTGCCTTATAATGGTGAATTCTGTACTTGCACTTCAGGAGATGTCAGAGCCACAATTTCAAGAACTAGTGCAAGCGCATCTCCTAAATTATTGTGGAAGGCTGTGTTTCTGGGACATATATCCACACTGCATTATAATCTCCACTATTCACTGCCTTATCCACTGAGTTACTCCCAGGTATCTATGTTGCCAGAGGGAATAAGGAGTACATAGGAGATGTAGTCCAGCTGCCAGTAATAACAGGATTATTCAGTATGAATGCCATCTCCTCCCACTCTCCATTCCTAAGCAAAGTCAGAGCCAGCTGGACAATCAAGGCTGAATTCTGTTTCTGCAGTTAAAAGAGGAGTTGAGGCTGAATTCAGCCCAAATTACATCAAGTTCCAGAAAGAAAAGCTGTCTCTTACTGCCCTTCTCTTATTCTGTGCTTTCACTCCTCTTCAGCTGTTGGATATCAGCTCCTTAGTAGTTGTGTGTCTTTTTCTTATTTGACTAAAATCAGATCCATTTAATCTAAAAAGCATAACAGATCCATCCCCCAGTCTTGGTTAACCCAGAATATGAAAATTAATTGACATGGGAACCATAACAGCTAAATTGATATGGAATTTAGAATTAATGTTATGGGAGAAGTGCTGAATGCTTTATGTTATTTGTATTTTTAATTCAGTACTAATATCTAACACTGTCAAACATTAGATTTTAATATATGTTTGCTGAAAGAAAATATAGTGAAATATGCAAATAGAATACCAAGAGGTATTTTGAAGAAGTTTTCTAAAGTATTTTCCCATCAGATGAGACATAGGGGAAGAAATCTCTCTCTTGCAATTTGGTTCAGTAAGAGAGCAACTTCTCTTACACTCAAAGTACATGTAGCAAGTTTTTCATCAAGATAAATCTAGATTTAAATTGAAACCTAAAATATACATTTAACCTGAGGATGGAAGCACAGTTTCAGTGAAGCTTCACAAGAGCAAAGTCATACAAATTCCCGTTCATCCTCCCAAGATTTTAAAAGTTTAAAATAAGAAGTTTTATCATTGCTAAAAACTCTAGGACATAAGTCATCTGCTACAAGTCAACTGCTTTTCTAGGCTGATAATTATTTCTGATACAAAATTACTGTTCAATCTAGATTGTTGGTAATTCAGCTCAGGTACTGCAGGCAAGTCCATCTATTTCCTGAAGACAAAAACATGCGGAAGTTGGTAGAACATGATAAAATAACCATTACATTTTGTGAAACCAAAGTTTCATTTCATCTGACATAAACTGTTTGACCAGACCAACATTTGGACTCTCTTTTCTGCTTCTGACATGCCAATGGAATCTAGAGTGAAATAGGGCCTATTATTATTTTTGGAGGACACATAACTTTTGGAATAGCTGTCCCAGTTTCTTTCTTTCTTCACTTTTCTTGGATGGGTTTTTTTCTGTGTCTGGTTATTGTCTAGATCTTTTATTGCCTCAGCTTTCATACACTCTGATTTCCATCTCTTTTGAACTCTAGCTACTGGGACACTCTACAGTTTTGTCTTTCCTAACTGCATACCTCAATCAGAATATACACTTTAGTGGAGACTGAAACAAAATATTGTGGACATACAAAAAAACACCCCAAAAACCATAAAAGAACCTTCAACCAACCAACCAACAACCAACCAATCAACCAAAAATCCCAAAGAGAAAAATACTCAATGGAATAAAATAACAGTAAATCCACAGATAGAGATATTGCAACAAAATGATCTGCTGGTTACAAAACCCGATTAGCCAAAACAAAAGCAGTTCCAAAAGGAACTGCTTTATTTTTGTCACATATTGTCACTAGAGAAATGCCCTGTGAACTGATATGGGTGAATAACATTCTGTGGCAGTCACATACGTGTTGATATGAACACATATATTCTTTCAAAAACCTAGAACTTTTTCTGATATCCTCAAAGGAAATAAATTTACTCTTAGAGTGCTGAGCTAAAAATCATCTTCCATCAGAAAAAATAGTGCATTGAGCCAACACATTTGGAAAAATTTGGAATTCATCAGCTTCTGCAATTGAAAATTATTAACAGTCAATGATGAAACAACTGGAACACAAGTGTTCTTCCATGGTATTTTTTAGATTATTTTAAGTTTTAAATCCTGAGATGCTCATTGTGGTCTTCAGAATTTTATTGTTTATTTTAGTGTTCCAAAGTACTACATAGTCATAGAATAAGTGACTGAGTAAATCGTCTTATATGCCATTCAATTAGTTCTGGTGATAGATGTACTTAATTAAGAAGTTTCCTTTAGCATGCTTTCTCCCTATAATTTCTCAATTTCCTGCTGATATTATTTGTTGCAGGTAGACTAAAGGAATACTTCATTTCACCTGATTCCTCCTATCAATTTTATAATATATATCTCGATGTTTTAATGTCATCTGCCTAATCTAAACAAAGAAAATACCTGAAGATAAATTTAAATATTGTACTCTTAAGAGTATGCAAATATACTCAATGTCCTGGATATCTCAGTTGCAATTGAAAGCCTGTTTTTACACTTGTGAATTAAAATCTGGTTCTTTACTTTCTATCATGGGAAATTAGACACCGATTTCATATGTTGCAATCTAAATTTAGGCATTTATACTTTGGAGCTGCATAATGGCCTGAATTTATTCTCTAAAATTTGAATCTAAATAGTTACTCAAATAGATTTGTATTTTCACATTCACTTTAAGCCAGCATTTATTGAAGACATAATACACTTGAAACAGTTTCCTTTTTTCTTTTTCTTTAATAATATTTGAATCTGATTATTTCCCCTTTACCACAGCCCTGTTGCTAAAGTAATTTCCCATTGACTTAATTATAAATTGCAGTGTAAAAGCTTATATAGATCTTAAATACTTAGCATAAGATAGTGCCCTATTTCCATGATTATTTAAATGCTTAGTTTGGACTAGTTTGTTTTTGGTTTTTCTTTTCTAATAGTTAAAATTTTGCAAAAAAATTGTCAGTTTCCTAGTAGAAGCCTTCCTTTTAGCTGCTACACATTAAAGCAAGCATATTGACAAATTCCCCCCTTTTTTTCCTATAGAAAATCTGAAAAATATTTAACTTTCTCATTATATGTTGCGTGTTCTTACTTCAGATTATTTATGCACATGTTAATCTTTCTGCTTCTGCTGTTGAATTATAATAGATGCTAGTGGCTTCACAGTTTATCAGGCTTTTCTATCTTGTACACAAACACAGAAATAACTGTGAAAGATTCTAAATATATGTGAAACTGGCAAGTATATTTCCATTCAATGGAAATTGTGCAAAGCAAGCAAAAAAATCTTAATTCCAGAGGTCTGTCCCACTTCCTTAACACTTTTCAAAATGACCTCATAAAAGGCCTTTTCCTAGTACCACAGCTAAAAAACATGGAAAAGTTACAAGATTTTGCTCAATTATTGTTGTTGTGCCTACAAATAAAACTATTCCATGTGTAAAAACATTTAGAAAATTTCCAATTAAAACACATGAAAGAGACACATTTTTTGGGATAGACAGACAAATATACTCTAGATAGGAATGCCTAAGTATTAGCTTTGAGTGCTTAAGCTTCCAAAAAAACTCCAGATAAGAAATATTGATTTTTTAAAAGATTACTACCTTTCAGAAGGAGACCCTCAGAACTCATAAGCAAGGAAATTACTTAAAACCTTTAGAAAAAATAAAGCACAAGCAGCAATAATTTGTATGTACATGCCTTCAGTGAATTCCTGAACTGACCACTATTTAGCAGAGAGGCTAAACCATTCTCTTTATTCACTTATTCTCTCTACTGAAATGCACTCAGTACATCACTCACTCTAACATAAATTGTTAGAGAGTTGTTTTTGAATTGGGAGACTAGAGTAAGAATAGCAATTAAATGGCAATGACTGTATTGGCAGGCAAAAACTCATATAAATAATCAAAGTATTTTAAATCTACTATTTCTTGAAACTTGCAAGTTTATAATTTAACCACTGTTTAATAAAACACAAAGAACAAAAATTGTGAATAAGTTTCACTTTCCAGGCAATAAGTTCATATATATTTTTCCTCAGAAGAACATCTTAGAAAACACCTAAAAAATTTAATTGAATTCTTTAGTACTTGTAGGTAATATCGCAAAATATTTTCTCACACTTGATCCTTCTTTGCGTTGCTTAAGTTTCTACACGTGCAAAACCAGCAAAAAAAACCAAAGAAAATTGCATTATATTCAGAGTAGAAGAATGTAGCACAAAATTGTTCTTATGTATTCACTCCAACAAAACTGCTGATCTGAGATGTTTCAGTTGAAGCTCCATGTTTCTAATAAACAGAGAAAATCAGAAGAAAGCTCTGGAATAAGACGGTCTCTTTTTAATATATAAGTGTTTTTCTCAGAAACTATTCAAAGATTGGACAGAAAGAGAGGAGAAACATTAGAACAGTTCCTCCTTACTTCTATGGTCTTTTTGTTTTCCAAGACTGTCTATTTTGGAAAAAGCTGAGAAAATCCCCAAAGATTCTTTGAAAATGCCAGCATTTCCCAAGCAACCTTAAAGACAGATTGTCTTTGCATTTTTTTTTTTCATCCTGTAAGGCAAAAAAGTTACTTTGTGAGAGGATGATGTGAAGTTCTGAGTTTTATGCCAAGTCTGAACTCTGTAAGAAAGTAATTGCTGACAACTGACTTTTCATTGTGATGCTACTGATAGCACTGTAGAGGAAAAAAAAAAAACAAACAAAAACAGAAAATAGTGCCAAAAATAAAGTAAGCATTAAATTTTACCAGTGAGTGAACCTGCATTTATGAAGATCCATTAGAAAATTTAAGGTGTGTACTTTCAATATATATAAATTTTAACATTAAATAACTCCTAGTTATCTTGATCTTGCACATAAACCTTACCAATAGCTAGAGTTTATGTGTCTGCTGGAAAAAGAATTTTTGTTCCTGTTTACAAGTTGCTTGTAAATGAATGAAAACTTCACTTGAGAAGAAAATTACAGAATGTACAAGATCTGACGGAGGGGATTATTTCCTACTATTTTCCTTTGAAGATATTTTAGTTTTGAATTGAGGTAATACTTCCTTTTCTGAATTGCAGCTGATTTTCTGCATGTATCAATTCTTGCATCCCTCCCTCATGTTCATCATATTTTCAGAAAATAGGTATTTTGAATATTTTAACCTCCACTGATAAATCCTTCATCACATAAGCTGGTCCTTTTATTTCACCAGCTTCCTTATATTCTTGAGACAAAGGGAGCTCACAGAAGGAGCTGTGAGCTGTCTTTGAAGTCCAATGACTGCTGGGGTCTGATACAAACCCTGCTGAAGCTGGAAACCACCATGACTACAGAGACTTCCAGCGAGGACACCAAATTGGACTATTGTTTGCTTAAGCTTTGTTGAAATCTATGTCTTTTTATGTAAACCTTATTTGCTATTGTTCTCTCATGTGAAGATTTTTATGCAATTTTTAATCCTTATTATATCATGTATATCTCTTACAATTTTCAGTCTGTACAACTGATTTTATGTTTTATCCAAAATATTATTTTATGGTTTGCTGTTTTTCTTAATCTCCTGTTTTATCAAATTCAGTATCAGGATTAGGAGAGTTATTATAATGAATGTCCTTAAAATCGCACAGATTTCCCCCTGATTTTGATGGTGTGTTTAGCTCCTCAGGAAGGGTGATAGAAAGAGTGAGGGAGACAGATTTTTGTGTTATTTCTTCCCACGGGTGTTTAAACCTAAGTTTATATATTAAATTGACGTTTATATGCATCTATAGTTACTATTTGATAATTTGAGAAAATTATCAGAATTCTTTTTTGATTTTAGAAAACTTATTATTTTGTAGCTTGTTTAAAACAAGACTGAAAATCAATCTCTGAAATTATATAAAATCTATTATATTCTAACAAAAGTGCTTTCTCTCTTACAGATTTCCTGTTCAATATTTTAATATGGACAAGAGCATATCTTTATTTGACCTAATGTCAAAGAGACAAAAAAAGCCTGAGGAAGTTAAAATGTTTTCTGCTACTAAAACTCCAAATCTTCAGGAAGTTTCTTTATTACTTAGTACTGTATGTTCTAATCAAGCATAAAACAGGAAAGTGACTACTATCAAAGGACCCATAAAAAGAGTTTATGATGTTTCAGATTCAGACAACATAAAAAAGGACATATTCAAATTAGAAACACTATTATAAAGTGTGATTCTATAAGGAATCTCCATAACAGACTTAATAACCTGATTAAAGAGACAAAGTAATAGCAATATACACAAGTACTAATTAGAACATTGAAACTATTACGCCTCATGTGGGAGACAAGTAATAAAATTCAAAGAATATTTGTAAGAAACACTATCAAACTAGCTTTTAAGTTTCCTACAGCCTCAGGCTGATTATGTGAACTTGTGGCATGTGTCGAAAATGTTTAAGCCAATCCATTTGGCCTGGTAGTGCTCCCTTCTCTCAGTGCATTTTGCAACATTATAGTAAGATATGGTTTGGTTAAACTACTTTTCACAATGGGCCTGTTTGGTGGTGTTGAAAGATTCAAAACGTGTTGCTCTTATAATCAAGAAAGAAATGTTGCCTTAGTAGTATAGTATCACAATTCTTTAAAATTACTTGCCTTGCTTTTACTCTTGAACATACAGCAGCTTTGGATGGAAATATCTGACTAACTATGAATGGAAATATCTGAATGAATATTTAAAATAATAAATGGCAGGTGAAATATCTAATAATCATAAAGTCTCACTGAGAATAAAGTGTATTGAAGACTTCCTAGTATATTAGAAACAGTAATCATCACAACCTGAATATGGTATGTTTCAGAACTGCTGCGTAACCAATATTTGGCTTCGCAAGTGTGAAGCACATTAATCTGAATTTATTAATCTGTAGTTATAATGTATCAGACCAAATTTACTAAAGCAGAAATCTGTAGATATATCACACATAGGAAAATATAGATACTTTCTAATACTCTGAAAGGAAATAAAGTGACCATGGGTATTACTAGGGTAAATTTCTAGGCTATTACTATACACTTTTTAGTTGAGCTCACTCTTTGCTTATCTTTCCTAATATATAACAAAATTTTCTGCTATTGGGTAGCTATACCATTTATGTCAATACTAAATTACTTATTTACTAATACTTTTCCACAAATGTTTCCTCTCTTTTTCTCATTTTTAGATAAGCAATCAGCTTGAATTCTTGATCCACAGCCCTGTCTCATATGGAACACAGTGTTTCAAAAAGCTTTAAAGCCCTTTAAACTAGAGACAAAATTCAATCACAACATATTTGGGACTAATATTCTCTTCCTCATTTGATTTAAAATTTTTCCTTCATAAACTGGTTCTTAGATTTTATTAGCAGCCTGAACTTATGCCCAAACATGGAAGGTTCCCTTCCCCAAAAGGTTTTTTTAATTTATAAAAATAAAAAAGGGCCCTATAATGTTTAGTAGATAAAAAATGGCTGCTCAATTGCAATGCTTGTAAAAAAGGTTGAAATTACATTAAATTAACATCCATTAGAAATTTAAAGTAATCCATAGAAACCTGTTCCTTCTTGTTCACCTCCAGTTAAAAACCAACTCTTACTGGTCACAACTGAATGAAACATGAGCCCCCAGATATTCAAAACACATATTATCACAAATCATTTGTATAAGCTGTGGCAACTGGAAAAATTGCCCTTAGTGCAGCCCCACAGGCTCAAGTCAAGTGAATTATATTCACTCTAGAATTTTCACACTCACAAAATATCATATATATATATATATATATATATATATATATATATATATATATATGCATGCCAATTAGATTATTTTTCCTGTATTAAATAGTGTTTTATTGATCAACTGATATTTATTGTATAAACTGACACTCTTCACATCACCACTAAATTTGACTCAGTTCTAAGGAAGATGGTCTCTTTTGCTCTAAAATTTGCCCAATTATTTTTAAACTCTTTCTATAGCACTAATATTAAAAGGTTTAATAAATCTCAGTCCGCTAAAAGAAAAATTAGCACTAACCATTGTGCGTGTTTATTTTAACCCTCTGAGGGTTTCCCACACAGTATTTCTGCTCAATTCTTCCTTCACCATTCATTATTAAAATAAATTACTGTTGTATTCAGCTTAGCTGTAGGCAAAATACTTCCATTCCAGGCACCCATCAACTTTTTAAATGAATTAAGTTAATTGACAGCAGGTTTAACTATTTTCTTAATTATGACTGCAAACACACTTTTAAAACACCCCACACCCCCCCCCCCCCAAAAAAAAAAACAAACCCCCACTCTTTAGAGGTAACAAAACAAATGAGCAAAATAATAGAAATTCACAGAACAGAAATTTTCCTTTATTAATTATTAAATGTCTCTAAGGAAGAAATATACAAAGAAGGAAATCTAGGGACAGAACAAATCTCTGCTTTTCTTTCTAAGTCACTTTGGAGCATTTTATCAGTTCATTTCAGAGCTGAAAACTACATTTGAATTAGAATCAGCTCTAAACTACATTAGTGATGATTCAGTAAATGACATTCTTCCTCCTGGGTAAATTCAGAGCTGGGATAATGTTAAAGAGTAATGTTGGCTATCCTAGGCACAGAGAAAATGATGCTTTGCAAGTAGTGAAGGAATTCTTTTCAGAATATTCCTGTTCCTTGCATCAGTATTTCTCTTTGCCTTTCTTCAGATTTTTCTGCATTCTCTATTCCTACATAGTGCAAGGCTCTCTGTAACATAGTCCTCTCTTCTGCTGGATGACAGCACCAGAATATGGAACAGCAGTAGAAATTATGTTAGAAGTTTCTTGATTAGGGTAGAATGCATTTGATTAAATTTGAGCATTTGAGAATTCTAGTGTAATTAAGAATAGTAAGATTCAAAAACTATACATTTCCATAGTATACCAAATTTTAGTATCAGAAGACTACTTTCCTTCAAATTTTCTTCTCATTCAGATGAGAAATATACTTTGCTGAAGTGAAACTCAACACTTTTGCTTTAGCTTGAGTTATTTAGGCATTTCTTTTAAATATTATAATTTTAATTCATATAGTTTATATATGAAATGAAATTCTAATATTATAGTAGTATAAGCAATATTGTATTTTAGGAACATAATATCAAATATAATGTACACATACATCATCATTATGAAATAAATAAAAATAGAACTGTCAAAATGTAGCATTTTGATTTGATTAAAGCATCATATTTTGACTTTCTGTTGAAAAAATTCCTATAAATTAACAACCCCCTACAGATTATTCAGATCCCATTGAAAATTAGTTTCCTGATGGAAGATTTCCATCAAAAATATTATCAAGGAGGCATAGTTATTAGGTTAGCAATGAGGCAGCACTATGAGGTCAATCAAGTGCTTAACAGAACTTTTTAGTGTTAGGTTGAAGGTGCCATATACAGCGTGACTGAGAAGTGACAAAGAGCTATGGGCTGTTCTAACTTCTATTCCTCTCAGCTGGCTCAGGCAGAACAACAATGAACAGACAGCAGGGTTATTGAGCCATATTTCTGCGGTCCACACTCCTCTGAGCAACTTTAATGCGTTGCAATCTAACTTAGCAAGATCAGAAGTATGATTTTCCACTTCTTTTGTGAATCACAACAGGAAAGATTTCCATTAAATAAGGTAATTTTTTATTGGATCATTAAGATTCCTTAGCATGGCCAGCTGCGTGGTGAAATGCTGTAATTTGAAGAGTGAGAATATTCATGTCTGTAAGTGTTTGTCAGGATAGTACTTACAAAAATAAGGAATGCATGGTAAACTCACGAACATGTGCTTATATGTTTTTCAGAGAAGAACTCTCTTAGCCTTCACCCAGTAATACCACAGAGCTGTCATTGCAGTGAAGGAGAACACAGGAGACTAACCCACACATATTGGTTCTCACTAAAAGTTGATGAAACAGTTTTGCAGAAAACAATTCATTGATCAGAACTATGTCTAAACTATCCATCCCCATAATTTTATGAGAGAAATTGCAATGATTTATTTTACAGAAGGCTATAGACTCTTTCCAACAATTTCACTAAAATATGTTTAAGGAAAGGTTTATGAGGAAAATTTGTACTATGAAACATTATTACCACAACTCAAGAATTACCTCCGCATTTTAAAAGAAGAGAACTAAAGGCAACAGAAAAGATTAGGATTTCATTTATTTTCTTCTTCATCAAAACTTATTCTATTGTTTACAAACTTTGGCTAAATATATTTTATCATGTATTGCATGTTCATTATAATTTGAACTGTCAATATATGTTTTTAAAGGTGACCTAAAGAGTGAAATTCCATTTTTTTAAACAGAATTTGTATCAGTAGGTGGCTTTTTAATGACTATAATTTTCCAACTTCTAATGGCAGAAACTTCATTTATCAACATATTTTCTAGTTTAAATACTTACTCTTTTTTCTTTCTTTTTCATTTGGATATTTGGAGGTGAGAACAACTAAGCAATCTATGGATTTACATATCAGCTTGTGGAGAATTAATTATTTTGCTTTAACCAAAAATAGGGTAAGGTTTCTTTGTTTTTTTGTTTCTTGGGGTTTTTTTTCCAACAAAATTGTCATTATAAGCATCATAGCCATTTAAAATAAGCTTAATGTTAAGAAAAACCAACAATCTTGTTGGACTGATAGTATAATATCTTACTCCTATTCATCATGTCTTTTTGCATTTCCACAGAAGAGAGGATTTGATCTGACAGATTCCACAATCTGAGTTCCCACTGAGTTTAAAAGGAATTCTACTGATGAAGTCTACAACTGAAGTCATATGTTCCTGAAGCTTGAGGTATATATGAAAGGGAGGGGAAACAGCAGCAGCCAATATTTTAAAGCAAACATGACATATGTTAAATACTGAATATTGCAAAGTCCATGCATTAGTCATTCATCATTTGTGCCTCTAAATGTCCAAAAGTTAGGCCATCTAGTTTAAGTGTCTCATTTAAGTTTCTTCTGTTTGCAGAAAGAGGCTGACCCTCCTCTAAAATGCCTTAGAAAAGCTAGCATAATAGTAATGTCAGAGGGAACAGTTCCATGCTGCTTTATTTTACTAATTGCAAAGCTAGCCCTCTATATAATGTATGTTTGCTCCTGCTCCAACACAGTCATTTCTAGTCTGCAGAATTGTGTTCAATGAAGTATTATGGGAGGACTCACAAGAAAGCTATTTTATTTATAACTTTTATTTATAACTTCCATCACTCTTAGTCCATATTATATCACTCTTGGACATACATTTAATTCAGCTGAAGTTGTGAATCATGTTAGAAATGCCAGCACAGTCTCAGAAGTCTGGGAACCTCTTAGGCTACCTTTGTCACTAGAGAAATGTAGAGCTGAACCATGACTTGACATGAGAAGCACACAGTGCTACATCTGTCCAGGCCATAGAAATTTACTTTAAAAAAATTTCTATTCAAAGATTATGAAGAAGCCACCTACTGTGTTTTTGTCACTATGACTAGTGCTATTGTCAATAGGGCAAATAAAGAAAGCACAGAACAAATGCAATATACTCTAAGCAGAACTTTTTTGCTTATAAACTTTATTTTTCCTGCTAGGTCAGTCATTTACAATAACAAAAGTGATTAGTAAATATGAAAGAAAAAAAATCTGTTAATTATACTGTGAATTGAGTGTGACAGAAATATCTTATTGTTTCTGAAAAGATCTAAAATTAGCCACTGTTTAACTAGAAAATAATTTCCCCAAAATTGAGACCTGCTTTACACTCCTGCCCACAGCTACCACAAAATACATCACTGACAATGACTGCCAATCTCCTTCAGTTCCAGAGAGTGATAGCAGAACCCTTATTTTTATTACTTATCTACAGTAAAGCCCTCTCATTTTTAGAGACATTTCCATTTCCACTAATGTAGATTCTCAAAATGATTTTTTTACATGCTTGCATCATACAGGCATGACAAACCCTAAATAATGTGTAAACGTATCCATTTATATTTTGAAAATGCTTGACATTGAATGATCTAAAAGATTTTCTGCTTTCAGGTGCATTACAAATTGTTCTAAGAAAGTTGGTCAGCTGTGGCATTTAGCTCTTCATTAAGCAGTCATTGAGTTTCTTCAGGTTGAAAATCCAAGCCCCTATCTTTCTCACAGCATCTGGTTTATAGTAGAATCACTCAACAATTTCTTACAGGTACTTTTTTTTTTAATTTATCAGGTTTATTTGTATAATATGAGTCAATTAAATTTGCGTAGAGCAGATCTCCACTATTGGGATTCTCTTCTCTGAGTCTTTCAATTTCCCTGTAGAGATTTAATACCTGATGATGATTGTTTTTTGTAATTAAGATTTAAGTACCCAATCCCCCAAGACTTGTCATACAGAGAGCTGCCACTCAAGCATTCAGCAACCCTTTCAGGCACACCCTCTCTTTGTCACAGCCTTTTCCTAGCATCTGAGAGCTCAGAAGAAAGCCTTTGGTTGAGCAGTGCTGTATTTCATCCCCCATATTTTGCTAATCCACCCCATATTCTTGCTGCAGCTTACCTAAAACTACTAAAAGGGTAATGTCTCTTTTAGCAGCTGCCAACAGTATATCATGGGAATGAATAAGGCTTCCATTTGACTGAGCAAAGTGAGAGACTGCTCTGTCAATAACACATCTTATTCATACTGTAAAAACAAAAAAAATCTAATCACCTAAAAAACCAGAGTTATAAATACAGATTTGGTTCTTGCATAGGTCCATAATGCATAAAACAAGAAACATGGGTTCAAAGTCAGAATGTTTACCTTTGGGAGATTTTTTTTTTCCCTGTTGTTTCAGTCAAGGCGTGACGAGAGGCAGGGCAGACTCACTCAAGAGCAGCAATATGCAAAGGGAAGTAGAGGTCAGTGAATCTGTATGAAATCCTGATCAGTAATGCCAATCATGTTTTTGTACCACATAATTTTGCTTCTGTTATGTCAAACAACAGTTAAATGCTAACATAAGATGCACAGAAATGCACCTCAGTTGAAGCACTTTTTTAGCCACAAGGATAACAGAGGTCATAAGCATCCAGGAATAGGTTTCATCCTTTCTTCCCTGAGGTCCCAAGTTGTGCCAGGCTATCAGTGGGGCACATCAAAAGTTTATCACTAAGCAAAATAGAGGACACTGAGAATCTGGTAGGTATTCTGTATACATCTTGGGAGGCTTTGCTTCCAATTAGCCATAGCAAAGCCCTACAGACTAAATACCCGCTAGTGCTTGGATCAAGTTAATCACACTAATCTTTAGTGTGCAATTCTTGGTTTACTTTCATCCTAAATGAAGGCAATCATGTAATTTGTTACTGTATTGTGGATTGAACCAAACCCATAAGTACAATATTCTTTTCAGAAATGCATTTTCATCAAAAGTGAAAAGATGATGAAGGCACATTCATAATATTCAAAAGGTTAAAGAACACAAATAGCAAGGGGAAAAAAAGTGCTGTATTTTTAAATCTCTTAAATTTGGATCCCCATAGACCCTGTGACTGTGCCTTTAGTATCAGTCTCTTAAAATTCCCAAATAGATTATTAATAAATAATTTCAAAGTAGCTAGATTGATTTAATATATCCCTTACTGTTTTATTTTTAATTTACCATGCCACTAATCTATCAATCTAATCCTGCACTCATAATTATTTGTTGACTTTAGTAGAGAGAATTAATTCTTTACCTCTTTCAGGCTCTTTAAATGATAATATATTTCAAATTTAAAATTACCATCAGGGTAGCAGGGCTCCAGGGGAATGCTTGAAACACCTCCTTTTGTTTGATAGAACCTTTACACATATCACATGCTACTCATAATAAGTTGCCTTTATCCAGATTAGATTTAGAAAAACACTTTTTTTTTGTCACAGATTTTGCAAACAGAGGGTATCTAATTAGAAACAAGTTATATATTCAGCACTTAGTGTCAGTGCTTTAGTAGCAATGTGATAAAAAACTAAGAATAACCCAGGGGAGATCCAGAGAATCTGTGCCAACAGTGTTCATGGCTTCACAAAGCACTCAGTCACAAACTGTCAAAAAGAGAAAAAATGTATGTAACTTTGGGTATAATGTGCTTTGTTGAAAATATGCTAAATAACATAGCATAGGATTTATCTTAATTGTCATTCCTTTCAATGGAGTGTGTCATTGATCTTCCTTTTCCACCCAATGTGTGTAACTTGTCTTGGTTAATTCACTGTATATTAGTTGTTAGCTTAGTCCTAAATTCAGACATGAGCTATTGTAAATGCTGTTTACACATTCATTTAATATAATGTACAAAGCAGACAAATCAGAACTGCAGATTCTTATCTTTAAATTGATGTGGTGCTCCTTCAGCTATCTGCACCATGTCCTTCAGGAAACTGTCCAAATCAAAATTATTTGTTTCAGACAGCCTTTATTTTATATAGGCCTGTCCACTGAAGCAGTAAGAAGGGAATTTTTCTCACCTACCTTTCAATGACCAAACTGTCTTCTTCTCCTAAACAGCCTATAGAGATTTGGAGGGTCTTTTTTCTATTATGAATGCCTATTGTAGCAAATACATGAACTGCACCCATTACTATATACAGTTATATGGAAAGCATTTGTAGGAACAAGACCTCTCATTCTCATGCCGAAGTGGAGATTTCTAAATTTAGGATAAATGAAAACTAGCCAAAAATCTGTCTCTGAAGTACAGCTTCTGCAGGACTAAGACTTTGAGTCACAAGCAAGATCAGAGCAGACTCTAGATTCATTCTAGATGTAATTCAGTGTCAATACAATTAAAAATCATTTGGCTATTTATTAAATTAAAAAAGGAGAAACAGGAGAAAGTTTATGTTATTTACCATGCAATGTATATTTTACTTGTGACCATGTTCACAGGGGTTCTTGGATGAGGGAAGAGACGAGAATGTTGACTCCATGTTCAGAAGGCTTGATTTATTATTTTATGATATATATATATATATTACATTATAACTATACTAAAAAGAAATAGAAGGACAGGTTTTCTCAGAAGCTAGCTAAGCTAAGAATAGAAAAGAAATGAATGATAACAAAAGCAGCTCTCTCGGACTCTGTCTGAGATAGCTCGGTCCTTGATTGGCCATTAATTATAAACATCCAAGATGGGCCAATCACAGGTGGACTTGTTGCATTCCACAGCAGCAGATAACCATTGTTTACATTCTGTCTCTGAGGCCTTTCAGCTTCTCAGAAGGAAAAATCCTAAAGAAAGGATTTTTAGTGAAAAGATATCTGTGACATTCACCAAGGTTTTATTATTTTGTTTTTAGATTTATTCTTCTTGAAGAATTAAATTCATTTTAGATGAAGATTTGAAAAGATCACCTATAATCAGAAAATTTTAAAGAAATCATGGATACATAAAAATTTGAAGAAAATTAAGAAAAAACTTTTTGTTGATGAATTTTTGGCAATGTATTTTCTATTCAATTAAGTAAAATTTTATGACTCAATGTGACCACAATTTTTATTCATAATTTTAAAAAGCAAAACCTAACACACATATTTAGCATATGCAACACGAATTTTATATGCTTTTTATTTCTGCATAGGTAATGTATAAATACAGTAAGTATGGAAGTTCCATATTCAAGATATCTACCTGAAGAAAAGGAAAAAAGAATTTTCTCTTTAATATGTCACCCAAGATAAATTGTGCTTATTTCACTGTTCAAATTAATTATAATTGCATATTTCTTTTTTAAAAAGCCAACAGAAAATAAACATTTATTAGGTTGGTTTTTTTTAATCGAAAATAGGAGTTCATGCTATAGATCAGAAGTATTCAGTGCCTGATCTTGTATAAAAATGCCTATTTTCCCTGTAACGCATTTGAAAATGAATGTAGCACTAAACCTACATCACATCACCTGGTTCTACATTTCAGATGACAGGATGGCAAAAAGTGAATGGTGAAATACAAAACATATTCATAGACTTCCAAAAGGTCCAAATAAGAGTCTCTAGTGGAAAATGAAAATTCTCTTTGTGAAAACCAGTGTTTAGTGTGGAATATAGGTCTTTTATTGTGCAGATTGTATGGTTCTGGTTTGCTGGTTGTTTTTTTTCCCCTACAGATGGTCTTTATGAAAATATGGTAAGACTCTAAATATACGATGCATAAAGTTAACACTCAGTTCCTACAGCTTCATTTCCAATCTTCTGTAGCTCCATTGACGAGTAAAAAAGTAATGAAACAGGAAAGCCTCTTAAATTAAAAGCATTGCTGTTTTGTAGCTTAACATATCTTTTCACCTCAGTGTAATTCCACCATGTGAAACATAACAAAGAGCTATAACTAAAAATTCCAATGTCATATAACTTAGCGTTATGAGAAAATATTTGAGTTTTCTCTTAGGCAATACAGAACTAATTTGCGCAATGAAAGTCTTTCTAAATTGTACTGAAGTATGTGAAAGATTAAAACTGCACAATAGATAAAAGCATGCCAAGAAATTTAATTTACCAAACGCTTACTATAAATTAAAATAAATGTTAGAAGTGCTTAGGCACTACAATCTGCAGGTGAAGTATTCTGACAGAGCTACTCATCTAAGAAGCAGAGTTAATCTTACCAGGATATTTTAAAGATTAAGAAAGGTTCAAGATGTTCTAGGAATTTAACAGGAAAAAAAAATTGTAAATCTTTAATGTTTTTCAGCTTATATTTTCCAGGAAAATCTTAAGGCTGTTGATGATTGAATCTACATATTCCCCAAACTTTATGACACCTCAAATCTAAATTTTGCACAGCTATGACAAAACAAACAAACAAGCAAACAAAAATCCAAACAACAAAAACAAACCAAACCAAACAAAAAAAAAAAAAACACCACCACCACCACCACCAACAACAACAACAAAAAAAAACCAAAAAAACAAAAACAAAACAAACAAAAAAAAAAAAAAAACCCAAAGAAACAGACAAAAAGGCATGGTGAAATAAATGCTGGTTAAGTAAATATTTTAATTAACTCTTAAAATATTTGGGCTTCATTTTCTGCCAAAAGCTGAGGAAGGAGAAATGAGTGTTTGGACACAAGCTGGTTTATTCCTCAGGAAGAGGAGCACTACAAGTTTTAGCGTTTGTTCTCTTTAGACTTAGTTTTTCTTTTGGGTACTCTAAAAGTGAAACACTAGACTATATAGATTTTTGGCTTCAATTACAATGTCCATCCATGTTTCCTTACATTCCTACCACATTTTGGATTTTATCAAGTGAAGCAAGGTTTTGTATCACCAGCCAATGTTTTTGGAGTAGAAGATGTAGAACTTTGAAAAAACTTTGGGTACGCAAGACCTTCTTTATGAAAGCTTTGAAAAATCTTTGAGTACTCAAAACCTTTTTTAGCAGCTGATAACTTCAAAGTAAATATAATTTAAGAACAATTATTCTAAGCTGAAATCAGACAAAGCAGTGAAAGTAGCTGAAGTTCAGAGATAAATTAGAAAGGGAAGAGTGAGAAACCAGATTAAACATTAACAACCTAGAGGGAATTTGTTCAAATATTCCTTTCCACCATAAACCATAGGGGCATCTGCCCCAGGTTAGGCATTTACTTATTTTGATCTCTTTTATAAGGACTTGTGAATGAGTGACAGTACAATGACATATGTTAGGAAGAGGTGAAAGTACATCTGAATATATATAACTAATTTTTAGACTGGAAATTGAAATGTCTCTTGTAAATATGCATTATTTGCTATTCTCAATTCTTTCCTTGTCACAACAAACATAAAAAAAGCCACTGAGCAGCAAAGAAACAGTTTCCTACCCTATTTAGGCTAACAGAATTTTATAAGTTCTGTATTCAGAAAGTAAAGAATTCTCCAAATCAAGTAAAAATAATGCTTTTCTTCTATCAGGATA
Source organism: Molothrus ater (assembly GCF_012460135.2). NCBI lineage: Eukaryota > Metazoa > Chordata > Aves > Passeriformes > Icteridae > Molothrus > Molothrus ater. The sequence continues at coordinate 52,117,190 of NC_050479.2, read as the reverse complement.
GTCTTTGCTCCTACGATAAAATAACTAATGAAGAAAAAAATTAGGGAAACAAGGTAAAATTTTTTACTTTATGGAAATCACCCTGAAATTTGAAGGGTTCTGGGTTACTAGTTCCTGGAGAATGAGCACAGCTCTTTTTTGAGATTAAATTCCCTGACAGAGTTTTTACAGAGACATGTATTTTGTATACTGAAATCTAAAGCACTATTAAAACAGAAGGGACTTTCAGATTTGCTAGGGCTTTACAAAAGAGGCAGTATGTCTTCATAAGTAGCAGGCCCCTGGCCAAGATCAGAATGTAGAGGTTCCACTGCTGAAGTTTCTTCCTCTCACACTTATAAATCATTACAAGTCAGATATAAATTTTGCCATCTGTAAATAGATGCTAGAGATTCTGACCTCATCTAAGTACACAGAAGTCTCTAGTAGCAGTAATTATTCTTTCTTGTCATACTAGTGAAAAAGCTATATATGCCATATTTTCATTCTAGGATATTAGTTGTTTTCATGTCCTTGACAATGGAGGTGTGTAAGATAATTTACTTCCTACAATAAAAAAAATACAAAATATTTCCTTTCCTAGGCAGATTGTCCAAGTTATAAAAGAACAGACCTAGCTGATTGGCATGCAAGTTTGATAAAATAAGCATTGGGCTCAAAAACTCAGTTCTGGTTAAGAATAAATATTCTGTTCTCAAACAATCTCTCTGGTATAACATATTACTAGTTCTTATGAATTAGAAACAGACAAACAAATAAATACATAAATAAGGAGGGGTACAGGAAAAAAAGAAAATCTGGACTCTTCATTTCTCTGCCACACACTGAAAACTATTTGAAGCAAATAAGTAAATACATTTTCAGGACATTTCAGATTCATCCTTAAACTTTCAAAAGCTTAAAACTCTTAGGAATAATGTAGCTGGTAGGACTCTCATGAAAATGTTGGGGGGAAAAGCATAAAAAAATACTCCTGTTCTCATAGTGGTCTTCCCCAATTCTTTCTCCCTTTAAAACATGTATAGATATACCTTCAGCAGCACTCACAGGAGATGGCAGCAAATTGGTTGCCTTTGAGACCTGTGATGTAAGTACTTCTAAGTCACCAAAGCAGAAGCAAAGAAATATAAACAATCAATTTCCCTCCCTCCCTTACCTGCGAGTCTGTTTAGTGAATACTTAGAGGAGAAAAGGTATTCAAGCATGATGGCAAATGATTCAGACATTCTTAAACACTGGAGACTTACATCTAATTTCCAAAGTTTGTCACTCAGAAACTTTAATTACAATGTTAGGAAATTAGCACTTTGCATACTGTAACATAATTCCCTATAGTACTGTGAAACTATATCCTGACATTGATCTGGTCTGCACATGTAATGATGGCAGAATATGTTATTAAATAAGAAGTGAATATTTAATTGTTTACACAATGAATATCACATTTTAGATGCCACAGTAATATAAATATTTACGATAAAATGGTAGTTAGAGAAGCAGTAGCTTAAAAAAGATCAATATTTTTCAAAACAGGATGGCATAATACTTTAGTAGTTTAGTAGATCTATATAGTTGTAATGTGCTATAATACATTTTGTCAGCCAATAAAACATTACTTGAATTTTAAAAATTAAATTTATTTCTAAAATTAATATAGATATGGTCAAATGTAGCACTCAATACTATTTATTCAAATGAAGTATTCGGTCATTAGTACATAAAGCTAAGTTATCTTTTCCACAATTCTGCAGGTCTTCCTAATATATTGCTAGCTCTGTGCAAGCAGGTTGAACTTAAAACTGTTTTAAGATGCTAGGTAGACGCAATCTTCTAAGAACTTCCAAAGAAAATAACAAAAGGAATGCATGCATTAATAATGCTATTCCTACAATTCAAAGCACATCTGCAAAATGGTGGTACTATTTAACACTTCATACAATCTAAAATTCTGTGCCTTTTTCCTTTTGGTCTTTTGTCCACTTTCCTGGAAAAGGTAATAAAAAAGCAACAGAGGCAAGACTCCAGAAAAAAATATAATGAACTTGCTCACTGCAGTAATTATGGGAAAGTAACAAAATAAATGTATAGACAGAATAATGAAACCCAAAGCTATGGGGAAATGATGAAAGACCTCAAAAGCTTTGACATAGTGCAACAAGGGTGGGGAGTCAAAGATCTTATTGCTGGAAACACACACTTCTAAACTATAGCAACACTTCCATATTACTGCAAATCATTTCCCTCATATTGTTTCACTCTTCATAGGAGAAATTACTTTTAGCCTTTTTTTATGTTGTGTAAGGCATCACATCAAATTACATGTTTGTGAGTTCAATTCTGAAAAAGACTTATGGTTTAATGCTGCCTGGAAAACACTGACAGACATGTAGGTGGAGAACATGTGGGAGGAAAGAGGAAGACTACACACACATGCACACAAAAGTATATTTGAAGTATGAGCAACAGTCAGGTTTTGATTCAAAACAGTTCTGTTAAGATTGCAGGTGGCAAAAAAAGGATTGTATGGCTGGGAAAACACTTCATTATGAATTTTATTTGCCCTGTTTTGTAGTCTTGACTTGAAATAAGAATAGAGTTCCCAAAAAAAAATAAAAGAAAGTAGAGCAATGGATGAAAGTTTCAAGAATGTAATTGATTCTTAAATTTTCATATAGCCATCTTTTGCCTTATACCCGCTACCTGAGAATAAATATTCTTTCTACTTCTTCAATATTATTATTATTATTACTGGCATTATTAGATATTATATTATTACTAATAATAGAAAGAATTATAATATGTTTTAGAGATGTTTTACTGGAATTGTATTCTATACTTTTTGGAATAGAGGAAACGAAAACTTTCCTTAGAAATGTCTTTCAGAAACCATCAATATTGGAAAATTCCAGATTAACTTGTGAAGAATTCCAGGTCCTTTCCTCAGTTCCATTTTTTGTTGTAGTTTTGTTGATGAGAAAAAAATACCCATTTCTTCTTTTGTTTCTTTAAAAGTGACCATCTAGGTGTATTCAGAGATAAATTACATTACTTGGTATATATATTCTTAAAATAAGTAATAAATAGGTATGTGTTGACATTAAACAAGAACAAATAGTGGATCCTGTCCCTAGTATGGTGTAATCCTGGGTGTAGACTGTGAGGCAAGGTGCTTCTCTGTAGAAAAAGAATCTAGGGTTTTTGGTTGGTCATAGGCTCAATATGAGTCATCACCGTGTTCTGGAGTTCAAAAGGGACATCTGTATCCTGTGGTGCACCAAGAACAGCAGACGACTGACAAAAGAAATAATTCTCCTACAATAATGAACACTGGTTGGCCTCCCCTTGAGTTCTGTGTTCAGGATTGGGATTAACAATATAAGAAATATAAGAAATATAGAAAATATTGCAATGTGTCCAGAAGAGGGCAAAAAAGATAGTGAAAGGACTAGAAGATATGACTTAGGAGGAGCTGCTGAGAAGACTAGTATTGTTCAGCTTAGAGAAGAGACTGAGGAGTGATCTCCTTGCTGTCTACAACTTCCTTATGAGGGAGAGAGGGCAGGGAGGTGATGATCTCTGCTCTCTGATGTCTGATGATAAGACACAAGTGACTGATTAAAATTATCTCAAAGGAAGTTCAGGTTACATAGTAGGAAAAAATCATCACTGAGAGGATGGCCAAACACTGGAACAAGTTCCCTGGGGAACTGGTCATGTCCCCAAGTCTGTTGGTGGTCAAAAGACATTTGGACAACTCTCATATGATGGAACTTGTAAATTGCCATGTGTGAAGTCAGGAACTGGACTCAGCCCTTGTAAGTGGCTTCCAACTCAGGATATTCTAAGATTTGATGAATTATTATTAGAAAAATATTTCAGGAAATTGATCTTATAAATTGGATCTTGCCAAACTTGCCCTGTACTTAGGGATGGTGCATTTTTCTTTTAATGAAGAGGAAAGAAATTAGTGTAATCCAATAAATTGCCAGAGAATAAACCAATTTCATTCTTGTAGACCTAGACAGTGAAACTTAAAACCAGGTAAGATGTTTAAATTAAGTGACATCAGATTTACTTATTTAAACACCACCAACTGATGGTGAAACTGACTGTGCAATATTTCCAATTCTAAAACACTTTTGTTTACATTTCTAAAAACCATAGTATATTGGTCATTTTAAAAATTAATTTGAAGAAATGGGTAACAATTGAAATAATACTTTGTGCATTGAGGTGTTAGAAAAGTAACATCATTCAAAAATACATCTTGACTGCTGTATTTCCATTTGCAGTGATGATGAGAATAATAAACATAACAAAATATTTTACGAAAAAAAAGCTAAAAATATTGTGACATAAACAAAAAGAATAAGAAAGTTATCAAAAGAATTGGATAGATTCTTCTGAAATGTCATTGCAGGTAAAGTGAGAATATCCACTGAAATGTGCCTAAATTTCCTCCTCCACACTAAGCACAAAAATGGCTGTGTAGATAATGGAAAATATTAATTTCTGAAGTTGTTTTCTTTTTTTTTGGCAGTCAAGGAAGGGGAAAGTCAGTTAATAACTAATAATTAATGATGATATTAAGAAAGGATTTTGGCATTGAAAAAAATCACAATGAAAAAGGCTTTACTGGGAGGGCAAATAATATTTTTCTTAAAGGACAAATAATATTTTTCTTCTCATAACAGAAACAGGTATTCTGTAGTGAGAGAAAGTAACTCAAAAATTGTACTTTCCAACCCAGTGATTAGTGGTTGGACAAGCTGGCCACCTAAATAGCAAGAAACTTTCAAACTGAGACATCAGCAAAAAGCAAATATTAATTGTCCTGATTTCACAGAGGGCTCTAGAAAAGCCATACAATTTTACTTGGTATTTTAAAAAAACTTTTATTTTAGCAATCCTTTAAACTTTTTTTTTTCTTTTCCCTCTCAAGATCCAACATCCTGCCAAGAACTTGCATGAAATGCATAAAATTATTGGGAAGCTAGAAAGAAAGGAAATTCAATTTCATACATAAGATTTCTACTTTTCTGCTTTTATAGATAGAAATCAAAAAATAGTTAATATTTCCCCTTTTATGCAATCCCTGCATCATTCTTTTCTCTACTTAAAGTGACAATGTGCAAGAGATAAGGACTTGTTTCTTGTACTGCCATTGCATCAATGAAGTCAAAGGAAATTGAATTTTCTTCCTTACATTAAGATTGAATTTGGTTGCTACTATTTAGTTCTGTTGAATGTAAGCAATCCTTCCATTTTTTTGGTACCTCATACATTAAAAAATAAGTTGGGTGAGGCAAGAGCAACCAAAATCATCTACCTGGACTTGTGCAAAGCATTTGACACTGTCCCACAACACATCCTGGTGCTTAAACTAGAGAGACATTAATTTGATGGATGGACCAGTCAGCAGATAAGGAACTGGCTGGATGGTTGCACTCAAAAAGTTATAGTCAATAGCTCAATGTGCAAGTGGAGACCAGAGACAAGTAGAGTGCCTATGGGGTTGGTACTAGGACCAGTGCTGTTTAACATTTCCACTGGTGACATGGACACAGGGATTAAGTGAGCTTAAGTATTTGAGGTAAGGACAGAGAGAGATCACTCACCAAATACTCTCATGGGCAAAGCAAATTACAGACATTAATTAAATTTATTGCTAGCAGAGCAGGATAATGAGAAGTAAAATATTACCTTAAAAAACCTTTCCCAATAATCTTCCCTCCTCTCCAGCTCTACCTCCTACCCCAATGGTACAAGGAGCCAGGGAATGGGGGCTACAGTCAGTACATCACACATTGCTCCTGATGCTGCTCAGGGAGAAGAGTCTTTCCTAGCTACAGCATGAGTTCTCTCTCACTGGAGACAGTTCTCCATGAACTTCTCCAAACAGGAGTACATTCCACAGGTAGCAGTCCTTCCACTGTTCCTGGTCACTCTTCCACAGGATGCAGTCCTTCAAGGACAGACTGTTCCAGCATGAGTCCCCCATGGGATCACAAGTCCTACCAGGAAACCTGCTTCAGCATGGGCTTCTCTTTCTACAGCTCTGCAGGTCCCTTTCAGGAGCTTGCTCCAGCATGGGCCTCCCATGAGTTCACAACCTCGTCTCAGGAATCCCTCTGCCCTGGTGGTGGATCTCTACATCCCTGTGGTCCTCCATGTACTGCAGGGGCTCAGCTGCTTCAACATGGGCTTCACCACAGGCTTCAGGGCAATCTCAGCTCTCAGCTCCAGCACCTGGAGCACCTCCTGCCCTTCCTTCTGTGTTGACCTTGGTGTCTGCAGGGCTGTCCCTCTCAGGGCTGTCCCATGTGGTCTCATCCCACTCTTCTCTGGTCACAATTACAGCTAAGCAACCACTTTTTTCTTTCCCTTCTTAAATATCACAGAGGTGTTTCCCTCATTTTCAATTGGCCTCTGCCTTGGCCAGAGGTACAGCTATTCTGCAGGACCTGGCATTAGCTCTACCAGACTTGTAGGAAGTTTCCTAGCACATTCTCACAGAACCGTGAAGCCCTCCCACCACCAAAACCTGGCCATCCAAACCCAATACAGACCTAATATAACAAGAACGCTTAATGATACAACAAAGGTTAATGATGTTAAACTGAAATGAGGCAGATTTAGTTTAGCTATCAGGAAGAAATCCTTCACTGTGCAGATCATGAGTCACTTTAACAGGTTGCCCAGAGACTCTGTGGATACCCCATCACTGGAAGTCTTCAAGACCAGGTTGGATGGGGCTCTGAGGTACCTTGTCTAGTGCAATGTGTCTCTGCCAATGGCAGTGGGGTTGAAAGGATATGATCTTAAAGGTCCACTTTAACCTATGCTGTTACATGATTAAGTGAAATTACTTACCAGTAGCATCACTTTTGGGAAAGTTCATTGGTTTTATATTGCAATTATTCCAGCTACAATTATTACAGTTAAAGCACATGAAAAATTGTGAAATAGCATTGAATTAAAATATGGTGGTTTATTAAGCATTTTTTCTTATTTTCTTTTTATTTTTTTTAATTCATAATAAGCCATTTATGTAGTACACTTGTATATACACATGCCAATTGTCTATTATATAAACTCAGTTATTTTTCTGTAAGTAACAGTATGCATTTCAATCTAAAGTAACCCCTAGATGTGGAGTTATGCTTGGATTATTTCTGAATATTGTTGAATTGCACAATGAATATTGTGATATTTGAATTAAATAACACATTACCAAGGTGTAATATTGTTGCCTCTTGATATAAACTTTTATTCAATGTCCGGGATATTCTAGATAGCAGCCAAACAATGCTCTATACTTTCTAATTTGAACACTGCATACCACCTGCCTTCGATATAATTATTCCACATAATTCTACATAATTGTTTCTGTCAAGAATAAATGAAGCCTTAAAAGAAGAACACAATCATTACAAGCAACAGAGCCTGAGTTATACACTACAGTGTTCCTTTTGCTCTCCTTATATAAAAAGTTGCTAATAGTAGATTGGGAAGTGACAGAAGTTGTAAATTATTACAAAGGAAAATACCTACATGGGTAACTACTCATTGCAATTTGAATTTTTTTCTGTTACTATTCACTGAATGGTGTTACTTTCCATTTAATTTGTTCAGCATGAGTGGAAGCAAACTGCAGAGGCTAAGCAGAGGCTAGACGAGGAAGAGATCCAGAAGTCAAGTAACATGATTTTTAAGCAAATACTACTGTTCATTTAAGGAAAAAAATCTAGGGTTGTCTTTTTTTTTAGACATGCTTGTCTGACATAGACATATCTGTGCCCTTTCTTCACTTTCAGGAAATAAAGGAGCATTTTACTCATTAAAAATAAAGGAAATAGCTCTGTTTAAAGACCCAAAAGCATAATCTCAGATCTTCATGTTTTCTATGACATATAACACATATAACTGGGATTCCAAAGTAGAGGTAATACTTCACAGCAGTTACTATGGACCCACCAGATGGAGATCATTTTTTTATATACGAATGGATGATGACATATGTCAATATGTCCTCATCTCCCTGGAGTCTTCTGAGTTTTTTACTGAGGAGATAGTTGCTTTAATAAGGCTTCTAACCCCTTTTTCAGGGCAACAGTCCCATTATCGTCATCATTCCCTGCTGCAAGGTGTAGGCTTAATTGTGCTTCTTTAAAACTTTCTTTTAAAGTTGTGTGTCTCATTCCTATTTTGTTTGGGATTTTTTTTAATAGTTTTGATAAGGCTACAGTCACATATAATTTTCACTGCATTGAAGAGGCTGCTGCAGGAAAAGCAATCTTCCTTTAATATTTAAGTACTATTTTTTTCTATTGTGTATCTAATGTCTGAAATGGTAAATCAGAACTTCTAATTGCTATTGTCAGCTTTTTTGTCTATGTATGAAAACTAAATTTGCCACATTTTATGGTGCAGTTTTAAAGTTGTAGAATTTTTAAGGGAAAAAATTCCAGAAGAAGAATAATAAAATTACCACACACTGGTACTCATCTACTTCTAAAGTATTGCTATGTTAGAGAAACCTGAAGTTTGGTGGGGTTTTTTTATGATAGAAAGAAGGCTGAATGACGATTGTGAGAGTGGAAATCAACTATTATAAATAAAATTATCAGCTTTGTTTGCATCATCCTTCCTTCCATAAAAATACTTGCATGCAAATTTAATTTAAATGGTTGAAAAGTATTACCAATGCATTCAGGTAGAATAAGTCCTAAACATTCTGTCTAGTTCATTCACTGCACAAAGTTACACAGAGTTTTGTACCATAATTTCATATATGTCTTCAAAATGCAATTTCATCTTTCAGTGAGAAGTGATCATGACTTTTCATAATATGCATTACCTACACAGTCTGTAATCTTTTTTATTAACAAAGCAAAATAGTGTAAGATAATATGAATATTTTTAAGGAACTGAATTATTAATTTTGTGTTAAGTTAATAATGATCTTAAGATTTTTTTACCATTTAAAATGGGAAGCAGCAGGACTTAATGATAGTCCTTCTCATTTTTAAAGACAAAATAATACCAGTTCTTCCTAAATATGATTACCTAATTAATGCCAGAGGAAAAAAGTCTGTAATTTAACTTTACAATGGTGATGTTTTTACAGGAAGAAATCCTACATTCTCTCACGTTTGCTAAACATGTTCCCATATCAGTTGCAATTTTCTCAGAAACATGACGCTTAATTGTATTAAGAAGAAATAGAATTGGAGAATGGCTTGGATTGGAAGGGAACTTAAAGATCATCTTGTTCCATCTCTGCTGTGGGCAGGGACACCTCCCAATAGATCAGGCTCCTCAGAATCCATCCAGCCTGGCCTTGAACACTTCCCAGGGATGGGGCATCCAGAGCTTCCCTGGGAAACCTGTTAAGGTGTCTCATGACCTTCATAGTAAAGAATTTCTTCCTGACATCTATTCAAAAACTGTATTTTTTTATTTTAGAGCCATTAACCTTTGTCTTATCACTATACGTCCTTGTCAATAGACTCTCTCCAGCTTTCTTATGGGCCCCTTTTAGGTACTGGAAGGCTTCAATGAGGTATCCTCGGAGCCTTCTGCTCTCCAAGTTGAACAACCCCAGTCTGCCTTCATTGGAGAGGTGTTCCATCTCTCCAATAATATTTCTGGCTATCTTCTGAATTAACTCCAACAGCAAGTTCTCACAGAAGATGTGAAATGCCGCAGGTACCTTTTTTGTATTATTATTAAGACTGGAAACTCATTGCTACTAAAAATGTCAATTCTTTTGAAGCATTTTTTAAAAAATGGAGAATCTAATTCACAACATCTTTACTAAGCTGTTTTATGGTAGAGCATACCATTGGAAATGTGATGAGTCTTCATGTAAAAATGCTGATTTGAATTAGATTTAGAATATATGTCATCCTCAATTAGCCTTCCCTTCATCAAAATGATCTCACAAACATGGAGAATGAATCTTTATTTCCTCCTTTGCACATGGGAGGTCATTTGTCAGATTTAATATACTTCCACCTATGTCTTCCTACATGTTTGGGCTCAATATGGATGACTATGGACTTTGTGGAAAAAAAAAAATCACATCTGTAAGAACCTGAAATCTATTTTTATTAAATGTCAGTTATGTTATATATAACTATTCTCTAAACTATCAAAAAACCGATAAATTAATGATACGTTGTGTTGTAATTAAAAATGCAAAAATTTCAAACACTTTCAAGAACTATTTCTGCATCATAATTTGCTGCTGGTACTTAGAATCTGGCAAGATATTTTTTTTTTTAATTAGCTATCTATATTTTCTTTAAGCACTGGATTGATGGGTTTTATTCTGTTGTTGAAGTTTAACATCCCAGGAAAAAATCATGCACTCCCATGGTATATTGAGGCAGAAGTAAAAAAATAACCAATAAATAAAAACATTTTTAAAAGTGTTTTTCATCGGTGCTGGAACAACAGCTACTTTTAACTTTGAGTAAGTTATCTCCTTTAAAGACTGTAGTTAAAACAAGAACTTTAAAAAGAAAAGCTGCCTAAAGGAAGAATTAGAAGAGGAAATAAACAAAAACAGGGAAGGGAAAAATAAACAAAAAGACACACACCCACCCACCCCAAACTTAACCAAAAAGTGAGATCCAAACTCAAAACTTGTGGAAGAACACCCTGTGGATATGTGAAAATAGAGGAATGATGTACCTAGCTTGTGCACCAGGCTTATGCTTTGGCTGATCTGGAAGAAGTGGGGAGACATTGAATGACACATGCTAAAGATATGAAAATAGTAGATCTAAAGGAATATCAGGATGGAAAAAATAATTTTTATATGTAAGGAATTTTCATACTTAGCTTTTAACAGGAATCCTCAAAATAAAACAGTGTTCTTATTCATATTAGTATTTGCTAGTACTTTCTCTCCATTCTCTTCATGCCTGATTGAAGAAACATCAGAGCATTGGGATTTCCTGTTTTATGGATGTGTTTACATACAATAACTGCATCTCAGGGAAACCAAAATGCATGAGCAATGTGAATTAAATGCTAAATGTATCTGGCCCAAAGATTTTAATTCACTTTCTGCTATTTCTTTCTATATTGAATAAATATTAGAAAACTGATATTAAGAAGGAAAATAAAGATATAAAATCACATTCAATTTTTTTAGGAAAAAATACAAAATCAATTTATAAAACTGGTTATTTTAAGCCTTCTGCCCGATACAGTTACCAGTCATGTGTACAGGTTTTAGACCTGTAGTTAAGATATTCTATTTCCCATTAATAGGTGTTTTTAAGATTTTACATTTATCCATGCTGAAATACTTATACAGCCTGTAGTATCAGAAAAGCAGTGCTGCTCCTACAAATAGTTGTAGAATTCATTGTTAGTGTATATGGGAACATTTTGCTAAATAGGTATGTTTAGATTTATTAGTTTGGATATTTTTTGTGTTTGAATTTATTAGTTTAGATAGATATGTTTTAATCAGATATGCAATTATTATCATTTGCAGTGATAGTTCCTTGTGACTGTAATTATTTTTAGGTATAATAGTGGTGGTTTCTTATATTGATGTGCAGATGATGGAAAGCATAATGGAGTACAAAAAATGAAAATAAAATATAATTAAAAAAATTCTTCCCAAAGTTATTTTTAAAATCTCTGAGCTCTTGATATATAGTCCAAAATCTAAACTGAATATTCACTTCATTCTGTTTTTCTTTTTTAGCTAGGTTTCTACACCAGCATGGGAAAATAAAGAAGAAATAAAAATAGAAATATGAGGAAGAGTAAGAGTAAAACCCATTAGTTTGTAAATTTACTTATAATGATAATAATGTTATAGTACATTATATTAATACTGTATATGTATTTTTTTAAAAACAAAAATCACAAAAATTGCTTTGTAAAAGTACTTTCATTGCAATGTTTTTACTGGTGGAAAATTAAATTAAAAAATTCTGGAAACATAAGAATTGCATAAAAAAAAATTAGACTTTAAGCAAGTATGAATTCTGGGTTATGAACATGTAACCACCTACTTCTATCAACTGCACAAGTTCTCTACTGAGGAAGTTTCAATTGCTTCATCTCTGCCTAAACAAGAGCTGGAATACTCTATTGTGAGCTCACATCTTTATCACTAAGAGGAGTACTAAAAAGAGCCTTGGGTACCAGTGATTGTGATAAAGTATGATAAACAGCACATCTCATTTAATGTATGACTTTAACTAGGTAAGATCAAATCTCTGCTCTTAAAATTACACCATTGAATTAACCTTTGTCATTTCTAAACATAATCACAAAACAGCCTTAAAAATCAGATGTCCAGTCCTCAGCTTGTGGAAATCATCAAAGTCCCATTGAAATGTTGGTTTTATAGGTCATCTTGTCTGGTGTATATAAACTGGACATGACAAAATGAACTTATGCCTCAAGTGACTTCTATATTACTATGACCTGTCAAAAACAATTGCCTAAATTATAAGGCTGTGTTCAACAATAATGTTTCTGTAGGCACAGCAACTTTCTTTGTACTCCTGCTAGCGCTGCAAGAAAGTTGTCTTCAGGAGTATTTCCAAAGGCATAAATGCCTGAGTGCTCTGCATTATTTGTTTTGAGTCTTTTAATGCATATTTAGGAACTTACATTTGAGTTTGTGAATAATTCCACTTTAATTGCCAAATATTAATAAATCCCAGATTTAAACAGCTGAATTTCAAGTTCAGCACTCGGAAGAATCACAAAATCATGGAATAGTTGGGGTTGTAAGGAGCATCTGGAGATCTAGTCGAATCCCCTGATAAAATGGGGGTCACACAGAGCAGGTTGCACAGAATTGTGTCCAGGCAGGTTTTGAATATCCCCAGAGAAGGAGACTCACAAACTCTCTGGGCATCCTGTTCGAGCATTTATTATTAATCAGATGGAACTTCCTGGGTTTTAGTTTGTGACCATTGCCAATTATACCATCAGTGAGCAACACAGAAAAAATCTAACCCCATCCTCTTAATATATCCCCTTAAGATATTTGTATGCATTTATTTGATCCCTTCCCAGTCTTCCCCAGACTCAATTGGCCCAGCTGCCTCAGTCTTTCCTCATAAGGGAGATGGTTCAGTCCCCTAATTATTTCTGTAGCCCTCCAGTGGACCCTTTCAAGTAGTTCCTTGTGCTTCCTGAACTCAGGAGCCCAGAACTGGACAAAACACTCCTGACGTGGCAGAGTAGAGGGCAAAGACAGCCACTGTACTAAGATAATTAATCTCAATCAAATTAATTAAAATAATCATGTGGACAAAGATAAGCAAGATTTAGTGACCATTCTTGACACTGTCTGTCTTAGTTAAGCAAAATTCCTGAAGATTATTGATGATCTGAAGCTCCTCAGGGCTGATGCAGTCACTGTTGTGTAAGAAAATTGTGTACTCTAAATTTGGACAACATGATCTTATGTACTGGATTTCCAGGCCTCTTCTGGAACACAAATCATTTCATCAGAGAACACAAGAAATCTTCATAACATCATGTAGAGCTTATCTTTGCTTCTGCACTGGATAATTTTCCCCCCCATTTTAGATTATATGCTCTTTCATGATAAAAACTAGTACTGGGAAAAATGTCCTCATTCACCAAATTCACAGGACTTTCAACCAGTAGAAGATCTGCAGGGGATATTTCCTACCTTGTAGATGTAATTTGTGCAATGTGATGGTGACTAACCTTCTGTGACCACTACACTGTCTGGTATTACATTATGCTTTGTTAGACGGAGTACACATCAGGGAAGAAGTTGGGATTAATTCATATTGGAAAATAACTTGACTGCATCAGATTCTCCAGTAATTTTAGTTAAAATTTTCTCTTGTCCCCATAGCAGAACCAGGATGTCATTAGCTCCTGGATAGCCCACACTGTGAGGAAATAAAGTGAATGAGCTGCCAAACAGTAATCGCTCTTCAAAGAAAAAAAATAATGTATTTTAGAAACTCATTAATCCAAATTAAAGTTGAAAACAGTTTACCAAATCTTTTGACTGAATAAATATTTTCATGTTTATTTAAAATTTATTAACTATGCATTTATAAGCTATGATACTTTTTCCCTACTTTCTGAAATTGATTACATACTGCAAATTTTCAGCTTTTACAACATCTATTAAATAAAAGCCTCCACCCAGACATTTTACTGTGTCTTTATCTCCTTACATTTTTACCTGTTACTCAATATAATTTCATCAGGTCTGTAATGATAAGGTTGGAAAAAATAACCTTTATGATACCAGATGGATTCTAATTCTCAAAATTCTCTGGTGATAGCACATTCTTATTGACATTTATACTGACTCCATTTATGACAGACTGAAGGTGATGAACAGGACCATGCAAGAGGTCACCTTGTGTCAAAGCTGGTATACAGTCTGTCAAACACAGTGAATGTAAGGCTGCTAATGAGGAATTAACTAGATAGACTGTGGCCATTTTACTGTTTTCATGCAATCCAAACCTGTTAAACAATGCTAATCAGGTGTTTATTAAGTGAAACCATTATGCCAAACTTGCTGCAGATCCTACCACATGTCAAAGAGGTTGTAAAGTATTATTCATCAGATTTAAAGCTGATTAATGAGTCATTTAATAGTGAACCTTTCTTTTCTTAGCCTCTAGCTAAGCATATGTACCAAGGTTAAACTATCACATACATGGTTTTGAAAGTAAAGTTTCTGTCAAGGGGAAAGAAAATCCTCAACTGCTCCAAGAAAATTCTAATAGTTGTAAAGCTTTCTGGATGATGAAGCTTATTTTCTTTTACTTTTAGATAAAAATTTAGCAAAAGAGTGGCATAATAATAAAAATTGAACATGACAACTAGAAGACTACATACATTTTCAGATAGAGAAATAAAATTTATAAAGACAAAACATAATAAATTTCAGCCTTCAAGCTCACATCCATTTTATTATCTTTCCTAAACTTGTTATTTACACAGTATTGCAACAAAATTGATGCTGCAGAACCATCTTGACTACAGTGAAACCAAAAAGTTGGTGAAATATTCAGCAGAACTGAGACAGTTATCAAAAATCTGCTGTGTCCATATCAGGGAGTAATAAAGGTATCAGTATTGAGGTAGAAGTAAATGCTAATGGTATAATGAACAGTGAAATCCTGAAGAGAGAACTCAAATTCGTGCTAAGAGAATGACAGATTCAGATAATCTGGAGATGATAACCAATGCTTCTTCAGTAAATAATCACTAAACCAACAGACACTGATACTATTTTAAACTTCTTTTAACAGTTAGAAAGGACATTACAGAGAACCTAGCCCTAAAATCTTGTATTCATATTTAGTCAGGTATTAGTTTTACCTAAATTAGAAGGCTGAATAAATGTAGAACTGTAATTTATAGTCTCACCTCCAAAACTGAAAAATAGAGAACCTTGTAGGACTATTATCCGCTGGGCATAACAGCAAAACACTTAAAGGTGAACATGGCTCCAAACCATGAGAAAAAGATTATAGTGAAGTCTTTTAGATATAACCAGATAATAAACCATCTATAAAAGGAAATTTAATGGCTCCTTATGCAGAACAGAAAACAGAACAGGTTACTAAGAATGAAACATTTCAGAGAGTAAGACATAAAAGGATAAAAAGAATTTCTAAAAGACAAGCTAAATTAAACCTTTGGAAAAAAAAACCAAACCAACATTGCATAATAAAACACAAGAAACCAGAAAATGTGGTCACTTTGCAGAGAACATGAGTTAGAACTTAAAGTTAGTTATGCTGCAAAGACAAATACATTACCTCATCTTAGAGAAGTGGCAGTGATGTGCAGTGTGGAGGTAAAGGATTAACTGATAATGTCGATGGCGCATGTGTAACTGTGCCAAATCTACCTGGACACAATCCAGCACACTAAATTTCCCCATGAGGCTTTGTTACACTTTCAAACAAGAAATACTACAGGAGTCAGCAAGGTATTTGAAATGGCAGTGAAACAGAACATCCTTCCTGTGATGAGATAGAGTGAGCTTTCAAAGTACCAGGCTGCAGACAGGCTGACATGTACTTTCACATGCATTTCATTGCTATATAAACTGAGCTTCCTAATGAAATGTGCCAATAGTATAAAGCTGGGAGATATTGCCCATATAGGATCAGATTATTATATGGCAGGAAATAATAACAGATCAGATTGGAGTAATAGAAATGGAATGGAAGATTTCAAAGTACATAGAGACTAATAGCAAGAATGACTTCCATAAGCAGTAAGTTCATCAGATGATAAAGCTCACCTACATCAGAAAATACATGATGTACGGCTTGGCATAAAATACTTAGGTTTTCTCAAAAAGGGATGAGAGTCTGGACAATGAAGAACTAAGATATTTTCATTTTGTTCCACAGCATGCTCTCTGGAGCTGTTACAGAATAAGATCACTGAGTTTAGTTCATCCTATATTATACATGCTTCTCCTTTCTGTCACATCGACACTATCAAGCCATCCATGCACCTTCATATCAGTTCTTGAGGCATGTGGTATGTCTTCAATATTCCCCTTGAAAGCATTAATCTTGTTGACAATCACATAACCATAATACCCAGGTGTCTTGGGATGAAAAAATGCACACCACCACCCCATACTCAAACAAGGAAATAATAAAGACACATACTGGGTTAAAGAGATTTCAGTGTGAGCATGCAAAATCCAGTAAAGAATAGATTAGCCCTGAACCCTTAGTCTGGGCATAAGGGCTTATTTCTTGAAGGAGATATTTTTAATGCTGGACATACAGCCACTGAGATCTAAGTGCATCATATAAGCTCAGAATGCGCCAAGGAAAATTTTCCAATGAAGATGGAGGAAAATTTATTCATATATCTTACAAGTGAGTATTCTTCTGGAATACTTGTTTAGTTCACTTTCTTTGAAAACAATGTAATTGAATTATTATTGTTCTAGCTAAAACCTACTATAAGAAAATACTACAGAAAAAATATATGCTAATTTCTCATTTGAAGGAAAATGGAAGTGGACACAAAAATGAGAGAAAAGAAATTGTTTATGTTAAAGCTTCTTGTTGCCTCAAGAATAACTGATTATATGCATGATTTTAAGCAGGATGTATTGAGTTAGCCTGGCAATGTTTTGGTACCACCCACAAGTCATTAAACTACATTTTTCTTTCCCCTGTCTAGCTGAGGACGGGGAGTGATAAAGTGACTTGGTGGTTACCTAGTGTGCAAGCAGGATCAATTCACCACACAAAGCCATTCTGAAAGCTAGGTAAAGACTTCTAACCAACAGAAGTGATACAGTCTTCTAATAGTGGCAGATAGAAAAAAATCACCAAATGATTTTCAGAAAAAGTTGCATCAATTTATAAATAGGTTTCATAGAATAATAGAATGATTTGAGTTGGAAGGAATCTGGCTTGTCAGTTCAGAAAAGATTAAAAAAATCATAAGCACCCCACAAAGTTCCTCTATCTGTAGTTTCAAGTTGTTAATTAAAACTTATGCTGTAGTAATTTTTTCTTCATATTTATTTTTCCTAGAACTAGTTGGTACATTTCTATCTCTGTAAGGTATACAGGCAGTACTCAAACCAGTAAAAATAGGAACTGAAGGCCCAGATTATGAAAGGTTTATTCTAGCAAACTCAAATGAAGAATATTAACAAATGGATTTTTTCCTTTTTTTAAATAAATAAAGTAACTACTGAATTATTCCATGTTGTCGCATCAGTTATTAAATGACAAAAACATTAACCCAACTAAAGTCCTATTAATTTGTTATTACGTTTTTGGCTGCATCACAGAATCACAGAGTACTTGATTTGGAAGGGAACTGCAAGGATCAAGTGCAACTCCCTGCTCCTCCCATGGCTATGTGAAATTAAACCATATGACTGAAAGCATCATCCAGACACTTTGAACCCTGTCAGGCTTGGTGCCATGACCCCTTCCTTGTGGAGGCTGTTCTGGTGGCCAACCACCTGCTCAGTGAAGAACATTTTCCTGATGTACAATCTGAATTTCCTCCTGCCCAACTGATCCCAGCAAGATCAGAACTCAAATTTCTATGCTCTCTCTCATGCTTTCTCTCTTAAACAAACCTGAAATAATATGGATAGTAAAAAAAAAAAAGTGATTGTTTAGTCTTCATATTAATCTGCAACTTCAACACCATTGCAGATTTTAAAAACTGGATCACAACACAAACTCTACCCTTCCTGCCCCTTAGATTGCTTTACCCCTCACATTTTGTTAAAAATTAATTTTTCCCTTGATCTTCACAGGCAAACTGTCAGCTATTCCAGAGCAGCCTGGACAAAGGGCAGTGTCCAAGGAGGCATAAGATAAAGGTCTGAACCTTCCAAATAGGGAAGTTAATTGGTTCTATAACTCCCCAGGTCCAAGTGAATATTCCTATAAGAAATTACTGATAAAAATTTGACTTGCCTCTGTTATTCTATATCATAAAGAAAGTAGAAATTGCTGCTCCCCTTTACAGATGCCAAACTCCTGTGCAGAATCTAGGACATAGCAAGAAAAAATGTGGGCTGAGCTCAAGATGTTGTGCTCTCAAACTCAACAAGGTATAAACCAAAGCACAAGAGGAAAACCAGAAGAATTTTTAAGTGGTTTTCAAAGTGCTGTGGTTTTTCATGTGACAAAAAGAAAATAAAGGTTAGTTAAGGCCTTAGGATTGCAATTCTTGCTCATTCAATTTTTACATTTGGAGCGTCATTTTACAGTTTTTGCTGACTCCAGTGTAAATCGCCAGCTAGGAATCTGAATTCTTTTTCTAACATATCAGTCCAAACAATCTAAGCACTTTTATTAAGGGGATACCTAAGCAGCTATGGGAGGAGTGGTATGACTTGACAAACAGGTTTTGGGTATGATATCTCTTCTCCTTTGATAGTGTGATGAACACTTCTCTTGACACAACACAGGTTTTTAACAGGTTAGTTCAGAAAAGATAAAAATCAAGAAGAGTGTTTGGATTTCACAGGCAGATGAAATTGTACAGATTTTCATGCAGCATTTCATACTGATTTTGTCTGGGACACAGTTTATATTCTTCATAGCTGCTACAGTGCCATTGTTATTTGGAATAAGTAAGTGACTAAAGGTAATATCCTTATGATGTTTTGGCTGTTGCTCAGCAGTGCTTCCTTTAACTCAAGGTCTTTTCAATATCTCATGCTCTGCAAGTGAGGTGGTGCACAAGAGCACCTGGCAAAGCACAACCAAGACAACTGACCTGAACGGCGCAAAGAGATATTCCGCACTGAAGGACATGCCCAGTACATAAACTGGGGAGAATTGACTAGGAGGTGCTGATTCCTGTTTGGGGATGGGCTGGGTTTTGGTCACTGGATGGTGTACAATTTTATTGTGTATTGCTCGTTTCTCTTGGGGTTTCCTGCTGTCTCTCTTTCTCCTTATCATTACTACTACTATTTTATTTGCTATTATTATTGCTATTATTATCATTTATATTTTTATTAATTTTCTTGTTTATATTAAATGAAATTAAACCCTTGTTTTAATCCACCAGTTTTACCTTTTCTTTCTGACCATATTCCTCACCAGGGTGGGAGGGAGCAAGTAAGTGATTGCATGGTTCTTACTTGACAGCTGGGGCTGTGACCCACCTAATTTTTATACTTATACTGTATACTTTTTATTCCATGTCTTCTGCCAAATTCTTTCTTCAGATTCCAATCTGAAGAAAGAATTTGGCAGAAGGCATGGAATATAATTTGCTTCAATAAGCATATACAGTTTAAGTTCATGACACTATAAAAATAATATGCTTATTTACTATTTGATTAATTATAAATTTCAAATATATTTTAATTTTAAAAGTCTGATGTGTTGTGTATTTATTGACTCTGGCATTACAAAAACAGAGATTCATGAAGAAAGGGTTAAAGACTAAAAATTGAAAACTCCCTACCATTTTTCCTGAAGAGAGTGTCAACACAGCTATTTTAGAAGCACAGGACCAGTCACTTGTGCTGAGTAAGCAAATGCGTGACCCACTGAAGTCATGCTGTATTGGGAAGAACAGAGGCAGGCAAACAGCTGCCTACAAGCCGATCCATTTTGTCACTTATTGTGCTTATTATGTTTGAAGTACTTCTCATCTAACACCAAAACCAAGAACATGAAATAGTACCATAAAACAACAGATAGAGGTTTATACACAATTTTTCTCACAGAACTTTTACATGTCTGAACTGTTAACTTAATGGCCATAATTCTCCATCTTGGAAAAAGTTAAGGAGTATTTATTTAAAAATAAATTAAAAAAAAACAGAACGTGTTTAGACAATTGCACATGTATTTTTACAATTATGTCAGCCATGCAAGTGAGATGACCTGTAAGTTAGATCTTTGTAAACAAAGAACCCTTTGGCGCTAAAATGAGTTTGCTAATCTACAGGGAAGGGTAAGTGACAAATTATCTGACATTTAAGGATATGAGTGCCTCAAGACTGTAGTATGCCTCCGTTCCAAAGACCTGTCTGAAGCAAATCCAGAAGTGTCAGACAGTGAGACCATAAATTAATACAATTCATAATGAACATACATACTTTCAAAGTTCTGTATTAACATTGACAAAGTAATCAGAATAAAGTTTATAGCTAATGTATATTTTGTTTCTCAATAAAAGTTGAAAAAAATATTTAGGTGGAATACAATTACAAATACTATCATCCTATATGATTTCACATTTCATCTAGTCTTAAAGTCTGTAAAGGCTAATAAAACCTGGCAATTTCTAATGAAGCAAATATTATTGTTACTAACAAGTGTTTTATAATCACTACAAACACATAATGATTTCTATTGTTTAACTTTAATACTTTAATACTTTTACCATGCTATCATTGCCAGAAATTACTGAATAATATAACCACTATGCAGTGGCAAAGTGAACTAATCTGCAGTTTTCCATGTATTAAAGAAAAAATCTTTTTACTCAACTCATTTTTTTAATTTACATTTTCTGAAAAGGCATCTCCTAGTGCAGTTATCAATGCAGATAACAAATGTTTAAAAAAACCCCTGGATTTTGGCCAAATCCATCAGACTCATCTTCCAAAAGATAAATTCCAATAGTCCATCCCTGATGACAGTGCCTTGAATATCTTTAACTTTTCCATCAGAACCATTTAGTGTAACTATTGCTTCTCCACAGCTTGAACATCACTACCATTGTCAGAACCAGGCAAACAAATTTATGATGATGTTCCTGGGAATAAGGAACTAATGCAAAGGGGATTTCTCTGTAGTTCTTCATTAACATTTTATTCATTACAACAAGGGAGTTATAAGAGTTTCCTTTTACGCAAATTAGGTCACAGGATAAAAAATACACAGCATGGAAACACAGTGTATTACTACGTAGAACAAAAGATCTGGTTAATAAATTATGATAATGGAATTAGTCTACTGCTAATGCTGAGAGGCACATTTAAATATTATGAAATTTTCTTGGAGAAGGAAAAGCTATTGCATGTATTCATAAATTGTTTTCCTCTTTTGTTCCTTAGTTTCTGTGGTCCTTTTTTATGTTATTTCCCTCTGAGGGAATGAACATATCCTACTTTAAACATTTGTTTTGGTTTGTTAAAAGGAACATTTTGAGTGAGTAAAAGACAAATTTTTGCTCTCCTGTTTTTTAAATGAGTGCTTTAGCTAAGTTCAGAGATGTCCAAGCAGATTCATTCTGGAAATGATAGTGTGTAGAGTACAGAGACTGAAAATAAATTAGGTTAATTAAAAAACCCCAAACCTTTAAACATAAATGCCAAGAAGATAACCATTAAGGAAACATGTGGTCCTTGCCATAGATATCTAGTACCATCAAAGTTCTTTAGTTAGTATGTTTATTTATTTATTAGAGTTATTTGGTTTGTTTCTTTCCTTTGAATTTAATTTATTTCTAAGATTTATTTAAACAAGATAGGCTAAATTCAGACCTGGTTTAAGTGGTCTAACTCTAGTGAGCTAATTAATTTGCAACTACCTCATTAATTCAGTGATTACCTTCAGTTTATTCATTACATTAATTTAACTCCTATTTTTCCATTTATGCAAGGTCTGAATAAACTCAAAGATGGCAAAATGAAGATTCTTAGAAACTATTTTTTTGGCAAGAAAATAAGGAAAGATTCTCCACTTCCTACAAAGCAAAGCAATCCACTTTAAAAAATTTTCTGGTCAGTATCCCTGCCAGCTGAGGGCATTACTTCTGCCAGAAGAGCAGGAATTTAGCTGAGCAATATTTTGCACACAGCAATTTCTGCTCTAAAATCATAATGCCTGTTCTGTTACTATTGATGGTGTGATTAACAAAATGTGAAAAGGAAACCAAGCCACAAACAACTCACCTAAACTCATTTACTTCTCATTTTAAAAAGTATTACTAAAAAATTGTTTACATAGAGATCATCTCACTCTCTCTTCATGCCATCTTCTTAAATGACAAAGTTATTTTTTGCAGGATAAACTAAACAGGAATGTTACCTGTGTAAATCCCAGAGTGCCTTTCAATCATTTTTAAAGATTAGAGAATGACCTTTGCAATGCGACATCCATCTAATTTCTTCTAAATCATCTTTTACTTTTTAAAGTCCAGTACACTTCTCTTCAGGTCTTAATGTGGCTTTCACACAAAGACCTTACCCTGGCATAGGTAACATAGATAATTGTTTCTGTGCAAAAAGCTCATTCAGATGGAGTTAAATCAAACAGAAAACATTGTCATATATGCCATGGTTTAGACTTAGGGTAACTTTTTAAGGACTGCAGAGAGCTGTTTGCATCTTAATGCCGCTGAACCCCCCATCTGTTGGAATCCAAAAAAAACCCTTATCTGACTTGACCTTGCACAGTCTGTAGTTGTTATAGAGGATGATTCCAGAGAAAGAAAACAGTGCTTCTGTAACCTAATGCTTAATCACAAACTTAGGAAAATGTCCCCCTTGTTACTCTGTTTCGTCCAACCACACTGGGATTTGAATGAGAACAGGAAAACCCAAGTGGCAAGCACTCTTTTTCTACCAGGTGAAATCATTCATATAAAGTTCTTGGTCCTGAATCTGAAGTATGAAAAAAGGTTCTCTGTATTTCTCCTTCCCAAAACTTTCTTATTTGCTCACAGTTTTCCAGATACCTGTATTTCCAGACAGTACATTTTAAATATTTTTTTCTACATAATAATAATTATTAATCAATACTGACTGAAAAATTCAACAAATAGTAATTCTCAATCACAATATGTGTCCTGTTGGAAGCACACACTGAGGACAAAGACCATTGATTCAAGAGCAATCATCCTTTTCTGAACAAGCTAATGTGCATGTGAGAGCAACCCCTGCACAAGTCTATGGTGAATTACAGGCCATGTACAGTAGATAATCCAAACTGGAACTGACCTTGGCAACAGTCCAGGGATAATATTTTCCCTGGGAGGAGATACACTTGAATGTTTTTGACAAGAGGTTTAGGCACTAGCATCATATTAATAGATTTTTTTTTAGTTATTTAAATCATAACATTTTATAAAATTACAAATCTGGTGCATTTCCTAGATTTATGCTTAAATCTGCAAAATGATCACTAAGCTCAATGGTAGAGACCTTGGCCTTTCCCATTTTACAAAATTTGGTGGCATCAGTAAATATAGTACCTATTGTTATATAGAATTGATTTTCTAGGAATTCAGTTTAGCTGAAAACATTTTTCTTGTCTAAGTGCCAATTTAATCCTTTAGAGAGAGTATATGTATCAACCCCTCATTAGAAGCATTTCAGGAGAGAAAGAAAATTGTGAAAATTTTAAACTTTTGAATGGCATTACTATTGTTTGAAAATCATCTCTACTTGCTCTAGAACCACAATAGCTTAGTAATTTGTTCCAATTAATAACTGCCCAAAAGCATTAATTTTTCGGCTGTTTGAAATGGTTGACATCCTCACTGTGAAATTCTCTCACCTTCTAAACCCCAGCAGCAAAATATCTAAAGCAACTGTTCTGAACAGTGCCTGACCTGCACTAGCTCTCAGAGAGCAGCATACACTTGTGTCCTGAAAGTCTCAATGCCCTGTGGGTGACAACTTCTCAAACTTCTCAGTTACAGAGGGACAAAACAGGGATACTGTTCTTTTTGGCCCACAGAGAAGATGTGACTGAGATAACTCAGAGACAGCAACCAGGGCTGGGCTGGCTGTTGGCTGATCTCTCTGATCTCTGTCCTCTTCGGAGGAAAGATGGGAAGATAAGCACAGGGCTACATCTCTGGGTTTAAAAAGAACAGGGAGGAGAAAGACAGTGAGGAGGGTTAATTGATTTCAAAGGAAAATATGTTGGAATCCCAGGGACAAAGCAGCCCCATTGTGCAGTCAGAGCAGGAATTTTGGCCAAAGGCCCAACTGGCTGGGAAGTTTCCCAATGAAGTCTGTGCAGATGTTACCTACAGCTGTTCTGGCATCCCCACTCTCAGAGCCAGCCAGGCTGGTGGGTGTGGGTGGTAGTCCTACTCTAATTTGGAGGCTGGTCTAGGTTGTGGCACCTCAGGGAAAATTTATTTAGGAAGGTGAAAAATGCTGTCAGATGAAGAACACGTTAGTTTTTCTGAAATACAAATCAGTGTAAGTAATATCAGAACAATTCCGTTTCTGAGGGCCTGCTTCCTAGATATGATCAGAGCTTATCACTTCACCTGAGATTCTCATAGGTATTTAAACCCCTTATTGTAGCTGACAATAATGACTTAAGTGTCTATGTACGTCTAACAATTTTTTCATTATTTGCATAGTATCTCATCAGATGGAGGCTCAGTAGGTGAAAATCATCATAATTATAATTATTACTTTGTCCACAAAATGATTCATTGCAAATTTACTTGTCTTCCCTTCTACCTTACAGGATGCCTAACCTTCTTATATTCAGTGGGATTTGACTTAAAATACTTCAATTTGTGAGTGGGAAAGAGTATAAAATACTTCAATATTTCAACTGATTTTTCAACAAGAATACTCTCTTCAAAACTGTCCAATTTTATAGACTTTTTCTGTGTGATTTTTATTACCTCTTTTTGCAGACTATCTGTATTTTTAGTTTATGGTCATTGATTTTATGAGCTTCCTAATTTCGAGCTGGATGAAACTGTTGAGAAGTCCTGTGTGCTTTTAAGTGTAATCTACACTGCAGTCATCCTTAGGAAAACACTAATTTCAATCACTTACTGCACATGAAACAGTAAAGTATTACATCTATATTTCCAAGGACAGTGATCAAGTGAAGTATCTTTTCTCATATATCCTGTTTTCTTATTTTCCTGCCCTTTAAAGAGATCTTCATGTCATTTGTAAAGACGGAAGAGCAATATATTCAATATCTGCATGTATTCTTAGGCACTTGGTTTTTTTCTAGAAGCTTGTAAGTTTGGTAAAGCTACCAAATTACTACAAACTTGATAATTCTGAATCACAGTGTTTTGATACTATTGTATATTCTACCAAGTACTGAGGCATCGTAGCATCCATCTTTGCTCAGGAAGAAGAATAAGTTTTATTTTTAATTTTTAGTAGGTATTCTCTTAATATTAGTGATGCTTTTACTTTTATATAAAAGTATATAAGACTTCAGAGTTAAAAAAATTTAAAACTCCTTTTCTTCCATTCTTATTGTCTTTGAATCCAATTTGAAGCAATTCTGAAGATGTTCTCTGAACATAAGGCTTTAATATCAGTGAGAAGATTCTTCAGAGGACTTTTGTATTTACAATAACTTCAAAATCTTTCTATTCTTACTTGAAATAAAGTTTTTTTGATATTATAAATTTGAAACATGTAATCTCTGCAAATATTATAGTGAGATTCCACTTATTATTTATGCTATGTTTTTTATCTGCTGTTCAGAAAATAATATTTCTAGAGCTTTTTTCCTAATAAATAGATTGATGTAATAGCTCCAGATAAAGTACTGTTCAGGAAGAATTTAAAATTCATTATGAATATATTGTTTTCTAGACTTAAAATAAGAATTTAAAATGCAAGGCTATTTCTAAATGAAGACAGAGAAGTGGATTAAAGGCTTCATTAGCACTACTGAATTAATGTTGGCTTAGAAACTGTTTTCGCTAAAATATGTCAACCAGTGATGTAGGATTGGAATAGTCCTCATGATTTATAAAGTCATTAAATTCATCTTTCTTAACTGAGGCAAGAATACATGTACACTGGTATTTTTAAGCTATTTCTCTGATCTTCACTCTTTTCAATTATCTTGTTCAGAGACGATTTGACTACCCATTATATTTGAGGTAATTTCACCCTTTCAGAACATTCAGCTATGTGCTCACTGGCTGCATGGCCAGGCAGAGAGAGGGATAGTGAAGAGAGTTACATCCAGCTGGCCCCTGACCACTCAGGGTGTTCCCCAGGCCTCAGCACAGGGACTGGTCTTGTTTAAAATCTTTATTGATCATTTGGTAGGTGGAATCGAGTGTATCCTCAGTAAATTTGCAGATGACACCAACCCGTGTGAGAGTGTTGATCTGTGGAGGGCAGGAAGGCTCTGCAGAGGGAACTGGACATGCTGGATTGATGGGCCAAGACCAAGAGTATGAGGTTCAATAAGGCCAAGTGCCAGGTTCTGCCCTTGGGTAACAACTACCTCATGAAGTATTACAGACGGGGGGCAGAGTGGCTGGAAAATGTTTGGCAGAAAAGAATTTGGGGGTGCTGGTCTACAGCAGCTGAATACGAGCCATCAATGTGCACAGGTGGCCAAGAGGGCCAATGGCATCCTGGCCTGTATCAACAATAGTGTGGCCAGCAGGACTAGAGCGGGGATTGTTCCGCTGTATTTGGCACTGGTGAGGCCACATCTCAGATGCTGTGTCCAGTCCTGGGCCCCTCACTACAAGAAGGACACTGAGGTCCTGGAGAGTGTCCAGAGAAGGAATAAACTTGGTGAAGGGTCTGGAGAACAAGTCGTATGAGGAACAGCTGAGAGAGCTGGCATTGTTTTGTCTGGAGAAGATGGCACTCAGGGGTAAACATATCGCTCCCTATAGCTACCTGAAAGGAGGCTGGAGCCCTGTGGGGGTTGGTCTCTGCTCCCAGGCAAGCAGTGACAGGATGAAAACAGAATCTTAAGATGCACCAGGGGAGATTCAGGTTGGACATCAGGAATAATTTCTTCACAGAAGACATGACTAAGCATTGGAATGGGCTGCTCAAAGAGGTGGTTAAGTCACCATCTCTGGAGGTGTTCAAGAAATGTCTGGACACGGCACTGAGTGCTGCGGTTTAGATGGAGTGGTAGTTTTGGTCAAAGGGTGGACTCTATGATCTTGGAGTCTTTTCCAACCTTAAAGAATCTATGATTCTATGATAAGTTATGAAGGTTGCAATACCATAGTGTTTCCACATGAGTGTTTCATAAAAACAAACTTGTACTTTGTGAATCAACATCTATCACTAAATTCTATGAAACCATCAATATTTATACTGCTAAGGTTAATGGAGATTTTAATGTTAATTCTGCTGACTACCCTGCATGAATAAAGCCAGTCAGAAATCAACATCTGCCTTTTGCTTTTCATATAATCATCAATAATAATGTATTTAAATGAAAAGAAGAATAAAAAATCCACTTCAAGAATCAATAATGTTGGTAATGATATTGTAATAGAGTATGGCTAGCTATGACTCTCAGAGCTCTGCACAAGGAACCCCTTCTGATTAGTAAGGCAAGCAAAATACAACGTGGAAAATACATAGACAATTGTAACCCTAATGTTAACATGTCCAATAATATATGGAATTTGATTACATCAGAAGGTTCTGCTGATACCATGCGCTACCCTCGGGACAGAATTACTGTCTCAGTACTTAGGAATAATAATTTACTTAGGAATAATAATTTTTTCCAGCATTGTCCCTTGTTGCTGCTGAATGTAACACCCCATGTTTCTGGTTCAAGACTGAATTTTAGTTTCATTATTTTCACTTATAAAAATTACTTTTTACTGTGTTTCAAATGCAATTATTCAACTAAATAGAGATTTATTGTTCTATATTAAATATTGTTGATACTTATATGTTCTGTGTCCTGTATGTCCTGGAATTTTATTCAATGAAAACTGCAGAAAGATATTGTATCTGTGGTGGAAAATGTTAGATTGTTGACACTAAAATTATTTATTCACATTATTATTATTATTATTATTATTATTATTATTATTATTATTATTATTATTATTATTCACATTGTAAAAAGGCCTTGCTAAAGACTTTTCATGTTAATAGTTATAAAATTTCCACCCTCAAAAATAAAAAAATTGTAATTAGTAATAAATCCTTGGATATCTAGATTTTTTATGTATCTTGCTTAAAATATTTTTAATTCCACTTTGCAAATGATGGTTCTTTCCATACATTAAAATAGAAACACAAAGCCTGACGACTGAGTAGATTTTTATGCTCTATTATTGAATCCAGAAATAATTTCTTTGTTTTAATTGTTATAAATTGATAAATAATCTGAACACATTCTGTCTTGTTACATAAAATTGCCTTAAATTAACAGGGCCCTTAAAATGAGGTATTAAACATTAATACAAATACTATTCATGCATCTTAAATGTGTTATTAGTCATGTACTCCTCAGGGAAAAAAGTATTATTGTATGTTCTTTTAAATATTTCATCTACTTCATTCGCCCACTACCTAATCTGTCAGGAACTAGGGTGCCAAGATTCCCCATCCAAAGCCAGAATACAGGTCTTAGATGGAATAACTCCTTAAATAATTAAAGAAAGAAGAAGAAGAAGAATAGGAGGAATCAAATTCATGGGAAAAAAACAAGGAAAAAAAAAAAAAAGAATAATCTACTGATTTTTTTTCCTGTGATTCCTAAGCCCTGCATTATTCTGATTACTAAGACTTAAATAAAAGCTGGTTTCCTTCTATGTATCTGGTATGCCTTCTGCAGGGACAACTGTAATGCTGAGCTGTGCCTAGGAGATCATAAGTGTCTGTTTCCTCTTCTCCTTTTTTTTCCTTTTTTCTTTTTTTTCCTTCTTTTTCCTTTTCTTTTCTTTTATTTTTTCTTTTACATATGCTTTTGATTTTAGAGTTCCAGTCCCTGCAATTAACTTCCTCTCAGAATAAAGCACCCATCATAAGCGTAAAATGCAGGAGACTTGTTCAGCTTCTGCAGGTCAATAGCCAAAATGGACAATTTCTATACCCCAGGACTGTAGCTGACATAATTTTGTAACTTTTCTTTCAAGATGACAAGAAAAAACAAATAGAATAGGGAATGAAATACTGCATGCTAGTTCATGAAGGCAGAATACAATTAGGAGATCTCATATAGCTATGAATGTGCTAGGTACAGAACTTAAAAGGAATATTTTTCACAAATTAATCTTTATTTTCCTTACTAATTAATAAACACCATGCTGTGAATAACTGGTGATAATGTTCTAATAAGAAAAATCAATAAATTTACACCCAGGGTCACTGTAATTGATGCTGCAGAATAGAAAAATGTATTCTCCATTGATCCTTTAGCAATCTTCTAACTAAAAAGGAGAGGAAAGAAAGCCAATTACTGTAGTATGCCTCTGAAAATGATAAGATTAAAACAAGCTAATTATGTGTTCTTGAATAACTACAATTTTTGATGAAAGTAAGTAGAATAAGGGCATCCTGCATCTCCAGTACAGAGATATTACTTTTTACTAATTAAAAGATAGTAATTTTACATTTAACTTCTCTTAACCAATAGGCAAACAAATGGTTAGAAAAATAAAACTTTAAAATCTCCCAGGATAAAACCTTTTGATGTTGCTGTGAACACAGATTGAACTGAAGAATGAAACAAGCTCCTATAGCATTGAAGCTAAAGGAATTTTCATACTTGAGCAAACAACATTTAAGGAGAAAGACTGACCACAAAAATAACATCCTATGAATACATGTCCACTGCTTTCTGTTTTGCATAGAAAGGATTGATGATTTCACATAGTGCCCCATATGCACAACTGTGATGCTTTCCACTGCAGGAAAGCATCACAGTCGTGCATATGTATAAATATGCTTATGTATATTGGCACATGGCTGTAACAATGAATAAGTGATCAATACAGAATGATGCAGAAAGTCAGCTGCATCTACTGTTCATTTTGATCTCATGGTTCACTAATTAGAAAAATCAGATTTCTCTTTCAATGACTAATAAGTAAATAACCTTTCTTTAAATCTGTTAGTAAAATTCATTAAAATATTCAGAAATAACTAGATTTTCCTCCTTCTATTTGGTACTGTAGATAGAATGAAGGCCACCAGTAATATAAGTTAAAGGCGTTACTCAACGTGACTTGAATACACATGCAAAAACATGTATCATTTTTCTGACTTCAAATACTTGATTTCAGTTTGGGCTATAACATGCCATTTTGAAGACCAGATTAAATCAGATTCTTCACTTTCAGATATTCATGGAGATAGACAGTTTAAACCTGTTCCTTTGCTACACAGGCATCTCCTATTGAGCCTATGCAGAAAATTAGGCAGTTTTCCTTGACCTATTCAATTCCCTCTAACATTGTTGGATTCATTTATTTTGACCATATTCAGTAATCTACTCAGTGTCTCCCAAACACAGCTTATAAATCACCAGAGCAGGTTGTCCAGAAAGGTGGCAGATGTCTCATCTCTGGAAATACCCAAGGTCAGATTGGATGAGGCTCTGAGCAACTTGATCTTGTTGAAGATGACCCTGCTCATTGAAGGACTAAATGACATTTAAAGGTTCCTTCCAACTCAAGCTGTTTTATGCCTCTATGTCTCACACTCACAATATTCTAATGGAGGTCAATTTTCTAGGCATTCCTGAACTTACCAGGATGGGAACTCTGAGATTAAAAGCCACTACTGCCACTGGATGTATTCTGCACTAGAAAGTCACTAGATAAAAACAAAAATGATGAAAAATTATTATAGGTTAATCGTTGGACTTCAGTTTCCCTGACATATCTTAATCCACATACACTGGATGCTGTAAACCAGTTGCATTTTGGTCCTTTCCTAGGCACTGCTGTAGGTTCAGCTGTAAATTCTGGAAAACCATTTTCCCTTTAGTTTATTGGCTATAACATTCTTTTTTTTACATTTCTCCATTTGTTTTCCCCTGATCATCAGCTATCTGTACTAACTCTTTAGACACAGACATAAAATCAGTGTATTTGAAGCTGCAGTTGAGAGTAGCTACTTACAATTCTAATTGCCTGATAATTACCTATGACATATGCTTTTTTCTGTTTTTCTTAAACTATCTATAAGCTATTGCCACAACAGTTCCCTTACTGGGTGTAGGTGTGTATGTTTTAAAGTGGGGGATTTTCTACAAACACATAGCAAAGTAGATTCCCAGACAACTCAGTAACCAGTCAGCAATAAATGTCAGGAGGGGATGTTGAAAAATAATAACATCACTGTGGAAAACCAGTCTTATAAGTCTGCATTTTACATAGTCTTGTAAATGTGATTTTTTAGGACTTTCTTGGCTTCATGCTTTTCAGAGAAAAGCCAAATTGGAAGTTAAAAGATATGTAAGAAGCTACATTTTGCCCTAGGCATGCTTTCACTAATTTTAGTTTGTTATTATTCAGTTCAGTGAGCTTGCTTAAGTTTAACATTTCAATTAGTTGTGTAACTACCTAAAAAAGACTATCTTATAAAGCAGCTCCTGTTTTAGGGGATCCTGATGCTGCTTCATAACAGGAAAACTGCTTGTGCATACTGCTCAAACAAGTTTGATCAAACCTATAGGACTATTCCCTGGTGGCATGTTCTAGAAAGAATGCAAGAGGTTCACTTCTCTGACTTTGCATGGACACAGACAACAGTTACAGGAACAATGAAAACAGCCACTGAGTACAGTTCAAGCTCTGTGAATTGTCACCATTTGAACTGGTCAGGAAGATTCCTCTTTCAGGGCCCTCTTTTGATCCATTTTTCTACATTGAAATCACTTTAGGGAAATATTTGATTAAAATAATATTCAAAGAATTGTATTTCTGAAAAATAAAGTAGATGTAAATATTCCCTATTCTTAGCCACATGTGTCAAAGAATGGCCCTAAAATAAAAGAAAATAATAAACCCCACGCACTAGTTTTTACATTACTGCCATTCTTCCTTTAATATTATGTTGAAATCTTTCATTGAAAACTTAATAGAACACTGAGCATGCAGCATTATTTCAGATTTCAGAAGCTGAAACATTTTGCGTACAAAAAAGAAAAAATTTAAAGGTGAATGTTCAATACATTCATTATACATACTGTCCTTAATTTACATATGTAAAATCAAAGTATATTACAAAAATGTGTTAAACATTTTCAGTTTCACTAGCATTATATTCCATTATTAGTGTCACTAAGATGACTATTTGCATTCACACATGCTTCACTAGGCTTTTTTACAGCTGCAATTGTCATACACCAGTGAAGCCATCTTAGGATGTAACAGGCAAGCAAGGAGATCAGAGAAAATAGAAAAGACTGTTTGGAAAGAATAAAGAGAGAAAAATGTTAATGTTAACCTGAAACCAAATTATAATTCCTTCAGCTTTGTATTGGGCCTGCTTATGCACTTCCTAGCTCATCTGATCCCTTTATTTGGGCAAAGTGAGTTTAAATCATTTGAGCAGTATTTGTAGATACAGAATTATGGATGTGATTCACTTCCAAAAACTAAGTCCCAAGTATGTGTGTCAAAATCCCATAGTCTATATTTGACTCTTAAACTACAATAAAAAAGAGCTGAGTGTCACCAGAGGGGAAAATCCAAGTATTTCAGATATTTCTTTCAGGACATTTTGAATTGCCAGCTTAGATTCCACTGAGGATCCAGAGATACTAGTTTATGCTTATGATTTACTTTCAGACAGCTGAAGTTGGGTGATATGAATTGCATTCCTCTAATTTTTAGATGGTTTGAAGTTATACTACAGGCAAGAGGGAGTAAAAACATGACTCTTAATATACCTGCTGGATTCAGACTATATGTGTTCAACCAGTTAAATATCAGCAGAATAAGACAGAGTACAAAATTCACCAACAAAGTCCATTTCTGAGGAAATTTATAAGAGATATTTTGAAGTGGCCAAAACTGGTGGTTGATACAAAAATCCAAAGATTATTTGATTCTGTGAAAAAATCTCAAGCATACCCTCATGTCCAAAGTCAGGAATTTTTAGTATATAATTTATGATAAGATAATGGCGGCAGATTTGGAAGGAATTAATTTGAACTAAAGCATGGTTATTGGCCTTCAGAGAAGGCAGTGTCTTCAGATGGGTGTTACACATTCATGATTCTTAGTACAGGAGTACTCAATAAAGGCCTTAAATAAAAGCATTAAATTTGTAACTTATTTTTGTGGAGATTTAGAGAAAAAAACATATGTGAAGAGTATTTTGAGACCCTCAGTCCAGGTCTCCAGTGAGCAATTTAACAAGTCCAAGTTTAAAATGCTGCTTATGTGGTAAAGTTGAAAAATCTCTGGCTTTCAGAACAGCTGTTGATTCAGAAAGACAAATGATATGGTAACCAGTACATCCTTACATATGTGTTTTCAAGAACCTAATCTGACACAGGTCAGACGACTCACACATAAATGCGCCTACTTCACTACATCATCTAAAGCTCAGGTAGAGGAAATATTTGCTTTGGTGTATTCAAGAGTTTTGTCCAGATTTTTGACCCCTTTTGTTAATCTCTTTCCAAAAGCTTTTCTCACTCTCTTCATAATTTTTTCATCTTTCTCCTTACTTGGCCCACACACCTTCTTCTCCCTGAATTTTACCACCACTTTTCTATGATCCTTCTTTTCCTTCCTCTGTATTCACCTTTTCTTTCATCTTTATTTCGCCGTTGCTTTTCCTTTCTCATCCTCTTCTTTCCCCTCCTGCTCCCATTCCCTCTTTTTTTTATTCAGAATTACCACTCACAGTTTGACCTCAGAGTGGAACCAAGAATATATTTGTATGTCTACATCATTTTGCAAGTGGGGCCCCTTCTTGAGAAGGTTATAATTACAAACTAAAAACAATTATCATTTGGATTTGCAGTACAAGGAAAAATGCTGGCTGCCCAGATTTCTAGGGGATCCAGGTAACTATTCTGTATGTTAACAGTTGCTGAAAATATTGTCATTCAGTGACTAAGAATATGTTCTTACCACTTCAGCCTCAAGAAGAGCAGAATCAAAATATTTTATCCTCACTACAGTTAGGTACTGAGTTTATAATGATTTATAAATGAAAGCTGCCCTTTTTTGAAAGTGTGCTGCATAATAAGTGTCTGAACAGTTTCAGTTCTTTATCATCCATCCCAGACTACATTCACAGAATAGTGAATCAGTTATGTTGCTCAAAATATAAAATTGGCATGTGTTTACATCTTGTATCCTTAGCATGTTCAGCATTGTCACGAAACCTGCACATTTAAAAATAATCATATCGACACTCTGAAGGCTTTCTACATAAAAGGTGTACATGCATATATTTAAAACAGGTGTATATGTAAACTTATTGTGGTTTGTGTTTATATATAAACGTATCTATTTGATTACTGTTTTTCATTCCTTTAAGCATTCTTGTTTTTTATGATCTATTATTTCTTGCTGGCTATAAAGCAGCAAGTGCTAGCACCTCTAGAACTAATGAAGCATATATTTCTTCTTTGAATATATTATAGTCATAGCACTAAAGAAAGAGCAGTTGGGGAACTTTTAATAGCAATACAGCATGTGTTGCTCTTCTAATATGTTTTAACTTTGCTGCCTCTGTAATAACGATCAAGTTTGCTACATTCATGCTACAGGTGGAAGCATTTTGCTGGTTTGCTTAATTCTATAGTATTGTACCTAATTTAAACACAAGGGAGAAAAATATCTTTTACATTAATAGATTTCTCTCTAGTAGCATTAATTTTCTGTATCCCAGAGCTTATAGGATCCTCAAATAATGAAAAAATATTCAACACCCCGCCTACCCCCCACAGCCCCCATTATGGACTAAATTCTATTTTATTTTCTCTCCAATTAAATGAAAGATTTCACTTTATCTGATTCCATCCAATAATACTTGTAAGATACATTTTTCACTAAAGATGGAGAAAAATTATCAAAGCTAAAACAAATTGTTCATATTTTGTTCTACAGTAGAAAATGATGCAACAAAAAAAAATCAAATACATCTAATAAACTAATATACTTGTTATCTAATATACTTGTATGTATCTAATATACTTGTAATAGCTGACTCCTTGCTTAAAGTGCATAAAAATATTCTGGGGAAAATAGAGAATTAATATGAACTTGGATTGCCAGAAAAATGCACACACATTCTCTCATAAATCCAAGGAAGAAGTAGGAAAAATGAAATGATAATTTATGCTACAAAATAGCATCAATATATGGCAACTGGAAAGTGTTTTTAGTGTTTGAATATTCATTTCTGTTCATGAACCTCAATGAATTTTATTCACAACTATTATTCTGAATGAAATTTTGTTCAT
The DNA here is from genome assembly GCF_012460135.2 of Molothrus ater. NCBI lineage: Eukaryota > Metazoa > Chordata > Aves > Passeriformes > Icteridae > Molothrus > Molothrus ater. The sequence continues at coordinate 52,081,548 of NC_050479.2, read as the reverse complement.
AACACAAAACAATTTAATCAGAGAATACCTTATTTTAAAATTTCTTTAAAACAGGTTAGCAAGCATTGAAGATAATCCTAATTTTTACACTTTGTCAAACCCACTAATATTCCCAGTACTGCCCTCCAGTATTTTCTGCCATTCATCAGTTCCAGGAGTACTCATCTCACAAAACATATCTGTGCAACTGCCATTAATTGGCACACTGATTGGCAGAGCATAACCTACCATGTCATGCCTAGAAGTGGTCCATCTATGTCAATACCAAAGGAGAAGGGGTGGAATGCACACAGAAGAACTCAATGTCACTGCCTAGTATGGATGGCAAGACTTTGGTCTCCAGGGAAAAATTTCCACCATGATGCTAAACTACTGAAATTTGAAAGTGGAAAAATATAATTTTCATCTATGGGCCATCTGTGAGTTAACACAGATGTCAGGAAAATGACCACTTTATCTTTCCTCCTAAGCCTTCTGTACCACTACCACCACCCCCACTCTTCTTCTGTCACTCTTGATTACATCCTAGGTCCAGTTTTTATCCTGTGCTGCCTGAAGCAATTCCACCAGCCATGTTAGACTCAATATCTCTTTTGCCCGTTTCTCCCACAATTTACTTTTCAATTCGTACCTTTTTACTACAGTGTTTTGGAGCGGTGCTTATCAGCCACCCTCCTACAGGTCTGCTATAAGGCCATTGCTATGTCTAAAAAATGTCCTCCATACTTGCTTCCATCACTACATCTGAAAGAATCTAACAAAAAAATCCAAATGACAAAAACAACCAAAACCAACACAATCAAAGGAAAGCAAAAAAGAACCCAAACAAACAAAAGCAAAACAAACATCAGTTTTGAGACATAATAAAGGAGATATATTGATATAAAGGAAGATAAATGCTCCATTATCTTTTATAATTTCTTCTTTTCTGATATTTTAAGAACTTTGGGGAAGTTTAGCAACAAGAGTATCAAGCAAAACAAGAACATATTTCATGTGTTCCCTTTATTCTGACAGTGAGAAGGATCTGCTTGAAGATGAATTTATTTATGCAAAAGAGAAGGCCGATGCTCTCTCACCAGTACAATGGAAATTCAGAGTATGGAGAGCAGATGCATGAGGGGAATTTCATGTGGAACTGCCTGAGTGTTGTGTCTGCTTGTTGAGAAATTCTTCTCTTAAAACAGATCACCAAATTTCACTACGCTTCTACATGATAGGGTCATTAATATATAAACTTTGAAATAAACCTTCAGAAATTAAATATAATATTAATACGGGAAACTGATACAACATTTTACACAGTGGGATTTTTTTTTCCATTACATTAAACATGAAAAATCTAAACATTTTATAAGAGAACTGTTAATTGCTATATGACTGGACATGAATTATACTTCTTTATCTTAATTCCTGACATTTCTGTCATGAATCATCATGTCACACTCAGCTCAGTCACTTTAGTTTATAACTTGAGACAACAAACACGACAAAATATGTCACAATAACCCAGATAATATGTCAAGTATTTTTAGGAAAAAAAAAAAAAGCTAAAAAAGCTTTTTCTTTCAGCTTGGCCATTATCCTTACAAATCCCTATCACCAAAAAAAAAAAAAAAAAAAAGAAATAATTGAAATTATGTTGGTCACAACTGCAACTGAAATAATACATTTAATAATTCATTTCAAAATTTAAAATTTGTATTTATCACTTTTTTTCTTTTTTTAGTCTGGAATTTTTATCTATATCACTAAATGGCCAGCTAAAGAAATATTTAGAAGCTAACAGCAAAAATAAATGGAAACAATTAAACATAACTTTCATTATGGAAGAGAATTTTTGTTAGCCCTCTTTTCATAATCTATTCAAGATGAGAAGCTGACATTCAGGCATAACATTTATTTTTCAATGAGCTCTTGATTATATCCAGTTTTAAAGAGGGTGCTTAAAGTTCAAGCATGTTAAGTGATCTGGTCAAGGTTATAGTTTAAAACTATGTATTGAATTTATCTTGGAGCGTGGCAGACTTCAATTTTTCTGTATCCCATGCTGCTTCTCTATTTCTGTTTTAAGTCAGGAATAAAACCAGCATGGTATAAAGTATACAAGAACACTATGTACTGAAAAATGAAAGCACCAGATGCTTGATGTAAAATCCAAAACCTGTCAAAAAGAGTCATAGAAAAGTTGTTCTTTAGGGATACTTTACTATGTAATCTGCTTATTCCAGGGCTTGTTCAGACTTGTATAAAGATTATAAAAGAGGATACTGTAGACTAAAGATGTTTGCAATTTGTAGGAATCATTTTGTTGTCAACTGGTATATTTTCCACTGTTCTTCCTTATTAGGGGAATCAATTAAAACATACTTTTTGCCACATATGCTAATTGTGTGATTTGTAGGGGATTCTTACCTGCCCAATACCCTTACTCTAACTCATTCTCCCTCCTCCCACCCACATTCCCCCCTTCTTGGGTTAGTGGGTTCACTTTTTTCCCTTTTAATAAGAGTTTTGTGTTAAAACTGGCAGGTTGAAATGCCTGACGTGAGAATTCTCAAACTGTCTTATTAGATTTTGTCATTTAATAAGCTGTAAACTGCTGAAGCTATTTGCAGATGAAGCCTCATTTTTGTCCATCAGCAGGGGGCTGGGAGCATAATTAATTGAGTGAAAGTTAAAAGATGGACAGCATGGTTACATTTATGCAAATATTACAAAAGAACATCTAACAGAAAAGAAAAATACCTTGTAACTGATTGGTTTGGTTTTGGACCAAAATCCACAGGGTCCACTTAAACATTGCTGATTGTGCATATGACAATTAAGGAATACAGTGGTGAGGATTTTTAATATACTTTCTGCAATCTAAAAAATAATAGAAAAGAGAACCTTCACTAAAAGCCAAAGTTTCAAATCCAGTGAGACAATTCTATTTCTGTTTTGAGGTTTTTACTGCTCTTGAATGTTAAAATACATTAAAAAATGGCATTACAAAAATCATACGATGCATGTGCCACCAACCATATGCCAATCTCTGTTTATTATTTCTTTTATTCATATCCCAATCATATGCATCCTGGTCCACCAAAGAGTCCATGTAGTTAGTTAGTTAAAAGCTTAAACCACAGAGATCAGGACAACTGCTACAGGTACTAACTCGAGTGCTGCTTGAGGTGATCAGGAGCTTTTTCATTTATTCTATGTTATACTGCATTTTCTTGCAAGAATTTTTAACCCTGGGTGCTTCTGTTGGAATGAGTCCTGAATTAAAACTAAAACTAGGAAACATGACATTTGGATTGAAAGCCTTTTCCTTTTATAACTCTGGGGTCTGTATTCTATATTTACAAGAAAATTATTGCAATTGCGTTCATTGATTTTTGACTATGCATGAAGAGCATGAAGTACAGCAGATAAAAATTGTAAGGAGATTTTTTGAGGGAATTTAGACTCTAATTCCTTTTTTGTCCAGCATGTAATTTAACCTGAGCATCTAATTCCAGCAGGGTAAGAACTGGCAAATAGTTTAGTTTTATTAGGCAAAGGAAAGGCTGTATTATTGACTTATTTTTAACATAATATGCACAGTTTTCTGCCAATCTCAGCATGCCAGGATTTCATAGATTCTTCCTATACCCTACAGTGTTGACAATATTATAGAATCAGCTCAAACTAAAGCTTGAAAAGCATAGGAAAAATGTAGCTTTAGGAAATAAAATACTCCCTACTTTTTGTATGTGTATCAACAGGAACACGAACACTTGATTGTCAGGCATGCCAAGGTTTCTCTACAATGCTTGATGCAGCCAAGGGCCAGGCATCCCCAGACAGCAGCAGGTGCTCTGTGTGGGGAGCTGCTTCCAGCACCTGTGCAAGGTGGGCAGTGGAAGCTGGGGAGCTGCTCACTGACCCTATTCACACACATTGCCATTTAAGCCCTTCCTGGGTAAGCTTGCCCCAAAGAGCATTCCAATGGAAGGTGTCGCCCTGTTCTTCTGAAGTTCTTCTAAGCCTTCTGATGCTTACACTTTTGTAATGGAGTTTCTCACACACTTTTCAAGTCAATAATGATTGTTTTGCATTCCTTTCTGGAGGAGGAGAGAATTGATGGACTGTTGGTTTGACCAGTGTGGTTGGAGAGGTGGCAATTTCATCCTCCAATCCATGGTCACTTTTGGAATTCTATACATATCGAGGTCCAGAAATAAACACGCTTTTTTTGCCTTAGACGTCTCAGTTTGTGCCATTCTTTTTTTTGTCATATTGCAACAGAGGAATTATTTGCTGTCTCATGAGGTCTAAGCACTTCTCTCTGAAGCCTGCAGTTCTTTTTCATTCCAAGCAAAATTTATAAAAGAGTTAGATTTAAACTTCTAAATGCAAAGAGACATATAAATCAGAATCTTGCTGTTTGTTCAAACAAGGCAAGGTTAGCACCCAGAGCTCGAGAGGTGTATATGCAGTTATGAAAAATGGATAAAAAACCTACGTAAAGAACATAAAGAGGAGGTGAGCCAATAGATGACATTAACTTAAATCTGGTTTAGCAGTGCAGTTAACTTCAGACTACTTAACATACAGAACTTTACTGTTGAACATTAAACTTCAAACAGTTTAAAATTATTAACTATTAACAAGTAATCAATTAAGTAATACCCACCACCTATGTAATAGCTGTTGCAGTCCCACTTGTGCCTAGAAAAATAATCATCATTCCATTTGCCGTAAAAAAGTGGAAACTATTGTGTACGCCAATTTTGCAAAATTCTAATATAAAATAATGCAGTGGTCAAATAGTGGAGATACTGCTGCCATCTTATGTGTATTTTATGACAGATTGGTTTTATGTCTTTCTATATTATATTTTCATTGAATTTCACATCATTGTCCATAAATATATTAAGCTGATAAATATTTTCAATGATATATGCTCTGCCTAGAAGTAATTAGTAGTCTTAAACATATAACTACAGAAAAAAACACACCCAAAACTAAATTAACTAATCTTCCTGTAAACAGCATATAACTATAAAAAAAAAAGCTTTAAAAAATTTAAAATCTATAACTATCATTTAAAAATATATACACCCACCACCACCCATACATATTTGTGGTTAGTTTTGGTTTTTGGTTTTGGTTTTGGTTTTGGTTTTGATTTTGATTTTGGCTTTGTTTTTTTTTTTTTTTGTGCTTACCTGGGAGCAGAAAAATGGAAAGTCACCTCCCATGAATTATATATTCTTTGTAAAACTGAGAATTCTGTACAGGACTTAGAAGGACAGTACCAAAATATACTTATTGCTATCCTCCTTATTAAATGAAAAGTGAATTTTGGAGTCCAATAACCCATCTATAGAACTCAAAAGACATCACTTAGTGAGGGAATGAAGAGAGAAATAGGAATCAGGACTCCAAAATGGCATTTTTCATATTATTTTTTATGAATTGCTTTTTCTACCATGATCTTTAAAAGCTGCCAACCTAGGGAAACTAAAAAAGCAGAATGAACAAGAGTCTGCCTTTTACTATCAATCCCTATGGAATAAGTATTAGCTAAAACTGCAGAAAAGAATGGAAATAAATTTCCAGTGGTTGTGATTCAGATAAGCTTATAATTCTTTCTTGGAAGCCTCATGGAACAGAAATGTAGTAAGAACATGATGACTTCTAACAAAGTTTCCTGCCAAAATAATTCTATCAAGATGGATTATGTACAGCTAGTATACAAGATGCTGAAAGCAGCATCAAATACTACATTATGAGAATTACTAGGCCTTTTGCATAGAATTCAGAGTGATCTGGAAAAAAATGAAGTTGACTACAAGTTACGATATTTACTCAAATAATTAAAAAACAGCTAACAGAGATGACCCAGTAGATATGCTACCCTAAGAATGTAATCTTTCTAGTGATAGAAGTAAATTATTTAAATGTATTCCCCCTTCATAGTATTAACAATGAACAATCTCTAACAGAGGACTTTCAGTACCAGTAACTTCTTCCTCATTATAAACTTGATAAGAATAAATTAATGATTTTTTTCTATAGAAACATATTTTTATTTTTAGATTCTGCTTAGTCAACAGAAAAAATATGCATGGCAATAAAATAAAGATTATAGATGTGAAAACTGTAATCTAGATAAAGGTTTTCACTAATTTGCCATTGAAGTAAGGTTCAGTAGGTCCAGACCTGGCCCTACACTCCGTGTACTATGATAATTAAAAGAACCCCATTTGAAAAAGAAATCAAACATAAAGTTTTCTGCCAGTAAAAGCAATGAAATTTTGGATTATGTTGTTCATAATCCAAAATTATGGATTATGAATGACTAAAATCTCATGCACACCCTTCTGAAAAATCTTTTGGAAAAAAATGCAAGAATATCAGAGAGACATCTGTTTATTTTTTACATCTTTCCTGAGTTTTGGAGTTCATAGTGTTTCATATGAAGTTGAAAAAAAAATTAAAAAGCTCAAACTGACACCTTGTGAGGCCAGAGAAAAATTATTCCTTCTTTCAAAGATAAAAAAAAAAAAAAAAGAAATAAAACTCCATCAACAAAAGCCCTTGTTTATTCACCCTAAGTTTTTTTGGATATTTACCCATTCTAACATTCAGTATTAGTTTTTAGCTTCACTTTTTTTTTTTACTTTTCTTTTTACTTTTTTAACTTTTTTTTAACTTTTTTTTTTTGCTATGCTTGCTTTTGAATAAAGTCAACTTGAAAGTTATGGTGTAGAAGATGTTCATGCTCATGCTTCTTTTTGGGGGGCATTAGGATGTCTTGGCCTTTGAATTCAAATGAAGATCTGACATTGAAAAACATTACTGTTAGTCAATGACCCATGGTTTGAGAAAATTGTAACAGATTAAAGGAGAAGCATATGCATTAAAAAGTTCCAGGTATTCATAAATATCCAAAAGACACAAGAGAGGGATATACTTTTTGTCCATATTTGTCCATACATCACATTACTACTTAAAATAGCTGTAAGTAGTGGTTCTTGTTGGAAAATTTGTTATGAGTTTGCACTGCCATAGCAGCATTCCTGGTGCATGAGTGGTGCTATACCATTATTAGAGTCTTTTAACTCCTCCTGTGAACACAAAAGTTCAGCAGTATGCAGAAAGGAAACCACAAGGACTGCTATATCCTTTCAGTATTTATTCAGAGAGCAAAGATATCAGCACAGAAAACTAAGCTTATCTCCTGAAGAATGTTCTGACAGCAGCTATTTTTACTGGGCACAATTCCATGTGTTTTACTAAACAGAGGATATGTTCTTTTGTTCAGGTAATACTAGATGCAAATAGGTCCAGGGATTCAGATTCTATTTCAGGCCTTCTTTTTATTCCAATCAATAAGATTTTGTTCCTCTATTTTAGAAGTATGATGTCTTATAAATAAGAAATTGGCTCAGAGTGATGTGTTTGGATACAGTCCATAGTTTGAAAATGTTAGTGCAACACTGTTAGTACTTGTTACATGGAAGAATAGAATATTTATGCACTGGCTGAACCCTCATTTTCATAGGTCAGAGTCAGCTCTGGCATCAAGTTAGGAATTAAGCTCTGGCATAGTGCTGGCATGAAATGCCCATTTATCATGGTACTTCACTGGAACTGATAACTTCTAAGCAGCATCCTGATTCACATTTGATGTTTTTGTGACCTCAGATATGATAACACAAACCCAAATGCACTGGACACTTTAAACCCTGATAAACTAAGATATTAAAACATATAAAAACCCCTTTTCAGGTGTAATTTTATTGCAAAGTAATTCTGGTCTGAAATAGGAAAGTGATATAAGAAACGGTTGCTTATGACTTCCATCTTGCTTCTCTCCCACCATACCTGAAGAAGAAAAAAGACTGGAGACAAATGTGTTGAAATGCATCATATAAACATGTTAAAATAAATCTGTTGAAATAATTTATATTTTCAAAGCATATTGTGCATGAATTTGCATATAATTTCTAATGTATTTTTGCTCACTGGTTTTGGACCTTTTACAGGTGCATTTGGATTCTCTAGAAATAAATAAAAATGCTTTTCATGTAATCAGTAAAACAAAACTCAGAAGACATTATAGCCCAATTATATTGAATATGAATCTGTACAGATATCTTAGGATGTCGGGAAACTTTAAGGTTTAATTGATGTTAGGAACTTCACTAAAGTCACTCAAAAACACAGGCAGTATAGGCCTCTTGTATATTGAATAATTAGAGATATTTCCTTCCAAAGGCACTACACTCTGAGGATGTGGCCACTACTTTTCACCACATTTCCTAAGACTCTGATGATGATACTCCCACATTAATGCTCATGTTGGAGGTCACATTTCTCTTGAACAGACTGGAGGAAAGGAGGCTGAGGGGGCACCTTACTGATCTATACAAATAGCTAAGAAGAGATTGTAGTGAGGCAGGAGTAACAAGTGACAGGACTAGAGGAGATGACCCTAAATTGTGACAGGGGAAGGTTAGATTAGAGATTATGAAAAAATTCTTAATGTAAAAAGATTGTCAAGCACTGGAACACACTGCTCAGGGAAGTGGTGTGTTCCCTGTTTGAAGAATGCATGGATATGGGACCTGAGGATATGGTTTGGTGGTGAACTTGGTGCTGGTGCCAAGTCGACAGCTGGATTTGATGATCTTAGAGGTCTTTTCCAACCTTTATGATTTTATGTCTCCAACATGAAGAACAGTCACTATTCCAGAATTCAAGAGAGAAAACACAGCTTTTTAGAGAACATAGATTAAAGTTCACAAGACAATTCTCTGAAAGTGAAAAATAAAGTTATGCTGCCTAAGATGGTAGTCTATCAAACAGAACAGGACTTATTGAAGAATATTTGGTCTCCAACACATGATACCTAAGTCAATAGAGCTTTAAACTTTGTGCAGAGGAGAGGAGCTCTTTGTGAATAAAGGCTGTCAATAGAGCTTTAAACTTTGTGCAGAGGAGAGGAGCTCTTTGTGAATAAAGGCTGTGCAGTATAAGCTACTGTATGTATATGTAGCAAAAAAATTGAACTGACATTCAGGCAAAAGTCATGCAGGAGACATCACTATGTTTTAAAGGTACAATTGAGTTGAAGTTTGAAAACTACTCTAGAGTTCGGAATTCCCTAGGTTTTGGCTGCTTCATTCTCTCAAGCCTAAATATTGCACTAATGCCTTTCTCTTTTTTTTTTTTTTTTTTCATTATACCTAAAGACTGTATACAGAAAACATTTGGGGAACAACTAAAAGAAACACCCACACAAGGGAGAAGGAACCCACAGCTTGTATTGATCTTGGCATTTTCCCATGTTGCAGCCTAATGAACAAGCCACAGGTGCAACCAGAAAGAGCAGGTGATCCAAACAAACTGTTATTGTGATGGGAATAAATACGATTTTTTTTGTCCATAATGTATTCATCTCAAGGCACATTGGTGCATCTGTTACATATTTACCAGCATGTTGATTTCTGCCAGAAATTTTTAAAGAATGCAAATCTCTGAATTTATACACCTTAAAGATATATTCAACAGCTTTCTTCTTTCTATTTTCCACATCTGGATTCTTTAATTAATTAATCTAATACTACAACTAACATTCAATAACATAAGACATTTGTGTTTTTAGAGTTGTGTTTATTCTGCATCAGAAACATAGGAGAGGAAAGCTGGGAAGACGTGCCCAGATTTCAATATAAAAAGTATCGCGTTATAATCAGGCACTTCTTCACCGTTCCTTTATTTTCTATGTGGCTGTTCCCACCATTGTCCCTTCTTATCAGCTTTCTAACCTCTGACTGAACCAACCGAGAGGCTTATCCAAGCCAGTGAATAGTGATCATCTTACGAAGAACTATGTTATGAAAAGGCAAGTATTTAGAAGTGGACAAAAGCTGAACCACTGTATTGATCCAAGCAGGGAGGTATGTTCTAAAACCCTTAAGATAAAAAATGCACATGCCTGGAAGCAGAATTTACAGCTGAAAGGGTTGAAATAAGTGAATTGTTCCTCCAGAGCATCTTTGAGCACACACACCTCATTGTGCTAGGTGGACTAGTCTGGACAAGTTACAAAGCTGGATTAGGCTAGCTACATCTGAACTAGATCTTGACAAGGGCAGATTCTGTAAGGCATTTCTTATGTTCTCAACTTTAGTCTTGGCACTATTAATTCTTACATCTACAAAAATAAACTAGGATTTCCTAAAGAAAATGTAAACTCGTTTCCTGTCTTTTTTTTGACTCTAGGAGTCACACCATATGTAAAATTAACAACATGTGTTCTGCCTTCACTGTTCCTACTCTCATGTTATCCTCTTGACATTTCCAGAGTCAGCAAAATTGGGTTTTGTTCCCTGTTTTCACCTTCTGACTCTGGTTCTTACAGTTCCGGTTGTTCATTTACTTCAGCAGGATGATTTGGGAAAGCCAGTAGTTCACCCATTATCCTGGTAATTGGTACTCAGTTCCAGTAGTAAGAAAGGTTTAAATCACAATTTGTATTACTCAGATCATTTACAGTCATTCTTACCATGAAGTCATTAAGTAGGTAGTCATAACTGCTCTTGCTTTGGTAACCTCTTTCTTTGGTGATACACTCTATTTGGTGATACACTACCAAATGTACAGCTTCAGCATAGAAAATGTTTTCAAGCTCATATAATTTCATGTGTATATAAAGAAATGTTTAAAATTACATGCACCTACTATAATGCTGAATACATTTCAGAATAAGCCTAGGACAGGAACTATTCCTATCAGGTGGTTGTGCCTACCCTGCTTAGAGACAACAGCACATTATGGGTGTAAGTTATTTGCTGCTAGCTTTTCTCAGTTCCAGAAAATAGTTTAGTCATCTTTTCTAAACTACTGCAAACGTAACCATATAGACAGAACATAGTATTTGTGAACCAAATACACTGACCACTTTCTATATGTTGTACAATTTAAACAATTTCAATTGTTTGTTTCTGAATTTTTTTTTAAATCATTCAGAGCATATTACAGGTAATTTTCATGACAAGTTTAGATCTTATCTGCTTAAAATCACTGTCAAATTATATTAGCATCTGAATTATGAAAAAGGATAAATAGCTGGTCTTTGGAACTGTGATTCAATAGCTAAACAGAGATTTTTACTAAGAAACTGCTTAAAGTGGCTTATTTTGGGCTGAGATTTTCTGCCTAGCTTTTGCTAGGCAGACAACTTTTAAAAGAATAGTCTTGGAAAATATTCTCTGTGGTTGTTAGTCCTCTCCTAAGTGAGTTAAATTATATTCCCTAATCCAGTATTTTAAGTATCTTTATATTCTTCTTTATGATATGTAGAATAGGAATTAGTGCTCATTAAAGTGGCACTCAGGACTACACCTACATTTTTAAATAAGTGGGATGAGAATGTTGTGTATAAGACACTAGTTGGTGCAGACCTAAAAAGATGCCAGGGATCATAATCACAATTAACCTCTAGAAAATCCTGGTACACTGTTTAAACTTTTGCACAGGACTCTTTATTTACTAGTAAACTGACACGGACTGAGTCACATGATTTTCTCAGAAACACAATCTGGGTTTTTAAAGTCTGAAATGAACCACTGAAAACCAGAGTTTTTGTCAGATTTTCTAGCACAGGTAGAAAATATGCTATAGAGTAACACTGAGTGAGCTTGCTTTTATTTCCTTTTAGTGTATATATAATGGGTCAACTTCTCAACACATGCAAACTGAAATCAGAGAAATTTAAAACACTGCTGACAGGCATATATCTGTATAAGACCAGACAGGTACACCAGAAGCAGCTTCTTCTTAAGCTCCTTACAAGGCTGTTGAACTACAGATTTTCAGTGCCATAGTTCAGGATATAAATTGCAAACTAAATTATATAAAAGCTTAAATAGAGAGATGATTTAATCTTTGTCTCTCAAGAGTGACCTTTGAACTTAATCTTTTACAGGAAGCATGACCTGTTTTTATGCTATATGAGTATTTTGTGGGAGTTGTACACTTTTCCCACTACTCATTGTGATTATAATTGTCTGTTTCAGAACTCTATCTCAACAATATTTTCTCCACTTCCTCACACAGACCTGGAATTGTACCAAAACCAGAACACTTAAATCGTTTTAGAGTGGGGCATTCCATCAAAATGCAGGTATCAAAACCAGATGAGATGAATCAGGTTTATTTTTCCCCACTGATTGCAGGTATTGTAAATTGATTAGTTTGGGTCTATATATCTCCATCACTAGTCTTAGATGAGATGAATTCCACTGTAGGCACTGACAGTTGGTAGTCAAGGAACAGCTAGATTTCACACAACGGTGAAACAAATGCACAGTGCCTGATCTCTGTATAAGGCTGACATAAGAGCTAAGAAACAAAAATCTAAAAACCAGGAAACAATGAGAGATTAGATGAAGCTACCAAATATTTATCTGACTTTAGTACTGTCTAGGGCGCTTGTTTGTTTTGCCTTTCTTCCCCATCTCTCAATGAAATGGCATCAGAGTTTTAAGGGAAAAAAGTGAAGACTGCAGGCAGGCTTACATGTTTCTACATGTGCATACAATGCATGCCTTACAATGATTTATGATTCCAAAAAATGACAAATGGGCAGTGATGGCACATGTCACACACTGCTCAAAGGTTAGTGTTTGAAACTGTGAGTAATGTGAAGTGAATATAGGTCAGGGGTAGCTTAAGAATGGTCTTGAAAAGGAAAGTTGAGATGGTATTTAATGTGATAGAAAGGGCAAGACTCACAATGATCTAAAATTTCTGGTGACACAAAGTTATGAGAGTCTGAAAATGGTTCTAGTTTTGCAGAGACATACCACAGACCATGAGTCAGAGCTGATGTGAAAGGAGAGCCTTAAAATTTAGATACATCCTGGAAGTAAATTGGTGATTTTACCCAATGCACAAGCAAGATAGTAAAGCTACCATCAGGGCAGAAACTGTGATGGGGAAAAATAAGGTTTTAAAGAGTTAGGTTAATCTGTACAGGGGAAAAAAATCATAGTCAATGTTACAAAATATTCTCTGTAGTTGTAGTGTTTGTCTTGTATAAAATTGAAGACTTAGCAGCAGTTCTCCATTATGGCAGCCAGTGGGGAGGGGAAAAGTTATCATCCAACCTACTGCATAAATCATTAAAAGTAGATGAAACACATGTTATAAATGCCAATGAAAGTAACCAAGACAATAATCTCGGGTGAAAATCTTCATGCTGTAGAGGTGTAATATAAAACTTCTCCAAAAAATTAAAATTTTAAGAGGAACAGATCTGAAAGATATCTCTGTAAAAATCCCACAAAAAATTATACGGCTGATATTTTTACCTGCCCAAAGAAAGTTATTACTTTTAAAGTAATAACTGGGTAGGCAGGAGGAAAGCTGGTGGAGTACAGAATATGCAAACTGAGACAAACTAAGTTTTCCTGCTGGAGTTTCTTTCTTGAATTCCTTGAAGTCCTGGAAGAAGAGCTCTGAATGGAGGAGCTTGCTGTTGAATCCAATACAACTGTCTTGCAGCACCAATTCTGGAGTTGGCAGAGTATGCCAAGAGAAGAGGCTGAGATATGGATTTGTTCATCCTTAACAAAAGAGGGCTTGTATCTTACAGTAACCAGCAACAACCAAATGGCAAACTATAAAGATGACACAGCCCAGTACAACAATGCCCTGGACATAATAATAAACCTGGTTTAAATACTGGACATTCTCTCTCAAAAAGAAAAATAAATACTGAATGTGGGCACACTCTGAAACAGGCTTCCCAGAGATATTGTTCTATGTCAGTTACTGTTTCTGTCCTTGCAGAAATTCAGGACTCAGCTGGACACAGCCCAGAGCAATCTATTACCCCTGAATATGCTTTGAGTGAGGCATTGGGCCAAAAACTTCAAGAAGTACTAGAAAAATTCCATAATACTGTGTGATTCTGTGTGAAAGAACTAGATTTTTTTTCCTTTTAGACTTATATTTTTGAAGCTATATTACAAGGCAGAGGCAGAACAGGCAGAAAGAGTGTGAAATTAACTGATTAGTATGGGGGGGGGGGAAAAATCATGGCCATGAAGAATATGAGAATTTCTTCAGATTTCAACAGGATGAAAACTGATTAAGTTTGTTAAACTAGACTCATGAAGAGTAAATAGAAGCATTCTACTACTAAACAAAAAAATGTTGGATATACAATTTGTCAGTTTTATCTCAAGTTATTGCACCTATTAGCCTGATTTGGTTTTGATTTCTTTCCAAATTAAATACATTTTAATTAATTTCTAGCTAAAATACCTTACTTGCAAGTAACCATTAGGCTTATGACAAGACTATACCACTGCCCTTAGGTCTATTACTTTAGGAAAACTTCACCTGTGTATAACCTCAATTTTCCTAACTGTAGAAGGGAGACAATGAAAAAAGCTTGCTTTGTAGTCACTGAGCTCTTCAGATGGTGAGAATTGTTGCTGTTCATACTGTGGATTCTGAAAAGGAAGAAAGACTTTTTTTTTTTTCCCTTCTCAAATACCTGAAAGTCCTTTGTCTATCTCCCACAGGATTCTCTGCATGTTGACTCCAAAGTAGCTACTTCATGTCCTTTGGGTTAGTCATTTCTTCAGCTTTATTCGATGTACGCAATGTTTTACAAGAGCACAAGAAAAGCTTTTCCTAGGAGCAGCAACAGCAAGGCTGAAATGGAGATTGCAGAGGCAGCAGGCAGTACAAACAGGAAAGCCATGGGAAAAGGTAACTCAGGCTCAGCCATGTCCCTGTCAGAACTTCCAGGCCCTAATGGTTAAGAAGTAAATAAAGACAGCTATTTTTAACAAAATATTATAAACTTATAATTAGACAATTTAAATAGAACCTTCTATACAAAGAGAATTACTCTTTAAAAAAAAAATTATACAATTAAAAAAAATACTTGCAGTGGCCCTTTAAGCTGCCAGCCAAATATCAACATATTTTAAAAAGTGAAAGATATTATAGTCATTTAAATGCTTATGATTGTTATGCCCTATTCCATTTTATATATGGGTCTTATGATTTATTGACATCCCAATATAAATGGTTCTTTATTTTCTATTCATCCTAACCTTGGTCAAATAATACCACCCTACTTCTCTTCACAATATTTTCCTAATATCTCAGCTCATTTAATTCTATTGATCCACTGAAGAGTATAATGGCAATGAAACTGGAATTAATAGCACCTCCCTTCTCCAATGCTAAGAGCTTTCTTATTTAGTCTGTGGACCATCACACAAAATCATAAAAGTAGACAAAAAAGCAGACTGACCTTTATCAGCTACTATTGTGTTGCAAAAT
Organism: Molothrus ater; assembly: GCF_012460135.2. Lineage (NCBI taxonomy): Eukaryota > Metazoa > Chordata > Aves > Passeriformes > Icteridae > Molothrus > Molothrus ater. The sequence continues at coordinate 52,066,197 of NC_050479.2, read as the reverse complement.
TCAGCAAAGCCCAGAACATCATTTTCAGTTTTATGGCTCTGTTTTCTTAAATAATAAGGGGAATGGAGGGGAGGAACTGACCCCTGTTCAGCATTTACTTAAGCAGAATTGGCATTAATAGAGTATTCTGTCAAAAATTCAAGCCCAGGAAAATGTATGGCTTTGTCCACAGCAGCAGCTATCTTAGTAGATTGCACTGTCACTGCTTCACACAAAGAGCATTGCAACACCATTAGTGGACATAAATAATGCACAAGCTCTTATGCAGTACTCAGCTAAGTGCATGGAAACCTTGGGCTCCTGTTGTCAGAAATTCAATGGATTAGTACCTAGATTTATTTTAAGTCTGTAAAGCACTTTGTTCTTGACAGCGTTCAAAGTAGAAAGAGTGCTATCCTGAATGTGCATCTTAATACTGTCATTCTTGTCTTGTAAGAATAGATGAAATATGGGATGCAATACTTCTTTTAATATTTAAAAGTTTTCACTGAGTGGACACAGTACACACATGCCTACATATATACTTGTATATATATATGTGTGTGTATGTATGTATGTACATGTATGTGTATGTTAATAGACATAGGAACACAGTAAGCCATGGTTATCTTATTGATCTGGAAATGCAAAAGACAAATATGCAATGGAATGTAAGCAATGAAGAGTATTGCCATATTGCAGATTATCAAAATAAATGCTGATAAACAAACATACTGCCTGGTATTTATTATTATTATTATTATTATTATTATTATTATTAGTATTATTATTATTATTATTATTAGTATTAGTATTATTATTGCCTGGTTTACTTTGTAAATGAGATGTGCCCTCTGCCAGATTCCTATATAAATCTCACATTTACATTTCCATTACAACATAAACGTTTAGCTTCTAGAATGAGCATTGCTGAGAGGAGATCATATGGTTAAGTGAGAGGATCATGAATATTTTAATCTAACTACCAACATTGAGAACTCAACAAATCCTTATGTACTACGTATCAAATAGCATTCTTGTACAAGTTTACAGCAAAAAGCCAACTTTCTAGTTTAAAACAAAGCAAAACAAATCACACACACACACATACACACACACAGACACACACAAACCAAAGTTTTCAAACCCTTCATTGAAACACATATGAATTATGTTCAAGAAACTGCTTCACAGCAATAGAGACTGTGGGGTCTATTTGCCTCTCGATGTTCGGGAGAGTTAAGCATGATAATCCCCCATGCATTGAGAGGATAACAGGACCCTTTGTGTAGATTAAAAGCAGTTTTCTATTGATATCAGGGTGGTAATGCAAGAACAGCAATATCTCATGTGAAGGTCAATCTTTCACAATGCCACTAAGACATAAAATCTTCGTTTGAAATAATAACAGCTACCTTTTCTCTTTGCCTGCATGGTCCATGAATTTCCACACAATTCATTGAACCAGCAGTCAATGAACTATTCATTATTGAACCCAGTGATTTAAAAGTCACAATATGTACATTATTAATGCCCATTTGGAAAAAAAAAAAAGTCACATTTCAGAATTCTTGGTAGGATTTGAAATATGCTAAAATCAGCTTGCAGTAAATATAGAACAATCTTTGAAACAAAAAATCAGAATTGTTTTGTTGCCAACCTTATGATATCTGTAACAATCCTCATCCTCATTGAAGGGAAAATTAACTGTTTCTTCCTTTAAGTACTGGAAGATATATGAGATTGTCTATTCAGCATGCAAAGTTCTCCACCAGGTGCAAAGCGATTGCAGAGTATACAGTTCTACAGATTGCAACAAAACTTCTGTTAGAGCTGTTCTTCATGTCCTCTCTACCTCTCAAAAGAAAACTGGTTTTGAAGAGAGAAAAGACATACAGGAGAGAGCAAGACATAGGAGAGGGGAGAGAGGGAAGAAGGAAAAGAGAGGACAGAAAAGGGGAGGAAGGAAGGAAGGAAGGAAGGAAGGAAGGAAGGAAGGAAGGAAGGAAGGAAGGAAGGAAGGAAGGAAGGAAGGAAGGAAGGAAGGAAGGAAGGAAGGAAGGAAGGAAGGAAGGAAGGAAGGAAGGAAGGAAGGAAGGAAGGAAGGAAGGAAGGAAGGAAGGAAGGAAGGAAGGAAGGAAGGAAGGAAGGAAGGAAGGAAGGAAGGAAGGAAGGAAGGAAGGAAGGAAGGAAGGAAGGAAGGAAGGAAGGAAAAAGAAAGAAAGAAAGAAAGAAAGAAAGAAAGAAAGAAAGAAAGAAAGAAAGAAAGAAAGAAAGAAAAAGAAAGAAAGAAAGGAAGGAAAAGAAAATTCTGTTTCTGACACAGCATTACGACTGTGTAAAATATTCATTTGGCTTTAGTTATGTTTTAATATATATTCTTTAAACACTTCAACATGCAGCCTGACAATATTGAAACTCGCAGCAGACGTGTGCCTCTAAAATGCCGGCTGTGCTCATTAAGCGCAACCACAACAGGTACCGAGCGGCACCGAGCGAGTTCGCGAGCCAGGATCAATAGGTGGCGCTTTTCCCCTTCCTCATTTCCTTCAGCTCCCAGGCAGCTCCTATGGAAAAACTGTTTTCAGAGGTGGTTTTGAAAAATTTATATTACTTTTAAAAAAACTTTCACTACTGAGGGAAAATGGGAAATTTTTGTCAGTGCATAGTGGATTTTGCAGTTCTATACAAGAGATGACCAAAGCAGCGTGAATCATGGGATTCATGACACTGGTACAGAAATGTGTATCATCCAAAATTATAAGAAATTTGATCCTATGGCTGGTATGGCTCTTAATTGATTTTTTTTTTCTAAAATAGGAAGAGGTCTCACTTTCAAGGGAAATGACCTTTTATGACTTGTCCACATTACTGCTGACCTGATTAGAATTTTTAAACATTTAAATGGGAAAAAAAATCTCTTGTTGGAGCTATCTGTCTACATAATTATAATTCTTGATATTAAAAATGCAAAGTGTAGGGTTTTTAAAATTTTTTTAATGTTACTTTAGTGAAAAAAGAAACTTTCCAAATATTATATATATATATATATATATATATATATATATATCCACTAAAATGGCATTTAAATATGTGAACAGACTGCCTATTGTTTAACTACACATTAATTAACTACACTGTAGCATGAAAAAAAGTATTCGGAAAAAAAATTCGAACTTCAAGCCTGGTTCAGCTGTGAAATCTATTTTTACATCAGATTTCATCTTAGTCTCCATTAGAAAGGAAAGAGATGTCTTATCGTAAGAGAACAGAGATGTACTTAAAACAGCCTTACATTCACAAAGAAGGACAGAATACCCACTCATTTACGCACATACACATGTGCACAGAAGGGTATATTGTATATTCATATACAGAATCCTATTATTCCCAGAGTAGATTTATTTTAAAAGCAAGGAGATAATTGATTTGCAGTGCAAGATATTTTCTAATGCTGGAAGGCAAAGTAAAGTTTCTTATCTAGTTTCTGTTATCAATATCTTAAAATGAAAACTACATTTCAAGAGCGAAATTATGATATCATGATAAGAAGTTTCAGCCGTAACTAAGACTTTTGCATTGATTAATAACAGGAGTTAGAAGGTAAAAGCAGTTTCCTTTTTAAGAGAGTGATCCTTTTCCAGGAGGTTGTCCCACATAAAGGAAAACACAAATGTAAAGATCAAGTTTCCAAGGTTATCAAATTAGAGTAGTGGATGTCAATAACTTCATTCAATGTTTTTGCTCCACACTGCATACTTAGATGACCAGATTTTAAAATGGATTAATGTTAATGACTTACAAATTCCACCAATATTTTTTACAGAATGATAAGATAGCCAAACAATAATTAAAATTCATAAACTATAAAAACGTATCACAGAATCACTGAATGGGACCTCTGGAGGGCAGCTGCTCCAAGCAGGTCCAAGCTTGGCCAAGCAGGTCCAAGTAGGGCCATCTACAGACAGTTGCCCAGGAATATGTCCAGATGCCTTTTGAATATCTTCAAGGATGAAGACTCCACAAACCTCCTTGGTAATTTGAAAATATCTATAAAGTAAGACTTCTAGGTTTGCTGGCAAAACACTTGAAAACATGATATTAGAATTGAAATTGGCTTCCTAAAATCACTACTACAAATGTATCTTGCCAACTCTGTAAGACAGCTGTAGCCTTCCTACCTTTTAAAGATTCTTCAGTTAGACACTAATCCAACTATAAAAAATGTTTGTCCTGTTTGATTCAATAGCATCTCTATGTGCTCTTTGTTACCCTGTGAAGTTAGAGGGAATTTGTTATATAATTTGTGTCTCTAATTAGTATTTCTCAGCACCCAAACACTACAGGATTGTACCAGGAGAAGGAGTGTCTTCAATAAGAATGATTAGTAATTACCTGAGAGCAGAGACACTGCCATGGGACAGAAGGAGAAGAGAAAGAGAATATGGAGACAGGCATTGAGGCAGAACAGAGGGATACTTCATTAGGCTCCCTGGATATTTGCTATTTATACTCCTCGTCTAATAGCAGGCACAAATTTATTGTTATTTCATATTCTCTGATTCAATAAATCCTATACATCAGAGTTCAAGTCATACTTATGCAGATATACAATTATTTTTTCCAAATAAAAAAATTTTCCAAAAAATTTTTTCCAAATCAGTACCACACCTGATATCCTCAGCTATCAACATATTGATTCTGCAGGCCCAAACCCTCCATTCTTCTTATAGGCTGCTTTGCTAAATTTGGAACTAATCCAAATATACCATAACCAAAAGCTTACTAACATATAGACTTTTGTATATAATAGAATATAATGGATGAAAAGAAAGGAGCTAGCAAAAGACTCTAAGACTGACGTGGCTTGTTTAAATGCAAGTTTGCTTAATATTGCCTTGTGTTTAAATCTTGCATTGCTTTAGGCTTGGATAATAAAGGAGGCTGGTCAGATTCACTTTTCTTAATTGCCAGGCTTTAAACAGATCTTATTGTCAGGCAGTAAGACATTACAAGCATGAGAACAAATATAAATAGATACATACACAGACCTTGTTGTTTCTTAATATGTTCACCCCGCAGCATGTGGATAAATTTAGACCTATAGGAAATATTTTATTCACTTAGGTGAAATACTCTACAAACAAGCAAACAAACACAACAAAACCACAGAGACAATAAGCTAATTTGGGATTTGATTTTTTTTTTCATTTTTACATTTCCATTGATCAAGGTTTCCACTGAGAGTTATTTCTTAACACCTACATATTTGGCCAAATACGTTAAATCCAACTACATCACAACTCTAAAATCTGTGGAAACTGATTTAAAAGTCATACATGTGTTTGCTAAATAAGTCTTTTTATCATGAATATGTGAAAGGAATTGCAATTTACAAGTAAATGTTTACAGTGTTCGCAGTGTTTACAGTGCACTCTGTAATATACTGTAATTTACCAGGCAAATTATGACTGTTTCACTATATTTAACATAATAGCAATGATTAACTGTGTGTTTGGGGATACATTTTCCAAGAGTTTTGGAACTTTATCAATGCCATTCACATGGACATCATAGAGGCTGGATGGATGAAACTTCATGAAGTATTTTAAAGTTACTATATCAATTTTTTTATGTTAGTTGTTTCTCCTAGGGATAAATTTATATCTTAAAGTTTCTTCAACATTTGTATTTAAAATACTTCTTTTCAGTTAGTTCTCAAAAGATCTTTTATTTTTTAAATCACATCTATTTAAAATACAACACCAAGTGATCCCAACTGAGACATGATGCCTCGAAAAAAAGGGAAGAAGTAGATGGAGTTTGTTCTGGAATTCACCAAGCTGATAAGTGGACCCTGAGAACAGAAAATAAAAAATGCATTCCTACAGAATTCCATTTCAATTAAAAGGTATCCCTTAAAAAATCCTACAGTTTACTTGACACCTGTAAAAAGCTTAGATGACAGGCTTCATTTCTCAAACTATTCCACATACTACAATCTAATCAATCTGTCCAGATTATCATTCATAATTTGCATAGTATATTGAATGCTCCTATCCATATTTTATCCAGTATTTTCTCATCATCAACTTTCACCAATCATCACTAATTTAAATAAGAATTTCATCACTCTCCTGATGACATTGGTACATGAAAAAGTAGATGAAGAAAACTGGGTTTCTAACTTTGTATGGCAGTCTTAACCATTTTTTAGCAAAAAGGCAGGGGGAAATTAACATTATCTGACTCAGTTTTAAAGTACAGGACAATAAATTTTAAGTTGTCTGAGGAACCACAGAACAAAAATGAGCATGATCTTATTCAAATATTCATTTTGTTTTCTCATGTGGGATTTCTGTCTATTTTTTTATCTAGGTGGCTAGCTCTAGAGAATGGGAGGTCTTGAAAACCTATAGGTACACCTCTATATAATTTATTATCCAATTAGCTGTAGTTTAGAACCTTAGTCAAGGAATTATGAGAGCTATTGTAACTTCTGAGATCTGAAAATGTATTTCCTTATGCCATACATTTGTTTGAGGTTTTTTCATACTTGAACCTCCATCTATGCAAGCTGTTCTGACCACAACCTCACTATTAAGCTGTGTGTATATTGTATAGACATTTCACAGTTTGGCTGTTTGCTGAGATAAGGCCATGTGTCTGCATGTTGTGGGCCACTAGAAACTAATATATATGTCCTTTTGAATTTGAGAAAAGCAGTATAGAAGTTTAAATCCACGAAAGTGCTAGAATTCAATGGTGCAGATTCCTGGTCTAGGTAATTTCTCTCTAGTTTCATTTTGTGTATTTGTACTTCAAAGTAGATTCCTAAGAGAAGTCTATTTTGACTTTAAATATCAATGTCTTAATAGCTATCTGTCTTTGATAAGCTTGTTAAAAAAAAAAAAGACAAAACCACAAAACAGCCCAAACACAACAAGAAATAAATAACAAAACCAAACCAAACCAAAATAAAATGTTCTGCCAAAGTTTTTTGCCCTTTATTACAAAATCCAATGCTTCAACTTTGTCTTAAAAGTCATCCTAGGTCATCTGCAAGATTAACACTCTCTGTGGAGACATTCAACAATTTGAGCACTAAAACTTGCATTGATTCCCCAAACTACTGCACACTTCCATGTAACTGAAACCCAGTCTGACAGTGACCTACAGTGAAGCAAATTCCATAAGAAGCTGATAATATAGCCATATCATTAAAAAACCTTTTGTTTTTTTAAGGATCAATGGAGTACATTTTGTTACTGAAAGGCAGCTACATATATTATTTCCAAGGATAAATGCCCATATGAAACTGCCCAGCAGTCAACAGAAAACTAAGCATTTCAGGAAGCTTCAGTAGTCACATGAGGGGCGTTAGCTACCAAATACACAGAGGCTGATGATCATGGGAAATTCTGTAATAAATATGTTATTGTGATAAGGAAAGAGTTTTCCTTCTCTGCTGTCTTCTGTTCATTAGAACCATAGCTCAACAACTTCTTCCAGATTATTAGATTAATTCAACTCTCATTTAGATGTTCCTGGAAAATCGGCAGGTCTTGTGCCTTGCTAACCTGCTTTAGCTTTCTGTCTCTTAATTTTCCCTTGTTCTTTTGCTGCAAAATCTGGACATATAGCATAGCCCCAAAAGTTAAATAGAACCTTTGAAACTATCGTTCAATAACTTGTATAGCAAAAATTTCTGCAACGCTCTTTGCAGTTTGCCTTTAGAGCAAAAAAATCATTATGTATTTGGTCACTGAGGCTAATAAAGCTAATATAACAACGTAATTGAAAAATATAACTCAACTGATTTAAGGCACGTGATTAGAAGTTTGGTGTCACAAACTTCAGTCATCAGTGTAACATTTATGATTCAATAGCCCCTTCGGGTTTGTAGAAGTGGCTTCTCACTCTGTAGTAGAATCTATGATGAATTAGTATATTAAAAGCTCCTGTATTCACATTGCATAAATATGCAAGAGCATTTTTAATAAAAATCACCTTTCCTTGCATTCTATTGCTCTCACATGTAATATACCTAAACAGAGATCACCTGTAGAGATTGAACCTGAAACCTTTAATATGAGATTTCTTCCATTTAAAAGAAAGGAACTCAATCTGCCACTAACACTTGCAGATCATATTCTCCTGGTCTACTCATTCAATACAATGAATACAATGATACAATACAATGATACCCAGTGTAAAAGCAAGATAAGGGAGCTATCTGGACCATTAATTCTTAATTGCTTTGGATGTCATTCTTTCAGCACTGACTGAATGAATGAGCACTGCAGCTTTAGGTATAGCCAAAGGAGATTGGTTTGATTAGTCATAAGTTTAATTCCTTCCTTCCTAGAGCTTCTTATTTTCCCATCTCCCTGAAATGGGGAAATGAGAAAAAGTCAGCATATCTTGAGGTATGTTTATATTTATATTTATGTACTGTATTGGGTGCAGGTGTCCTGGTCCTGGATAGTGTCTTCCAATCAGAAAAGAAAAATTTAAGGATTGTTTTCCCCATATCAATTTAAAGTATAATTAAATATATTTGTTAAATTAGAGTTAAAAAGAGATGTTTGGGGTGAGTTTACAAGTAAAGCAGGATAACACTGTGGACTTGAATAGATGAGAATTCATTTGCTCTAGATGAAGTCTGACACAAAACATCTATTTCTAGTTCAAGTTTATGAACTTCACATTGCTAGAAATTAAAGAATGGAACAGGTCAACATTTGAAAAGTAACTATTACCCTACTAACAGAGCAACAACAAAAAACCCCTTGATATTAAGTTAGGTCAGGTATGCTGGAATAATATATTTTAAGTCAAAGAATCATTGTAAATCAAAATATCTCACATCATGGACTGTAGCTCAGTTAATAAATAACTAATTATATTATTTGGAAGTAAGCAATGAAAACAATGACATAGTGTTTTTAAAAGTACTAACCTTATGAGTGTCCATGTAAAAATGAATGTCAGTTACTGGCTATAAAATCATTAAATTGTGTTTGGAAATTCACATCACTGTAATTACTGCTTCATGACTTTCTCAGGACTACAATATGAATCACTTGTCCACAGCAGGTAAAATTGTTATTGTATCTCTTTGCAGTTACTGGAGTTTCATATTTTGCATTGTTTCTTTCAGGAATCTATCACATACATTTACTTTTTTATTCTTTCTGAAATAAAACCAATGTTTCTTTTAGGATAACAGTTAATATGTAGTAATGTCTTTATTGATTTCTTCCAGCTGATCTTTAATTAGTACTGCTCTCTAATTTAACACTGTAGGCTTTTCTAGAATGGGAAACAGAGCAGAGGCAGAAAATAGCAGAAAAGCAGGGATATTAGTTGCAAGACTAATAGTACAATGTCTGTCAGGTACAAGCACACTTTTTGATTTTCCCTGATAAGAAAAAGGCAAAGCTAAAAGGTGTTAGGACAACTTTTTGGCCCTGTTTTATGTAACATAAATATTAAAAATCATTATTTCTCTTTGCAAAAGTAAAGAGAGACACTGAAATTATGGAGGGAATTAGTTACTTGTTAGTTTAATTCTCAAACTATGGAAGTTTATGAATACAACCCAGGACTTGGAACAATGAGGTTAAACTGACTTCAGAAAGATGGTTCCTAAATTCTGGCCTTGTCCCTAAGCCTTCTTTTTATTCTATTGGGTTTTTTCCACCTTAGAACCAAACAAAAAGTGCCACTGAAAAAAAAGCAATGAAGAAAGAATTTCAAGGTACATCTATTCATCCCTATGCTCAGATTTATTCTATTTGCTCTATAAAAATCCTTGCTTGTGCAGAAAAATACAGAAGATAGGTACAGAAGAAAGATAGAGTAAAAGGTAAATGCATCTATGCTTCTAAAATTTGGGAATAGTGTCTTGATTCTACATGTGCCTTCCTGACCAGACAGGCTAAAAGATAATTTCTTAGAAGAATAAGAGAATTCCTTTCTTTTCCTTTTTGTTTCCCCTGTTATTTCTGTTATTTCTGCAGTACTCTCAAAGAGGAACTTCAATTAAATTTTCCTTTGCACAGAGAGACTGAAACTCAGGTAAATATTCTGATCACTGAGCTTTTATATTAAAATATGGGTCGACTCTTTTATTTTGACCTCTTAATGAAAGCAACTATGCTTGCACTCTTTAGTAAGTTCCATTCTACTTAACTGCACGGTGGAGTTTCTCTAGGAAGCCTTAATAGCTGAAGTGCTTTTGATTAGATGTGAAAAGGACTACTTTCTGAAATATGGTGAGATTTCATTAACATGTATGTACTTCTCAAAAGAAATAGTAGTTCCACACACTGAACTTTTCAGATTTTCAGCTTTCAAGTCGAGTTTTCAATTGAAAGACCTAATTGCAGGCATTCGAATCCTTTTATACAGTATACTGTTAAACACATTTTTCCTCTTTTTTCTTTCTTTTTTGTTTTTGGGTTTTTTTTTTCGCATGCCAGCAATATCATTCTGGGATCAACCCAAAGTATTGGCTGACACCAAAATCATGATGAATCAAAGCGCCAGACCAGGCAGCTAAAATATCAGTACAGACCTAGAGAAGCTGAGGGGTAATTGCATAGAGAGTTAACAGGGGTGAGTATAGGTCTCTGTACTGCAGAGCCTTCCACTGGAGTTAGTAGAGTGAGCAAGAGTGAGCAGGTGAGTCAGTTGTCCTGACTTCACCTTAGAGCCAATGAAAAGCATCCATGTTTGGAGTAAGATACATCTTGTATTGACACATACAAATCAAATGAGTCAGAAAAGGGACTGAATGAGTCTAGCTGTCTATGGTCTAGACCATCATCTATGCCTGGCCAGAAAAAATGCCAAAAATGACTGTCAAAACAACTGATAGTCAAAACCCCCACATTCTTACACAGAATGTGTCAGACCTGTTTACTGCCCAGTCATCTATCTCCTTTTTGCAGGAAAGCAATAGATAGGATGGCCGTGAAGTTCTGAACTGACCTAAATTAATAAGAATTTTCTGACCCTTCACGGCATTCTTTTTAATAGCACAGAGACTCCAAAGGTCCTTCTGTGACTCTAATTCCTGACATTGTTTCTTCACCATGTTTCAGTGCAAATGTCTCTGATTACAGTGGTTTCTTGAACTAATAACAGACTTCACAAGAAGCATGAATTATTGAGGATTAGCTATGACTAAAATAAGAAAGTCATTTCTGAAGAGGCGAATTCATGGTTTCTGTGGATACCTTTTGCTGCTCCTATAGAAGCATTTCTAAGAGATGGAAGTTAACTGGAGACTGGTTTCCAGGCTCATTAAAATATGCAATATTCTTCATGACTAGAGTAGTTAAGGAAAATATAAGACATATTTGCAGATTCTTAAAATTCTTATATGCATGAAAAATACTATCATTTTTTATTATTATTGAACACACAGAGTTAAATAATTTTGCCATGTCTTCTTAGTTAAAAGAAATGCTTGTTAAATAAAATGTTAAATAAATTCTTCTGGCACAAACAGATATTTGCATGTATGTTTCATAAAAGACAAAACAATTCTGTTCTCTGAAGATTATACTAGTCTTAACCTAGTTATGGTTGAAATTAATATGAAAAAACAAATATATTAAAATATTTTTCTATGATATATGTATTGTAAATAAATTGCTCAAAATTACTCCAAAGCATGTCTTCTTAAATTAAATAATTTACAAGTCTTCCCAGTTCTAAATAAAAACACGTAATTCTTATTCCATATTTACATAAATAGTCTGCATAATTGTTCTTTTAGCATGGTTATTGCATTGGTTGATTTGACTAATATTAAATATGTATGAATTTCCTGCTATTCCCTAGGGCTCACAGAAACAAGATGAATCTCAAGAGACTGGTTTAAAGTTTAGATTTAAAGAAGAAAAGCCTTGCAGATCCAAGCATCTTTGAATCTTTTTTCATTGATGAAGTCTAATTTTCACCTCAAGTAAATATTTAATAAATAATTATTACTTGAAGATTTACAAGCAGTGCCAAGATTAAGTAAATTATTTGTGTGTCTTTTTTCAAGCTTTTAGACAGTTCTACATAAAACTAAACAAAAGTAGGACATGATTGATCTCAAGCATATCGACTTTTTGTACTTTTTACACGGATGAATTAAAATTCTTCAATGCAGCTGACCAACTAAGTTTCTATATTAGTCTTGGAAAATGCAATTCTTACAGCACTATAATTGTCCTCCTAAAATTGCTTTTACCTTACTAGCTGCAGATAACTTACAATGGCTATCAATAATAATATTATAAATATAATAAAATTTAAATAACATAGGTAACATTTTGCTCATACTGATAAGGTGCTAATATTTTTTTTGCATCTCATAAAACAAAGAATCTCGTGAGCTACAATACAGGTATTGTCATCAATGGACTTGGCATTGCCACGGTTGCAAACTGTGAGTTTATGCAGGAGACGATGGGTTTGCAAAGTATAGCATCCTGTTAAAAGAAAAATGCATTATTTTAAGTCTAATCCCTTTAGCATATAGTATATATGTCTGATTATACTGATCATGCATTCTTAAGGATGCTTTATTGTACTCTTAAATGCTGTACATAGGATCATGGAGTCATAGAAAGGTTTGGTTTGGAAGGGACGTTAAAGATCATCTAAGTTGTTCTAAAATGCTTCTGAAACTTGTTCCTACACAGACAACAATGAACTCTTAAAAAACACCTAAGATGTATAGGGGGAAAAAAACACTAAAATAAACAAGGATTTTCTGGTGTTGGTCAAACTATAGATACAGGATGTTTCAAAACCATCCCTTGTGGATTGGTTAAATATATGTGTGTGTCTGTGTGTGTATATATATGTGTGTGTGTGTGTGTGTGTGTGTGTGTGTGTGTGTGTATTTACCTATATGAATACATGTATAACAATCTGGTTCTATATTTATGCCTGTCAGCTAACTTTGCTCCAAACTTTGCTCATTTGCAAATGAAATTAATTTCATTCAACATAAAATCCACAATGCAATTCTAGTAAGGGGCACTCTGCTGACCCCACTAAAGTTTAGAGTGTGGCACACAGGTGTAGAGAAATGCCTTAATACCAGTAATAACCATTATGTTTTCCTGAATCTGTAGATTATCAGCAGATACTGGATCTTTTCCAGTCTAAACAGAAGCCAAAGTTTATTCACATGATGGTTAGAAAAAAAATAAAAATAAAATTTGAGGTGACTTCAATGTGAGCCAAGTAGTGTAATGAACCTATAAAATGCTTAGTGAGATGCAGTCAGGCTTGCAGATGTGTTTACAAAAAGGAATGCTCTAGTTTCATATTTATTATGAGCTTTCTCTGATTTAAGACTACTGTATATTGAAACTGAGTAAACAGATCTTTATTTACATAAACGTGACCATATCAAAGGAAAACTAAACTGAAAAAAAATTCTTTCAAAAAAGTATTATCTTCAGTAAGCTTTCTGTAATTATGGAATAAAGAAACCTCATTGAACTCAAGAAACTCTTCAGAAAGGCTATTAGAAAAAAATCAATACCCTTAAAAATAGTAATGCAAAGATGGGATTCTAAAATGATGATCGTTGGATTCTGACTGCATGAAACCATCAAAGTGCAGCACTCCAGTAACATTTTAATAACACATTCAGGTGGTAATATAATAGATAGGCAGCTTTTTGCATTATAGTCCAAATGTCTTGATGCATAATTCTAGTGTATGAAAAGAGAATTCTTATAAGTAACCTTCCATAAGCAGGCCTGTGCTTCTCCAATAGCTGAAATACAGAATGTTGATGAGATTCCCCTTTTATCCAAAGAAAGGAAGCACAATTGCATTGTAAACACCAAAACAGTGATAGAGTAGGATTCTATATTCATTTTCAAAAGTCCAAAGAACTAAACCAAATACTAAGTAAGGGGTATTTGGATTCTTAAAAATGTGATTCTGTTCTCAAAATGTTAGTAGACAAGCAATGACTTCAGCAGTGAGTAGGCCCGGACCAAATGGATTTTGTCAACAAGATACTAAATGTATTCTTCCATGTATTGAGTGAAATCAAATAGAACCAATTCCAAAAAGGCCTCAGCATATCTGGAGAAAATGAGACTTTGACTGTTTCCAATGAAGTCAACAGCAAAACTCCCCTCAGTTTGTGCAAATGCAGGTGTCCTGGATACATGACTTAAGTGAGTGCTTTCTTGGCTAATTATACTAAAGAGTGACTCATTCTTTGCTTCCTTGAATAGCCAGAACATGAAATGATTAATTTAAGGAAAGTATTCCTTAGTCAACTCAGTTACTTTTCATAGTAACAAATAATCACCATCAAGGGAAAATATTTTAGAACATACTACATAATGTTTATTCCATACAAATACAAATGGTCAGAAAATGTCGTATATCTGTTCTGCTGCTCCTTTGGGAACATGGTAATGGCAGAAGAAACTGGCTAGCTCTAGCTTAGATAAAATCTGTTCAGTTTCCTCATGTTTAGGTCCTATATGTCCTGGTCCTCAGGAGGTGTGTTTTTCCATTATTTAATGGGACTTATCCCCCCTCCCTTTGGAGACCATAATGTAGTCCAATAAATCATACCATTAAAGCAGATTTTCAGTCTAAATTTCCTTTTTATATACATGTAGACATCATCCCTTTCACATAGATAGATCTCCGGAAATTACAGCCAAAAGAGTGAATGGATAAGACATTGCTGTACTTTTATAAGCAAAGCAGCAAGGTAAGATATGGAATTTTTTTTCCCCAAATAAAGTGCTTTAGAGTAGCTGAGACATACTATTTTCAGCATTTTAGTCTTCCAGGGTGCAAAATGGTAACTTGCAAGAAGCATACTCACCATGTAAAACAAACTCCACATACAGTATAAGCACCTCTTCATGCTCCAATTTCAGAAACAGAGATCAAAAAGACGCTGAGTTAAGAGTTTAAAATTTATGTCAGACCCCTAAGCAGTTAATATGTATTGCTCTTTAGCTCAGAGGGCAGCCCAGTGTTCCCAGTTATCTTACTCCAGCCAAAATAAGCTACTCTAGCTGAGAGCTGCTGTGCACTGATGTGTGCAAACCAAGAGGCAGGAGCCACAGGCCAACAAATGACACACACGGCCCAGGAACAGCTCTCCCTTTCCCTGCTGAGCAAAGGTCTACAGCTTAGGGGCAGCAATTATTTACTGCTAGTGCAGTTGAAAAGGAAGGGGACTAGAGGCCTGACTGGATGTTGGGATTATTTTTTCTCTTGCTCTGCGCAAAACTGCATGGTCTAATTTTAAGGTAGCCAAGCATTATTATTTTCTTATTTCTTAGTTTTGCTTACATTATAATGTAATGTGTGAACCCAGCACTTTCAGATGGAGAAGAAACAGGAATAAGAGACTCTCAGCATTTTAAAACCTTTTGAATAGCCAAGAGGATAAATCACAGTACAAATCAGGGGGCAGGTGCCCCAAGCATATTTGAAAAAAAAAAAAAGTATATGAAAATCAAGCCTTCTGCTAAAGAAAAAATCAGTCACACTCAAATACATTCACCAAAGACACAGATGAACTTTTCAGCTCATATTAATGCTTCAAGATTTCAAGAGGATGATGGTGGCTGTACACTGGTTGGGTTTTTCATGCTTTGTTGTGAGTTTTTTTAACACTTGTACATCATCAGATTTGCAGATCCTCTATGTACATTGACATTTTTATCCTGACTTCCCTAGAGTTGTGACAATTTATGTTAATTGAGGATCTGACCCATCTCTCCCTTCTGAATGGGAATTTTTCTATACAAATCTCTATTCTCCACTGCAAGATCTTTGAGAATGTTTACTTTATTTCAAGGTGATTCCTGAATTATAAATACACAAAGAAAAGCATAATCAAATGAATGCTACATGCAGCTTTATTGAATATACAGTAGCTTCGCTTGATTTCCTTTTCATATTTGTATCAAGCTGGATATCTATTCTAGACAGACTATCATTTAAAACAAGAGACATACCAAATGAGTAAATGAGGTTATATTACTAATTAGCATACTGTCTCCTACTACCTCCAGTAAGCTACTAAAATGTGACTTCCATTTTATCACATAGATGAAACAGTTATCTTTCAGGGTTTGAAATTTCTGTGATCTTTATGCTTAATAAGCTCAGTAAAAGGCATTCAAATTACATCACTTTTGTCTTGGAAGTTAAATTGGGAAATATTGCATTCTCTGAGATTATAAACTCTGTAGAAGATAAATTATCATGAGAAATAGTTTTAATTGATTTACCATAATAAAAGTTATGTGACTTTGAAGTGCAAATGACACATTAAAATGAAGCTACAGTATGTTGATAATACAGTGGCTTCTTTGTTAATGGAATTACTGACACTGCAGATGCTTGCTGAAGAGTTGTCCTCTACTGTTAAGTGAGAAATACTGATGGAAATTGAAGATATACTATATTTAAATCCAAGCCCAACTCTCCTTCAGTGAGCTTTACATTGTTTTACCTCATTGTTTTCTCACACCACTTAACTCTGTGATCTTTGACTAGATCATAGACTCATAGAAAGCCTTGGGTTGGAAGGGACCAATGATTATCCAATGATTCTTCTTCCTTTATCCAGATCTTTATCTTATCTTTATTTTGATTTTAAAGCCCTTTTCCCCACTCAAACTTCTCACTTTGCTGCAGTTCCCTTTCACCTGTGAACCTTTCAATTTTTGTTTTCTTCCCTTGACAAATGTCTTTCTTGCTTTTCTTTTGGACAACAGTATACATTTCCCATCTTTCTTCTGATCTTTTTTCAGAAGCTACTGTATCTCTTATCCAAACGTATCCTTTACCCAGTCCCACATTCACTTTTTTTTCTGGACATGTAGTTTTCTTCCTTATGAGATTTCATTTATCTCTTCTTTTTTTCTCCTTACTCTTTCTGAATTCTACATTCAGAAATACAGTATATAAATTTCATATTTCATCATCCTGTTAATTTTAAGAAAAAGGATCCAATAACTATATAAACTATTTTGAATCCAAGGGTTTTAGAATCTGTAAGCACTCTCAGTGTGTGCAGTGCTACAACCACCAGGTGGCCACTAAGATTAATTAAATTTATTGTCAAATTTAAACTCACCCTAACTCTATTCTCTGTTTTTTCCCAGACTCAGCTTCACCCTTGATTCACCTGCCTCCTCCCCCAGATCCACACAGGGAGAGGGAGAATGAGGGTTTCAGTCAGAACCTAACACTTCCTCTCTGCCTTCTCATATTCTTCCCCGACTCCAGCGTGGGGTCTCTCCCACGGGAGAAAGTCATTCTCAAAGTGCTGCAATGTGGATCCTTCCTACGGACTGCAGTCCTTCAGGAATGGACCACTCCAGTATGGGTCCCCCCTGGCCACTGTTCCTGCCAGAATACCAGCTCTGCATGACTTCCTCTCTGCAGGCCACACCTCCTGCTCCAGCAGGGACTTGTTCTGGACATGTCCACATGTTTTAGCATGGATATTTGCTCCACTATGGTCCTCCACGGGCTGCAGGGGCACAGCTGCTTCACCATGGTCTGCGCCTCAGGCTGCAGGTGAATCTCAGCTCAGGTGCCTGGAGCACCTCCTCCCTCTCCTTCTCCACTTACCTGGGTGTCTGAAGGGCTGTTCCTCTCACATATTCTCACTCCTCTCTAACAACTTTCTAAATGTTGTCACAGGGGCACCACCAGCATCACTCTTTGGCTGTTGTGGGCAATGGCAGGTCCATTCTGGAGCTCTGCCCAACCTGGAGGCAGCTCCTGGTCTATTTTTACAGAATGCAAACCTTTACACCCCTTTCCCCACTACCAAAACCTTTCCACATAAACTGAGTGCAAAAATACATTCCTACTTAAAAGACATTTTTTTGGGTTTTTTAAGTTTGGTTATCAATTCTTTTCAAAAATAATAAAATGCAGTGTTTATGGTATGGTTTCACATATGTAAACTAATAATGTTGTGTACATTACTTAAACTTTTCATACTAGGTAATGGACAAATACAGTGAAAACTGTAGGGGTAATAAAAAGTATCCAGATCTTGTGCATTTATTTGCCAGTTTGCAGCATTCATATATTCCAAAGCCTTTCAGCTTGGAAGGCTTCTATCCATTTTTTTTTAGTAGCTGTTTAAACAAAAATAGATGTTTATCTCTTTAAAATTTTGCCAGGAAGCTGTCACTTTCCCATTTACTCATGCTATGTTGTGACAGAATGTGTCAGCTTCTTGCACAAATGAAAAGAGATATAGATCTGTATTTATTTTAGCTGAAAAATAAGTAGTCATCAATTCTGAGAAAAGTGTTTTCCCATCTGAAAAGATGGATAAATAAGAAAGGTTTTGTGAGGTAACTATTTACCAATGCTTAAAATGTAGTTGAGAACCAAATATTCCAGTTCAGTTCATCAGTAATCATCCCTGAGAAAGCTGATAGGCTCATAACATGAAAAATTAGATACCTGTAGCAATTATCAAGGGAGTTAGTGTTCTTATTCAAGCCTTTGATGCTCAAAAGTATCAGCCATAATAAAAACAGATAGATGAACCAATTTAAAACTTGGTCTTTGGCCTTATGTTTGACAGACAAGGGAAATGCCAGTTGGAAAATCCTCATCCTAGATTGGACTCAAATGCTCAAAAGTATGGTACTAAGGAGTGACAATTAAGTAGAACTGGTACCCAACTTGAGGATATTCTTAGAGATCTTTTTATAGGAAGGAAAAAATTAACATACAAGAGTAATGCATAATATCTGTAACTTTCTCCTCTTGAAAATTCTTTAGTCTATATCAGTCTCACAGAACCCAAGTTTCTACTAAGTAAAATTTCAATGCAATTTGAAGTTAAAAAATGTTTTTCAATATATTAATTGAAAGCAGTCACTACAACAAAATCAGAGTATGGAATAGAAGAATCCTTCAATCTAATAAATTCAAGCTTAAAAATTCTATGCATCATGAATTCATGAAAACAAAAGAACTCGCCATGAAATATAAAAGTCATATTCTAAATAGATATCAAAACGAAATTGCATATCACTGAAATCAAGTTTTTAAGAACCGAGGTTTCAGCCTGGAGGTTAAATTGGTAAGATAATTTATGATTAGACAAAGATGTCTACTTCTATATAAGAAGGAATTAAATGCTTGATGTCTTTCTTATATTGTGATACTCAAAATCTCCACTGAAGGTGAGGGTGAACCATCACAGAGTAGAATGGAACCTTCCCCTTCCTTGCTTGGCTGGTGATGCTGTGCCTGATGCTCCCCAGCGCACAATTGGCCCTCCTGGCTACCAGGGCACTGGGGATTCATGTTCAACTTACCATGGACCAGGTCTCCCACATGTCTTTCTGCTGGGGTGATCTTCATCCTCTCATCCCCCAGTTCAAAGGTATAACCAGGATTACTCTGACCCAGGTGGAGAATATGGACTTAGTCTTGTTAAACTTCATATGGTTGGGGATTGCTTAGGTGTATAATTTATTATATGTTAGAATGTTCAAAGGAAGGGATTATTTTTCACTGGAGAACAGGGTTCTGTTTTCAAAAAAATGGTGAAAAACTTTCTTTTCAAGCATAAAGGTAAGCAAGATCATTACCTGTAGATCTATAGCATTTGGTGACTGCATTCCCGTGCCTTCTATGGTAAAATAAAAGTTCCATAGCAACACTGCTAGGTTAAATTTCATAAAAAATCTCTTTGTGTAGTTACTTTCACCCCGAAGAAAAAGGAGGAAAGGTGCTTTATAAGCACCTTGCAGTGCTTACATGAAAAATTACCAATTGGTTTGGTAGTGAACTGGATCTTCCTTATTTTATATGGTTTTATGTATCATATGGTTACAAATTGGAGATCAAGGAAATAAATCCTATATATATATATAAGAATATATATGTGTGAATGACTGTGTGGGTGCATGTGCTTTAATAATTCAAAGTCCTTTCTCTATTTCATCAAAACATGAGAAAGAACAGAAGCACAAATGTGCTGCATCAAGCACTGTATCAAGCTTTGATTAATTCATTTTAATAGTGCAGGAATAATATTTCTGAAGTAAATCACTGCAAACTGTGATTTGGATAGAGGTCATATGCATAGATAAAAAACAATGCAAAGTCAAGGTCATTATATATGAAATTTCTCAAAAATAAACACTTGGGCTTTAGGATATTTATTCACTGACCCTGAAATGTCAGCTTGACACTGGTACTAATGCAGCACACTTGTCTCTGGAGTTTATCCCACTATGCAAAGGTGCCGCTTGCTGTGAGAATCTTTCTGAGGTGCTCCAAGTGCATTCTAGAAACCATCTGCATATGTTATTTTATTGCTAGGTCTCATAAATCAATATTATGTAGAAACATCTATAATTTCATATTGTATTAGAAATGGATAGCCACAGAGCTGCACATTTTTGAGGTCCTAATGACACTAGTGGTACAGTACTTACATTTTAAACATTTTATTGAACAGCTTGAGGTTATTTGGTTTATAAAACCCCCAGACTCTTTCCTCACAGAGCCCTGGGGCTCTGATCTAGTAAAGTTCAGGCTGATGAAAGCAGGGGAGGAGTTCTACTTTCACTTACTAATGGATAAATAGTAGAAAACATCAGTGGAAAATAAAGATCTGAATGCAGCTGGCAGTATATAATCAATACAGCTAATAATAAGTAATGACATTTTTTAAATATGTGAACATGATGCTGCAAAATAACTTCCATTAAATGTACAAGGGTCCAACAAGGAGAAACAGGGTGCACTAATCAAAAACATGAGCACAGAAAATCATCAGCTGACTTACAACCAATTCCTGGTTCTGGGCTATGGTGCTGTGTTGTGCCTGCACTGTGTCCACTGCCCACTGTCCAAAGTGCTACTTATATTTTACTGAGTATCTCAGCTGTACCCTCATCCAACCCTGAGTACAAAAAGGATATACATCAGAAATTGCAAGAACAATTCCTCTAGAAACTTCTCCGTATCTTATCTCTTTTAGAAAGTTTTGTCAAATCAGAGATATTGTAGATGTCTTATTGTCAATTTTCTTTCTGTTGACCACAACACTATATTGAAGTTTTTGGCTTTGCCTAGGTACCTGGCAGGACCACAATTCCAGATACATAGACTGTTTCAAATTTCTCTCTAGTTTTATGTAGTTAAATCAACATGGCCAAAGGCCAGAGGAATATTTCCATTGCCTAAGCATTGTTGGGCAATGCCATCTGAGATGTCCTGAGATATCTTTCCTCATCCTCAGCTGCTGTTTCCAACTAGATCATCTCCTATCCCCAAATGAAGATAGTTTTGTTTAGGTACCATACTCAGGCATCTGATCTTCTTCTTACCACTCTCTTTTCAAAAGCAATCTTCTTCAACATTCTGACAGTATTGTTGTACATGGCTCACACAAGTTCTTGCAAAGAGTAGACAAAAGCTATAAATCAGAATGGAGGATACAGGATACTATTCCAGACTATTCAATTACAGAATAATTCCTGTTTCTATGGTATTTCTAGAGTTCCCTTGCTTGCTTTCTCTCAATAATTCTGCGTTATTTAATCTGTTTCTATCTCACACATACATAAGCCCTGTATGACAAGCATTCAGCCCTTTGATTTCCCTCCAGAATTCATGTGATCCCAATGCTGCCTGGCATATGGCCTGCATCTTTGGAAACAACTCTTGTTTGAGCCAAATATTTCACAAATATCTGAATGCTCTTTTATGATTCATCTTAGTTCAGAAGCTTAAACACTTACTAGCTTCACAAAAATTTATCCAGGAGAAAATCAGCACGCCGAAATACCTTTATAAAGCACACAGATATTACCTTTGGTATGATTATACAGTCTAGAGTTTCTCAGATATGTAAGAGAGATCTATCAGTTGGTATTGTGTGTACACCATTGTGTATGTACTTTGCACATGTCATGGTTAGGCTACTAAGAGCCAAAAAATTATAATTGTTTTGTTTTCCCAGTTTGGCCATGACAAGATGTCTGGACATTTTTGTCAATGGTGTGAGAAAGTGATGATGGAGAGTTATTCTATCACAATTCAGCTGTGAATTCAGAAGCTCCAGTAGCTTTTGTATAAGATCTATTACTTTGGACAATGTAGGGAACTCAGTGAAGGGCTTCTGAATAAGGGAAGGAAAAATTGATTTCTTATAATTGACCACAAGCCTCCATGAAACATTTAATGATGTAGCAGTCATTTTCCTCACTTAATGGGGGAAAGAGCTTATATTACACCCTAGAAGCTTAGAAATTTGTCCTTTCCTACACACATTGCTGTCCTATTTCTACCCCTCACAATTTCTTTTGAATACATAAATATATGAACTGTTTAAAATCTCGCCTGTGTTCCCAATATACTCATTTTCTCAAAATAGTATCATGCAATTCCTTCTGAAGCCTCCCAGACCAGACAGAAGTAACATATCCAAACACTTTTTCTTTTATTGTTTTTATCTGTTCACTGCACTACATGTTCTCATGCACCATAGCACAAAGACTACCCTAGTACAGCCAAAAGAAAAGGTGGTGAGTGTAGACCTTTCCAGGACAGCCAAGTCACAAAATGGAAGCAGCCTCACACTGCTGGGGGTTACACACCTTGTACTTAAGCAGCAGGTTAAAGCATCAGGTTCTTGTTAATGGGACAAGTCAGCTCCTAGCATACATACTATGAATTTTCCTTTACAATTTTCATGGATCATGTAGGCAGTTCAGTTCTCTAATACAACTTCTGAAGTTAAATATCTAGTGTTAAATGTTTTGAATAACTTGGTGTGTGTACACAGTAATTACTGCAAAACCTACAACTTCAATTAGTTATGTGCGGAAGAAAATATTCAATTATGTTCTGATAATTTGTTTTATGTCATAGTTTCCAGATACTATTTTCCTTGTCTAATAAACACTGGTAAGTCAGTGTTTGTTTTTCCCATTTTCCTGAGAGTAAACATACTTTTCAGAAGCTGTGCATTACTCTCATGTAATGTGAAGTAATGTGGATCTCAATATAAGAATGAAAAAAGAGAATGACTGTAAAAGCTCAAGTATGAAACAGTCTTATGTAAATACTTTTATCTTTGTGACACTAATCTTTTGTTTCCATTTTGTAACTGTAAAAACAACATTATAAAACCAATTCTCTCTTGTAATCTGAAAAGAAAATAGGAATTTGTTATAGGGGGCAGCTCTAAGATTGAAAAAAACCCCACAAAACACAGGCATATTCTTGAAAAGCAAAGTTTTTTGAATATGCTGTGGTTTAGCCTTTTCTTTAGTTTTATCGTAGGGATACTTACTTATGGTTTTGATATTGGTGTACATTTCTGCCTTTGAAATCTTATTATTATTTAAAAACTGTAGTGCATATGGTTCCTGACACTTTAAAACTAAAATTAAATTTTTAAAAAACATGTTTTTCAACTAAGTTGTATTTGGTATCTATATACCATCACCATTTGCCTGAATTAATTTTGCTTTAACAGTATCTTTTTTTTTTGATGCCTTATTACTTCTAAAACCTTTTTTAATATCAACTTTGCTATGTAAAAGAGGGAATACTTATGTCATAAGACCCAAAATAATCCTTCTTTTTGAATAGAGCTAGAGGGATTCCTTGTCTGCATGGAAGAGTAAAGAACATTTTATCTTCAGAGGAACCTCCCTCAGTTTGAACATACCTAAATGCTGTCACAGCACATTTCCAAGTAAAATATTTTCATAGATATTTTCACAGATATTTTCATGCAAATGTATGTGTCTATGGCCTAGTAACTCATTTTTTAGACCAGCTGTATAGACAAGAGTCTCATCTGGAGATAGTAAGTGAAGTTCTATAATGTCTCCACAGCTGGCAATATGAAGCATCTCACTAAAGCATTTGAAGACCCTCTGGACAACTATGTTAAGTCCAACATTGTGCATTTGAATTCCTGCCACCATTCAATATTATTTTGAAGGTACCTGGCAAAATGAAGTATAGCATACCTGAAGTGTGTTCCATGAACAGAAAAAAATAAATATAAACTCTCTGTTGATTACCATAGAAATTCATGATGTACTTTCCATCTCACTGAAATAAAGTGTCAAGATTTACAAGCAATAAAAAAACAGTATCCCAAACATTGTTCGCATTTCAAATAGTTTGAACTGGATAAAGAGATTTGACATTTCCTATCTCATTCAGCCTGTTATCAGAGAGTCCTCTAATGTCAGAGAACTGTGTGATTTGTACCATATAGGCTAGCAAACTGAAAGTTACTGCAGTGTCTTAATGGAAGACCACATTCCCAGTATTGCATTTTGTGAGAAGATATGATATTAGACAAATTTTTTGTTGTTTCTTAGCAAAGTTGTGTTAACATTGGTGACATTCAGTACATTTAGTTACATTCATTTGATCTCTTTCAGCTATTTGCAGAATTTTTATAATATCTCAAAGGATCCATATATATATTTTTTAAAAGTTAATTTTAATCTAAAAAGATCAGTATAGGCCCTTTCAAAATAGTACTAAAACCATCTTAAGCTCATATACTTCTCATATGTCCCAGCACAAGCAGCATAGAAAACACGTATTGCATTGACGTACCAGTACCATGGCCATAAGAAATTAAAAGAATGAGCTCAGGAATTGTTTACTAAGTAATATTTTTATATTTGCTTTTACTCTCTTTTCCTAGAGTGAAAAAAAAGAAACAAAGATGGTAATTTCATGAATCTAAGGATGGGAAAGGATTTGGGGAGGTGACATTGTTACCTTCATCTATTCACTGGCTGATCCAAAGTAGAGTTTTGTTACTCCTGTCAACAAAGATTAGCCTGTACATGTTTCAGTAGAAATTCCTAGTGATAGTACAACCAACAGGGAAGCATCAGTTAAAGGAATCATGATAAGGTGAATGTGAATCCATAAATGGACTTCTTGCCTGAAACAGTCGAAGCATCAAAAGAAGTCAGACTTTCATAGTCTTTTGAATCCTTGTGATTTATTCCCCCCATGGCAATTGAACAGACTTTAAAATAGGTGTTCTCCATTTAATATAGTATTTCTTGCCTGGCAAGTTCATTGTTGACAGCAGTATTCCTGAAGTCTTCAATACATTCTACATTTACTCTGTAATTATAGGTAACATGTTGCCAAATCCATAGCTATCTTTTAAATGACATATGTCATTAAATGACATTAAATGACTGCAGTATTATCAGAAGGATCTTGAGTTAAAAAGATTTTCAGTCTTTTAAGAAGAAGTTTGGAGAAAATGAAAGAGGACCAAATGGCTGGTTATGGGCCGAAATAATGCAGAAAGCTTAGTCTTTCCCACTGCCACTTGCAGCCTAATCTGTAACCTTAATACTATAACCATATAAACATATACTCCTATAGATATAATTCTAAGGCTATATCCCATAATTTCCTTTATATCAGTTACATTTAAAATGGTTCTCTGTAGGAAGAAATACTCTAGATCCACAGAAATTTCAGTGAAGAAATGAGTGAAAAGTGTATACTTTATATGACATTAAAAGACCTTACCTCTTCAATGATTGATATGTTCACAGTAATTGCTACAGCTATCAATTTAGTGAAGGCCAGATTCAATGAAGATCTTTGTAATAAAGTAAAATACAGTAGTTTGTAAATTGTAGGTGGCAAAATCTTGAGTGGCTGCTGAAACCCAAAATGTGTTTTATACTAAGAGTTCGTGGATGAAAATAGACATAAAATAAATTGTAGATCTCTGGTCTCATAGTTTAGCAATTTACCCACTATGTGACAAAGTCATATTTCTTATGCACTTGCCTTGAAGAAGGAACCTAGAGAACTGATTGAAATGATACCTAGCAAATTTTGAAAAAATTACTTTAAGTAAAATCTCAGATGGGATTTTCTAGATCACAATTGCCGGATAAAATCCTAAGATCACTCAAGTCCTTTTTCTTGGATCTAGCTCTAGAGTTTCACATATCAAAATATAATGAATAGAAATGAATGGAGACATTGGCTTCACAGCAAATGTAGTACAGAATATAATACTGATATTAACTTAAAGACTTTACAGAGGGCCTCTTATGACAAAGCATGGTAGATTCAGATCTATAAAAATTCTTAGCAGAATGTTTTTTTCTTATACATAAGGAGTGCTGTAATAGAGTTACCAGCTGTAGTGCTTTTGATCATTATTGTAAAACACCGTGGTATCTATTCATAAAGGCTGCTTGATTCACCACTCCGTAACCCCAGCTTTTATGCCTCCATAACAACTCTAAGGCTTTTCCTTTTCATTAATATAGTACTGATGGCAGGTGCCAGGTTGCAGAATCCAAGGCTCATTATTCAGTCACAAAACTAATTCCTCAAAGTCTATAGGTTTTCCCACTACTCAGCAGCTAACCTTGCCCTGTTTGGTCTTTATGTGTTGTTGATGTAACTCAGGCTGCCTAAGATACACACATGAAGCACTGAGGAGTAAAACTGGAAAGCCCATATCTCTGACCAGTGAATGCACATCACACTCGCCTGTCTGTTTTCTCAGTGGCAATAAGAATGACAACTGCAGTAACAATTTTAAAATATCTTAGCAGCAGAAACCAGAACCCATGGATATATAGTTTTAAGTTAAAAAAAAAGTGAACAGCCACTCATCTTATATCTGACTGCATTGTGGGCCATTTTTAACAGCCAGGCAGTTAAAACATTCTACGGTCTAACTTCGTATGCATGATATGGGACAATTTGAAATTCATACTTTCCATTTCCACAAGGATGCAAATACACTGGAAGTATAGCAAGCCACACATCCTACCACAAACACACCAGGTTTTTGCATTCTTCCCACTGCCTTTGGTCTTCATAACTTTTATGACAGAGACTATGTTTACATCTTCATCTTCTGGTATGGATTTCTATTACAGAAAAGAAAAAGAAGTACTAGCTCTGACTTAAGTCTTTATTAGAGAAAAAAAAAAAAAACAACAACAACAAACCAAAATACACAAATCTACTTCCAGAAGAAAACAGAGAATGTTTAATGAGACTCTGCTCCTGATAGTATATCAGACTTTCAAGAGCCTACTTTGAAAAGACTTTTCTCTTACTCATTTCCAGATCAGAAGCCCAAGCAGACTTTTAACTGCCATGAAAGAAAATGAAAAAATAAAGCAAAACCCTAGATTGCTCCTGTTTTCCCTCTATTTTCCCATACTTTGGAGTATTGTCCTACTGACAGTATTAAAAGGACTGTCATTCATTATGAAATTACTGATGAAACTGTAGGAAACTATTTTACACTATTACCAAGCAGCAATTTTTGTAATTTCTATGAGCATGACCCATAATGAAAATCAATACCATCAATACCAAAGATCTTACCCTTTGACTCATCCTGTAAGATCTCAACCAACTTCTGCCTATGAATGCTGGACTAATTGGAAAAAGAAATCAATTTCTCAACTGAGACAACTTTTCTGTGAAGACCATTATGGAACTGTCTATAGAAGAGCTGGATAGCTTTATCTGCATAGTACTTGGTCAAACACACAAGTGGAACAAGACTTAAAAAAATGCATTTCTGAAAAATATGATTACATTCAAAATCTTCTGGAAAGGGACTTTGCCTAAGTTTAGACAGTGCACTTTAGGAAAGGGTTATAAACCATGAAGAAACATATCAAGAATGACCAAGAACATCAAAGGAAAAGGAATTCAAACTTGTGAAGTCTATTAAAAACTGTACCATGCAGTCATAGGTTCATTCTTTTATAAAAAGTAGACATGGGAGGGTCAAGAACAACATAATCAAGTTTCATAAGAACTCTAAAGGTCCACTGAAGCAGAAGGCACTAAGAATGGAAAAGGAAATTATACATTAGGTGAACCATTTTTCTTTGTACTGTAAAGTTGCCCACCTTGTACAAATCTAGTTCAGGTATTAAAGAGTCAATAAAAGAAGGTACAAGTGTGTCAAAACAGACTATATTTGAGCAAAACTATATCTTGACAAGCAAGTATTCACTGAGATCAAAGTCAGATATATCAGAAGTGTTAAGAATAAAATCATCAAACTGATAGCAAAAGTATACCATTTATTTAATATATAGTTTCAGAAATGCAATCTAATGCAAAGAAATACTAAATTAATGAAAGGCTATTGTTCCATGATAGGATTGAGCCAATTTAAAGAAATTAAATTAATACATTTTTAGTTGAAATTATTCAAGTTCTATGTCACTAAAGCAATTTCCATGTATTAAGAAAATATTAATGCTGTTCTAGTTTTAAAATACTCTAGGATAATAAAAGGAGTGAACATCAACCTCCTTTTCTTTGGTGTCTGAAAAAGTGTCAGGAACTTGTAGCAAAAGAGGTAATGCAGGAGTTAAATTAAAAATAAATAAACAAAAAACCAAGACCCCCAAACAAACAAACAAACAAAAAAACTCAACCCCAGACTTGCCCTGTTTCTCAACCCTGTGAGACTTTAATTCAAGCAAAATGAACTCATGTGATTCCAGGGAAAAGGGAAATGGGAAGGGAAAGGTGGGGGAAAGAAAAAATATAGTACATCCTAACTGGTAAATAAAAAAAATGAATCAATTTAAGGTTATTTCAGACTGAATACTTTCAGAGAGATTTGCAGCCATATTATTAGCAACTGGAAGTCACTAGAATTCTTCAGGAATTCATACTTTAATGTTCACCAATGGAAAAAAAAATTTTCCCAAAGCATTTCAAGAACAGTCTCGGAAGTACTTTTACTGAAGACAATACTTCAGTGAACTGTTGGTGTGAAAGAGGTGAGACCCAAAGGTTGCAAATTCTAAGAGCAAGGAGGAGGTTCCATGATAACTGCATTTCTGAGTCCTCGACTGTAACAAAAGGTTTCAAGAAATCCATTGAGCAAAGGATGTTCATCACTTTACACTATTGATTGCAAGTAATTTAAAACATGTTGGTTTAAAGAACTATGAGGTTTTTTGGCAGAAGGAGTTCAAACATCTTCCAGATTAAAAGACTCACACAGAAAATAAAAATGATCTAACTGCAAACTATATGTCTGAATAGGGGGAGAACAAATTGATGAGCACAGGAGAAAAGAGCTTTTTCAGAAATTAAAATATTTGTGCAACTGTAGTTAACATTTCTTGAGTCTCAATTCCGTCTTCCCTGTGAATTTGCAAGAGTTTTGTTCAGCTGGCCTTTGCCATAGGGACCCAGATAATCTTTTTTTAAACATTTATTTTCAGGAGCTCTGGAACTGGAGTATGTAGGTGTGTAAGTGAGAGGAGTTTAATTGTATTAATTCACTGCAATTGAACACAAATTCCAGAAATCAAGCACAATATGAATATATAAAAAATGAAGGATGAATCAAAAATACTCATGTATGGAAATAAAAACTGTAGAAAAGAAAATTATTTATTTTAGGTCACTTTTAAAAGTCACTCACCATCTACTCATTAAGGCAGGTGCTTTCTCAAATAACCTCTTCTTATGTATTTAATAAATGTCAGGTGTGGGAAAGGGCTCTTCTCCAAAGGTTCCATATATATGAGTAAAATGACAAAGTAAGGATTAAATGGGAAAGCATAAATCCAGAAAAGATTGAGAGAAATAATATATGTAGGAGGAATATATCTGAAAGAGACTCTATACAAACAATATCACTGAGAGATTCATACCCTTTAGTGAAAATACAGCAAAGTAATTTGTCCTGATCAACATTACTCTTGTCATACCATTCCCAGACTTTAGATGATGACGTAGATTTTGCGTAGATGATGACATAGAACAATAGCTAAATCAGAAATAAAATAGAAATATCTCTTACACTACCACAGTCATCTATATATTTATTCTAGCCTATATATAAAAAATGTATATCTAGGTCATTCATACTTCCATTATGTTTACATCTCTGACCTGAAACAAAAACTGAGATCAGTTTATTTACAGAATATACCATCCTTCTGTTTGCATAAATGAGAAAAATAATGCTTTGGTTTGGTTTTTCTGACATACACATAAAATACTTAATGAAATTCGTACACAAAAAGATATTTGATTTCCTATGCCCAATATATTTTCTTTTTTACTCATTCTCTTATTAAAATATGATGATGCTACAAAACTACAAGGCTTCTGAGTTTTTCCTCTGATTGGCAGTAAAATAACATAGTCCTGATCTGTTCCACTTACTCACATGGAATAGTAATCTATTCAGGAAGCAATTTCAATTATAACAATGTATTAGTCAGTGAATAAGTTTAATTCCTTTGTAGAAGTCTAGCATAAACTCAGGTACTGATGAAACCCTTTTTCACTTTCAGAATAAAAGACATATAATTCTTACGTGAACATATCTTGATCTCTGAAAAATAGATATTTTTCACACAAAGTATGAATCTGAGAAAGTAAGACTCTTGAATTACAAGCACTTATTTAATTTTCTTTTACTGTAATACTCTAAGTAGTACTCAACATTTTGAGAAAATTGAGACTGAAATGAGAGTGGCTGTCCTATGCACCATCCCTGTTATTCTCACCTCTACCTCTACTTTTGTTCTATAATTTTGTAATTCATTAAATCTTCTGAACTCTGAAACATTTTCCTTATTTTGAGGAGACAAAATATTTGAGTTTATTTTATTTTTTTTTGTTCATATATGATTCTCCCTTTGTCCTATGCAGGATGCAAGTCTCTAGTGTGTGGCCTATGAAGAAATTTAGTTTCTTCAAGCATAAACTACAAATTTTATTCTTAAGGAAAGCTCAAAACAATATTTTATTTTGAAATGTGTTATAGAAAAAAAAGGTTCAAATATATATTTTTAACAAGTCACTTTCCAAAGAAACCTCTTTACTGCAGGAGTAGCATTGGGCAAATGTAATACTGGGAATTGAGCTAATCAAATACAACATTTTTTTGATGTCAAGATAACCTTTTACTCTGGTTTGTTGATGTTGTTTGGTGAAAAACAACATGGTTTGGTTCAGGTTTTTGTCTCAGCTGAGACATTTCAGATCAAAACTATGAGCTATGCTATTTCAAATCAGTTAGTGATAGTTTCCAGCAAATGGCAGCTGAAGGGTTGTTCTCATCCATTTTCCCAACCATGCAGTTTTCCCATTAAGAAGCAGGCTCTTGTCATCATCCCGTGTGAGGCACTGCAGAAGGGAAAGAGGGAAGAGGTGAAAAATCCTTCTTCCTTATTCATTTACCTTCAGTGGAACCATACATTTTTAAGGAACATTTCAACAGTGCCTTATGTACCACGGAAAATGAGACTAAAAGCAATAAAGACCCTTCTTCCTAGGTCTTACCATATGTTGTCAATGTTGGAAAGCTAAACAGTAGTATCAACAAAGTCAAAACCACAACTTCTGGGGGTAACCAGAAAACCCCAAAAAACAACAAACGAACCAAAAAAAAAAAAAAATCACCCAGAGAAAAAAGGTGATTCAAGTTTCTGCTTCTTCCCAAGTTCCAGAAAAATATCCCCTGAAATAGATGCAAATTAATGAAGCTCCCCTGTTCACACAGTGAGCAACTAAGAGATATTTGACTAATTTTGCAATCCTTGTTTTGGTAAGACTTACACATTTCATTTAAGTCCTTAGACTAAATGTAAAATAAATTCATCCTAGAATACTTATTGTTCTCCAAGTTAAATCGTAAGAAAATCCAGGCTGACAATGCAAGTTGCAAAATGAGACACATCTTCCCCTTTAATAGCAAAATCTTTGAACCCATCCTTAAATCTTTTTCTTTTTTTCTTGGTTTTGGCTTTTTTTTCCTTTATCATACTGCATTTCAGGGTACTATTGTTTAACAGCTTACAATTTACACAGCAAAACAAATGTTAGCAGCCATGTAAGTATACCATATCTGATAATCAAATTTTTTTTGCATCAAGTGATGTGTGTCTTAAATAATTAAATATATATGTTTAAAGAGACTCCCAAAAAATTGGGGGGATGAAAAGAATAGTTGTAATGTCAGTGTAAAAAAATAAAATGAGATCATTACTACCAAATACTGTAGGAATGAGGAAGGATGAAAAATATCCATTCAGCCATAATGATTTAGTTAGGATATGTATGTGGAGAGATGAAAGGAGAAGATCACTAACAGATTGCTAGTAAAACAGGAAGAGAATGAAAGCAGCTAAATGTGGTATACTTAGAGAAACAAAAGTAGAAATGCTTCAGAAAATAAATAAAACCTAAATCTTTTACTCTCTTTAAGGCAGGGAGCAAGCAAATGATGAAATACACACTTTGTCAATTCACCTTGGAGTCATTGATCTCTTTTGCACATTGAACCTAATGAGGCAAGCAGGAGAAAATTGTAATGGGTCTTTCATGTACTTAGTGCTGTACTTGGATTGTTGTGTACAACTAAATATTATTTTCTATCAAAATGTCTTTCAAATAATGGCAGGATTCTATTACAAATAATATTATAAATATTATTTTATAATAATGAATTCCTGGGCTTCTTTAGCTATGAATAAATATATAGTATGTCAGCTGTGTAAACAAACACGTCTCTTTTAAAATAACTACATATTATTTATGAATATCATATCAGATGGGTAATTTTTGAGGGCTATTCTTTATATAGACATGAAAAATGAAACTGGAGACTTTTCCGTCCTCTAAGTAACTGTTTTTTATTTAATTTAGTGTGCTGCAGATCTATATGAGATATAGCTCAGCAATGGTCAAAATATCTTCATAAGGATTTATAATTTTATGTCATGCATCTTTGTAGTGCATTTGGAAATGATCAGTATATATGAGTCACATACATGCAGTGAAAGAGTCTATATATACACAGTTATAAACGCCAAAATCTGTCATTTTTGCATACAATCATGAACAAATGTGTTTGATTATATGAACTAAGTAGTGATAGTCTTCATACATTCAGCAGCATGCCTAAAGTGTCTGCTATAAAACAGTCCAGGAATGACGTTACTGATGGCACCTGGAGAATAGCCATTAGGAAATGCCACAAGCACAGATGATTCTGAGCTGTGTTCTAGAGATTGTGCTACTTTCTCCCTTTTTCCACTCTAGACTGTTTGTAACCAAGGGGTGTTTTCTACTGTAAATGTGCTTTCAAATAAAAGAGGACAGGAATGGATCTACAGGCTGACACTGCTTATGCATAGCTTCTGTACCAGTTTCCTTTTGAGAAGAGTCACCCAAAACAAAACAAACAACAAAACCTCAAGAAAAAAAAACACAACAAA
This sequence comes from Molothrus ater, assembly GCF_012460135.2. Taxonomy (NCBI): domain Eukaryota; kingdom Metazoa; phylum Chordata; class Aves; order Passeriformes; family Icteridae; genus Molothrus; species Molothrus ater. Next base: position 52,032,889 of record NC_050479.2, on the reverse strand, counting down.
GCAAAACAAACAAGCAGAGAGCTTATTAAAAAACCCAACTAAATAGAAAGTTAAAACCAGTTACCGCTATTCACATCCATGCATATCTTCATTAGAACTATGACTGTAACTGTTCTCTATTTATAGATTGAGTAGGGCCAGAGCTCAAACTCAAATCCTTTCACAAAAATCATTGTTTTGGGAAGGAAGACAGTTTAACACAATATGAACATGACTACTCCTGCTCTAGGAAACAACCAAACACTTTTCCTGCCTTCGTGCCAGGAGTTCAAAACCATGTGTAAAAATCAACAAGTTTCCTATTTAAACAAGTATTTTCATTAAAAGTTTCCTTCTGTGTAGTCCCACACCTTACTCTTTTCAGGACATATTAACTGGGGTTAATAGTTGCAGCATAATAATATCTCAGGGAACTTTTTAAGGCTTTTGAGCATAACTGTAGAAGCATGAATATTCATGTCCAGGATGCTATGGTGTACAATGCTGTATGAACACTTCTAACACTCTCAGTTCCCTCGATATTTCTGTAGCCTATTGTTTCATTTTCTTCAGTTATGCTTCCCAAACTATTGCTCGGTGCCAATCAAAATTCTTCAGGAACCTTCAGCATTAACCTTGACAGACCTTTCTTTGGAAGTAGAAAATTAGAAGGTTTCTGTTTATCAGACTCACCTTATACCCACAAGACCTAGAATATTTGATTTTTTTTTTTTTAAGCAATACAATGGGAATGAAGCCAGTCATGCCATCGAGTGTCTGCAGACTCTCTAGACTGCTTCTTTTGCACATCCTGTTTGTTCCAATCCCTTTTTTTCCACTTACATTTTCCCTGTCCACTTTGTCATTATGTCAATTACTAACTGAGAGAGTGATGTGTGTGACAGAAATTTAGAAATATCTTCACTTCATTGGCTCCATTATTTTAATGTCAGAATGCAGGTATGAAAAAAACAGCAGCATGAAAGCCAGATTTTCATCCCCCAAAACTGAAAAATTCAGGAGCACCTGAGAAAATTACTTATCCTTTCACATTATTTTTTCTCCTACAATAACAAAGAAAATGTCTGAGATATTTCTCACATGACTTTATAGTGCCTGTAATTTCTTTATAATGTTATAGCTGATTAAGTGGGAAACTGACACAACAGACTTCCTGTTGAAGCTTTTTATTACATTACTTGTGCTGCTTTGTCTGATTGCTCAGAACTTCTGCCATATTTTCTATTAAAAGTAACTAGCTTCAGATTGCTCTTATTGCTGAGATAAAATCTACACTGATTAGGTGACAAATGTACAGCCACATTTATAGGGCTGTGTATGTGAAAAAGCCGTAGTTTTGCTATTAGTAGCTACTGAATTCTCCCAGCTTAAATGGTCACTGGATCAGACTTTACAAGAGATGTGATCCAAAGCTATTTTAATATGTTAATAAAACTGCTATTTTGATTTCATTTTTACATCAAATATATTGTCCTTTCAATCTGGCAGGACTTTAAGGAATCAGGGTGTATAAAATAAAGTCTAGTATTCTCCACATAGATAAAGTGTCAAAGGATCAAAGTAAAAATGTTCTGGTATTATCTGCTTAACAAGGGCAACAAAATAAATGAATATGGGGACGTTTGCTTCAGTACATAGCAGCAATTTGGATAACATCATATATAGAACAGGGAGCCTGTAATTTGGCCAATAGTAGATGTCAAGGCTTGGGCACAATGCCTGAAATGCTATTATTAGATTGGAAAAACAGACTTACTCAACATGTTACAATCTTGTCTTCATTTTGCTACATGAACATATATTAAACCATGATGTGAAAAGGCTCTGATAAGGTTCAAAGTAGTCTTGACTATCAGAGAGAAACATAACTATCCAAATCAGAAGGTCTGGGCAGAAGTGGCAGTACCCTAAGCAAACTAATAAGGGCTTACAAAGTATTTGAGCTCAGAATCCAAATAATCAAGTAACATTTATGTACCTCACAAACCAATGCATATAAATATGCATGATTGTTAGAGTTTCAGTTTTGCCATGTTAATAAACAATGGACAAAATCTTCATTGGGGAATGAAGTAATCAAGGGAAGTGTTTGGAACTGGAAAGACTGGATTAAAATGAATTTAAATATTGAGATTAAAGTCAGTAAAGGAATATTATTGTGTAAGCTAATATTTGTGTACAGTTTAGGATGCATCCATGTGTTTCTCTTGTAAATTGGGATGCTAAGAATAAAACCTGGGTGTGGCCACCACTTTTCCCTTTCTGAATAAGAAAGTTTCCTGCAACACCTCCTGGCTAATTGTCGTTTGCCAGGTCTTACTGATTTGGTGTCTAGACATACTCCTAGCTGTTTTACATAAGCAAACAGCAGCAGTAACTGAGTCTATTGTTCTTTCTTAAATTCAGATTATGATAGCCCATGTTCAGATTTTCTCCACTGGATTACTGTAATGTGCTTCACTACCAGCTCAGCATCCATTTAGAAGACATTGGTCTGAAGGAGAAAAATAAAAGAGAATTCCATTACATTTTAGATAGCATTTTTAATGACATATAAAGAAATAGTTTTACAAATTCAATGTCTGTCTCCTCTTTCCAGGAGGATTCTAGAGTACTGCTTCTGACTTTTGAGGGTCAAAATGACTTTGGGCAATGCACTCAGGAGAAGGTTTTTTCCCAATCCTACCAATTCTTCTAATTAATGAGAAGAAAACTCAAAATCCTATGATGGGAGCAAAAACAATGCTGGTGCTTAATTTTCCATAACGTTCCTGGAACTCTCTTCCTTCTTGTTCAAGGATAATATAAAAATTTTACCTTATCATATTTTGCAAAGCCAGTCATATTGAACAGATGCGTGCAGAGAGTTGAGGTTTGTTGAGGAAGAGGCTTCATTTGGCGACCTTAAAGGGCTGTCAGTTTTCATTGCCAATAAATAGACTTTCACTGACTGGTTGTTATATTTTAGCAAAAATCTGTTGCTCTTTTATTTCTCTTTGCTTAGGGATTATGTTTTTTTGTTAATTGGTGGCCTGGTATCTTATATGTGTTTTGAAGGAGCATTTCTGCACTGTAACTTCAGAAATGTTACCTGCTCATTCACACTATGCAATGCTCAGAGAGTGCTCATATCAGACTGAAGGGTAGAGGATTCATACATGTGAACTGCAACTAAAAGAGATCATTAAATTAAAGAGTCCCTTGGCCATGATATAACATTCTAAGTCACTTCCATGCTGTTCCCATAATTCTTAGGTATATTAATTGTGAGGGAGGTGCTCCCTGTAGGCTATTGAAACTTCAAATTTAGGACCTTAGCCAGGCAAATGTCTTATAGATGTTTAAGGGAATTTTCCCAGTTTTCTAACTAAGGTTCTCCCTAATGTATGCAACAAATGCAGAAATATTTTTAAATCATCATGTATGCATGGTGAGATGAGATATCTGATCTCTCAGTGTATCAGTGCAACTCTGCTGGCATTATATATGGCAAAATCCAATTATATTTTATTAGACAATAGATGTTTTTCATTGACATTGGAGATTAGGGCTTCTTTCAAAAGTAGAAATTATTCGTATTACCTTAGACTTTGAGTCTAGTCAGAAACCAATGACAAGTTACGCCCTTACTGAGCTGCGTTGATTATTAATATATTTGATATTTTCATTAATTTATTAGCACCTCAAGCCAATTAAAACAGGAGGTAAACATTGTACTGTAAGCATCAGTGGTTACAATTTCACTAAATACAAATAGTATAAACCCTGAAAGATTTTATGGTGTATAGACTCAGTAAACATATTAAAAACAATAAAGGAAAAACAGGGAGAAAAAAAGATGAAAGTAAGAGAAAATAATATTGCAAGGATGTAAGAGTCACCATCTTAATTGTATTCAGAGAGTATTGCTTTCCTGATGTCACCAGCAACTCACATTTTAGAGAGGTTCTCTGGTTTGACCTTCAATATGTAGAGGCCAATTAAAATCACAGAGCTTTCTTTTTTCCTTTTTTTTGTTATTGTTTCTAGCCTTTAACTCTGACATTAATTCTGGACATTTCAACCACAACAACTCTGAACCTTGCTAAAATCTTGATTCTTAATTCTGCGGGACACAGGACAATTTATACAATATATAATTTTTATAAATTATAACTATGATTAAATAATAGCAATTTAAACTATAGAAATAAAAATTATAGCAATTTACAGACATGTCAAAATGGTACTCTAATTTAAAATCCCAGAAGAATGAGTATAAAAGGTAGAAATGGTTCACAAGATTTGTATCCTGTTTATATCTTTTCTTGGTGAGTACCTTCTACAACTGCAGGTATAGAAAAATGTCCATGGAAAGAAAACACTGTAAAGTAAAATAAGAAGAACATCTAGGCTCTCATATCTATCACATTTTGATAGGCATAGCATCAGACTTTGTTTTCCCTTCCATTCCCCTATCCCACCTTGCCAATAAAATAGTTTAGCAAGAAAAAAATTTACTGGGTTATTCTGATTTCATATAGACCAACACGGCTGTGATGTAATTACAAAAACATATATTTCAAAATTACCTGGCAAACAGAGTAGATATATTCCTACACAGAGTACAATTGTACACACAAATGTATTCTTCATTTAATAACTTCCTACAAATTATATATTCACTGTAGTTCATCACTTGGAAAATTATGTGAATTCGTATAAGTTTTGGGGTTTTTTTATTTGAAAAACTTATAGAAATATGTGATTTTTGCAAAATTAATGAAGTAACAGGTCAGAAAGGTACACACACACATTCATAAATCCAAACACACATATATCTATATGTGATATCAATCATAATTGTTCTGAATCTGAATATCAGACATTTTGTCTTCTACAGACTGTAAGGTTTTTTGACAATGGTCATTTTTTGCTATGTGTCTTAAAAACATATCTAAAGGTATTCGTGCTAGGGGCTTTAAAATTTAAAATCTGAACAAAATATTTATGTAAGTTTTGTGATCTTTTTATCACACTCTTTATTCACTGCCTCTCTGTATATGATTTGGCAATGTAAAAATATAATGACCTTACAGTCTAAGTGACTTTTCCAAGCAGTGAAACTAGTGATTTCATGGGATGACTAAGTTCAAGATTCTATCTCCTTGAAATTTGTTTCCAGGATGTTAACTGCAAAGCAAGTTATATATAGCAGTAAATGCATGCTTAATTTGTGCAGAAATCATGGTGTGATGAATACAATTAAGAGCCTCGGAGGGAATAATTATATTACTGCATAAAGCTGGTTGATCTCAAATTGCTTGGTGCCTGGACTTTAAATTGGCCTGTGTTCCTGTTGTGAAAGTCATTCATAGTAGTAACAAAACTGCAGTCAGAAATAGGGTAGTTTCAAAGTCAAGTAAGTATATTTACTCATCTGCAGCAAATTGCAGAGCCTACAAAATGGAAGCAGCATTTAGAAGTAAATGAATAAAAATTTAATTCTGTTAAAAGTATAAAGTGTACATTGAAATACTATTTTATTCAACAACAAATCTTATAGAAATTATAAAATCTTAATGGTTGCATTTTCTTTCATATTTACACAAGTAGCATGTTATAGTCCTTACCTGGTCTTTCCAGCCTACCATAGGTATTTCCAAGAGGCTTTAATGAAGATCTATAATTGAATGACGAGCCAAAAATATTGCATAAGTCTAAAATTTGACTAGTAGGCAATTGCCTCAATATGGACAAGTGAGATTCCTCTGCTAAGATGTGTGGTAACCAAGGTCTGGATTATGGGACTGGATTCTACCATCTTAACAGCCAAGCACAGTACAATGGGCTGACATAGGGTTGCACAACCTCAAGAATTATTAATAGTAAAGCAAATTTTTGTAGCACAGCTTGTTGATCAGCTTGGGCGATTTTCCTATATTGAACCTCTAGCAATGGTTTTACAAGAGCCGTATGAATTAAACCAGCAATTTTTGAGCACAAGATACATAAGCTGCTGCAGCCCACTTATGATTTAAGGTTTTTAAAATTACTCAACTTCTTTCAGCATGTGGGAACCATTTCCCTATTCTTCTACTTGGCTTTATGCTTCTCAAACACATTACAAGAAACATGAAATTGTGTATGTTGCCCTAGAAAAAAAAAAAGCAGCAAATAAATAGAGACTGGTTCTAATGTCAATGCCTGTAAAATATTACCCAAGGGGGAAAAAATATTATTCAGATGTGAAATTCTGACTAAGATGTGAAAATACAGGCTATGAGCATTATTCCCAAACTGTGGTAAATTTTCTTTTCGCTGGTCAGTATTTCATAAAACTCTTACTAGGAAACTAGATATAATTTGTTCTTGATACATTTCTACTCATTTGAAAAAAGGTAGTGTTGCACTGTTTGCTTTATTAGACACCATCTTTATTTGAAAAGATTAATGCATACATTTAAGAAATATTATTTTTTAGATGAAGATATAGAATGCAGGTGTTAGTAGTCTAGACATAAAATTAAAGTCATAAAAGATATAATTCCAGGTCTGTGTACCCTAAAACATCATGGTAATCCCATAATGACAATAATAATAGAGCATGGCTGAGCTATGCCAGAATTTCATAATGGTGTCCATTGGCACTGTTCTGCTTCCCATATAAAATAAATAGTGAATGAAAAGTTATTTAAAGACTTCATGTAACAACTTTTTCTCTATCAGATCAAAATTGTGGCTTGTTAGGATTTCATGTTTCTATAAAAGATTTGTTCAAAGTATGCGCTGTGGTAATGGAAAGCTAGTGCCAATGTGCTTGAACTGGTCTTTTAACAGTCCGGGAAGTGTCAAACATACTGACACCCTTCTGCTTGTTCTTTTTGTTGTAGAAGATGGCCAATGCAATGTAGCATCCATCTTTATGCTCAAAATTTCATTCCCTCTCTTCCTACATTGGTGAAAAAAATTATTTAAGCTACAGTCCTTAAAGAAACACATATCAAAATTACCTTGGGCAACATTCATTTAATCGCTGTTTTAGTCAACACCTTTGATAAAGCTTGCATCCAATATGGACTGCTAGGAAAAAAAAAAACATCTCCAGATGACTTGTGGAAGATGCATTAATTTTGCAAGTAAAGCCATGCTTACAAGTAAGTCAAACAAAATCAAGTATGTGATACCTGCACATTAGCTTCCATATTGATTTCAAGATTCCTATCAACCACTCTTGCTAACTCAAACTGAGCACAAAGGCTGATTTAAAATATAGAGAATGTTTTTCTACATCCCTTTTCTTTTTAAAAAATTTAGCTACAAAATAAATACCTTCTAATGGTAGCTTTGTAACAAGAGTGATCTGCTGGTGAAACATGTTTTAATAAACATTCTCTGTATCTCAGTGTAGAATAGTTCTTTCCCTCATTTCTGAAAGGTATTCACAGTGCCCAGATGTTAAGCAGTAGAAATTTCTTTTTCAACAGTAGCATCTGGCTTATTGGCAGGCTCTACTTGCTCTTTTGTTGGCTTCACGGCAGTTGTCTTTAGGCTGTGAAATGATTAGGATACTGATGTGATGTCTTATTCACTAGAATCCCATTGCTTTTAGCTAGCTCATGGTTTCTGTTCTGTAACACTTCCAAAAAAATCTAAATAACAACAAAATTTCTCCCAAAGATATCTCTATGAGCTGAAAGCGAGGGAGGAAAAAACTGAAATGATTTCTCCAAGGATAAGGCAGAATTAATGCTTTGCAGAACAATCTGGGAAAGGGATGGCAAAAAATATCTAACAGATACATTTTATTACTCTAATGTGATTCAGATTTCCAGTTTAATAGATAATTTCTTGAAGAAATTGTTGATAAAATGCTTTAGTTTCTCCTTTAAAAATATTCACTTTAATACATGAAAGGTGGGATCTTCCTTCTATCCTACATAAGAGGTACCCTATGGACAGAAAGCATATCAAATTTCAGAACTATGTGTTCTCTTCAGGAGAGAAGAAAATGTGGACAAATATTTATTAGCTACATCTTAAAGTAAATTGCCAGCCATGTGGACTCTCAGATATGCCCTGGGACTTTGACCCAGCCTTCTTTTTGTGTCTGCAGTCTTTCTCTTATGGCCATATGCCTCTTTGAGACTGAACTTCAGTATAGAGACATTTAAAAGACTGGTTGATTATCTAGTGATTGCAAAAAAACCATTTTGATATTCAATTTCTGATTTGATATTATGCAATATAGTTTCAAAAATATTATTGGAATAGTTACAGAGCAATGATGTTGAAGTTTTTTTTGTGGGGTGAGAGGAGTTTGTTCCTAAAAGTGATTATATATGGTCTTTTAGAGATTGTTTTTGAGAATTTTTTCCCTAGATTCTGATTAACATATGAACATTTCATTCTGTAATTTTGGTATTAGACATAAAATTCTGCTATATGGAAGCCAGTATTTGTTTTATTACTCTTAAATATCCATACAAACTGCCTGTTTAGCTATCAGTACTGTCCTGTTTTAAAGTCTCATAAACTTAATCTGAGTTTTTAATCTGAGCTTGAAAATTCTGTGATTTCCAGACTGCATTTTGGATCCAAATAGCCATCTGGCCATATCTCTGTTATATAATGATAGAAATGATTAAGCCAATGTAAGTAAAACAGATGGTAAAAGGTGCCTGCTGACCAAACAGGAGCAGTGGGACTCAACTTGGATAGGTCAGCCTATCTGCAATAGATAATCTCAATTGTCATCGCTCATATCTACTGCTTTTGATGTTACCCTATGTCTTTATTTTATCACACACACACACACACACACACACACACACACACACACATATATATAGTTATTAATATTATATATTACAACTTTCTTTGAAGCCCTTATATAATATAGTGGATATATTGAAATATTTAGTTTATGTATTTGTGTAGAGTTTATATATGTCACCCTCCTACTTAAGAAATTATTGTCATTTGAGTTATTTTACTTTAAATTAAACATGCATCCTTTTGAAAAGATACAAGTGCATTAGTGGACATAAATACAATTTGTCTTCTAATTTATGAAAGCAAAATGATATTGCATTATTGTTATAAAGTTAATCAAGACTTTAATGGGACAACTATGTTACTATTGAGTGGTTGTTTTTTTTCTTTTACTATAATGCATGCCTTCAGCAAGCTGATTATGCAGTGTAGCAATGAATTCTCTAATTAGAAAGTTATTACTATATCTATAATGGGCAAGAATTCTAGCTTTGTAACTTGCATTTTTAAGATGCTTTCATATAGAAAATAGAAATAAAAAATTTTAAAAATACATATCAATAGTTACAGCAGGATGTTTAATCTACAGGCACTTGGTCTGGTTAATTTTCCATTCTTTTTCATCTGATGATGCATATATCATGTATGCAAAGTAAACACAAGATGACTTCACTTAATAACTCTCTGACTTGATAATTTCTCAAACATGTTTTGCGTAGATGTGAGCAGCTTGTGCCAAGGCAGGACTGAGAAAAATTGTCAGGTTTGGTTCGTACAAGAAGGCAATTTCTTACAGATTCTTAACTTGTTTTGACTTTGAATTTCACTTGAGGATTGAAATCATATTTTCTTTCAGAGCAAAACCAGAAAAGGCCATATGATTATTTAGAAACAGAAATATGTTGAATATTAGGAAGTCCAAGTGTTAACCATATTAGAAATTATGCTGCCTTTTCTTTTTCTGCTTTGCCTTTAATTTTGGTTATCAGCAAACAATTTATCTTCTTATTAAATAAGTAATGAGTAATTTCTTCAACCAGAAACTGAATCTATGTAACTTTACTTATAAGCTGAAGCTTCTAGTCTCAAAACTGCTCATATAACTATTTTTTCCAGGCTCTAGCACCATGAAAACCATCATGTGAGACTCCCTCAGTCAAGACCTTATGATTTATCATCAGCATTACATAAAAACTAAAATGCTTCACTCAGACCTGCATCTCTGTGACCTCAAGACTGCCAGTTCTGAACCTAGTCTGAAGATCACTGGTCTGAGATCCAGTCTCTGCAGTTTTTCTAATTTTTATTAAATTATCATTTAATGCAAAATAAATAAAAATATCATAGGAGAACAAAAAAAAAGGATGATCAAAGCATGCCTTGTTTGCAGCTTAGTGATTGAAAATTAAGATGCTGATTCTTCATCTTTTCACTAACTGCAAAATCATGGAAAGGCTTCAGATGTCCAGCAAACATATAGGATAAAACTAAAAAAGACTTCCACAAATAAAATGAGAGTGTAACCCTGATGAAAGATAGGAATCAGCAGGTAGTTGGTAAAACACCAACCTAAAGGATCTTCGAGCCATGAACAGAGCATTTTCCCACAGTGAGTGCTTTTGGCTGTGTTATCGGTTGGACTCTTGAACCCACTTCCAAACAAAAGAATAGCTCTACAGGATTTACCAAAGAGGGATGCAGTTCAAGGAAGTTCATAGTTTAAGATACTCAGTTTTTACTGAATGTGTGAAAACATGGAAAAGATTCTTGGCAGGTTCTGGTACTAACCAAGAGCTGACACCTTTAGCAAAATATAGAAATAAGTAGGTACCTAAAATGTCTTTTTTATTATTATTTTATTTTTCTATAAGGTTATGTCCTTACACAAGTATTTTATTGGTGTTAAACCTTTCATCACCTTCTGTTGCTCAGCAGCTGGTACAAGTCTCTTCTCCCAGGAGGAGAGGTGTAAAGAAAGGTAGTCACTTGGAATATAGATGCATTTAACTGAACCACAACTTTTTATGTCTGATATGAATTATAAAGAAATATATTAGAAATTTTTAATATAAAAATATTATTTAATTTTTATTTCTTTTTTATTTACATTCTATACAGTGTAGAAGCAAATTAAACAAAGAAATCACCACAAAGAATCAAAAATTCTGTCATATTTCAGAGTTTGTGACCCCACTTTATTCAGTTACATGAAGAATTTCATACCCAGAGCTCCTAAAGCTTCATTCTCCTCTCAGGTGTTTAGGCAATTTAAACACACTGAAGGCATTTAAATGGAATTGGAATTTTCATGGATTAAAATGTAACTCAAAGGGACCAAGTACCAAGAACTACAGCAGAGGTTCATACCATGCACAGATATTCTAAAACTGACTGAATCATGAAAGTACATGTGAGATAAAAAGGTGATGCTGAAGAGCATTCAGAGTGCTACATTTTCCTTTCTGGGAAATGGATTCCCTAAAATATTGGATAGCCTCCACTAAAACAGCAGAGGAATCAATCTAGGAAATTACAGAACAGCAAGTTTAAATTCAATAGCTAGTAAATTGCTAGAACATTTATTAAAGCAGTCAGTGTGTAAGCACCTAGAGGAAAGTAAGGTGATAAAACGTAGCCACCATATAGTAGTGGCAGAGAAATCATGCCAACTTAACTATGTCTTACTTTTATAAGCCTTACTAAATTAAGGAAATGTTGGCAACACACAGTAGATCTCAAGCTAAAATTCTGTGCAGTATTCTCACACCATGAGAATTACCATTCTCACATGGCAATTAAAACACAAGGAGGTTGAAATACTGCATTATGAACATACAACCCACATTAAGATTGACATAAACAGATAATGATTACGCTTTATTCCTAGATGGCAGGACTACTAATGGAGTCATTTTGTCATATATTTTTTTTAAAGTTTTCCCCATTATTTACTGGTAAGTGAAGAGCCTCTGTATTTGTATTCAAAGGGAAATGTTTTATACATACAAGCATTTTCTGGTTTTTTCAGCTAAAAAAAAAGCCCAAAATTTAATCTTTATCTCCAGTTTCCACTCACTTAGAAGAGAAGTAAGTATAATTCACATTTTACAGAGAACAGAGGAAAATCAGCTCATGAACCATGTTGTAATATTGCTAACACAAGGATGAGACAGTTGCCCAGCTCACTATTGAGGTCTACATCAAGTACAATGGTTTGTATTCACATGGAATTAAATCAGAGCTTATAAATAAAAGTCTCTCATCCCCACTAATGATTGTCTGTGAATCTGAGAGGTCTTTAGGTTTTAATAAATGGAGGTAAAGGATGTATTTTCCTTGGATACTGTGGAGCTGATAAAATATACAGTTGTGTGTTGCACAACTGCTGCTTTTCAGAAAAAAAGTTCCTATAAACAAGAATTTACAGAAAAGACAATCCAGGTTTCTACAAAGACCTGAGAAGGTTTCTTCAGTTCTGCATATTCCAGGCCTGAATTGAGCCATTTTATTCATGTCTGTTTTTCACACCTAAATTCTGGGCACTTTATTCAGTTGAGAAGGCTTATGATTCAATCTTAACATTGTTCAAGTCTGAAAAATGATCCCATCAAAACACTCAATAACATGATGCAGAAACACAGATTGTACCAGGTAAAATCTAGCAGAAAATGGAGAAGATCTGTCCCAAGTGGAAGGTAATTAGGCTACCTAGAATGCAGCCTTCTCTTCACCTGCTGCTTTGTGCTACATTAACCAGAAGGCATATTAGTTTTCATATAGTTTCAGGCCTGACCTGTCTCTGTGTTAAATTCAAACTTTGCTGAAGTTCAATTTCAGATAGTAAATCACTGCAGGATGAAAGAGTTAAGAAAAACTCAGCAAAAAGCACTGGATTTTTGTGTATTTATCTCTCCCAACTCTCTCAAATAGAACACCTATGAGTACACATTCAGAAGTCGCACCTGCCACTAATCTAGGAAAGAAATAACACTAAGATTCTTAAACAACAAAATCCCTTCTCCTTAAAGGAAGTAGAATATAATGAGTGCTTGGAAATAGAGCCCTCGGACAGATATTCACATTCAGTGAGTGAGATATGGATGTATACAACCTAATTTTCTCACACTTACACTGTGCTGTTGAGTTTGCTTTTACAACAGAGGCTAGTAATACCACCTGAGATGTTCCAGATCTTCCATCTGGCCCATGCCTATCATGCCAGAAGGGAACTGGCTCTACTAAGACTGTGTCACATCTCTGAACTGTTGTGGCACCCAAATGAATGAAGCCAGATTTATCTTTATATATGTATGTATAGTTCACCTATGTTCCAAGGAAATAAATAGGCACTCTAGGGTACAATCCACCTCTTCTCAGTTAAATATCTAAATATATTAGACAAATCATACTTCAGTATTTCCTATTTCCTCTATCTCTCACTTGGAACTTATTTTGATCACATTCCTCGGAGCTCCATAGCAGCATTTTTAATGCAGTATTTCTGACTCACCTTTGCCTCAGAAAATGTGAAGTTTGCTCCAGGCTATAATACATTTGTTTTCTGAACTGACAGTTTAGAAATACTATCTTTCCAGAGCTGGTTTGGGCATCCATCCAACAGTTTGTCATGCAGTATAGAAGTACCTGACCTGCTGAAGATATTTTGTATTCAGATCATTTAATCACATTTTGTTTTAAGTAAATTAGCCCACTGGTCCCTCACATGTTATATCCATTACCTAGATTCATCTTGCAATGTTAGTGCTGTTAAATTGCCAGTAGCTGCTCTTATTCTCTTTGAGGTTATTAGGACTTAGACAGCAATTAAGCAACATGTCGACTGCACTAGTGTTTCAACATACAGTATAAGAGCTTGTAAGAAGATTGAATAGTAGCTTCTGACTAACAGAGCATGTGGCTACATATTGTGTTGTAGAAGCCAGCATATAAAATCATTTTCCCAGGACAATATAGTAAATAAGTTAAAATATGACTTGACAGAACTTCAGAGGATGTACTGCAAACATTCTGTTCTGAATTTTGCAATGAAAATTGATTCATTAGCAACTAGGACTAGAATTTGTACCATTTGCATGTCTACTCAGGTAAAGCTCATTCTCTTTCATCTCTTCAGGTGATACAATTATTGCATCAAAGGCAGGATGATGCATTAGGAGATGTTCTGTCCAATCTGTGGGAAAGAGCACTCTGCAGCTGTGCATTTATCATGTAAATACACTACATGTGCAAATACTCCATAACTGACTTTATAGAAATATTTCATCAGTGATTTCAAGGGTGTATGTTCCTTCACCATGAACCCTTATTAACTATATGCAAAAAAGTGATTGCAAATTCAGGCTGTATTTGATCATCTGTGCTCTGGTAATTTTGACCCACAGAAGGCCCATTGTTGCTTATCAGATAAACCAAATATTTTGGGGTTTTTACTTTTAATTGCCAGTATAAAAATTGTAATTGAATAATCAAAGAAGAAATGTAAAACATTAGGCTTGATTGTGAGAAAACAAAACAAATTTAATATGTTCAGTAAATGCTTTACAGTTCCATCAGCTCTTCCATTATTTTAGTCATGTGGTAGCTAATAATAGCATGGTTCAGTTGCTTAAAAACAAGCACTCTCTGAGATCACTAGAGTGTCCTACCTCAATTTTAGCTGCTGCTTTGGAGGTTCTCTGCACGTAGTGTCATATCTGCCAGTTCTGTGTGGATTTTTAGTAGGAAAAAAAAAGGACTTTTTGATTAATATGTCTATTAGATAATTTAAAGCAATAAAAGGGGAATACATCCACTCATAAAAATGCTGACATAGATATAGTTTGCTATTAAGCTTCATAGTTCATTATTAACTATCTTATATCTAGAATGCTCTTGAAAGACAATAAACTTTATAATATGAAATTTTTACTTTATTCATGTATTAACAAGTTATTCAATAATACGCATTTGTCCAATTTTCAATAGTATTACATTTGTGGTATTGTGAATGCAGGTTGGATTTTGACAATACCTTCAAGATAATAAGATGATCTTGAAGAATATTAATTTGGCCTAATAATATCTCTGGCATAGAAAGATATTAGGTTTTTCCCTGTTTAAAAAGAGTCATTAAGAAATCTCTCACTCATGGGAAGAGTTTAATCTCACCTAAATTAAGACATCTGAAATTTAAGTGTGTAGCTTAAGCTGGTTTTCCTGGCTCCCTCTGCAGTCAGTGCAGAGCCATTCTTCCTACTTGTGTTAAAAGCAAATTTGTGATTTGGAGGACCTCATTTCTCTCTGTGCTTAGAGACATTCTAGATGATCTTGAACAGGCAGGGGGGCATCTGTTCCCAGTAGCAGAGAATCTGATTGTTCTATACTGCTGGGGCATGGGACACTTCTTTGGAATGGTGGAGATCCTTGAACAGCTTTTCCATGCTCAAGACACCGGCCTGTGTCAGGAAAGATAAACTTTCTTCATGTAGCTGAGCTTGGTAACCAAATATTCCACTCTTTTCTCCTTCTTTCCAAGGCATCATTGCCAAGGACTTCCATATGACTATGGCACACTCCGTAGGAAGTTCTGCCGCGTGGTTCGTACACACTGGACTTCACTTGCATTTATAAGGGGATTGCTCATTCTTTGAGCAATCCTTATAGAGTACCTCCAGCATAGCTAATTCTCTCAGGAGTTGGATACTTTGCTCCTTGGTGTTCTATGCATCTCGGTTCAATGATAAACCGTCCTTGAGAAAATACTTTTCCCTCCCTCTTAACAGGAGTTGCCTCTGGAGGCTTTTCCCAATCTCCTTGTCAATGCCTGAATACTGGGACAGGGATCCCAGCTGCTTGGCTTCACTACCATAAAAGGCTCTTTCCCTTTTTAGCCTCCTTTATTTAAATGTGGAGACCAAAATACTTCTGATGGTAGTACATAGAATGATAGCCTAGTTGCTTGATGGCAGTGCCCATTTAGACCTCTTGCTTTTGCAGCTAAGTGCTTCTCTTAAAAAAAAGCTATCTTAGTGAGAGGTGAAGCATAGTTTTTCTTCTATTTGTTAAGTACTTAATGCCTAAAGGTCTCAACAATTATCCACAGGCTCTTCTCTCTCAGAAACCTGACATGCTAACACATCCTTTATAATAGAGCAGTTCCACAAAACCAGTCTTTTCCTGAAAATTAGGACTATTAATGTATACCCAAATATCCCTTCACACTCAGAAGAAGGTTGAGAATTGAGTAAGCATGATGCTTCATATAGAATCTCTCAGTATTAATAAGCGCAAAATATATGACTAGGATATTTCTCTCTTCCTTTAAGATATAAGCCTACATAAAACGCCATCTATTATTTTGCTGTTGAGTTTCATCCTTGTAGCTTACCCTTATTACCTCAAAATGGTTTCTAGTTACAAATAAAACACCTCTTGGGCTGTAAATATAAAAAAAGGCAAACTGTAGCCCCCACCTTCTGTAAGTTAGATGCAGGAGAGTGTTGGATATTTGTTAATGTCTACTATCTGGTACAAGACTTACGTGTTCACTCTGAATAACACAAGCTCCTTCTGTGAAATGAACATCTTTTCAAAGAACCAACCATGTTTCAAGAGCCATGGAGTTATCTGCTTGTCACATGCTGTAGGGATTGCAGCCCTGAGATAGCCACACACTGTGTGCACTCCTACACAGGTAATACGTACCATTATTTGAGATTGTCTGCCGCAAGCAAGCAAGGCACAATAACTACTGACAAACACAAGATCCTATTCCACATGTACAGTAAAAGACAAATTATTTGGAGATTAAAAGTAGAGCTAAAACCACATCCTCCTGCACTGGTGCAGTACAGTTCAAATAAAGAAGGAAAAGGACTTAAACTGTCTGCCTGGGGAAAATATTCACATTTGAGGGCTCAGTAGAGGACTGAAGCACCTACACTGAAAATTGTATCAGGATATAGTCAAAAACTAAATTAGTGATGAGAAAAAGATAGCACTTCTGTAAAGTGCAGTAGGAGTTGAACCTAAACATTGTTGCATATCTTCTGCTGTTTCACAAAAACACAGTCCTAAATCAATACTGAAATTGTAGAAATTCTACTAATTTACCTTAATTCAGAAATTGATAGTGATTGTAGAATGTATGCAGATTGGTTAAAGAAAGCAGAACTAAAAACCCAGCAATTAATAAGTTGCTGACTTAAAGAAAAGCATTTGCAGAAGACAACTGATTTCAAAGTTAAGGTACAATTCCTAAGTCTGAAGGGACATATCATACATAGCATGCAAAATTAACAAAATAGAAATAATCTACTAAATGTTTATGCTTTCATGAAATATATATTTGATATTACTATTTTCATTTGGCGTGCTACTGAAGGTGGCAAGGGGTCACAATAGTATCAGAAAATCTCTTTAACAACAAATACACCAGGAGAAGAGCAAGGAGTACAGTATAGGGAACATTACAGATTGTATATTTTTATTATGAAACACAGTCTCACAGTGCCAATTATTGTTGGTTCAAGGACAAACACTGTGCAAAGAAACTAGGACATACACAGAAAAGATGTACAGGTCAGTGCAAAAAGCACCTCATGGGGACAATACCTGAGAATTCCAGAATCATCATCTTGCAGACGACAGCACAGAGTCCATGGAGAATACCTCAACATCTCCACAGCTGTTTAATTTAGAAGTTATTATTTGAATTCCTTTGCAAGTGAAAGCAATGCAATATAAAACTGGGCTTTATCCAGAGTCCTCTGCTTCTTATAATCTCATGGCAGGTTTGTCAGAGGCTACTTAAGAAGGTGAAATTGCAGAAAACTTCAGTGTTTCTAAAACATGTACTATGAAACTCCTCATTCCCCTGAGTGTTATACTGGCGAAGGTAACATATAACTGTAAACAACATATGTTAAATCCTTATGTTGTGAAACGAGGAGGTCATGCATTATTTGGTGCAGGATGTCTGAGGAAGATTCAGTTGGACTGGCAAAGTGTAATGTGTTTGCAGGTTTGAAAATAACTATGGACTCCAGCCCAAAACAAAAATAACTGTTCTCAGTGTTTATACAATGAAAACTGTCTTTAGAATGGTATCAGAACCCCAGACATCATCAAGACAAATCAGCATAATGTAATTGTGACAAAAAGGCAAACAGTATAGGTTTGATGTATTAAGCAAAGTTCCAAGAGCAGTAGAAAAATATTGATGGCATCATTCAAGTCAATCTTGATCTCTCTTTATGCTATAAAGTCTCTAAGGATTTACTTTTTCTTTTTTCTGATTAAAAAAGGGTCAGTTGTCTGTGTGCCTGAATCCATCTATAATTTAAAAATGACACCATTTTTAGTAATCAAAATGGATTCATATTGTAAGCATAACATACATTGCTGGAACCATTGTTGAACTGGAGCTCAGAAAATTTATTTTTCATCTTTTTGATTTGCATTTCCAGTTCGTAAAACAAAATGTTGTTTTCCAAGTTTCCATCAATTATGTCCAGGATTTCCTATGGGTTAACTAAATCATCTCAAATTGCAATTCCAGACCAATTAATATAATCTAAGAATTTTTCACTCCTCAGAAACTAGTTATTTCCCTTTTCTCTGAAGTGTAGTAATTGATACAATACATAATCTTGGCCTATTTCAATGCAAGGCCAAGCACAGTAGCTTAGATCATCACCAGAGCATCACAGAGTCAGTGAATAATGGTAGTTTAATGAATCTTATAACTCTTTTCCTTTTCTAAGCTGCTCTGGCACATGAAAGTATGAGGGCTTGCTGATAAAGTCACATCAGGAAGAGGGAGACGGTATTTTCTTTCCTGGTACAGATGTGGTTTCAGAATAGTAACTTTTAGGAAAATTTACAGCATACGGGGAGGTCTCTCAGTTAAGGTTGAACAAACCCATTTACTCCACATTTGCACTATTAACATCAATAGTAAATTGCATTTCACTCATCAGTCATGAAGACTTGCTTTTGAATGGCTAATACACCTCTTCTTCCTTGTAAGTGATTATCCATAGAGAAATTACTTTTTCAATGGAACTTTGTGATCTTCCTCAAATGACAGTTCCTGCGGCAGATGGGAAACAATATCCTCCAGAGAGGATGTACAAATTAGCTAAGACTGCAGCATATTATGTATCATGATAGAAATGCTGTAGTAATGGGTTTGTAATTTTAGTGTGAGACTTGATATGAATCTTTCAGATGTAAGGATTAGATTTGTTCAGGGGATGTACTGAAGACCTCACAGAGACTTGCCTGTTTTCTATTAGTGTAGCCATTTAGGACCCTACTAGAGCAATAATATGTGCAAATAATTAAGTTTTGCTTACTTCTAACCTGTGACTATGTACTCCTAGTATTGATACAGCTGTCTTCCTGTCTTCATTTTGAGAAAAAGGGAAAGAATTCTTGTCCTTGTTTCACAGTCAGATAAGATAAGCCACAGTGGTCTCATGGTCTTGGACTAGACCTAGACTTACTCTTTTACCCCAATATTCCATTTCTCTCACTGTTGAGGCTTTCTAGGTTTTAGAGCTATCTATGGATGCTGTCTAATCAAGTTCTCAAAATTTATTCTTTGTGGAAGCTGACTGAAAACTCCTAACAGTAGCAGCAACAATACCTAGTGAAACACACCCATGTCTCACCTAACATAAATTTAGGATACAACCAGTGTGAACATGTGATCATGGGATGCAAGAGTTTCTTTCAGGTTCCTTAGCCTAGAAGTTGACATAAAAGCAGAATAAGAGACAGGAAAAAAGTCTGTGTGCACTGGGAAACAAATTGCTTTTTGAATCATGCCACCAGCTTTCAAGACTATCTTCTAAACATGTTTTGCCAATGGCTATTACATTTTTTTCTGGTGTAGACTTTAAATACATTGCAAAGATTAATTTATCCCTTGTGTAGGAAAAGTATGGTATGAATATATAAAGGAAAATAAAATTTTCTTAATCATAGCATGAAACACTGTGAAAGTTTAAAAACTAAGGTGACAGCCTCTTTGAGTCTGTTCTTCTACTAAATTAAACCTACAGTACATACTTTTAATTATATATTTAATTTTTGTAGTGCAATTGCCATGAATCTCACAATGTTAACTGAAGAATGTCTTACTTTTTTAACTGAGATAAGCAAACCTGATTTTCTTGTAATTGTGCTGCACTTACTATGCAATTACATAGTAAATAAGTTATGAATAAAAATACTGGTAAGTTTCTTTGTAATCTATTTAGTCCAAATCTGGGTCATGAGAGAGTGACGGAACTCAAAGCATCTCAAGGCTTATAAGATGTCAGCTGCTTTGTTGCAACTATGGTAAGAGTAAGATGCAATTGAGGTCTACATGTGAAGTTATTACATATTAGAAATATTTTAATTGCAATTTAAAAAGATTCTGACAACAAAAAAAATCCAAATGTTTTTTATATAAAGGCAGTGTAGACATTTTTTGTATTAGCAACTCTAATAAATATTTTTACAGTTAAATCCCATGTGAATTTAGGATAGTTGCCCCTCAAGATTTTGAGGTGAGATATTGTCTTTTAAGAAATGCATGGTTAAAAAGTTAACCACACTCTTTCCCTAACCCTACCACTCTTTCCTTGATCAAACTTTTATGTATGTCTCTTCAAAAACACAAAATAACCAAAACCAAATAAATGAACCAAACAGCAATATAAGTGCATGCTTATCTCTAAATACAGCGTGATACAATTAAAAGATACCAACATGATTAAAGATAAACTCAAAAGTTATTTTCTCAGTTAGGGTTTGGATGGAACAAAATATTCCTTAAATGCTCCTCTGCTTAGTTCAAGATCTTTTCTGACAGAAATATTGGTTAACTGGTGTAAAGCAAATGTGATGACTATCCTAGTGAAGCAGCCTTGATGGACATACTGCAGACTTTTGTGATGGCTTCTAACTTAAACCCTGGTCATTCTTAATTTCCTTGACTCCTAACAGAATCCAGGCATTTTTACTTACTGGGACATTTATAAGCACCCTCCAAATAAATGGAATTAATTTTGTCTAATTTGAAATATTTACTCACATAGGCTAGTAAAGCTAAAGTAATCATCTTGGTTTCCCTTTCCAGTCAATGGAAGAAAAAATAATTCAAAAGTATCACCTATTTTGCAATTCCATGTAGAGTTTAGATGTATTGTCCTTTGGGTGTTTTTCTCCATTTATTATGTGTGGGTGAATTGATTCATCGTAGAAAACTAGCAACGACCCTATAGATACTGAATTTAATGTGAAATGAATCCCTACTTTTTTTCTCAAGCACACTCTTCTGAGTCCAACTTTAGCCAATATTGGTCCTTTAGACATACACACAGGAAAACAAATTCACATATCTTCTAGATGGTCCCTGAAATAGTTAATTCACTATAACAGAGCACTTCTGCAGTTCAAGTCACTGTACTGTGCTGTCCAGGATTTTTCTCTACAGTTCAAGGTGTTTCCTCTGATATAGAGAATTTCACTTCTATGTACTGTAAATTCTTACACTCACTTCCATCACTGTGTTCAGGCCATTTTTCTGACCTGGATTTATCTTTGTTTAAAAGACAGTCACCTCATGTGATAATTTTTGGGTTCCCTCCTACACATTTTCTCTGCTTAGGTTCCAGTGTGTAGGTGCCATCCTTGACTTTTAAGGTACATTTAGCCGTTTCTCTTTATTTAATTTACTTACAATGAATCCCACTGAAATCAAAGGTATGACTTTTTGAATACGATACCATGAATGAGGATAACAGAATCCGTCCTACAGTAAAATTTCTCAAAGAAATCTTTGAGGTTTTTCAGTAGCACTTTAAAAACAAAGTATTGAACATAATGTATAATAATGTAAATTCCATCAAACACTGTGTCATTAACATTTAGCAATCTTGTTTATTCAAGTCAATCCATCTATATATACAAATCTGATATTTGCCTTTTTAAAAATTTAACATGCCTAAGTGCCCATAAATCAGTTATGACAATCATTGTTAAAGCAATCAATAGTAAGGAATATGCATTAATTCAAATAATATTGATAGCCACATGAACCTGCATCAGTCTTCTGTGAAATAAGAAAAATGATACATCTTTTTAAAATCAATATTTTCCTTTTTATGTCATTCATTTGAAGAGTATCAATAATACATTACTTTATACCTTATGTGTCAGTAGCCTTACTTCTAAATGTAGAGATATCTTGAAAAACTATTGAAGTGAGGCAAAAGAAAAAAATTATCAAAGCAATGACCTGCTAAAAAGCTTACATTCATCCATTGTATTGTGGGTATTCATCTGAACTAAAATATGTATGGGCAGCATTACTGGTTGGATATATTATTTATGACTCAGACCACGATAACAGATGCTTGTATACCACATTTGTCCTGGAGTTAAAGAGCAAGAGGAAGAGTAAGAGGACTCAGTATTGCCTTTATCTATCTTCAGACATTAGAACCATGAAGTTAGGCAGGTGTGCAGACCAGAGTGGAAATACAAGATGTGGAATTACAACATCCATTCATCACAAAAGAAACATTTTAATTGGTTATATGTGGAAAATATCTACTTGACAGTCAGTTTCTCACTTTTCACATAAGTGCTTTGCTGCTTGGATGCCTAATCTTGTTTAGTATAGGGAAAGTAATTTGACATGAAAGTACCTAGATGGCTGCCGAAAATTAATTGCCAATTAAAAAAGAAAAATGTTTGTGCTACTCTATAAACAAGCCAACATATAAACCTTTCAGTCTTGTAGCTTTATTTATGTCTTTGTAGATCTGGTTTCAAGCTATTTGCATACAATTTACAAATTCATATTATAATTCTCCAGTATATTTATGATTTTATAGTTGTATATATTTTACCTCTATGAAAAATATTTATTTCTTTATGCTTCTGTTGCTTATTATTTAACAAAAACATTTCATTACATTTGATAGTTTATGTCTCTTCCTTAGAATAAGGCATTTTTATTTGTAGGGCTCAGAAAGAGAGGTTTATTTTTCCCCCACATTAAAACAAAAAAGCCAAACCTCAAAACGATGAACTCCTGTCTCTTACTTCCCACAGCGTCCTCAGTTTTCTTTCAAGCAAGGATGAATACCCCAATGATTCAAAGTATAAAGGTTAATCTGAGTGGAAAATGAAGGCTTTAACAGGATTGTAAAGCTTAAGGACTCCTTTCAGCACTAAAGAGACTTTTGAAAGTGGCTGAGCCATAGAAATTTCACGAGTACCATGGAATGGCCCGCTTAGATCCAAAATACAATTCAAATGGCACAGCTGGCTGAATCCATGAGTAGAAATGGATATTGACTTCCATTTTCTTCCTTCTTCTCCTCCCAAAATTAATTTTCGACACATTGGGTAGATTGTGTGAATCAATGTTATGTCCACATAAATGTTAGCAATTATGTGTAGAATAGATCACCAAATAGCATAAAGTTAAAGAAATAATAGAAAATTAAAAGAATTTCAAATCTCTTATTATTTTTAAACTGTAACATAAGCATATCTCTTTTAAATTTTAAAAGTTCTTTCTGTTTTTTGGCTTTTGGTTTGGTTAATTTTGGGTTTTTTGTTTGTTTTTAAAATTGAAATGTATTCCCAGTGAGTGAAATTCAGCCACTTTACCTTACATTAATAAATTGGAACTATCTATGGCTGTTCAAAGCTATTGCTCCTTATATTAAGCTTTATATTCAGTCTTTACGTCCACATGAGTGAGGCAAGTCATTTGATAAAGCCAATCCAAAACCCAGATTTTAATGAAGGAGGGAAAAAAAACTCAAACCAACCAAACCAAACCAGAACAAAACAATACAGAACAGAAAAAAACCCATACCCACAAAGTTTTCAAGAACAAGTTTTGACAATTTTAAATCTCTGCAAAATATGAGTCCAAGGCACTTGATCTACAGATTTAACCAGCATGGAAGACTGACTGCAAATACTTTGGAAGATTTTTTTCAAGATAAAATTATACAATAGGAAATTCCTATGCACACTTAAACATCGCTCAGTTTTCTCACAAAACCTATGATCCCATGTGAAAATCAATAGTGTGGAGATAATGTCAGGGTCACTTATTATGACTGTGCCAAACAGCTCTGTAATCCTCAAAAACCAGACACCTACAATAGTCACCACTCAAGGCATGAATTAACAAACAGTAACCTGTTTAATTTTTCTTTTCTCTTTCGATTAGAATTTTAAGAATAAAAATAATAGGTCATATGTAGATTTCATTCAGTGCAAATTTTACTGGAGAAGACAGCTAATAAAGAATATTAATGTAACAATTTTTATTCTCAATAAAAATAGTATATAATATTTCATTACATTTTATATTTTCAAGCATTTGTTGATATTATGCCCATTTTGTCATTCTTATTTGTAGTCCTTTAAAAGATAGGTATCATAAAGATTACAGGAAGGCCTGTCAGTGTGAAAAGTTATCAAAAACCTCAAAGAAGTGTGTTCAAATCAGTTCTCAGAACTTAAGAAATATTCAAATTGGAATGCATTTACCATTAGTAAGGCTTCCAAAATATTTTCTTTTAAAATTAAATATTTTATTAATACTAACTAATTATCCTATCTTGGTTTTCTTTAAAACACATCATATAAGTAATTCTCAATACAGGCTTTGAATCACTCACAGTTCTATAATATGGATCTCCCAGAAAATATTGGGCAATAGTGTTTCTGTCTTCCTTTTCTAATATGTGATAACAGAGAAACAAGTAAAATTGACAAGTTAATAAAATCTTGAATCATTAGATACACAGCAATAATTAAAGAAAAAGAGACCTGCACAATCTTCAATAGGTGACTGCTTTGGTCTGTGAGCAGGGGTTAAGTGCAGTCATATTTCTGTGCAATATTCCATTACATTACGTATTTGCACCCCAAATTTTTATTTGACTCCTCCACTTGACTCTAAAAAACATTAGAAGTTTTACATTTTTCCCTCTTTCAATTGCATACAAGAAAGTGTGGGCTGCTGTTTTTACCATCCCACATGAATCACAAGACCGTCAGGTTACATATCAAAAGACACATAGAAAAAGATGTGGGATAGCCAGATGTGAAACACAAATTCCATGTTCCTTCATTTCAGGTATCTACTGCACTGTTTTCGTGATTCCTATCACTAAAATCAACAGGCTAACCAGGTAGCCATAGATGCAAGTAGCAATGGCATTTGAAACAGATTTATCTTCTCCATAATAATCCTCACAGCTGAGGGCATTTTTAAGTTGGTTTACTATCTTGTGGTCTTTTTGGCTTCCTTATTTCTGTGAGGAGTTCTATCAAACATTGTAATAAAAACAGTCAAACATAAAGTATCTACCCCTTACATTCTTAAGAGATTACTGTAGTCTGTGCTTTTGGACAGAGATCTAGACACAAAATTTAGACTTAATTATTTTAGCTTCCCTCTAGCAACAGAGACATATATCCTGAAAAGCTCCAATTACTTCAAATAAACACCAGAATTCTCTCAGCTATGTAGGTCACTCTTCACTTGCTCTTAACTAACTATAGAAAGCACTTCAAAGTCCTCTGTGACAGACCTGCTTAAGATATCCTACCTTCCTGTGGCCCATAATATTGCGTTAGGTTGCTTCCCACTGGAACAATAGCATAGCATATTGCAAAGGAAATCTTGTGAGAGTAGTGAATCTCTCCATAAAGGGAAATTCAGTGATAAAGCTCACCTGTGGATCCATTTTTCCACTAACAAATTTTCAGTTTTCATATGAAAATGTTTTTTTCTTATGTTTTACTTTGGAAATGACAGCCTAACCATCCCTAGTTGCACCTACGCAAACAAATGAACAAGTGAAAAAACAAACAAATTCTATCAACATGGTAAACACAGCCCTTTCCTAGGATAGAAAAAAAGCAGAAAAAGTTTTATTTTCATGAAAGTACTTAATAGAAATATTGACAGAAATTAGCATACTCCATTGTACTGAAAATGCAAAATAAACTTTGATTATATAAATAATTTACAAAATCATAGGCTAAACTTATTTGTAGATCACACAGAAGTAGTTGTTCTTGTGAAATCCCCATTAAGTTATCTTTTCCCAAACATAATAATGTTGTGAGAAAATAACTGCCAGCAGCAACTAATACATCCATTTCTATTTCTGACTGAAAACAGAAATTTAAAAGCAGGTTCCATTTTTTAATCAATTGTTAGTATTTGGATTTCTCAAAAATCTACTTGCTCATTAAAAGTTTGGAGCTGAGCCACAGTCTAGCAGTTTTATTCTCACCTTCTTGTCCTACACCCCAGGTACTTTTATAATTCTCCATGAACAGGGTTGGGTAGTTAAATACCTATCTGTATTGGTTATATAGTTATATTCTTAAAAAACATTCATCAGCTAAGGATAGCTTTCAGTTTTAAGTGTTTGGTGATCAAATTCCTCAGACATTGCAGTGATACAAGATATATAATCAAACCAGCATAAGCTTCACACTCACTGCAATGTCTGTGAAAGAATGTTCCACTGAAGAAATTATTTTTCAGTAGTAGTGTCAAATCAAAATTGAGCCAACAGTACCACTTCATGTTTCAGCCTCCTGTGGTTCTTGTCATATCACATACTGAAAACCAAGATAAGTAACTCAGCAGTCATCACTGTATTCAACCTTTCAAAGAAAACAAAATGTCCAGATAAAGCAATGCATACAAATTTTCACAGATATTTAGACTTGAAAAATACAACCAATTATCAATCAATAATTTTACAGTTGTATTGACATGACATTGCAGGATTGATTCTTTCCTTGATGAGTATGCTTAGATATATTTAAAGATGTTTTTATTCACTTACCCATCTGGTGGAATAATATCTGGTTTTGAATTAAGTAAATAAGCTCCAAGTACATTTTAGTGTTCTGTTCCATGCTAGCTATCAGAACTAGCAGCAGCAAAGATGGAACAGTTAAAATCTGAATGGTTTTGAATTTTTTAATTCATTATTGGGGTTTTTACAAAGGAGGGAAAAAAGTCTCAAAGTCTTACTTAAAAGGAAGTTCTGTCCTATCTTTAGGAAAACTGACTTCTGACCCCAGCAAAATAATCTTCAGGCCTGGGAAGTTTCCATCAGGGTGCATATGCATTTCTCTAGGTTTTTCCATTTACCATGTTTCCTAATTTTTGATACTCATGAGAAATAGTGTCTTGAAGTGACAATAATTCACATTTATTTATGGATAAAGTATGCCCAGAAATGAGAGAAATCAGAAACTGTCGATTTTAGGAATAGTTTTGTTGATATATTGATAATGGGTTTTTTTCTTTTCCTTCAGAAACTTTGTGACATACCAAATAAGAGAAAAATTGCAGCATTTTTTCCACTTTTATCACCACTTTCAAATAAGCCAATCAAAGTCCCTGTCTCAGTTACATACTAAATGGAAGGAATTACATTCCTACCTCCTAGACCTTCTCCATTGAACCCTACTAAAGAAAGACTCTGAAACATAAAAAATTAATAGAGCCAAACAATAAAGGGTCTTAAAAATATTTAGAAATTTCAGTTTATATTTGCAATGAGAAAGAGCATAAAAAATTACAAACTTTGTTCATCAAACCCTCTGTTTTAAAAAAAACTGTGATTTCAGGGCACTCAAGAGATGTAATGCCACAAAATCATTCATGCAAGCTTTAAGAACATTTCTTAGTGGAACTGGAACTTAGCCACACTGGTGCAGAGCTCCATGTAGCCTCATCACTTGTAATAAGCTGCAAGGTTTCTGCGTTTGGGTCAAGCACATGTTCATGGCTATACTGCTTCTCCTGATCCCAAACCTGGTTTTTTGCTATTGATACTGGTAAAGCAAACCCTGCTTTGCATACAGAAACTACTGATTGTCTGAAGCTCTCCTTGCTAACAGAAAGGCATACAGTGAAACTTCTGACAATATGTGTTAAACAGGCTTGACTGTCATGACTGTATCAATCCTTCTCTTAGAAAATGCAATACACGGCTCTGATGTTGTTTTAATAAACAGAGGTAAAATCCAAGTCATTATAAAACTTTTTTTTCTTGCAGAGCAGTCTGACTTTGTTCTAGATAGTAATGTGACCAAAGTGAAAAAAAAAGCACCTAGTTTTTAATGAGCTGTCTCAATAGTATTCATCAAAAAGCAAGCTCAGGATTCATCAAAATCAAACATGTTTATTTGTGTAAGCTGTGGTATAAAGTGGAGCACTTCATGCCTTAGTCACAACTGATGAGAAATCATGAAATAGGAGTGTATTTCTGATGTAAAATGTCTGAAGCAGCAAGTCCCAGCTCAGATGTAAGGTGAAATTTAAAACACTATATTCTATTTAATCTATACAAAACTCTCCCATACTATCTTTCTCATATTATCATTTAACTGTTAATACTTAAAGTCATTATTATTATTTAACTGTTAATACTTAAAGTTTTTCCCATACAAAATATGACTTGGGATATTTGTGATAGAGATGATTTATGTATCATATTATTCACTTCTAAGGTAAATAAACAATGCTATTACCTTTTGAGTTTTATTTATATTCTGAAATCAAATAGTTCTAAACCATAGCCTCTTTATTTCTAATATCAATCATTGAAGATGTGTTTTTTTCATATGCTAATTTAAATAGAAAGGCCTCCTACACATTTCAACACATTTTAGAGATCATGAAAATGTTTCAGAAACTAAATTATAAATTTTACTCAAACTTTAGATGAGCAAGTGTTTTGATATTGAAGTTTTCCCCATAACTTTCTTGTACTAGATAGTCTCCTGTATACCACAACCATGTAGCCCCTCAACAGCTCATTATAATAAATAATCTCAGAGTTCCTATAACATATCAGGATTCAATGTCCATGTTGCCGTAGTAGCTGAAACATTCACCTAAGCCTCTGTTTCCAACAGAAAAGTTTCCAGCAGAACTGCCTGAGAACATGCCTTGGCTAGCAGTCTATGGTCTCAAAAAAAAAAAAGTGATTCTCACAGGTTCTCCTTCAAAAACATTAAAAAAATTATTAGTAAAATCACTAGGTAGGGAATAAATGCAATTTCTATAACCTATTTAGTAGATACTGCCTGTGTTTGAATCCTTCCCCTGTTCTTTCACAGTTACCGGTGTTGTTCTCTCCCTTCCAAAGAAGTATGGTATCTACTTCTACACAGTTATTTGAGTTAATATGAAATCATTTTAGAATTAGTATAACTAGGTTAAGCTGTGCATTCTTACCTTTCACTGTATATTTTAAAATTCCCTGAAGAAAATGGCATATTCACAACAGATGAGGACAATGTAAACCATCATCAGGCAGAAAATGAGCTAAGTTCAAGATTCTCATTTTCTGGAGGAAAATTTTAACTACTGAACTGCTGGATAAGAGATAACAGAAAGCTCATCTGTCTTCAAAAATTAACCTAGTCCCTAGACAAAAAAAAAAAGATCCTATTTGCAATTTCTTAGCAAGATTTCGTTTGTATAGCTTCTCCCCAAAATCTTTTAATTGTTACTTAAAAGCTAAAAAGCATTACCATTTTCTTGACATCCTTCTCTTCACCATGTAACTCTTACCATAAATTCTGTAAGGATAGTAGTTAGAATTGTAACTAGATGCTGCAAGGCTGACGTCTTTCATAAGGGGAAACCTCCTTATAAGCAAGCTAGAATATACCAGTCAGTCAAAATTATAATGCCTCTTCAGTATTTGCAACAAGGAAATATAGTAGTCCTAAAATTACATCATTATTTTTATATTATCAGTGTCTGGGATACACTCAAACGTGTCATATTTTATACCCTCACAAACTTGAACTACTGTGTTTCAATCAGTATGCTGATACTCCAAGAGGTAAAAAACATTATGAACTTCTGTCAGAATGGCTGGTTGGCTGTAGCACCACCTAAAGTCTGCAGGATTTATATGAAGTGCAGCCATGTAACCCTTGGGCTATGTTCTTGTCAGGCTTTAAAAGATAAACAGTATGAAAGCTGTCAATAGCTAGATGGCAAACTTAAAAAAAAAAAGGAAACAAAACATTACAAACAAGCAAAACATTACTTCCTACTGTAGGAAGTAATGTTGATCATCTTCTGCATATCTAACTTCATTGTGAGTCAGTATTCAACCAGCTTTGCAGCATTTTGTCAGGATGGCTTGTATTAGGCATACTACTCAAAACTGGTGGAAAATGAAACAGCCACATCAATTTTCAACATGTTTTATGTGGGTCTCATAGGGAATCTCCTGTAGGGTTTAATTATATCGACTGGGCTTTGTTCTGGTGTTGAAAGGTCTTTTTATTTAGATGCCTACTTACAGAAGTAAAGAGCGATCTTTATATTACTAGCATAATTCTCAATCTCAAAGCCATATAAAGTAGTGTTTCCAAGAAAATGTAAGTTTTCATAATTGCAGGATGAAGGTGAAAAAAAGTTTGTCTTCCTTCACCCCAGCCACCTTCTTTCACATCCTTCTTCCCCTTGTAGGTGATCTAGAAATTGAGCTGAGCTGAGTCAGATAGTGGATAGCAAGAGCTGTCAAAATGGAAACCAAGAGACACTTGTGACCTGGATGAAATAGAAAGAATAGCAGTGCTTCCCTCTGCTACACAAACTTTTTGGCTGGAGTAGCAGGACTGACCAGAACTTGAGCCAGTTTTGAAACTACATGTTAAGTCTCAGGTGTTACAGATGTCTTATCAACACAAATGTCTTATCACATGCAGTCATGAAGTCCCAGGGTTTTGGGTTTTTTAAATTTTTTCTTGAAGTAGTATATTGTCACGTATATGACCCTTTTTGTTCTAAATAAATCAGAACTGGTTTATTTTGTTAATTTATATAAACTCGACGCTTACTTTGTAATATTAAAATTCATAGAATATGTCATTATACGACATTCTATGCAGGCTCTGTTTTCAGAATACAAGCACTTACGTTCAAATGTGGAAGGAAAAATAACCAGCTAATATACTCAGGAAAATAACAAGATAAAGCCAAGTTATTTATGTCAAAACTGTCTTTATTTACAAAGAATAAC
Organism: Molothrus ater; assembly: GCF_012460135.2. Taxonomy (NCBI): domain Eukaryota; kingdom Metazoa; phylum Chordata; class Aves; order Passeriformes; family Icteridae; genus Molothrus; species Molothrus ater. The sequence goes on along the minus strand of NC_050479.2, from coordinate 52,002,020 downwards.
AAACGTGAGTGTCTCTGAATAAAGCAAAAGTCAAATAGAAAAAAGCACTTTAATCTCAACAATCTCTCACTTGGAGTTTTCTATGTTATCCAGAGTTCTCAGGTAAACTTCTCACCCTCCTGCATTTGATAATTTTCCCTTTTTTTTTTAACCTGCGCATACACACATATATTTGTATTGAAATCAAATAATATTCCCATACTTTAGGTAAAAAACTGGCTTTTAGTTTCCAGAAGTTGTAGCCTGTGGGGCAAGGTGCTGCTAACTATTCTACACAGGACAAAATACTTCCTTTAGTTTTAGTTCTATTTTCCTAAAAGTTAATTTGCAAAATGGATCTTGATGGGCTGCATCCATGAATGCTGAGAGATCTAGCAGACATCATAACAAGGCCTCTCATGATTATCTTTGAAAGGCCCTGGCCACCAGGAGAGATGCCTGGGGGCTGAAAGAAAGCAAATTTCACCCCAGTCTTCAAAAAGAATGAGAAGGAGGACCCAGAGAACTACCAACCAGTCAGCCTCATGTGAATCCCTGGAAAAGTGATGAAGAGACTCATTCTGGAGATCATCTTTACTGCATGGAGGACAGGAAGGAGATTAGGGTGGTCAGCATGGATTCACTAAAGATAAATCATGCTTGATCAACCTGATTGCCTTCTATCATGCAATAACTACCTGGAAGCATGAGAGAAGAGCAGTGAATATTGTTTACCTTGATTTCAGCCAGGCTTTCAACTCTCTCTCTCATGAAATCCTCATAGGCAAAGTCAGGAAGTATGCATTGGATGAGTGGACAGTGAAATGGATTAAGAACTGGTTCAACAGCAGATTCCAAGGAGTTTTTATTGGTGACACAGAGTTTAGATGGAGGCCAGTCACTAGTGGGGTCCCTCAAGATTCAATACTGGGCCCAGTAGTGTTTGACTTTCCCATCAATGGCTTGGATACAGGACAGATGCCTCCTCAGCAAGTTCACTGATGACACAAAGCTAGGAGGAATGGCCCAGAGAGCTGTGCAGCCCTTCAAAGGGATCTTGACAGGGTGGAGAGATGGGCAGAGAAGAACTGTCTGAAATTCAACAAAGGCAAATGCAGTGTCCTGCACCAGGGAAAGAACAACCCTAAGAACGAGGACAGGCTGGGGGCTCACCTGTTAGAAAGCAGCTCTGCAGAGAAGGATCTGGCAGTCCAGGTGGACAGCAAGCCATCCATGATTCAGAAGAGTGCCCTGAGGGCCAAGGAGGCCAAAGGTATCCTGGGGTGCATTAGGAAGGGCATTGCCAGAAGGTCAAGGGAGGTGATCCTGCCCCTCTGCTCAGCCCTGGTGAGGCCTCACCTGGAGTGCTGTGTCCAGTTATGGACTCCCCAGTGCAGAACATGATGCTCCTGGAGCAGGTCCAGTGGAGAACTAAGAAGTTGATCAAGAGTCTGTAGAAGTTCTCCTAGAAGGAAAAGATGATAAAGCTGCACCTATTCAGATTTGAGAAGAGACAACTGAGAGGGGCCCTCATTGTCTATAAGTATCTAAGAGAGGGTGTCAAGAGGATGGAGCCACACTCTTCTCAGTGGTGTCAACCAACAGGACAAGAGTCAACGGGCAGAAAGTGATGCACAAGAAGTTCCGCCTAAACATGAGGAAGAACTTTATTGTGCAAGTGACACACAGGAAGAGATTGCCCAGAGAGGTTGTGGAGTCACCCTGACTGGAGGTATACAAGAACTATCTGGATGCAATCCTGTGAAAGATGCTCTAGGATGACCCTGCCTAAGCAGAGGTTGGATCAGATGTGGTCCCTTCCAACCTGTCCTATTCTGTGATTCTGTGAAAATGAAAAAAGTAATCTGTTGGTTTATGTGAACATATCTAGGGAGTATCTGTATATAATGCTGAGGACAGCTCTTCATCATGACAGTTAATGCAAACTACTACAAAAATGTGCAATCAAACATGGATGTAGAATCTTCCAGGGGAATTTAAAGGAGAAAAACTGGTAAGGTTTTAGATGCTAATAATTACAAGGGAATTAATCCATGGGAGGTGAGAGGTTATAAAGTCAATGAGATGACAGTATTATATAAAAAGTTTTATGTGTAGCTTAGTGTTACATCTACATTTTCAAACACTGTCTGGGACATATGCGCATTTGGGAATTTGGGACATAATTTTCAGGAGGATAACAAAACCCATGGCTTAATAGTTTGTGAGTACTTAAGTTTAATAAAGAGTTGCAATAATATTAAAATTAAATATGCCAAAAAACAGCTAAAAACTCAAACCTTCTGCTCCTAGTTAAATTAATCCAAACTTTTAAATTTTTAATTAAAATGTATCAATAAGTCATGAAGGAACACGGGTTCTCTGATCTCAAAAGCTCTCCAAATTTATTATGAAAAGAACTACCTCTTCTGTGAAGAGTTTTTGTGGTGAACATTATAATGTAGTGATGCAATTACACAAAGATGAACAAACAAGAGACTATCATGACTTAGGTATTAGGACTTTTTTTGTGAGTTTTAGTCCAATCCTATATTCCGTTTTCTTTCTTCCATTTCATTGATAGAAATCTCTTTTCTGCAGACATTTCCTTGGCCTCTGCCATATTGATCGCTGCTGTTGAAGGAGAATGAGTCTTCTGATTGCATTCTACTTGAGAGATTGTTACGGCAGAACAAACCTGGAGATTCTAAGCAGGTCACTGGACAGTCCTTCATAAATATTCAGGAGAAACAAACATTGTGAAAGACACTAATGCTGATAGAATTCACAGATATGCTAAGTAAGAATAAAGTATTTCCTGCAGAGATCTCCTGTAGGGATTATATGGCCTTCTGCTTTAATGAAGTTACACTTCTGACTAATGGCAAATGATGTTAACATTTTCCTTTCAATATCAAGGACTATTTTTTATTGTTTAAAAAATTATGGGGGAAAAAAAGGAAGAATTCTAAGCTGAATTACAAACATTTATAGGCAGTCTTAGGAAGAGGTTGCATTCCGTATGAAGTCAATTTCCATTGAGAGTTTAGAAACAAGTCCTTGATTCTGAAACAGAGTATTTGCCATTCATAGGAGTAAACATGATTATTATTTTGCTGCTCCATAAATAATAGGAAAAATATATGTAAAATAGCAAACAAACTTTTCTTTGTAGAATTATTTTATACAGATGAGTAGAAACACTAATTTATCCACTGGATTATTTGATGAGCAGCACGATTCATAATGAAGATCTTATTTTCTGTTAAATTTTACAGACCAGTGTAAAAATGGGAGCAAATGAGGAATGTCTTTTTTTCTGTCTAAAAGTCTATGTAATTTTTGTAAAACTTTTCTTATTCTGTTTCTAGCTGCCATGTCACACTAATAATATACACTTCAATTTCAGTTGATGAAATCTTCCTAGCCTTTATCCACAGTTCTGGCACCAAAATTTGAGAATTTACCTTAGCCTTACTCAAAGAGTTGCTCCTTGGACTGAACAGATGTACATAGAAGAGTTTGGCTGGAGTCCTGAACTTGTACCAGACTTAACGTGAATATTTTAAATGGTTTCAATAAGGCTACTCAACCACATTCAAGTGGTAATAAACGAAAGGGTTGTAGAAATCTATCCTCTAAAGAAAGACTCTGTCTTCCTTCTTTTAAATTTTCTACTCTTTTAATTATGACTAAATAGGAATGAGAACTGGTTCTGTTTATTTCAGTAGATAGTAGGGTTTTTTTTTCACAAATGGTGCTAATCATAAAACTAACTAAAAATTATAGCAAATAAATAGGAATTTCCCTTGAAGGAGCAAAAGAGTATTGAGGATTTATGGGTTTGCACAAAGACACATGAACTAACCAGTCTAATAGTAATGAATCAGACAAAGAAAAAAGGGTGTTAGTTTCTGTCAACCACCAGAAAGTGTCCACTCAAGTGTGCAAATGTGCTATATGTGTTAGCATGACATATTATAGGAGCTATAGCTTTCTGGAATTAACTCTTGCTAGGGTCTGCTTTTTCCCTCTACACTATATATGTTAACACCAGCTTGGGTCAAATGACCGTCAAATTTTGGCCCAGGTGTCATGACAGTTCTACACAGGAGGAAAGTCTTGTTTTTCTGTAGCTTTGATAATCAAAGGACTGATTACATTGAGGAATGATAAGAAAAGATCCTTTCAGTTGCTGTGCCAATAAGTTTTTCCTTTATTACTGTAGTTAATAACACATTAAAAAAGACACCAAAACCTGAAAGAAAGCCTTGTTTACAAGAAGCATTTGAGAATGAGCTAAACTATAGATGTTAAGAGGAAGAAAAAGAGAAGTCATGAGTCCATTTTATTATCCCACCACAAGAGGATGGAAGAGCTCTGAAAATTACTTTTTGAGAACTGGAAGGGCAAATACAAAAGGAACTTCATGTCTGCTCTTGATTTTCATCAGGAATTAGACTTTCCTATGACTTTCAAGGCTCTCTGATTCTACAAGCCTCACACTCCCCAATATCAATAATTAAATGTAGGTAGGAATCTTCTCAACTGCCTTACACATTTAAGAGCAACTTGTATAAATCCAACCCCTTCACACAGAGTGAGTATGGAGAATTTCTGAAAGAGAACAGACTTTCGGAAAGGCTGGTTGCTTTCTATTGACTTTAAAAGTCTTAGCTGGGTAAGAAAATTCCTATCTTCATATGTCTTAATGATTGTCCTAGTGAAGGTTTAGATTAGTAAATTCCTACCTGTTACCCAGAAATATATATCTTGCCAATTCACATTTAGGTAGTTGCCCTACCCCACAAATATTTATTCAATTTTTTAATTTCTTTTTGTTTTAATATGCTGAGAAATGTTGGCAAAGTTTAATTCACTTAAAAAATCCAGCAATTAAATTTGAATGAAAGTAAAAATAAATTAAACATTTGAAATACCATTTTGGTGGTTTTTGATTACTTAAGTAAAACTCTAAATTGTGTTTAGGAATAAAAAAAAAATTATTAATTCTGCCTTAGTTTTTCTAGGCAAGACAAAGTATTATCTGTGTTTCAGAGTTTGATTGATTTTCTACAATCAACATATAATACCTCTCTCTCATCCTATACATCCTGTTTATTTTTTCTGTCATAGAAAAAATAGATGGGGAAAAAAACCCCACTCCTGTCTCTTTAACTTCCAATCAGTTTGTCATTAAACTTACAAAGAAGAAAATCTTTTCTTCATTTGAGGAAAGGAATTGCTCTTAAAACTTAGCAAAATAATCCAAACAGATATGGGGCAGTACTTCTCTTACTTAATTTAAATCACTCTGGCAGTTTATTGTTCAGTTAGGCAATATATTTGCTGTCATAATTTCTGATTTAATTTGAAATTGATTTATATTGATATTTATTTAATAATATACATTAAAATCTTTACAGACATCTTTGGGCCTGCCTCAGTTCAGGAGGTTGGACCAACCAAACTCTGAAGCCTTTTTCAATCAAACATTCCAGTGAACTGATAAACAAAATTGTTTGCAGTGTGTTTTACAGTTACATGTATATGTATGTATATGTACACATACATATTGTGTATAACATAATTTATTTATTTACATTTCACATTAAATAATTTTTGAAATTAATGCAAAAGTTTTCATCTAGTGGTTGGGCATCTTGTGTCCAATGTAAAGTTGGCAAGACACACCAGTATAGAAATGAGAAAAAAATCTTAGATAAATCCATATTCTAATTGTCACTATAAGTGCATGTGTGCAGGTTAGTTTGTTTTTTGTCTTAAAAGTCACTGATATTTATTAATAAATAACCATGCATTGTTATACTCTTTTTAGATATATGAATAGTTTTTCCTTATTTTCATCTTGATTTGTCTTTGATCCTTTTAATTATAAATGCCTAAATACCAAGCTTGCAAAATGAAAATACCTTTGAAGTGGGCAGTGAAACCTATATCAGGTCATTATAACCTCTATTTCTGCTAATTAGGCAGTGGGTGTCCTGTGGCCTTTTGACATCCATGCAAATATCATTAGCCAGGTATGTTTCTCTGTGACAGTAATATCATTACTGTTAGACTCAGCGCCAAACTCGATATTTGCATTGATTTTTCTCTCAACATCCTCTGTTCAGAAGTAAAACTTCAGAGGAATGAGGTGCCTTCATACTGAAATGAAGGTAATCAGTTGCTCAATGTCCAGGTGGAGATCAGTGGTGAATGATGTCCATCAGGTGTCTGCACTAGGACCACTACTGTTTTCTTCAACAGTGACATGGACAGAGGGACCAGGTGCACCCCCAGCAGGTTGGCAGAAGTTACCAAGCTGAACAGTGCCGTTAATATGCCTGAGGGATGGGATGCCATGCAGAGGGATGTAGAAAAGCACAAGAAATGGGCTTGTGGGAACATCATAGGATTCAAAAAGGCCAGGTCCAAGGTCCTGCACCTTGGTCAGGACCAGCCCCAGTATCCATATAGACCAGAGAATAATGGGATTGAGGGCAGCCTGTCATACTTGGGAGTACTGGTGAATGAGAAGTTCAACATGAGCGAGCAGCATGTGCTTGCAGCCCAGAAAGCAAATCTTATCCTGGGCTGCATCAAACAAAACATGGCCCACAGGTTAAGGGAGTTGATTCTGTCCTTCTACTCCGCACATTTGAGATTCAAACTGGAGTACTGGATCTAGCTCTGGAGTCCTCACCACAGGAAAGCCCTGGACCTGATGGAATGGGTCCAGAGGAGGACTATGAAGATGATTGGAGGGATGGAATATCTCTCCTATGACAAAAGAATGAGAGAGTTGGAGTTGTTTAGCCTGGAGAATAGAAGGCTCTGGGGAGACCTCATTGTCATCTTTCAGAATTTAAAGGGGGCTTCTTAGAAAGATGGGGATAAACTTTAGTATCTGCTGTCCTGATAGGACAGGGAGGAATGTTCAAGTATGTTCAGATTGGATACAAGGAAAATTTTAGGTTTTTTTACAATGAATTGTAAAAAACAATTCAGTGAAACAATTTACTGAAACAGATTTCCCAGAACAGAAGGTGACTGAAATAATTATGGATACATACAAGCAGCTGATAAACAAAAAAAACCAAGTTGGAGGTTTGAGGATGTGAAGGAAGGAAAAGTTGGAGATTTTGTTATTATGTAGAAGTAATTTACTTTATCAGTAACTGGAGGATATGCACAGATGTTTAGCCTGAAAATTTTGATTTCCATCCAAAAATTAAAACAAAAAAATGCTTCAGAAGACAGATTAAGACCATAGTAATTAAATGACCATGGTCATTTAATTTAATGTGTTACAATATATAAGAAAATCTTTCTTATAAAAAGGGATTTATGGTGCTGACTTTGTACTAGCTGAGAGATATTAAAGCAATCTGAAGCATCTCCAGCCACTTCTGACATTTGTAGGAAACATTGCACTTTGGAGATTTCTATATACATGGACAGACACCTTTTTGTTGTTAAGGAATGCAAGACAATGCAAGGCCACTACTTTTCCCAGCACGTAGTGAAATGGTTCTGTCTTCACAAGGGCTGAAAATGGTCCTGACCTATTTTTTTTTAAATAGCACCACCACATACATACTGCTATAGTAGCAGAAAAAAGAAATGTGTTCCCTTGGATGCAGAGTGCGTGTAAAAGCTTTTATGTGTTTAAAATGTTTTCTTTTAGATGATGTTTAATAAATGTAGAATATGGGAAAGGCAGAATTCCCTCCTTACCCACTCCCCTTCACAGTGAAGATAATAAGAAGGTTTCCTATAGAAACGAGCCACAATAGCTTCCAAGAGCACAATGACTTTGTGGACAAATGCACAGTCATAACACACAATAGTTCACATTCAACCCTGGACGCAGTAATTATTTTAATGAGAAAGATAATGGCAAGTCAGGACACTGGAGCTAGTCCCTTACTATATTAGAGAAACATTTTGTGAGTTTAAAATTTATCATAGGCAGCCCCCCAGACAGTGAAGGAAAGAGTTTATGCTCAGTGAGCTGACAGTTACCAAAGCTGGTGCATAGAGCACAATGGGCATGGAGCATCATCCCATGTGTCAAGTAAAGGACTCTGAATCAGGGCATTCCAGCAGAATATTGCTTCTTTAAATTAGTTCTATGCTCTAGCATTGCCACAAAAATTGCACCATGATGGAAAGAGTCATCCTGATATAGTCCCAAGAACGTGTAGGGAAATTTACCCTATTTAGCTAAACAAAGTTTCATTATGCTCACGCATTTAGTGAATGTTCTTGAAAATCCACTTGTGGTGCACCTTAAGTAGTCATTTGTGTTTATGAAAAGAAGATAGCAATGCTGCTAAATCCACGTGACAGTCTTTTCTTTATTTTGCAGAGCACTAAATTACTCCAGCAGAAAGGAGTGGTGGTGATTCAGGACAAAAACTAGCATTAACATTTTTTGTTTCATTTTACTTTTTCTTTCACTAATAAGCTGAAAAAAATACCATTATACTGCTTTATTTTTTCAGCAAAACATATCATGCTGGATTCAACAATACAGGAGAGTCAAGACAGTTGCTGCTCCCTGCTCCCAGATTCAATCAGTTGCAAGGCTGATGATGTAATCTCATCAGGAACATGCACATGTATCACACATACAGGTAGATAGATTAGTTATTATCTAGATAAATTAGATATTAGATAGATAGATAGATAGATAGATAGATAGATAGATAGATAGATAGATAGATAGATAGATAGATAGATAGATAGCTGCTGCTGCCATCATGGACACACAAGCCCTCCAACCTGTGGTCTGAGCCACTGCTTTGAGACTCCCACACATACATAGATGGACACAGAACAGTATCTCTCTGATCCCAGAGTTAGAAAGAAAAGCAATTAGATGATAAGACAGACTGTGGTGGTCAGACAAATCACAGCAGCACAGAATAAGCTGAATTGGAAGGGATCCACAAGGACCATGGAGTCCAACTCCCAGCCCTATACAACACCATCCCCAGAAGTCACATCATGTGCCCAAGAGTATTGTCCAAATTCTTCTTGAACTCTATCAGGCTTAGTGCTGTGACTTCCCTGTGGAACCTGTTCCAGTGCTCCACCACCCTCTGAACCTTTTCCTAATACCCAAGCTAAACCTCCCCTGGCACAACTTCAGGCCATTCCCTCAGGTCCTGTCACTGGTCAGCACAGAGAAGAGATCAGTGTGTGCCCCTCAGCTTCCCCTCATGAGGATGTTGTAGACTGTAATGTTGCCCTCTTTTGGACACTCTCTAATGGCCTTATGTCTTTCCCATATTGTGGTGCTCAAAGCTGCACACAATGTTCAAGGTGAGGCTGTCCCAGTGCAGAGAAGAGCAGGACAATCATCTCCTTTGCCTGGCTGGTGATGTTGAGCCTGATGCACCCCAGCACACAATTAACCCTCCTGTCTGCCAGGGCACTGCTGACTCATGTTCAACTTGCCATGGTAGCCCAGGTTGATCCATGTAGCCAAATGACTTAGACCCCTTTTTTCATTATAGCACACAGAACCCCATATCTTCTTGGTGGCACATTACTTCATTATTGGGTTCTCCCTTTTGTTATGAATGAACCAACTCCTTCCAAAGCAACCCTAAATGGGGTTCTGATAGCATTTCAGGAAACATAACAGGCAAGTTGCTGAAAACTGTTCAGGTCTTACCTCCCAGCACCTGAAATGCTGCTTCAATACCGGCTGAATAGAACTTGCATCTTCGAACACTTCTGGGTTACAATGTGGTGTGTAACCAAGCTATGTATTTTACTCCCATCTACATTATTCCTGATTAGCTATTAATAGTGAGTGTAACGATCTGCTTTGAACCTAGAAAAGCAAAGAAAGCTAAATTTCTGTGTATAAACCAGAAAAAACTGAGATGGTTCAAAATATACCAAATGAGATTAGATGTTGGTGCCGAAAAATTGATGTATTTTATTTAATACTAAAAGAGAAGGAAAGGAAAGGAAAGGAAAGGAAAGGAAAGGAAAGGAAAGGAAAGGAAAGGAAAGGAAAGGAAAGGAAAGGAAAGGAAAGGAAAGGAAAGGAAAGGAAAGGAAAGGAAAGGAAAGGAAAGGAAAGGAAAGGAAAGGAAAGGAAAGGAAAGGAAAGGAAAGGAAAGGAAAGGAAAGGAAAGGAAAGGAAAGGAAAGGAAAGGAAAGGAAAGGAAAGGAAAGGAAAGGAAAGGAAAGGAAAGGAAAGGGAGAAGAAAGAAAGGGAGAAAGAAAGGGAGAAAGAAAGGGAGAAAGAAAGGGAGAAAGAAAGGAGAAAGAAAGGAGAAAGAAAGGGAGAAAGAAAGGGAGAAAGAAAGGGAGAAAGAAAGGGAGAAAGAAAGGAGAAAGAAAGGAAGAAAGAAAGAAAGAAAGAAAGAAAGAAAGAAAGAAAGAAAGAAAGAAAGAAAGAAAGAAAGAAAGAAAGAAAGAAAGAAAGAAAGAAAGAAAGAAAGAAAGAAAGAAAGAAAGAAAGAAAGAAAGAAAGAAAGAAAGAAAGAAAGAAAGAAAGAAAGAAAGAAAGAAAGAAAGAAAGAAAGAAAGAAAGAAAGAAAGAAAGAAAGAAAGAAAGAAAGAAAGAAAGAAAGAAAGAAAGAAAGAAAGAAAGAAAGAAAGAAAGAAAGAAAGAAAGAAAGAAAGAAAGAAAGAAAGAAAGAAAGAAAGAAAGAAAGAAAGAAAGAAAGAAAGAAAGAAAGAAAGAAAGAAAGAAAGAAAGAAAGAAAGAAAGAAAGAAAGAAAGAAAGAAAGAAAGAAAGAAAGAAAGAAAGAAAGAAAGAAAGAAAGAAAAACTGGTGGCTTCTAAAAGCTCAGCTGGTACAATAAGGAAAAGTTATTCCTACAGCTTCTTTCCCACACTCTTTCCTTAAGCATCTGCTTTCTGAACTACAGTCTTGTTGCATTTACATCAATTCTGATGCATTACATCAGAATTCAGATTGGATCAGATATTTCTGACCTTTAATCTGGAAGCATTGAAAGGTAATATTGGAAAAATAAGTACTTCAGTGATCCTTTTTTTTTTGGAATGGAAAACAGGCTAGTATAAAATCTATATGGAGGAGAGAGGAAATCCAGCTGGACTGTGAAGGAAGGGGGGGAGTGTTCAAGATATCTTTTCCTTTTGTAGCTTTATGATTTTTGCAACCATTACCCAGTCTCAATCTGACACTCCCACAAGTAAACTTTCAGGTACTGAAAGGATGCACAGTGGGATAACTTCACATTACTGCATATTCAAAGGAATCATTATGTGACAACAATCTTTAAGTATTCCAAAAACATTTTACTGTGATATATGAATGTAAGAGAACTCATTGAGAAAGCATTCAAAAACTAAATAATTCCAACTTCTACCTTTGTATTCCATTTTCAGATTTCTAGCACCTAAGAAATCATCATACTGCTAGAAAAGAATATTGTGGTAAACAGACACCTTAAAAGGACTAATTATCTGCTCATTTAAAAAAAAAGAAATTAGAACTGACTTTTATACCTCCAATGTAGAAATTACTGTGAAGAATCTGCAATTACGCCCATGCAAAGAAATGTCCATTTTCACCACTTAACTTACTGAATTTGAAAACTACAGTGGTTCTCATCCTGTAATACAAGTTAAAAAAACAATAGCCAGTGTTTGGTTACTTCAAATTATAGAATAGAATCAAAGCAGAAAATTGAAATGTGCCTTTCTTATCTTCCTTAGCACTGTGATTTGAAGAATAAATTCCTGATTTTATCGAATTCAGACACTTACTATAAAAGGCTTGCAAAAGAGAAACTAAGCAAAAAGATAGAAAAGAATGACCAGAATATCCCTCACTTGAATACTTTAAAGAATCTTATGTTTTAAGTGGGTATTTGTGCTCAAGCTTTGAAATTCATAACCCTTAGAAATACCTTATCGTTAGTTTTAGAGTTCATATTAATTATTCATTCTTGTTTATGAACTTCTATGTATATATTTTTATTCTTAGTAAAACACACATTCCATATATTATATATACATAGAAATATGTATTACAAAGATTTAAAAAAACCAAAAAACCAAACTTAAAGATCTCAAACATTTGATGTCTTATAGACCTAGAATTGAAAAGTAAATGCAACCAAAATCAGGGTAGTAGTCAATGGACAATATGCAACCTATAGTTAACAAAGGACTCATGAGAATTATCCAAGGGCTAACCACTGCTTCTGCAAATGGCAAAGAAAGCTTTAACCACACTGTAGATTTAACAAGAATTGGAGTTTTAGAGAGTTCACTTGAAAATTTAAGAGCCTCCTTTACATCCTGTCAAGTACCTAAATAAGTAATTAATAGCTTTTTTTAAAAGTAGTTGAAGGCTGGGTGTTTGAAGGAGACTTGAATCAACAAAATTTCAGCATTTAGTATCCTCATGTACTTTTGAGTGTCCTTGGGAAGCTTTCTTACATTTCTCGCAGTCAAGACCATTTAAATTCCAGTTTTATATTATTTATAAAAGGGATGAAGAAATACAAAGAGAAGAGGACTGATATATATATATATATGTGTGTGTGTGTGTGTGTGTGCGTGTCTGTATGTGTATATATATATGTATGTCTGTGTATATATATACACATACATATATATACCATTAATTCTTTCTGTGCATTCCAAACAAACTGATTTCCTTAGATAAACTGAGGTCTTGAGCTTATAAGTGAATAAAAATAAGTCTGGTTTAACAGAGCTGTAGGCAACCATTAGAATTAATGTGAGATCAGTGGAGGCCTTTACATTGTGCATAAGAAATTATCCATTTTTCTGTCTTCATTCTTACATAAAAAGAATGTCCCCCTTCTATTTAGAGATTGCTGCTGTTTTATTTTTGCTTGTGCTTAGTGCAATGCAAAGGCATACACACTTATATGCTTGCCTTTGTTCTTGTTTGTTTTGTTGTTCAATTAATATCAAAGAAAGGTCAATCTGACAAAGTATATGGTTGGTGTTTGTGTATGGAAAAACATAATGGGAAACTTGTAGTAACAGGAGTCCCATGTGCCAAAGAAAATGTTAAAAAGCCTCTCCTTAGTGACAAAGTGAGCTTCATTTGTACTACATAAGTATCCTACTACAAAAGCAGTCTTGGACTTCCATGGGACTACTATGAATATGTTTATCATATGATTAGGCAGGCAAAATGCTCCTAAAGTGCTGCATCACTAGTCTTGTGACTGTTATACTGCTGTAGTGGGACCTCTTAGACTTCTAGTGGGCTGAAATAGCATTACTTAGAAGTGTACTTATATCTTACTTAAAATGAAGAGAATCTTGCTGGCTGATGTCATGAGGCTTGAGGAATGATATTATTGTTACGAATGGTGACAGATTTTTGCTCACTTTACTTCTGTGACTCAAATGGCAGCATAACTCCACAATTTTTGAATCCCATAGAATGGAGCTCAAAATAAATCCCTGCTCGCCAAAAAATTGAAAACACTTACTGATCAAACAGATTCATTTAATGCACATTTATGAGCCACTAATATGGTATTCTCCTGGGGGCAGTGAAAGTATTGCTGTGGGACTACCAGCCATGGTGCTACACCACAACTGTTAGAATTTCTGGAGACTTCTAGATTTGCATTTTCTTTGTAGTTTCATTAACATAATTTGAAAACAGACTTAATTAGTGTTTTAGCACTGTTCATTTTGTTTTATTTTTATTTTTTAAATTCCTGAAGAGATGTTTTTTCAATGGGGTAAGATATTGAGTTGACAACCCTGAAAAATCAACTTCCCTTTGTAGCTATACAATGATTCTGTATAAGGCTAGTACCAAGCCAGTTTTACTGATCAGGGTGGGGATTTCTTTAGTTTTTGTTTTATTGCCATTTTTACTACCTCTTTGTTGATCTGCTGTGACAAATCTTGTTATGAGTTCCTAAATGTGTGACTATATGGTCTTCATTCTTCACTAGCTGATAAGAAAGAACTTTCAGGAAAATAACCAATTAAGCTCTCTTAAATCAGGCAAACAGAATTGGTGTTACTGCTTTAAATGAATAGATGACTTTCCCTAAGGATGGGATAACTGTAGCTTTTCCTCTCCATGACAAGATTTGTTTAGCATTTTTCTAGGTATTCGGCTCATGAAGCTTTGCAGTTTGTACAAGTATATTTTTCTAATGGAATAGTGCTAAAAGTCCTGAAAATGCTTTTTATCTCCATCAAAACTTTTATCCTCATTTAGTTTATGATTTTTGCATTCCTGTTTTTTCTCTAAGTTTATTTCTTTTCTTTCTTTCTAACCAGACCAATCTTGGCAGAACAACTTCTCCTCTTTATTTTAAAATTTTTGATTAGTCTCTGTCTTTACAGACAAATGCATCAGTTGGTGTCACATGTAATGATTTTACTGGTCCACCAGAACCAAGAATCAGATTTTCTGCTCATTTTATGCAGAATATCAAACCAACAGATGGAAAAATACCAAGTTAGGTATTACTTCAGCAGATATGAATTAGAGACCTGAAGTTGAAAGAGTCTGTATCCTTCTATACTTTTTCTTCTCATACAGTTTTCTATTTAAATTAATTTTGTTAGTATAACATAGAATAGCTTTTGCTAAAGAACAACAAATCTAACCACCAGAGTAGTAAAAAGATTGGTCTAGTTACAAATACACTTCATTATTTTATTAGCTCAATAAATAATGCTGCATTCAAAACATCAGTTGTGGAGGATGCTGAGAATTTAGGCATAAAAAAAGTAAACAAAAGCTACAAGACATTTGCAAATGTCAGATAACAAACATCACCCAAGAATTTTCTATATGGTATCCTTAACCTCATTTGGACAGTAATGCAGCACTAAAATTTGTGTTCCTAATGAATCACAAATACATAAATTCCTCATGCAGCCAGATTACATGTCTTTCAAACCCTTTAGTGAAACTACTACTGGCTCCCTCAGAGCACTATTAGGCTGTGGAAAGGTGTGTTGCATTAGATGCTGGAGACCAAGTGCCAGATTTCCAGCAGGACTAAACTGCTGTACCTTCATGGAAACGAATCACAGTTGCCACTGCAAATGTAATAGCAGTGGGAGCTGTGGGGAGGGAGCTGGCTGAGCAGTGATGATCTGAGGTACGTCTTGTGCATGTTAGAGGGCGGCTTGCTAATCAGAATTTGTTAAAACAGTTGTTTGAAATGTTGCCACTGGACAGGATCTTTCTAAGCAAATAAGTAATCCCAACAGTACTAATGATATCAATTTATCACTCAGGTTCTGTTTGTATGTTTTGTAGTTTCCAATCTGTTACAGGAAAATGGTGGTGGCTGGTTGGATGCTTTTTTTTTTTTTAATGAACATTTAAAGTACATAATTTTACTTCATTTGTGCCAGAAAATTGCCCAAACACCTTCATTAGAAATAAGCAAATCTGTTCAATACTATCTGAACAGCAGGCAGTAGATGCTTTATTGAACAGAAAAGCTTTAACAAACCTTATCCTGTACACATCCTGTACAGGTCTGTTTATGTACTCACAAGTTTAAGGAAAATATGGGTGCTGCTACATAATAAACAGTGTCTCACTACCCTTCTTTTTTATCCAGGTGGTTGATTATATGGTATGGGATATTTTTGCAGGTGGTATAGAAAATCATATATACCAGCTGCTGTACCCCCTGAGCAACACTTTGCTAAATGACACAACACCAATCACATATAACAGCTCTAATGACTTGAGTGGTATCTTTACTAGATGTGCCTTTTTTTTTTTACATTGAAAAATAGCCTTCAAAAGGATTCTTACCTGCCTCTGTTTTTTTGTTTTGTTTTGTTGGTTTGGTTGTTTTTTTTTTTTTGCATGGTCTGTTAGGTAAAATGAAAAAATATTCAGAAAAAAGATTAGTGATTAAAAAATCCCACAACAATACAAAACCAGATAGGATAGCAAAAATGAACTGTGCACTGGATAGCTTGGCATGCTGCCACCAATCCTTGGCAGGAATCACTTGCTGCTGGCAGTGGAGATGTTAGATGTACTAGCCACTGGGCGGCTGCTATAAACATTTTACTATGTAGAATCAATATTGACATACTGCATAAACAACTGGATGAACCTTGGACAAAAATGATAGCAAATAGCATTTCAATAATTTCACATAAATCTGAAAATATAGTCGTGCTTGACATTACTATTAGTATTATATCTGAAGGCCCTGATTATCACTGAGCACCATTAAATTTAGTCTATTGAACATCAGTCTTGTGCTTTCTTTTCCTATGAGTATGATTGGTGTAAAGAATGCAGCAGTACAAAAATTATCTTCACTTGGTACCCTGTGGGAAGGCATCCAGAGTATTTGTTGCCCTTAGTGCAATTAACAGTCATATTGATCACTTGCTTATTTCAATTAATAGTAGATAAGCTGTCTGATTCCTATCCCTGCTGTAATTAATGAAAGTAGACATTAACTGTTACTAGAACAAAACAACTGCTTCTCTACCACATGCACTTCTTGTTTGGAAGTGTGAGATATGCTATGACTAAATTTGTTCCAGGAATAGACAGTAGATTAGGAACTTTTCATAACAAAATAGTGCAGTTTTGCAGTAGAACTCCATCACTGCTTGCATATTTTCCTTAATTTTATAGATAAATTAATATATTTAAGAAAAAGATTGTCTACATTTGGATTCCCTGTAATTACTCATATTTTAGATAGTGAGAGAAGTGCTTCTGTCTCATAAAAAACCAATATTGTTGCTTCTTTCTCATGAAACACTGTTACAACACAGCTCACCATTATTGCCAGGTTTATGTGAAAGACTCATAAGATCACGTGCTTGTGCTGTAACTCCAAGCTCTTGAAGCCTAAGACTGGTGCTCCAAGTCCTCTAAATCCCTCTAAGGATATGGACTCTTACTCAGCTGGAAGCTGTCAAATCACTGAAGAAGATTTAAACTACCACATACAGTATTGCTTCCTGCTGTGGCTGATGAAGGAGATACACAGTAGCTTTACATTGTGACATTATAATTTTCTTTCTTGTAATAATAAGGTGTCCTCTTCCGTGCAAAAATAATTTGACATCCACGCCAGTGCTTTGCCTTTGATAGGTACAGTTAAGTTATACTAACCATGGATAAGTTTTCTAATAGAAGAAAGCAGACCAGCTTCACATCCAACTTTGCAGTGGGGTGGGTGAAAAAAATACAAACAGATGTTAGCCAAGACAGAAACTGATGAAATAAATGGACTGTGTGATGTATACATCTTTATTTCTTCAAAATATATGAAATGGAGGGGATGACTGCATTAAATTATTTAGATTGCTTATAAAAAAAAAAACAGAGAGAAAAGCAAAGTAGTATATATAAATATACATTCATTTATATGAATTTACCAAGCTATAAAAGAAATTTGAATTTTTTCCTGATTCTAGCCTTGCTTTATATTTTTTAGGTATCCAAGGGGTTTTTTTTTTTGCCCTTTTCTTTTTCTTTTCTATCACTACCAGTCCTTTCAGGAGCACATTGACAGCTTTGAGCTGATAGAGAATAAATATAATAAATGTAGAAGATATAAAGTCAAAATGAGAAGGGAATTCATGTTTACAGTAGTGGGGACCACACACTGTGATAGTTTGCATTAGAAACTCAGCAGGGGGAGTGTGATAAGCTGTAGCATTATAGTAGATATGGGGCTTTTTGGCATGAATAGGTCGTGTGTGTTCAAGTACCTGTCTAACATGTAACAATCACAAAATATTATCATATTCAGCAGGACCATTATTGCTGCTGCATTGAATATGTACCCTCTTAAAATCCCCCATGCTCTCAAAAAATGAAAAAGATACAGCATCAAATAATGGATTCCCCCTAACCATATCAGTAGTACATTTCAGAATACATTGCCACAAAAAGAGGAGACAGAGGCATACAAAGGATCAGATCAAAACTACATGGAATAGGTGTTATGTCAGAGCAAGGTTGTTCCTTCAGGTAAATAAAATCTTTCAACCAAAATGCAGAAACAAATGCATAAAAAAAGTGAACAACCGAATCTTTACATCTAAGTGCTGAAAAAAATTTTAGTATCACAATGAGAAGAAGCTTATAGTAGCTCAAAAACAGGTTCAAAAATCCAGGAAATATTTTCTGGGGAGACAAGAATATGCAGCAAAGATTCAAGACTGTGATAAGTCCCTTTAGTTTCGAATTTCTTTCTTTGTTTTTTACTTTGAGCTTATGAGGTGAACTGTAGGCAGTTCAAAATTACAAGCAAATCTCTAAGAGACAGAGATCAAGCAGCAGAAGTTTGACCTTAGAGACTTTTTTTACAGTAGCAAAACCTATATTTTATCCCTGTTATTGCAACACCATGTTGGAAGAATGCTAAGGCTACACAGAAAGGCATTTAAAATTTGAGAGCTAGAAGAAATACTTTTCTACTTTGCCTGGTGAAACGGAGGGATGCACCTCAGGCCCATGCACCTGATGGTCAGAGCACTTGGAATTTAAAGGAGTGGATTAAATCAATTTTTGGTTGTACACCAAAGTGGCTTGGAATTAGACATCTTACATTAGTGGAGGTAAATCACAGAATCACAAATTCCAACCTTAAGTGTCCAAAGAACTTCTCCCATTGACTTCAGAGTCAACAAGCATTCTGGAAAGCAAAACTGCCACCAAGAAAGTGAGGAATAGCCCATTGGAAATACTTTTGAAGAGATAGCTATCTACACCATGAGAGACAACCTGACCACAATGTTAGCAGTCAGCTGTCTTAACCAAGTTGTGTTTTCTCCTTTGCCCATATAATCTCAATAACCATCACACTAGTGTAAAGGTACTTGATATCGTATAACTAAAAAAATCAAGAAATCAAGAAAGGAGTGTAGGTAGATAGCTAAATTAAATAAGTTTGCTCCATAGCTTGTCCTAAGAAAAAATGACAGAGGAAATAAACTTCCAGACAGGAACCTGATCACTCCACTTCTTAATTGCTTGATTTTACTTTTTCTACTTCGGTCTGTTTCATATAGATTTCTTTGTTACATGAAGATACAGCTCCTATTAAAGTAGATGCAAGTTAACAAGCTATTTGTTCTTATTTTGGAGGAATAGACGCCTTTTATTTAGCTGATAAACATACTGATATATACTGATGTAAGCCTGTAAGAGAAGCCTGCTTCTAGTTATCTTCATCATCAACTATGTCCTGACAAACCCTAATGCTCAACTTCATGGCTACATTTTAGTATCACTCACAAAGTCATGTGCCAGACGTGAGCTGACAGACATGCTCAGAGTTCTGATTTTAGGTCCCAGGAAACACAGTCATTCCCAAATACTGTTTCACCCTATGGAAGTTTGGGACACTTTTCCAAAATGGTCAACTAGGCCTAAGTCTCTCTCCTACAAGATGAGATGTAAGACCACGTCCCAGGTGAACACAATAAAAGACAGGCTACAAGGATTTCTGGAGCAGGCATTTCTCATTCCTGCTTGTGCAATTTGCTCTGCTATGCATCAAGTAAGACTCACTGAAGCAAAGAATTCAATCTTTCCAAGTAAATGTCCTAAGCACTGGTTCCTAGAAAAAAATGTGGGGGAGGGCATTTCCACCTACCCTTCCTTTTTTAAGAGAGGTCTGAAATGCCAAACTCTCAAAGAAAGGGCTTTGATGCCTATTCCCAGAACAAAGTGGAAAATCAATTAATCCTTTAATGCAGGGAAACTGGTAGTCAAAGTTAGGGGTCAAATAACCTAAGAGGGTACTTAAATATTGGCAATATTCAAAATGTTTTCTTCAAATCTAATTCAAGGATGGAAAAAAATTATAGTTATATGCATCGTTTGGGAGCTGAGAATTTCAGGAAAATAAAGGATGTCTAAAATGTATCCTAAATATTTTTTGGCAGTCTAGACAGAGGAAGAAATCTGTCAGCAAAGTACAGTCTATACACTTAATGGATGGAAAATGTAGATGCAAGCTACTATTAAACAAAAAAGGCAAATGCACATGTTTTAGCACTGACCCTTGATTATCTCTAATGTTTTGACAAAACATAACTGCAATTGAGAGAGCAGTACTTTCTGCTAAGGAGGAACAAGGACCTGTTGCAGATTCAGATCAGGCATAGTGCCCTTACCTGGGAGAAACAATACTTCAGTAATTCCTCTATCTTCTTCCATTTCCCATGTTGGTAGAAGCTGTGGCAGACTTCAGTGTACACTTATATTATCCCCTTCATGCTTCACCATATGTGAGATTCATTAAAGATGTTAGATGCATAGATTTTGTTTTCTCCTTGTTATGCTGGGAAGTGAGGTCTCCCTAGCTCCTAGAGTTTCATTCTTCTATGACCATATATGAACCATGTTTATATTTTTATGTCTTTTTGAATCATCTATTTTCAAGGTCTTTGCTATCTTGAGTTTTTACACTTGGAGATCAATGTTACACAGCACACAATCCTAGGAAGAATGTAAGGTGAGAGCCTCCCTGATAAAGTGGAGCCAAGACTTCAATACCTCTATCTTTTCTTAATGTTCAAAATTAAATTTTCTTGCTCCTATAAAAATCAATTTACCACTGTGCTGTACCAGACAGAGGCATTTTTACTTCTTTCAGTCAGATAGATAACCTATGGAGCTAAAAGATAAAGAGTTACTGAAAGAGGAACAAAGGTAGAGAACAAGACCACACTGTTTGGTGTTTTGGTTTTGTTTGGGCTTTTCTGTTGTTAGGGTGGGGTTTTTGTTGGATTTTTTTGTTGTTGTTGTCCTTTTGATTTGGTTTAGGTTTGGTTTGTATTCTATTTATATTGTATGACGACTACATGAGAAGAAAGCCACAATTCCTAAGACTACTACTGTTTGCAGTGTGTTTATTGTAAATTAGGTACCCAAACTCTGCAAAACTCCTTCCATGATTCTCCCTACTTGTTAAAGATCCTAGCAGGAAGGCATAGAAAAACAGGATTTGGTAACATCTCAAACTCTTAGCAATCAGACCATGCTTCTACTATAATATTCTTGAAATTAAACTGAACTCACCTAATTAAATGGAAGTATTTTATAAACTCCATTAAAATGGACTTCAGTATAGAATTTATGCCCCATCTGGAGTTACATTATTGCACAAAATTAAAATATTTCTTTTCCTCAAGACAGTTCTGCATGAGTTCTCATTGTTACATGCCCAGCACGGTATCCTCTGTTCAAATTCAGAACCAGCAAATAACAATAAAAAAAGCTTAAATTCTGTAGATAGCTAAATAAATTTAACATGCCACAACTCCTAATTACCAGCACAACAACTAAAATCAGGTTTGTATAAGCAACATTCTATGTGCTACCTTCATCTGTTCTAACTATCCTAATTGCCTGGGCTGAGATTATAACTTGAAGAAAGTAAGGTATTGTGTTGAACTACTCCGTAGCTAAGAGATTTTTTTTTTCCTAAAGGGTGAAAAAGGAACAGTATTAGAGCCACCCATTCACCTCTATCCCATTAATATTGACATTTGGAAGAAAAAAATTCATGCTCATTGAAATGAACCATGTTTGATATCTGAAGGATGATTTATTTCATATGAAAAACTAAACTGTGTTGTAAGGATTTGTGTACAATGCAAACCTGTTAAATACTTAACAGGGCATAACAAAAAAAGAGTGTTCTTTAAGGAAGAATGCTGGCAACAACACTGCTCTGGCCTGATTGGTACATTAGCAGTCCTGGTTGTGATAGAAGAACACCAGTGTCAAGGAAATCTCATTAAAAATCCTTTCCTTTAGTAGATAATGGACTGTGTGGCTAAACTGTGCAGCTGTTGGCTTTCTGATCTGTGCTTTACAATTTTAGTCTCTAAGCAAGGTTGCCTTATTAGCAAAATCTTCTGTCCAAAATATGCAGAACTGGATTAAACATCTGATGTTCACAAAATGTATTTGATTACATTTCTCATGCCTTCTCAAAAAGAGAGCTAAATCCAGCTTTCTTATGAGAGCATAAGTAGCTGTGGGCTGAGGTTGGTTACTAAACACCATGTGGCCTTTGCCAATAACATGATGAGGATTATTTTCTGAGAGACAATGAAGGCCCAGATTCAAGAAAAAGAAAAGACTCTGATTTATAAAATTACACAGCCTTAAAAAATAAATTCATCTTATTAAAAAAAAAAAAGAAAAAATATATCCTCTGAAAACAGACTGAGAGAGCTGGGGCTGTTCAACATGGAGAAGAGAAAGTTCCTTATGGCAGCCTCACAGCACTTGAAGGAGACTTACATGGCATTTGGAAGAAGGGCTTTCTACAAGGGCATGTAGTGATAGAACAAGGGGGAATGGATTCAAACTAAAGATTTATATTAGATATTTTGAAGAAATTCTCCTCTGCGTGGGTAGTGAGGCGCTGAAAGCGGTAGTTCAGAGAAGTTGTGGGTACCCCATCCCTAGAAGTATTCAAGACAAGGTTGAATGGGGCTCTGAGCATCCTGGTCTAGTGGAAGGTCTCCCTGTCCGTGGCAGCAGCTTTGAAACTAGTGATCTACAAGGCCCCTTCCAACTCAAACCATTCTATGACTCTGTGATTTATCTTTGTATAACCAATAGCAGTTTATCAAGCTAGATGGGAGCTTCCAGGGAATAGGAGACCAAATTCTATTCATCTGCTGAAATGCCAGGACAGAGACATCAGAAATAAAGTATTTTCAAGTAACTCTTTTTAAGAGCCACAGTTGCATTTCTGTTAAATATAATCAATTGTCTAATTAAAAATGCAAGTTAAGGCTTATGAGAAAGGAAATGAACCAGACAATATATCTGGCAAGAAGTAAACAAAAGAACTAATAAAAAGACTGGGCTTCAATTGCTTAGAAGTCTTATTTTTTCCAGATAGATTATCAATTTAATGGTAGATATTAACTATAAAATTCCTCCCTTTAGAAAGGATGTCCATTTGGTAAAAGACACACAGTATCTCAAAAGATATTCTTTTGATATCATATGTAATTAAACTTAGCAACGCAATGCCACAGGCCAAACATCTGAAGTGAGCTTAAAAAGAAATATGACAAGTGCATGGAATATAAGTCTGGGACTATTAAAACTGTCATTCCTGACTTCATTCTTGAGTTTGAGAATTTCCGAAGCAATTGACTCATGTATGTTAAGAAAGCTAACCAAGAAAGTAGTTTCTTTCACAACAAACTGGAAGAAAAATCCTGGGTTACATTGACCTGTTGTCTTTTTCTTTTAAGTCCTTTGTAATTATATTATCATCAAGGCCACTTAGACACTTGGACATTTAAACATTTGAAATAAGCTAGATGAAGCCTGTGATTCAAGACCTAAACGCTGACATTGCTAAATTTACTTTGTGAGGCCTACAAGAGAACAGGAGCATTACCTGAATTGGTTACTGATTAATACTCAAATACTCAGCCTGCAAGATCAGTCACAATCAACCCTTCCATAGACCACAGTTGCATTCTACCCAGCCAAAAGTATCACATATACAGTTCTTTTTATATATATATATATATACACACACATATATATGTATACATATGTATGTGTCTGTGCATATGAAATATATATAATAATATAAATTATTATGACAGATTAGATATAAAAATTATTGCTCCCTGAAATGTATATTCATTTTAATATTAGACAGTTGCTGAATGAAAGGGAAGAAGAATCAAATTAAAAGAATTCTCAACTTTTCCTTCTTGCAGCAATACGGTAATTTCTGAGCTACTTTCCGATTGCATTCTCTTCTCTCAGCCCTTTCTCTTACCTTCTGGCTTCACCAGGATCCAGATATGACAGAAGAGTTTGAAGTTGTTCCTTAACCTCTTTGAATCCCCTAATTTCTGCTAGTAGGAGCTCTGAATCAGTTCCATAGCTACTGTACAAAAAGTGGGCACTTCTATCTTATACTCTTGTCTTCTGACACAGAAGAAGTCTGATTATTTAATCATGTGCCTTCACATGAAAACCCCAAGGTCCTGATCCTCAGAAGGAGGAAACAACTCTAAGGACATGTTTATGTAGCTATTTCAGTAAGGCCCTAAATCTTCCCATTGAGGTTTACCAGCTGAACCATCAACCTAATAAAACGTAACAAATGGTGCAATTTGGAGCTTCTCTGAAAAGCAAGCGTAGCACTGAATGTAAACTGATAGCACTCTGAACCCAAAATTAAATCCACCCTTCCTGCAGCAGGGATAAAGGACTCTAATAGGTCTGTAGTTCAAAGACTTCCAGCTGAGTGGCGTTTAGGAAGCTTTTACTTATTTTATTTGGGAACATTTTTACTTGGTTAGCCACCACTTCCAATTAAGACACTGAAATTAATGGGTTGAAACCCCAGCTCATTTTTTAAAAAATAAAATAGCCTTTCAGTTATGAGCTTTATCGTCGTCTTTTTCTTTTTTTTTTTTTTTTGACTAACTGAATTTGCTCACAAAATCTTTCAGAACTAAAAGTAATTTAAGAAGCTGTTCCTTGATGCATTTCAGCTATTAGATTCCAGCTCCCAGCTTTGACTCCATAACTGGCTATGTGTAGACAGGCTTAGTGTATGTTAACATATCAAACATGGACATAAATTTGATGTGTTAGCAGGTCTACTCTGATTAAACTTAGGATCAAGAACTTAATTGCATCACTATATAAGCACAACCTTTATTGGATTACTAACCTGCAGAGAAGGGCAAAAAGGCAAATGTCTCTCTGTACATATGATTTTATAGATTGTTTAGTCTTATTGACTACACCCTGTTCAGCCTCAGTAACACTTACTTCTTTGGAGTGATTGCATTGAGAACATAATCCTTCAATTTATAAAATCTGAATAAATTTATCTTGCACCTGTCACCTTCTGCTAAGTGTCAGAACAATTAAATTGGTTCTGGAAACAAGTGGTCTGGATCTTGTCCTACATGGTTGTTACTATAATTGAAATTAGAAGTCTGTTTATGAACCAAAAACCTTAACACTTTTTGCATAGGCTATTTGAGAACAGAACCTTTTTCTAAAAGGATTCTCCTTTCCCTCTGAGTGGGTAATTAGACAGCATGGAAAGAGCACTTCTAGTGGCCAAATGAATGAGACTTTAGCCAGGAGAAGACCCTGGGAACCTGCCGAAAAAAAAGAAGCAATATTAGAAAGCAGTCTCCAGCATGATGGTATGGAGATTTTGACTCAGAGGTTCTGTTCTGGTGTTGCTAACTGCCTCGGGCAGCTCAGTGAAAAGCAAGATGAAAGGGAAAGGTGTGTCCTTCCTACGCAGAAGACTAGACTTTATTCAAGTAAAGACTAATTTTATTCCTATATTTATTGTAATACAGCATAGATTTAGAAGATTTTTGGAACATTAATTTCAAAGGAAATATGCTGTAGATCCACTAGAGGACTGCCTGATTCAGAGTCCTACAACAAAGATTCTTGATCATACTGGATGTTCACAGGTTTCAGACAAGAGGCCTTTAAGGATATTCATCTCTCTGCACTCAAATATTTAGTAAAAATAGTTCCTGTCTCCAACAAGATCAAAACATTCAGGTTAATTTAATAGTAATTCCATGAATGAATATTTTATCAGATGGCTCTGATGCCTGCAGTTTACCTCATTTCATGACCTATGCCAGTCTGGTTCTTGAACTTGTGTTTCTATCTTCAACTTGGTTCCTGTGTATCATTTGGTCTAAGAAAACAGGAACAGATTACTAGGTCTCTCAGTTTTATATGTGCTACATGTTTTATTAGAAAATAATATAAAGATTTTATTAAAAGTAAATATTCTATTAGAAATGGAATTTTAGCTTTTTTGAAAAGAGCAGAGTTTGAACATATGTTAAATTATTAAAACCTATTACACAGTTTAAGATAAACACAATAAAAAGTCTAATGCTTCAACCAAAGATGCTTTGCCTTGGTAGCCTCTAATCATTCTTAAAGAAAGAAAAATTAATAACTAGTTCGTGTTGAAAGAATATTTTGCTATTCATAAAAGTATAATACATTATTAGTCTTTTCTGTGTACAATGCTTTAATTAAAAAAAATAGTTTTCTTCTCAAATATGATAATGTGCTTTGTGTGATGGATTAAAAGCCCCTGAAATTCTACATGTCACAGAAAATAAACTCCTTTTCTTTTTGTAATTAAAAAAATTAATGTTGGTTACTGTTACAATATTAAATGTTTGATGGACTGAATGAGATGACATTAGATTATCTTTAAGCCTATTCGTTATAAAAGATGAATGGCAAATTCAAACTCAAAACACAATAAAGTCCACAATAAGTTTATAGAAAAAAGAAGGAAATAAAATGTAAATATGTTTGTTACATTGTTCCTGCTTTGGCCTCTGACATGTACTTGCTTAATGTGCAATTTACAAAGCATAACTAATTCTGATGGCTTATTTTACAATGCAGAAAGTTTTAAAAAAATTTATGCATTTTTCTCTGAACTGTCTATGGCAGTTCATGGATTACCACGTAAAGGCAAAAGATTATCCACATGAAAGCAGAAAGAAAATGTCCTTACATTTTATATCCTTTTTTTTACTCAAAGAGTAAACAAAGGTAACTGGATAATAACAGAGAAAGATGAGGAAATCTTATAAAACATGGATGGGATTAGTCTCACCTAGTTTTTGAGGTATGTGAAAGCTAGTTTGCATTTAAGTTGATTTTTCTGTGTCCTGCTGTAACCAGTAAAGACAAACAGCCATCTCTGAAGGGCTTGAAGCCACCTCGATGGTGGTGTGTACAATGTGTTTGCTCTTCTGGTTCTTTTACATTTATCTAAATTGATTTTCAAACCAATGTCTTCCAGAGTGTATATTTTCTCTCCATATGCAAAGGTAAGCAAAGAGCTCAATTCAGCTGTCCACATGCTTCTTTTTTAATGTCTTGGACGACTCTACTTCTGGCTTCCATCAACACTTCCAGACACCTCCCGGAAGAGTCCAGCAGCATGCTAGACTTGGCAGATATTCTTGGACATTTTAAGATGTATTAAAATCTCATACAAGTCAAGCTCAAGATGATCAGTTAAGTCTTAGTTGAATTGAACAGGAGTTAACTCATCTACATTTAGACTCATCTACAGCTATATGTCCTCTGGATTATCTAAAATCCTGTTCAACTCTAGCAGAAATAGCAGATGTGATGCACCTAACCTCATTCTGTTTGAGATGCCCTAAACTCACAGAAGCAATAACATGAAGCTTGACTGACAGCCAACAAGACTTGAAGAAGACTTGAACCCTTCTGAAGAAGCAATTAAAAGCCAGGAATGTTTATGTGGAATAACCTTATGGCATATTAGGTTTATGTGTCACCAAATTAATGTTTTCCCTCATCACTGCAGTTCATGAGGTGCAGAAGAATTCTTTTTCTCATTCCACAGAAATCATCTGCATTTGGTCCCCTGAACAGCTCCCCAGCTTTTGGTGACTGTACTGTCTAGAATTCTATTGGTTGTAAAGGAAGCCTACATACTCTGCTTCAAGGTGGAGTCTGCCTTATTCTGAAAGTTGATCTCACTCAAAGGAGGTAGCATGAGCAGAGTCTCTCCTCTGAAGTGACAGAAATTCCATAATTTGTGTTATTGATGAAGTAAGGGTCAACATAATTAACCTCTAAAAACACAGAATATCAAATATTCATGTAACAGGAAGTGCTGAAACATTTGTGGGCTTGGAGAGATTTTGAAGCTACATTTAGATTTATCTGCTGAGGGACGTTAGCAGCCAAATCAGATTCAGGTCCTCTTCAAAACTATGATTGTCATTCATTATATACGTTTTCTGAAAACCAAGATACATAGAAATGCTTATTAATCAAATTATAAGCATATTATTGTCTGGCAACATGCATGTCTAGCTTGAAATTTTTCCATGAATTCTCTATTAAACCTAGTAAATCCATCAGAAAACTGAGGATGTCCCAAGATAAGGTTATATAAAGTCACATAGCTTCAAATTTTATGTACAACCTTCCAACTTTATTTCAATCAATATGCACTATACACAGAGAGTTTATAAAGCAAATATCTCCATCTTACATTGGGAAAAATAAAATTTATGGTAGCTTTTTCAATAACTTGAACTATCAAGTCCCGAGTGCTTTGATTTGTGTTGTATGTTGTTTTTTTCTAGTTTTTGGTGTTTTTTTCTAAATATCACATTAAAAGCAGAGTTAAACATACACCACATAAACACCAATGTAATCATATGTGTATACTTGTATATGAGACACTGTCCCACAAGATAAGCACAGCAACAGAACTTCCCATTGACATGAGAAAAATATTAATATTTAAAACGACTGCATGCCTTTATCTCCGGCTGATAAAGGTTTTCCTTAAAAAAGCTGTAAGAGATATTGTGAACAGATGGTAACTGGCTTGTTCTATCCTGCATCTCTTCATAACTGCCACAGAGCTTCACCATCATTAATCTTCCATAGACTTCCAGTAGCACAGCAACTAAATTACACACATACACACTCTGAGGCCAGGACTGCTGTCAAGCCTAAAATTAAGCTGAAGTGCCCTGTGCCAAGTCTTTTAACAAAACTCTCCTATAAAACAGTTAGAAAAATAAACATTTAGCTTGGAGCCTGACCCATGAACACTCAGCCCTAAAAGAGAGAGCACCAGTTGGTCATTACATTTAGGGCATTCTATGAATCAAGTTGAGCTGTGATTCGTCAGTGGGAATAAAACCAGAAAACATCTGGTTTGAATTCACCTTGACTCATTAAGGTTTAAGGAGAGAGCTATTTCCTCTATGTTTGAAGTGACGAGGGGAAAAAATACATTATACCCACAACATCCCCTATGATCCTGCATTTGTAACGAGGTCTCTACACAGCAGGTGATAACTAAATAAAATTGCAATCTATTTTTTTGGATTAGAAATTAGGTCACAAATTCTAAAATATCCCTGTTGCTTGGACAACAAACATATACATCAAATTCCTAATCTTCCAGGCTTCATTTACAAAAAAATAGCTCTAACATTTCAGTCTCTGAACTCTGCCAAAGCTTCCACTCAAGTTTTTTTCTAACATATTTTTTAAACCTAGAGATGATCAAATTTTTTTTAAAACGTTGAATTCTTTCTCACGAAAGTTGTCATAATTTTGCTCTCCAATATTTCTGAAAATCAATACTGGCAACTACATAAGGAATTCAAAGAAAACTTTGATCCCAGTATAGTACAGTGTTGAAAGGTTGGCTTTGCCATTTCCCCCTTCTACCTCCTCCATCACTTTTGGCTGAGGTATACCCAGAAAGTACTGTAAAATGACAAACTCAACAATAGAAGCAGCAGCAGTTTAGAAGCCTAACTTATCATCTATCTTTTATGGCAGTGTAGATATACATATTACATGTGTGAACAGATGTTCCCAAAATCCAAAACTGAAGTGTTGCAGTGACTAGGAGAACAAAGCTCCACTGTAAATAATTACATTGTTCCTGCAGTCTATCTCCTTCCTTCTTTATTTCCTTTGTTTTTCCATGGGAAAAAAAGAAAGATTACATTTTTACTTCACAAAGTTTTATTGACTAATCTAAATGTTATCTTTCAAATGCAAATTTGAGGTTTTAATTTAGAACTACTACTATCTTTTAATTGCATCAGTTTTAGAGGAGAATTAGTATTAGTGTGCAATCTCTATAATCTCTATAATTATGGAGATTTCTGCAGTGGGAATCATAGAGCTCTAGATATTATGTATCTGAATTTCTCTGTTTACCTTAATATACTTTTGTTGCAAAATACCTCCAGGTACAGTTATGCAAAGCTGCAATATTAAAAGACAAGTCTTGAAATTTAGCTTACACACTGAATAATTTAAATATTTTTGCTAATATTATTCTGTTTAAATTTGTGTTTCTATCTAGTGTGTACCTTGTACAGGCATTTCAATACCCAGAGTCTCACGCTAATACAAAGTAAAAACTCAAGACACTTGGCTAAATCACTCACATCTTCTCAATATACATATAATGCTGCATACAGTGTTCCTGAAGTAGAACTATTAGAAATCTATACCAGAAAATTACTTGTCATTAAAAAGATATAAATTTCTTCTATTTCTATATGTATATTCTTCTCACATTTTATTCTTTGTTTGTTGATCTCAAAAAAAAAATCCCCAGCACAATGTGTGAAACCAGCCTGTGAAGAACCCCTGAACATGAGACTTTTCTAAATTTTTAGACAGAATAAAATCATGTTCAAAGATGATCTGGTTATTGCATCATTATAAGCTGGAGACTTAGACCTCAGACCAGTTGAACTCTGGTCTTGGAATTAACAATGCATATCGGCTTACCTGATAACATACTAGCTATACGTGCTTCGATTTTTCTAATGTATGTAAAGATGAAGAAAGATATATATGTATGTTTAAACAAACTATAAAGCACACAGTCATGGTCACATTTCTATTTCTGAAGATTCTTCTGCTATCACACAGATTACAATTTTTCAATACAAATTTAGTTTGTTGCTACTTCTATTAGTAGCAACAAACTAAAGTAGTGGAAAATAAATAGTAGGTTATTTGCAACACTTAATATATTGACTTTCTTCTCATAGATTTTTCCTGGGGAGAAAAAAGAGGGTTTTTTTGAGAAATTTCTATCACATGGCTATGTGAAGCGGTCAAGCTGGGGAAGGATTGTCCTTCTCGGACGTCCCGGCTAGCTATCCAGCACCGCTAGCAGTAGGGGAGCACTATCCCAATTTCCGTGGTTCCGGACAGTGCCTAAGGCAAACGCTCTGTGTTGTGACAGCAGCGTGACCTTGTGGTAGGACGTGGCTTGGCTTATGGCTACAGTCAGCAGAAATAAGAGAGCACTCTCCAGCTGGGGTGAATCCAGGTTTATCAAGTCCCACGGCAACCAACAACCAAAGAGAAAGAGAGAGGGGTTGCAACAGCTTATAAGCAGGGAGGGAAACAGGGGAGGAGTCAGTCCTTGGACAGATAGGGTTTCAGAGGGGAGTGGGATACAAAAGATTGACTTAGGGAGAACACCAGTGGGGATAACTTGAGGGTGGGGTCCCTGGCCCCTGAACCAATCACTCAACGGTCTAGCTGGAAGTTTCTAGAGAGAAGGGTGGGAGTGCTGAGTGACGGACAGGGCACCAGGGAGGGATTTGAGAAAGAGTACATTAATCTCCAAGGCAACTGGGGAGGAGTTGGGATAACTGGCAGCACAAAGGAGGGAGGAGAGAAGCAGGGCAGAACCATTACATGATAGGGGAAACAGAATAGTCCAACTTATACAGACAGAACACAACATCCCCCTTTTTTGTTAAAAAAAAATAATGAAAGGTCTAAAAAGAGGTAAATTGAACTTGGTTATTGAACTCCAAGTCGGAGTAAATGTCTCCGAACTAGGGGTGGCTTAGCGTGTCTGAAGCCCACTGATCCTCTTCTGCAGCCTGTCCATCATTGGATTGTCCACCATCTGATTGTCCATCATCTGGGTTCACCACCTGGTTGATGCTCGGAGTGGGTACCAAATTAATTAACAGTCTCTTAACTAATCTCCAAATGACGGAGGAGGTAATTAAAACTACAACCAAAATTTAAAGAACTAAAAGCACAGACCTTAAAATTGACCCCACCCAACCTGAAAGGCCCCATCCTGAGAAAATGTTCCCCAGTCAGTCCGATGTTTCTTTCTTAATGTCATTGACCATGTCTCACATCTTCTTGATAGCACTTCTCGCATCCTCGGCCTTTGA
Source organism: Molothrus ater (assembly GCF_012460135.2). Taxonomy (NCBI): domain Eukaryota; kingdom Metazoa; phylum Chordata; class Aves; order Passeriformes; family Icteridae; genus Molothrus; species Molothrus ater. Next base: position 51,970,258 of record NC_050479.2, on the reverse strand, counting down.
TAATAAATTGAAGCAGCAGAGGCCCTCCAATTCTTTGCAGTGGTGGTTGTGAAGGAGGAGCAGAAAGTCGAGGGCCGCCCTATTTTGCAATGTCGTCTTCCTTGTAATTTCCTTGTCTGATAGGAGGTCCGATAATGCAGCTGATGTAAGATTGGCTTGTTTAGCCACCCAACACTCTAGGTGGGCCAATTCGCCTAGAGCCTTGGCTGTGGATACCCGGGGCAAAAACGGTAATAGCAACTCCTTTGGGTTTAGACCAATGAGTAATTTCTGAGTCACAGTCGGGGTCAAGATTTCTAAGATCTCTTTTGGAACGGGCCAAATTCAGTGTGAAATTTTTTAATATCCAATTATTAATTTGAGTTTTGTTGGGGGTAAACAGCGACAGCCGTCTGAAAGTGCAAGGGCCTCTGATAAGGCGAGAGGGGATGCCTGCCCATGCTCGGTCTCTGCAAACCAAAAACACACCACGGGGTAGGGATAAAGGTTTGTATTCAAAGGTGGATGCCATATCTATATGGGCGGCAACTTCGCACCATAAATTGGCAGTATATTCTTGTTTGAACTGCCGAACTGATTGGAATAACTTATCTGGAGGGTTGGAGGTGAACATAAACTGAACGCAGAGGGAGGTGTTGGCAGAGCCAAGCAATTCGAATTCCAGGGGTTCGGAATCCAAAGGTGTCAGACCTCAGATACCGTCCCTCCAACTGATGTTAGGATCCAAACCAGGAGAATAGGCAACCTTTTGGGGCATCAGGGGAGCAAGGGAGGTAGCAAGGGGAGAGAGGAGATCATTGGGAGGGAGAGGGATCCCCACAAGGCAAGACGACATTGGGTCCTCTGCCGATGTGGTGTTAAGGCAGATGTGATCCGGGCCGAGGACTTTCACAAGCGTCTTCCAGACATTAGCTTTGGGTTGAGGGACAATCCATTGGTCCAACGGTAGAACAAAGGACCAGAATGCAGTCACCATGAGGATGACAGCAGCTTGAGAGGGAGCCATCAGGTTGGGGTCGCTAAAACAACAGAGAAACAAAATTGAGAAACAAGTTTAAAAACCTTGGTTCTGCCCCAGGAGGTCTAGATCTTGGCCGAAGGGTTTGCGCCTTCTCCTCCAACAGACCTCCTCGACCTGTGCCACAACCCTGACTACCAGTGCTTTCCTTGGAAGAAAGGGCTTGACCCATTTCAATGGAACCCATTTCAAACCTGAGGGAGTGGACATGCATGCGTATCCCCTTCTCCAGGTTACCAGGTCAAAGGCCCCTTCTGTCTTCCAGGTCTCCAGATCCTTGACTAGGACCAGAGGCCTGGCTTTCAGGTGCAGCTGCTCGTGGTGACCAAAGTGCCTAACTATAGAGGGATTAAGGTTATCAAAGGAGCAATTTAAAAATTAATTGTAAAAAGTGCCTTGGACAGTCAGACATGTGGGGACTCCACCTTCACTGCCGTGCGTTGTTGTTCCAGAACTTTTTTCAGGCTCTGGTGGGTCCTCTCCATCATGGCTTGGCCTGTTGGGGAATAGGGGATGTCGGTCTTGTGCTCTATTCCCCATTGCTGCAGGAAGCTCTTGAGTTCCCTGGATTTATACGCTGGGCCATTGTCAGTTTTGATGACCTTGGGGATGCCCAGCACAGAGAAAGCCTGCACAAGATGTTTTTCTGTGTCGGCTGCTTTGTCCCCTGTATGGGCGGAAGCATAGACTGCACCAGAGAAGGTATCCACGGAATCATGGACATTATTCAACCGGCCAAAAGATGGGACATGTGTCACATCCATTTGCCACACCTCACAACTAGACAAGCCTCTGGGGTTGACACCAGAGCTGATGGATGGGAATTGATGGGACCAGCACTGAGGGCAAGTAGCCACAATCGCCTTGGCCTGCTCTCGAGTGATCTGAAATTGCCGAACAAGGCCAGGGGCATTCTGGTGGAATAGCTGGTGGCTAATCTTAGTTTGGCTGAACACATCCGGGAGTGGGGCCATCTGGACTGGAGCGGCAAGGGCATCAGCTCTTCGATTGCCCTCCGCAATGAATCCAGGCAGGTCAGTGTGTGATCTGACATGCATTACAAAAAAAGGTTGCACTCGGTGGGAGACCAGCGTGACTAATCTTGAGAGCAAGTTGAATAAAGGAATGTTGGACACTTCCTGCAATATTGCATTTTCTGCCCTGGACACTACACCTGCAATGTAAGACGAATCTGTGACCAAATAGAACGGTTCAGAGAACCTCTAGAAAGCCCTGACGACTGCGTCCAACTCAGCTACTTGAGGTGATCCTTCTACCTCAGTAACATCAGCCTCCCACCACTGGTCCATGCTGGGTTTGAGGATCCATCCAAGTCATTACAGACTTGTGGGATGCTCCGGACACGTCAGTAAACATGGTCAGTTCCTTCAGAGGGGTTCGGATCTGACCACTTTTTAATGACAAGGAAAATTGAACGTCCTGATTAAAAATTTTTTGGGCCGGCCAATCAACAGTGATTTGGGCAGTGTAGCTGTCCAGTGCAAATTGTAACATCTCATTCTCTTGGAGCAGTTTGTCAAATGTGTCCTTTTTGAATTGGCCTGATTTCAATTGGATGGGGATGTGAACGCAGTCAAAATCACAACCTGCAAGCTCCCTGATCCACAATCTTGCCTTGCAGATCAGTTCTGCCACCAGCTCTTGTGGCTGTGTCATCCTCTTGGACCTATGGTGGCTAAGGAAGACCCACTCTATAATTAAGAAAGGGTCTCTCAAGCCTCGGTCCTTGTCCTTGGGTGACTTGTCCCACTGAAAGATCACCCCATGGAGGTGTGGCAACTTTCCTAGAATAATAAACTTGACCGGCAGACCCAGCTGATATCTGTGGGCCCGCCTGGCCAAAATGGACTCTTGGATTTTCTCCAGTGCTGTCTGTGCCTCCTGGGTAAGTGACCTAGGAGAACTGAGCTCCTCTCCCCCTTTCAATAAATTGAAAAGGAGGGCTAGGTCGTTGGTTGGAATTCCTAGCCAAGGCCTTACCAGTTTCAAAGACCCACACAACTAGTGGACATCCGCCAAGGTCTTAACGTTAGTCTTTATAACCAATTTTTGTGGCACAATGGTCCGCCTGCTAATCTCCAAACCCAGGTACTTCCAGGGTGGTATCCACTGAATTTTGTCCTGCTGAAGCTTGAACCCTGCAGCAATCAATGCATTGATTGTCAGGGCAAGCACGTGAGTAAGTATGCCATCCATCGGAGCACAAACTAGTATGTCATCCATATAATGGAAAATTATAGCATCTTTCACGGCTGTATGTACTGGGGACAACAAGGAAGCTACGTACCACTGGCAGATAACAGGGCTGTTTTTCATTCCCTGTGGTAAAATACGCTAATGGTAGCACTTCCTTGGGGCTTCACGGTTGATGGTGGGGACTGTAAAGGCAAAATGTGGGGCATCGTCAGGGTGTAGTGGAATTTGAAAGAAACAATCTTGTATATCTACAATTGCCAAATTCCAATTTTGGGGGAGCATCACTGGTGACAGCATCCCTGGTTGGAGAGGACCCATGTCCTTAATGACATTATTAATTTGGCAGAGGTCATGGAGGAGCCGCCACTTATCTTTGTTGGGTTTTTTTATGACAAAAACTGAGGAGTTCCATTCTGACATGGTCTCTACCAGATTACCCTTAAGAAGCTGCTCCTGGATGAACTCATTGAGTGCCTTCAATTTTTATTGAGCGACCACTGTTCTACCCATACTGGTTTATTGGTTTTCCAAGGCAGCTTCTGGGTAAGGCACTCTTCAGTGACCACTGCCCGAAATACCTGGGGAGCCACTGGGAGGTCAATTCTGGCTCCCCACTGGGCAAGAAGGTCTCTCCCCCACAGGGGTTCCATATATTCCAAAACAAATGGGCGTATAGACGCCAATTGCCCATCTGGCACCTTAATTTGCACGATACTCTTGGATTGTCTTGCCAATTGCATGCCCCTGACACCTTGAACGTGACCAGCCACATCCTGCAACTCCCAATGTGATGGTCATTCCCGAGAAGGAATGATCGTCACATCTGCCCGTGTCCAAAAGCCCTTGGAGAGATTTGTGATCTCCACCCCTCAAAAGGCGGCAGGTGATCCAGGCTTTTTCTCGCCCCAAAACCTGGGCCCAGGCTGCCGTGTGAGGGATATCTTGCCGAGGGGTTCAAGGCAGCTCTGGACCCCAGGTTAGCTCAGGCACTGGGATGGCCTGAGCTACAATCTGGCCTTCAGGCAGGAGGAGGGGAGGGTGGACACAGTACAGCCCCATAGAAAACTTCCCTGGGTCTGATGTTAAGAGACCTGGGACTATATTTACTTCAACTGGTGTAAACTTTGTGTCTCCGACAACGACATACTTACATCCAATCTGTCGCCAGTTACCTGGGCACTCAAGGCAAACAGTTACCGAATGGAAGTTGGAGTCTCTTAGATGGAGTGGTTCAGTCAGCTGCAACCTGAAAGGGACAGTTTTGGAAAGTGTGGTTAAAACGGGTCTAGGTTGAATGCAGTCTAGACAAGTCAAGTTCAGTTTCACAAAGTCTGTTTCGGCTGTGGACACAGGCAGGCCTAGTTTAGGATTCTCTTCTCCTTTCCCCTCCCCGCAAGATGTTATTAAACCTGCCTCATTTGTATCTTCACACAGGGGGGGACTGTGTTCAGAAACTAGTTCTTTTGTTGGCGGTTTCCCTGAGATCCCTGCCCTTTCCTAAATTCTAAAAACTGGAGTCTCAAGGGGCAGTCAGGCATCCAGTGTCCAAGCTTCCCGCAGACATGGCAGGGAGCAGTTCTCCTTTGGGACGGTCCTGGGGTGTGGGGATGCAGTGGACGATTGGCCGAAGGCAGGGCTGGATCTGCAGGTGTGACATCCATGGTGTCAGCAGCAGCAATCCTTTGAGGTTTTATAGTCGAGGTGTCCTGGTGACAGCGAGACTTTGTGTGCACAAACTTCCAGCATGTGTTGCAGAGTAGGAGGAGGGTCCAGGGGTAAACTGAAAATGGTAGCCTTGCAAGCCAGGTTAGCATTTGCAGATGCTACCTCCTTGAGAATCTCCGTCCTGGCCTCCTCACTCTGCACCTGCAAATCAACTGCCTTGTGAAGGCGCTCAACAAAGGACACAAATGATTCATCTGGATGCTGGAAAATTCTAGAATAGGTGAAATGAGGTGCTGCTGACCGCAACCCAAAGAAAGCCCTTTCTGCTGCCCTGGCACTTTCTTTCAATGCCTCCTGGGGAATGGACCTAGCTTGGGAATGACCATTCGCCCAATACCCCATCCCGCACAGATGGTCATTTGAGATGGTCTCACCATCAAAATCAACACCAGTGTGGGAATTGTCCCAAAGGGAGGGTAGGATTCCCACCACCTCCTTTTTCCATGCTTCCACCCACATGACAAACTCCATGGGGTTTAGCAGGCATGAAAAAAGGTGCTGCACGTCGGTGGGGGTGACTTCCGATTCTGTCAGCGTGGCCCTCAGGATCTCCCGGAAGTACTCGCTCTCCTGGGAGAAATCCTTTTGGGCATTGCACAACTCTTTGATGATATGATGGGGGAAAGGGGTCCACTGGGCCTGGGCTCTCCCCTCCCTCTCTGGGTGGTATGTGACCAGAGCCGCTGAAGGGATGGAAACTGGCTCCGGGTCCCAGGTCTCCACCCTCCTCCCCCTGGGCACCGGAGCGTGGGAACCTGGAACTGAGAAGGGAAGGGGAGTGGCTGGAGGATTGAGCAGGGATGTCAGATGTTTGGGTCTCCACCTCAAGGGAGTAGTCAAAGGGCTGAGCTTCATAGGAGGGAGGAGAAATGGGAGGAGCTGCCAAGGGAGGAGGGGCAGAAGGAAGTTGGGAGGCATCTAGGGACAGGAAGGGGTTTTGAGGAAGAGGAATGCAAAGGATTGTGGGATGAAGAAGGAGAAACGGTGGGAAAAACCATGTGGCTCCCTCCATCTTGTGCTCCCTGAGAGCCATCTTGGGGAGGGAGACAAAACTGAACTGAGGGTTTAGAAACTGGGGATTTATTAACCGGGTGAGAAGGGGAAGGAGAGGAACCCCGCGGAGTCTGGCCAGGAGTCCTCAGGCGGGGGGATTGGGAGCTTCAAGAGGAGGCAGGGGAATGGTAGACACCCTGCACTGTGTTGGAGTGAGCTGCTCCTCTCAAAATCCCACTTTTAGGGCAAGGAGGGGAGGGAGAAGGGCTAGGAGCAGGGCAACAGGGAGAACTGGGGATAAAGCTTTGTAAAGATGACTGTTTTCCCAATTTTGAGCTGGATTTTAACACTGATTTAATTTGAGAAGTCCAAAATATGATTTTTAACAAGGAAGAGTCTCCTGACTTAACAGAATCTTGTAATTTACAGTTAACAACATCCCAGAAACTGGGGTCATAAATTTTGTCAGAGGAAATTTCTGGAAATTGGGAAAACAGCCATTTTACTAATTTTTTTAACTCTCTTTTCTGAACTTTAAGACCTCCCCCCCCGCAAGGATTCCCGCAACTTGGGTTAAAGCTCTCTTCTGTGCCGCAGAAAAGCGAGCACCCCTTATAAAGATATTATGTGATGCAACTCAGTCCACCCACCGCCCCAGAAAAACTTCAAAGAAAAGGAACGAAGAGCCCCACACCAGCCCCTGTCAGAAAAAAGAGAAAGCTGCGCAGCAAGGTGAGCCCCCCTGTGACACCACGAGGAAAATGGTGAGCAGCAGCTGCGGGCTCCCCTGCACCACACCACACGGCTCTTAAAATGGTTGGTGGCGACTGAAGGCTCCGCCCTGTGGGCTTCCCGCGCCATGTGGCTGCCACACAGGAGCTCAGAGCCACCCGTGCCAGTTCCACCACCACTTGTTGTGGTCCACCCATGCTGAAAGCCGCTCGCGCCAAAAGCCGAGCCATGGCGAGAGCCGCCCGCACCAAAAGCCACGGTGAGAGCTGCCTGAAAACCGAGCCAGCGCCTCACCGCCGCGCAGGGGAGGGGCAGGGAGAGAACGTCCCGCGGCTACGAAACCACACATGCGAAAAGCAGCAGAGGAAAGTGCCACGCGGCGCCGGGGATAGACAGAATAGAAAGACAGGAGAGAAAGAGAGAAATACTTACAATTTGGCAAGGGCCAAAAGAAATCTGGGAGTGATGGTTTCTGCTGGGGGAACAACTCCTTGGGTGCGAGGAGCTGCCGTTTCCGATTCCCTAGAGCACCACCCACCAAAAAGGGGTTGACTCTACTGGAGGTAGCTTGATGGCCAATGAGACTTACAGTCTCATCTGTGGGGGCTGGAGATGCCCTCAGGCCTCACGCTGGGTGCCAAAACTGAAGCGGTCAAGCTGGGGAAGGATTGTCCTTCTCAGACGTCCCGGCTAGCTATCCAGCACCACTAGCAGTAGGGGAGCACTATCCCAATTTCCGTGGTTCCGGACAGTGCCTAAGGCAAACGCTCTGTGCTATGACAGCAGTGCTGCCTTGTGGTAGGATGTGGCTTGGCTTATGGCTACAGTCAGCAGAAATAAGAGAGCACTCTCCAGCTGGGGCGAATCCAGGTTTATCAAGTCCCACGGCAACCAACAACCAAAGAGAAAGAGAGAGGGGTTGCAACAGCTTATAAGCAGGGAGGGAAACAGGGGAGGAGTCAGTCCTTGGTCAATAGAGTTTCAGAGGGAGTGGGATACAAAAGATTGACTTAGGGAGAACACCAGTGGGGATAACTTGAGGGTGGGGCCCCGGCCCCTGAACCAATCACTCAACGGCTCTAGCTGGAAGTTTCTAGAGAGAAGGGTGGGAGCGCTGAGTGACAGACAGGGCACCAGGGAGGGATTTGAGAAAGAGTACATTAATCTCCAAGGCAACTGGGGAGGAGTTGGGATAACTGGCAGCACAAGGGAGGGAGGAGAGAACCAGGGCAGAACCATTACATGATAGGGGAACAGAACTGTCCAACTCATACAGACACAACACAGCAGCAGGGAACCCAGAATAAGATTACTGAATGTTTACTGACTCCAAGTCTTTTTCAGCCTTTTAGAACTAAAATTTCTATTTTCATCTACAGAAATTACTTAGCATTTTGATCTACAGAAATTGCTTAGCATCTAAGGCTACATCTTGTTGTGAAAAAACTAATGGGATAATTTTTTGGCATTCAGTGTTAGTAATGCATCCATACCATAGCATTCATACCCCCCAGTACCAGAAATTGCATCCATGTTGTCTTTTGGAAATTTTACCTTTCTGAAGCTCTCATCATGAGCTATTTTTTCTTTCTTTTCATAACAAACCAGAAACTCATAAAGGAGTATTATAAAATAACAGTACAGATGCTTTCCAGTATTCTGCAAAAGTTCTCTTGCCCTGCTAAATTACTAATATAGATGCAGACCAAAGTATGAGTAGAAACTAGACAGTTTGCTGTCTAAAGCTACTGCTGGGAAGGAAATGTAACCTTTTGCTCTTTTGGTGAGTAAACTTTGAGTGTGATTCGTATTTAATGAGGAACAATAAAACCATTCAGTGTCTGAAGTAGATATGGCAAATATGTATAACCAAGACAGCCTGCTTTGCCAAAGTAAATGCATTGTTACAGGCATTAAGAACTGCAAAAGATACCCAAATACTGCTTTTTATTGATTTACTAATATAACCCAGTAAGTATGATGGCACTTTCCAGACAAATAGGAGTCATATCCCTGAGCTGAAAAGCAGGCACTCTAAAACAATTGAGGCAACAACATTATGAAGGTGTTAAGACCTGGATAAAGGGTAAGAGAGAGAATATTTTCTTACAATGGATTGACAGAGACTGACAAAATAATGATGTAATTACAGCATTTTGCTATTTTGGTACCAATATTAAAGAGATTATTTTAGCTGCATAGAGTAGGTTTTTGGGTTTTTTTTTTTTTCTTGAAGAAAGTTCAGGAAAAACACTTTATCTCTTAAGTTTCTTTGCATAGTGAATATGATTATTTTTACAAAATGTAATTGCGATAGTATATGTTCTAAAACCAACTTTGTTCAGCACAACTCCTTGTCATTGTTTTTAACAGCTGAAATTTAAACAATCAAAGGTTAATCAAAGACAAAATGTTTTGAAGAGAGATCATAGCAAGATAGTGCATTTATCTGCTAATTGTCTGAGGACAAATTCACAGAAGGCTACTGCTGTTGGCTTCTGTTATCTGGCCAAGGGCAATGAATTTCAGATGGTTTCTTCTGCTGATAATCAAGTTACTCATCAAATTGTTGAAGGATTAGGCATCATCAGATGTTTGAAAAATATAAAAGTTTTAATATTAAAGCTTTTTTTGTCCTCAGTGTGAAATATATACCCCTAACCTGGTACATTAATTTGATATTCAAGGGCCACTCTGTGATAAAACATTTTGTTCCCTTCCAAATGGATGTACTTGGGGCATCATGTATGGAGAAAAATCTGCAATATTTTCTCAATTTTAGTAGGACCTTTCAGGTTAATCTAAAAGACATGACAAGAGCTTCCCTAATGTCTTTGGAAACTGTTTTTCCTTTGTGTGCTTGCATTCTATGACTTTTAAATGTAACTGAGCCCTAACATCTCAGTGCAAACAATGGCCAAAAGATTTTATATGTCACAGTTCACATTTCAAATCATAAACTTTCTACTTCTAATATAAAGCTGCATTTCATACCATTGTTCTTTGCTCTAATTCTCTACTCTCTGATAGCAAAATCCAATAAATTTCTAACAAGTGTCCCCTGTAATTTCTTCCCCAAATTTTTGGAGTGTGAAACTTCCTTGTTGTCAGTGTTCAACAAGTGTTTCTTTTGCTCTTAGGAATATATCTGGGGGTTTAATAGCATTAAGGATTGGATTGTCTAAGTGAAACTGTAAAGACATCATTGTATGAGTCAAATGAGAAAGTAACTGGAGCTCAGTGACACAAAATCCTTCCCTGATATGCAGGGGGAAATCATGACAGTACTTTTAGGCTGTCTTAAATGCAACATGAAATTCTTTCTTTTACCAAGATATTTCATATATTTTAGCAATAATCAAACACCAGTGTTGTGACACAATGAGTAGTGCCCTATACATTGTCGGGGTTGTAGTGCACACTTCTTTTCTAAACCATTTAGGAAGATGTGCCATGCACTTCCTTTCAAAGAGCTTTCTTCCTACTTTGGACTTCAGAGGACCAGAATTTTATCAAGTTTCATTGCTTTTTTAAAGGCAGAAATGCAAATGGGTGAAAAGGTAACTCCAGTAACAGCTGGGGAGAAATCCCTCCTGTCTCCCAAACCCAAGGTTTTTGTTGTTCTCTTGCTCAGAAAGGACATTTAGGCCTGTGTTGTTGGGGCAAGCTAAATAGCTATTACAATGGAGCAAACATTACTAAGGTTTTAAGGGAAAAAAGAAACTTCATTCAGCCATGCTTAAAGTAGTTTAGGTTGACAATTCAAAACTAAAATTCATACAGTTTCAGTTTTTGAAAGAAGTGTGATGACATTGACAGTGCATTGAATGGAAATCACACATTCATCATTAGTGCAAAATATCCTGCACTAACTGGAAGCTATATTTCTATAAAGAACAGGACGCAATACAATTAGTTACACAATCTCTTCCACTACCATTATTTTCGAGTTTCTCTTCACAAGTATGGATCAGATCCAAGAATGTTAGACCTCAATGTATATTTACTGTTCATTCTTTGAAAATGTATTTCTGTTGCTAAACATCCAGCAAAGATTTGGAATTTAGTCCGTTTTAACCAAAAGGCTCACAATATCAAATCTCATCTATATGCATCAAAACCATGTCCTTTTCCTTGTTTATTCAGTTCTTAGAACTTACAGGAAAGTAACTGCATTGTTCCTTCTTTCACTGACAGACAGATTTAAATGGCTCTTGTTTTTCTAGATTCATATTTTTTATGAGTTTTCTGTTAGTGTTATTTACCAGTCTGCACCACACTGTTAAACCAAAGTTTCTTGACTGTGTGAGGATTTTGTGTATACGTGGCATTAAACTGGATAAGCTGAGGGCAGGAACTTTTGTTTTTCTTGCCTAGATTTTCTTACACTTTCTTTTTTTCTCACACATTTCAGATGCTAGCTTTAGTTTCCTGTAGAATGAAGTGGAAAACTGATAAATTAAAATAAACAAAAAGAAACTCTTTTATTATTTTTAAGGAAGAACGGAATTTTAGTTGTACAAAAGTAATTCAGGGTGCCTATAAAGATTGTTATGGCCCTTGAATAAAGGAACAGAATGCATGGAATATGACACAAGTGGATTTTTAGGGAATCTTGCAAAATTTGCTGCTTCAGCTTATGGATACTGCAAAACAACCTCAGTGAAAAACATCACCTTTTCTGCATGCATGAGGTGAGGTATCTGTAACTGTTTAATAAAATTACCCATATGGCCCCAGCTGACCAAAGGGATATTCCAGACCTTATGGCATCATGCTCAGCATATAAAGCTGGGCAAATAAAAAAGAAAGGGAAGGGTGTTTGGAGTAAAGGTGTTTGCTTCTTTTCTGGAGAGGGTTGGACACCCGCCTTTTCATCGGGAGTCATGAATGAATTCTTATACTGCTTTCTCACGTATACAGTTTTTACTTTCTTTATTAAACTGTCTTTGTCTCAACTCATGTGTTTTCTCACTTTTATTCTTCCTATTATCTCCCTCATCCTACCAGGAAAGGGTGGGTGTGAATAAGTGGCTGTGTGGGGTTTAGTTGCCAGCTGGTAAACCAAGACAAGCTAGAAGCAGTTGGATTTAAAACAGCAGTTCATGCCTGATTCTACCAGTTGCCCACTGCACCATATTTATTACCTATATAACAATATTTACATCTAATGCAGAGACCTTTCACACATTTTAAATTGGGTCAAACCTTCAGACTTCCCTAAAATCTAAAACATGTTGATTAACACATCATATACATTATTCACTATGATACATGTTATCAGTATACAAATTACAGAAGTTTTTCCATCTGCATAAATTTAGAAACCACTCTTAAAACACCTGAGTTATAGAGTAAATGCTGATTAAAAAGATATTCAACATACAATAAGGGCATAGGACAGCAACATCAAGTATTCCTCATTAGAAAATTTATCCTGCATATATATTGTCATTTAGCAGTATGAAAACAGTATCTCTCCAGTGGAAAAAAAATTCAATATCTGCTATATTAATATATATTGATAGCAAATGCTGCTCATTGTTATGGATGTTCTTGCTACCAGGCACTCGGATACACATTTGACACATATTCACACTCAAAAAGGCAACCACATACTACTACCTGCAGTTCAATTAGCATTGAAACACTGGCCTCAAGGTACCTTAAAGACAGATCTTTCAAGGTATGCTTGGCCATAAAACATAAAGTAAGGAATTTCTAAAAATTTCAAGGAAGTGAAATTACTTTACAAGCCGGACTTTTAAAGGTAATCATAGTTATTGCATTCTGTTCTTTAAAAAGAAAGAAGAAAACACCAAAAAGAAGAAAGTCAAAGAAAAGGGTTTTAGAGAATATCAAAAAAGAGTTGCAAAAATAAATAAGAATTGGGGAGATTTTCTGAGCTAATGAATATATGTAAACAAGAGGTTAATTGTAAAAAACAGTGCTGTAATGTCTGTTTAATTGCCAGAGAAGGAAGAAAATCTTAAAAGACAGACAAAGTATTTTGCACAGAACATAACACAGCAGTTGAATAATTATGATTAGTTCCATCAAGGGCTTTTTGAACAGGGAGCAATAAGGTAAAGCAGGCTAGTCACAAACTGTTCAAGCCCTCTATCAAATATTTAAGAAGTACACTTCTAAAAGAAGTACACAGAAGTCAGAGCAAAACTATACAAGATGCAACAGCAGTAGAAAAAGAAAATTAAGAAACTTAGAAAACCTGAGTAGAGATGCCAAAGGTGATCAGCTCTCATAAGGACAAAAGCAGATTCTTTTCCTCTCTTTTTGAAATATTCTTGCTAAAGAAAAATAATATAATAAGAACTAGAATTTTATGATTATTATACGGGAACTCATTTCAAAGAGAAAGCTGTAGTCAGAAATGTTTTGATATGACATACATAGCAGTCACCTCATCTTTTTCAAACTTCATAACTATCATCAGATAAAAACAGTTCCCTGAATGTTGCTAACTCAGCATGGTGCTACTGACCGCTGTATTTATTATAGCATGTTTTAAAACGTTGCAAGAGGAATGCAGGATTTCAGAAGTGCTCCAAGGTGGATTAACTCTCCTCATCTTGACACCATGATAAACTCTCAGTGCATTTAGTGCAGAATGCTGACAGTAAATTATTCTTCTCTAACTGTATCCTTCAAAGTGCTAGGTGTCAATTCTAAGCGAGCTACAAGGGTTCTCTCTATGTTAAAAGGACAGGCCCCCTTCAGAAGGTAAATTATCCTCCTGCAAGATGAGTATCTAAAATTACAGTTACAAATAAAATTCAGCACTTTCTAGAGATGGTTCCCTCAGGAATGCAGATGGAGACAAGGACAACCAAGGGTTATGCAAGATATGTACATTTTATAGAACAGCAAGATAATTTTTATGGTGCTTGTATCTTGAAAACCTCTCATTGTTATCTTTGACCAGTAGGAATACAAAAGCAGGGTGCCTCATTCTCAAAGATCTGGAATTTCTCTTATTTCCAACCATTTTTTAGAAGTTGCAAGACAGAAGACATTATCTTTTACCAGAACCTTTGTTTAGGGGAACCTAACAGAAAAGCAACATCATAAATTTTGTTTAATCCTACTGCTTAGCATATAAAACTATTTGTTACCTAAAAACCCAAACAAAAAAACAAAGTAAAAAACCCAAACTTGCTAAAAAAATATGTTTTCAGATGAAGAAACTTAGAATCAGAGAAAGAAGAAGAAAAAGAAATCTAGAACAAAATATCTTAGAATCAGAGAATACCCATAGTTGGAAAGGACCAAAAATGATCATTGAGTCCAACTCCTACCTTGATCAAAATCCCTAGGGAAAGCATAAATCTAAAATTAGAGTTTTTTATTTTATTCTAACTCACATTCTGTCATCCAAAATAGATTCCCTGTGTTTCACCACTCATATTTTCCCTGATCACCTCTGTGTTTCAACTAGTTGCCTATCAGAATTAATCCCAAGTCCCAATTTTGTGAAGTTCCAAGATAATTTCTGGAAAATAAAGGCTTCATATATTAAGCTTAACACACATATAGTAACAGTTTTGATCCACATATTAAGCTTGGAATTTCACAACTGCCTGTAATAATTCTTTGGTTCACCGTCTTTTCCAAATTTCTGAAGAGAAAAACAGAAATAGGCAGCGATGGCACAGCTAAAAAGAATTTCTGCTTCAATTACGCCTGAAGCTGACACTTTAGACTGATCTATATCTTAGGAGATTTGGACAACAACTTCAGACGCCCATCTTTTTCTAGTCAGCTAGTGACTCTTTTATAAAGCTTCTAATCTTGAGAGATGGCTCTATATATTAGTCCATCTGGATCCTGTGCAAACATTTGTATTAAATGCAACTGCTGTGTGGAAATCTGTTTTCCACCAACTGAGAAACATCTGTAGATTATGTCCTAGTAAATACAGAAGGGCTTTGTTAATTTCTTTCTTTCGTCTTATTTATACTATCCCTCTTTTTATTAGTCTCCCTGCTGTCTAACAAACTTCAATTATATAACACACTGCTGTGAAAAATCTAGACTGCATACACAGTAACTTCAGTTTTCACTTGCTTAAGGTTATATTCTCCCTGCACGTTGCACATATAATTCTCACAAATGTTAATGGGCTTTAAGATTGTGTACTGAGGGCAAACTGGAGCTCCTATATTAGTTGCTGGTTAGATTCCATCATGCTTCATAAAGCACTAACTGGTAAAAATGTAATTGTTAGAACAAGGTCCATAGCACAAAAATAATTTAAGGAACAAAAACTTTTTAATTCTTTCTTAAAATAAAATTGTGTATGTATGGTTATGGGATAAGAATTCTAGGACACTTATATTTAAATGCATGTACAAGCAATTAGTTGATCCTGCATGGATTCACTTCTGTAATACATTTTGTGGACTGATGAAGCAAAAGCTGTTATCAAAGTGAAAAGGAGCACAGGCTTTTATAAGGTCAGCAATTTTTCAATGAACTGGCAAAGCAAGGATTACAGCTTCAGACATCTTGGTACCTATTTAAATATCTAGAACTTTTGAACATTTGTTGGTTTTTCTGGGGATAAAATAAATCATTTAGGAAAAGAAAAAGGAAAAAGGACGCTTTATTACATGTATTTACTTCCCCTTTGAAGTTCGTGTCAGATTTGCTCATTTAAAAGAAAATAATTCCACTACAGTCATTACAGTAATTCAGGTTCAAACAGCCGATGAAACCAAGCTATATTCTGTCTGCTTTGAAGATCTTCAGTTGGTTTTCTCACACACATTTTGAATAAATCTCCTAAAACACAATGCTATGAAAAAAAATGACAGGCTGGAAGGGAGTAAACCACAGTATCAGGATACTAGAAATTAGAAAATAGAATCTTTCTCAAGAAGGTCATGTAATCTCTCCCTCACTACAGCAGAATTTTTTTCCTATAAAGCTTTTTTCAGATTCAGTTTAAAAATGAACAAGTGGCATTTCCATCACTTCCCCTGGGAGGCAATTTCATACTTAATGTATTCTCAGTGTATATAAGGTAGGGAGGGACACCCACATCTCCCACTTTGTTGAAAAGTGCTCTAATCATTTGGGAGAGAGGGCAGGTGGGAGGGAAGGAAATGTATTCCACCCCTCTTGTTGAAGCTGTGTCACTATGCAGAAAAGATTTCAGGATATCATGGGAGGGAGGAGGGAAAGGGAGAGGGGAAAGAAGAGAAAGAGCTGTCTGCTAGTTAGCACATTCAGTTTGGTACAGGGAATCCTAGGTTATTGCTGCGAGTTTTACTCTAGAGACTTTATTTTATCCACTGGTCAAGATAAAATAGGAAACATTTCTAGCTAATTTGTCTACAGATCTTATTTTTATAAGCTCATATATAGAAATGCAAGATTGAAGAGGCATGACCATCTGTTTTTCTCAGATGGTATTTTGCATCATGTGGATAGATCTGGAAAAAAAAACCCCACAACTTCTCTGGACAATCTGTTGGTGTTACATACAGCGCCTCATGCAAATTCCAGATTAGATATTGATTTCACCTATGATACTTAGTAATACATATTTAAAGGCATACATATGATGTTATTAGGAAAATTAAATCATATTTATTTACCTTAATTTATCTACAAATATATTTTCTTGGCTCAGGCATATCAGTATTCTCTTTCCTGTACTACTGGTATTAAAAGTCCAACAAGGTTTAAGCAGACTGAGTTTAAAGTTATGCTGTGTTTGAGCTTCATGCTACATCAGTGTTAGCATTCCTTGAACAGTATTGCAGATTTGCTAAAGCTGTATTCCTTGTGACAGGCTCTTTTCTTGTCACATGCAAATACAGCCATTGCTGCAATCCTTATGTTATGAGGGAGAGATAGGACAGAACTCACTTTATTAAGTGTAATGAATCCCCATGGATACTTGAAGGATTAAGGTTTTCTTTAAAAAGTGAACCTTGTGTTCCAATCTGTAAATGTTGAGTAGTGATCTAATTCAAGCCGTAACTCTACCATAAAACTAAACTAGCTTGCTGGGGGTTTTTCTGTTCCTATTCTGATTTTTTATCAAGATGTTTTTACTGAATGTCTCATGATTGGAGGATTTCTGGATTTTGTCAATGAAAGCACCTCTGTGCCTAGTGGAATACTTTTCCAGGGGATAAGTGTCAGGAGAAAGTAATTTGGGGGGGAGGGGGAACTCTATGAAAGTCAAAAGATGAAAGTGTTATGACACTTAAGCAAGCTCAGATAAAATACTTGAGAAAACTCAATTTTAGCTCCTGTGATATGTAGACTAAAGTTGACTATGACTCTCATTCAGTCATAATGATAAGTCTTTGGCTCCAAACTCTATCTCTACACTTTATTCTTCTCCATCTGTTCAATCAAGTGTCACTCTTAGCAACTTCCTTCATATCTTTCCCTCACACAAACTTCCCTCACACAATTCCAGAATGGATGAATACATTCCAACCACAATGAGCACCCTCTAGCTGTTTTCTGTACCATCCTCTTTGTTTTGTGCTGAGCCATCTGTCGTCCTTAGAATGCAAGTCCTTTGGAGCAAAGTATTCATTAGTCATTGAACAATGATTTCTGAGCAAAATTTATCGTTAAACCACCAACATTGTTACACTTAGGGTTGGGAGAAGTTAGAAGATATCTTATTAAATAAGTTCAATTAAATCCAATTATTAAATCCAATACCTATGGAAGTGAAGTTGTGCATGATTATCTGTGCTATTATATGCAGTTTGAATGAATCTTCCATATCTCTCTTCAATTTCTACAGTACAAAGTACTTCACCTCACAATATATCTTTAGACAAAGGCTGTTATTGATTCTGGAAGTCACATTCCTGCAAGTGGCAGAAAGATGCTGTGCACCACTTTCTTTTCCTTCCATTCCAAGCACCCATTGTTGTTGCAAAACAGATGAGACTCAGGATATTTACTGCCTACTGTGCATAAACTCAAAGTAGGCTGCACAATTCTTACTTGTCTCCTTGATAGTGAAGTAAGGCTTCCAAGAGTGAACTCATTTGTCTGAGTGCTCATTTCACTTTCTGCGGGCACATATCAAGATTAAGTAGGAAATCACTGTATCTTTATGTGCTTTTACAAAGAATGCATGCAGACTTAAAATGACAACAAAATTCCAAATTGATATTCTCAGTGCAATGCCTGTCAATACAAAAGCAACTCAATTTTTATACGCTCAAAAGAAAAACAGAATAGCAAATTGGAATAGTAAAGAAGGCAGCCTAATCTAACACAGCACCAATCTCAAAAAGCATCCTTTGATCTTGATCAAAGGTAGAGGAACTGGATGGGTACCTATCTTCACATCATCCATAGCATTTCTCCTGTAGTAGCAGATAGCCACTGCTGACTTCACAACTGTGAGTAGCTATTACTCACAATGAAGTCAGTGAAATTCCTCATGTGAGTAACGCCACCAATGACAGGAAGTGATTCATAATCTGACATTTAGTTAATAGTTTCCAACCTGTTATCTCAGAAAAAAAGGTAGTTGAGACAAAATGTAGTGATTTTTAAAGAAACAGCCACCTCAGAAAAAAAACTAAATTAGAAAAAACAAACAAAACGCAAAAACAACAGCACTAAAAAACACCCTGGAAAACCTTCAAACCCTCAAAAAATAAAATTAAAAAAACCCCAAAACAAAAAGACACCAAAAAAACCCCAACATCCTAAACCAATTAAAAAAATGAAAACATTGAAAAGTAGAAGGAAGCCCCTGGATGTAGGTGAGAGATGTCACTATGATAAGCTATTATAATTTCATATTTTTCAGTTATCGTGTGAAAAAGATAGGAAAGAGAAAATTTGGCAAAGATTTTAAATTGCTGTAACAATAAGGATTCAAAAGGACAATTAAAACTGTCAGATATGAAATATATGAACTGTATAGTGCATAAAAAGCACACATATTGAACATGGTTTTGTCTACTTCTGATTTTCAAAACCCTAAAAGGATACCCACAGAAAAATGTGTTCAACAGACAATACTCATGGATCTCTAGGTATGTGCTCTCTTGCTTACACAAGTGGCAAGTACCCTTCGCACAGGAGACAAACAAATATTTCTGAAAAAAAATCATACTATATAAATTTATGTTTCCATCTTATTGATGTAAAAAAAATCAAAAGCATGACAGCAATTTTCAAGTCCTGTTGTCCATGGCTATCCCACAGCAGTGGTATTTGAGAGGCTCTCAGTGCTGGTAACTCAACCTTCCCTTGCTTTGGCCATAAGGATCAGCTGCACAGAGCTATATAAAGTCAGTGCACAACCACACGCTCGTGCTTAACACTGCCTTGAAGTGCTGGGCTCCCCATCCATGCCATTTTTTTGCAGGTATCTTAAGAGCCTGATTCAGTTTCTCACTCTGAGATTTCTATTCCCTCATTTCCAACTGAAACTCAGAGCTCCTAATGGTGTCTGTCCGTGATATGAGAGAAGAGAAACTACTGCTACAATCTTTAAGCTGTGTTAATTTATTAAATGCAGCTGAACCAATGGGACTGAATTGCAAAAGTTATGAAAGCAATGAGTATTTAAAGAATATTCCACCTTGAAGTGATTTTTATTTTCTTTTATTTTTTGTATAATTTTTATATGAGTCTTGGAATTGCACAGCAGCAGTTCAGAAAGCAAAACATGAAAAAGGATAGGTGTTCAAAATGTTTGAAAAAGACCATATATCAACTATGAGCACAATTTTTGAGGGTTTCCATGTAAATGATGTATGAAGCCATATTTGCATGAAAACCCAGATTTGGAATATATGTTGAGGTGATATTTAATATGCTGACTTATACTTATGTCCTATTCAACCAGACTATAAAAAAATTCAATATGAATGAGCCCTTGTCTTGCAATAGTATAAAGGATGATGACAGTACAAGATGACAATAGTTTCCTTAATGTTTGCCTTAATGCCTCTGCATTTACTCACAAAGATTTAGTCACAAAGCCTTGAATGCCTTCACTGTGAAGACAGTAAAATAGGGTCTGGTTGCACTTAATTAGGAGTTGCAGGTTACTCCTTGGACACTAAGCTTTAAGAAACATTTGAGTTCCTTAATATCTTAGTAAATATATGTTTGTAAACGTATCTATACTGCTCATGGGTCCATGTATTATTTGCAAATACGCTATAGCTTTTGTCTTCTTCCTAAGGCCGCTAAAGTTTGCTGTAGACTGTTCCACTGAGTTTAGTTTTTCAGTTTCAGTGAAAATCATTGTTCAATGTATATATACATATGGTACATCATAGGGGAAACCACTCAGTCAAAATTATTCTTCTGAAGGAATTTGTTTTTCTAATGATTTTTTGTTTCAGTGCCTCAATTAGGGAAAGTGCTTAGAGATCATGTCAAAATCAGTCTTTCTATACTCTAAAACAATAGATCTTCTGCACAATATCCTATTATGAAGATTCTGTAACAACAATTTGAACTTTCATCTACCAGATGGTTTTGTGTGTCATATGTGTCAGATCTTTAAACAAACATTGAAAAATGACACATTTTCAAGTTCCTCTGCTCCATTTATAGCCTATCTGGTAAAACAGTGTTTAGCAGAGCAATGGCTTGTACACTATGGAATGAGGAGTTTAATGGCTCATACATACTTCATTTGAAAAATATCAATAACCATTCACAAGTCTTTTCTTGCATAAACTACATGAAAATTCCTATGTAAATGGTGCATAGCTTCTTTATGATTCATGTTATGGCTTGGTTGGTGTTGTGTGGTTTTGGTTTTTTTGTTTGGGATTTTTTGCTGTTTTATCACTTGTAAAAGCTTGGCTTTGCCTGCAGAGTTTAAAGTAAATTTCCACTGGTGATAAAATACATTTCATTCCCTTTAAACATTTTCAGTTACATAAATAAGCTGTAGGAAATGCTTTGTTTTCTCCCATTATTAAAGTTAAAAACAGTCATATAGAAGTACTCAATAATACCTGTTTGGTAGATTGGCAGTCTAATTCATTCAGCCAAATCCAGAAGCCAAAACCAGAGCTGTATTATAAAAACCTCCACTGTTTCTACATGATATTTAACTATGTAAAAAATCCAGAGACTCAGAATGCCGATTTTCAAGTGTTTCCTTAGTAGACAACCATGAGTTTAATGGTGTTAAGCCATGGCCAACAGAAGCACAGAACAGTGACTTGGACAAGCCTGTGATAAGTGAAATATGCAGTTCTCAATTTTTATTTAACAGCACTTAGATAATTGTTATCTGGCTATCCATTTGGGCACACTGTTCTCCTTTGGATTCAAACTAGGAATAAGTAACTGATGTGTGGAATGCCTGAATTTTTCTCTGTTCAAGGGCCACCGTGTAAGTGGTTTGGCCTGCACAGCCAGAGTGCATACTTTCTAAATACATGACAGTGTAATATTAAAGGATACCATAACCTTAACCAGATCCAATACTTTTATAATCCCCTAATGTAGATTAGGACTTTCTAGAATAAGATTTATCCTACTGTTTCCAAGTGAAAGTGAAACACCTGAAAAATAGACCTCTTGAATGAGAAGAAGCATTGGGAATGTGTGTGTTTGTGTATGTGTGTGTGTGCATGTATGTTTTAATTTTGTTACCTTGCTTGTTACTTTTTTAGTTTTTACTGAATAGGTAACTTGGACAGTAAATGTAGTAAGACAAACAGCGAAAATTAATAACGGCATGAAGAATTAGCAAAAAATTGTCTTTCCTGGTGGGCAGGAAGTTCTTTTATCCCCTTTTCACTACAGGTGCCTGACACATTTCCAGCAATGTATCTATCAAGTAATTTCAGTGCCATTTGAGCTAGGCTAAATTCTTCTGTCCTAAGGTCCAACCTCTAGCAAAATACTGGAAGGTGACCTTTGAAATTTTATCAATCCATTGGGAAAGGGAATAATTTAAATGCTTTAATCCATCTTTAAAAACATCAAAATTCTAAGTGAACTTAAGGTCAGATTTTGCAGGATTTTTTCCCATTCACATATATCAGAACTGAAAATATTTTGGAGGAAAATTTGGTTTTCCTTTCCTTATTTGGGGTTTTGAGCTTCAGGTATATGATTACAAAATTATTTTTTTGTAAGATAGAACCTGGGCTTTTGCACAGAAGAGCTTAATTTTTTTCTTACAAGTTATAATTAGCAAGGGTGTGGTCACAGAAAAGTGTTAAATTTTTGCCCAATCATGTCTACTTTCGTGTAAAGTGAAATGTTACCTGGTATTGTCCCACAAAGCTTATGAACAGAAGGTTTGATTGAAGATTTAATAAAATTAACACTACTTTCTTATTTTCCTCTTTTCTTCTTAATCTTCTCTTCAAGATGAAACTCATCAGCACTTGACAAAAACTGCAAATAACAGCCAGATGCAGGAGCTGGTTTTATCTTTTTATGCGAGTATGTGGTGCTAATTAGTGCAAATTGATTAAACTTTAATTGCCTGATCCATGGCTAATTAATATTTATAAGATGAATGAGCAAGAAAACCAGACATTTATTAAAACACTTTAATGATTTTTCATATGTTTTGACAAAGCAAAGCAAATAGATGTTATGAGTTTAGATGTGCCAGACATAAGTACAGTATTTCTTACATTTTCTATCAGCATCAGAAAACTAATCATTTTCCCCACAAACTATGAAAGTATTTTTTCTCTTCCACACAAATATTATGGTGCAATGTTCTAGTTTCTACTTCATAATGCAATTTGTTGAACAACAGAATGACATAGAATTATCATGCCTCATGCCACCAAAGACACAACTACATCAGAAAGGAATTTGTGCTCAAGTCTGTTTTTCAAAATGCTCTGAATTGAATAACTCAATTTCTTCTAACTATGTCTACCTCAATTGTAAAAATATTATTTCAACCCCAGTCTAACAATACAGTTTTCTAGCTATCAACGGATTACTTCTTTCACTTCTGTAAAAGATTATCTCTCACTGACATACAAAATGAGACAGTAATTCTTTCCTAACAATAACCCCAGTGCTTTGAATGCACTGTGTGAAAATAAAGCAAACAAACTTGGCTTGTTATCATGATGTCTAAAATTATTTAAAATCCATTATGATACTTACTTTTTCTCAGTCCAGTGGGAAGATCTGTTACTGCTTTCCTTCATTCTGATCCACCAATCTGGATAGCCTGATAAACAATTATTTTTAACCTTCACTTAACCTTCTTACATTCCTTGCCTTTGGACCAGTTAGTCTAAAAAACAAGCAATTGGGATGTCCAGAGATGGGGTTTTGTATACAGTAATTAAAAAAATAGGAAAGAATAAAATATATGTATTTTGCAAAATCAAAAAATATCTAGATTTGTTTCAGATATGGCTAATTGTTAGAAGCTAGAAATAAAGCCAGTTAGGACTTAGACTTCCTGTTCTTTGGTATAAAAGACATTTGTGCACATAAACATCACTAAAAACTTGTGACACCTCCAGCAATCCAGCCAGAATAATCTCTATCATGTATTATTTGGTAGCATAGATGTCACCTTTTCTTTACATCTCCAAAGAGTAAACTCAGGCTTGATAAGTACGAAACCCCAATGGAACCCTTGGGCTACATTTTATATAGCAAATAAAATGATATTGCCTCTCTTTGCATAAAGATGAGCTAAATTCACTGACATTGCTAACTAAAAGAGGGTGATCACTAACTACAGGACCATTTTGTACAGACTGGCTCACAAACATGCTGCTGAAAACTTTCCATAGTAACATGTCTAGGTGATACATCCAAAATAGGGTATTCTCCAAAAAGGAGAATAGTTAGGGTGGTGAGCAGATGCTATCTGCTTTCTACCTGATCCTCTTTCAGCAGATTAGATTCAATCAAAAGACCTTGGTAACTTCAAGACCAAATTATCTCTGAAATTCCTATGCACTGCAAGGTTATAATTTTTAAACTTGCTGATGATATTCCCTTTATTTTCATTTTCTCTTTGTTTTATTTTTTTTTGGGGGGGGGGGGTTTGCAAGGTAACACAATGAATCAATTAATTTTTTGTAATAAGTGATCCCCAAACAAATTCATTTTGAGAAATTACTGTAAATGAAAAACACCGAAAACCTTCCCATATTTAGTGCAGTCAATTAGTAATTCATTTCAGATAATACACTTTTGAAGCCCTTCTGCCCACATACTCACACACCCCCCACACACATTTTTTTGATCCACTAAAAACATTCTGTGGTGAAAATTTTAGTAAAACACTCTTACTGTGATCCAATTAGGCAATGTAAAAGGACCTCACCACATAAATATCAAAAAAAAAAAAAATCCTTTCAGAAAATAAAAATTGCCTGGACTACTAAGTGATTTGCCATAGCAAATTATTAGAAGATTAGATTAACTTTCACATTCAGAAACAATTTATAAATAAATACATCTAAGCATTAGAGAAAGCATTTTAAATAGATGAATAAATGTGTAGCCTACAGAGCAGCAACTATAAAAACTTGAAGGGCAAAAAATAATAAGTCATTCATTGTGTACATGAAGAATTCAGAAATTTTCTGCTAAACTCAATTACAGATATCATTATGTACTATAATTTCTTAGTAAGAATTTGAATTATGCAATAGATAGCAATTTCTGAAGCACATGGAAAAATGTATTATGGGGCTATGTGTAAAGAAAGTCACAGGGTCACAGAACATTTGAAGTTGAAGGAGCACCGAAGGTTATCAGGTTCAAGCCCCCTGCTTTAATAGGGCCACTTAGAGCCTGTTGCTCTGGACCATGTCCAGACAGCTTTTGAATGCCACTCTTACAATAAAAAAGTGTTTCCTTAATCTTAAGTAATCTAATAAACACAAGAACATCATCTGCTTGTTCATACCACAATGAATGTTATGAACACATGCTTTCCTTCACTGGCCCTGAAGCTCAATATGCATAACAAAAATATAAAAATACATTTTAAATTGAAATTCAGAAAAATTTCATAACACATGACAATTGCACAAAAGACTGATGCCATTTGAATCAATGAAGCTCCAGAAAAAATAAGGGCAGACTAAATCCAAGTAGAAACTTTCCATTCAGGTAATTTGCTACTAAAATCTTGATCAGGATGAGGATCATGGTGTGTTCAGCACTAGTGTATAATTCCAGCCAGATTTTTCCAGAATGTCTCCTGATTATGCATTGTTGGAGTTGAGGGCTCAGCTGAGGGCTAGGGGTCAGGTAGGAAGTTAGCCTCCTGAGCTTTAGGGAAGAAAACTTCCAGCTCCTCAAGGAGAGCAGTCAATAGGATTCCCTTTGTGGTGTCCCTCGGGGATCTGTACTGGGACAAGCATTATTTGGCATCTTCCCTAATGGCACAGACAGAGGGATTGAGGGCAGCCTCAGCAAATCTGCAGATGGCACCAAGCTGAGTGGTGTTGCTGACACATCTGAAGGATGGGCTGGCATTCAGAGGGACCTGGAGAAATTCAAGTGGGGCTATGGGCATCTCATGAGAACAAGTGCAACATGCTGCACCTAGGTCAGGGCAACTCCTGGTATCAGCCCAGGCTGGGGAAAGAGCAGATGGAGACCAGCCCTGCTGAGAAGGACTTGGGGGTGCTGGTGAGTGAGAGGCTGGACATGACCCAGCCCTGAGAGCCAAATGTGTCCTGGGCTGCATCCAAAGCAGCGTGGGCAGCAGGGACAGGGAGGAGATTCTGCCCCCCTGCTCTGTTCTGACCCCACCTGCAGTGCTGCATCAGCTCTGGGGTCCCAGCACAGGGAGGACATGGACCTGCTGAAATGAATCCACAGGAGGTCACCAAAATGATTAGAGGGATATGAGGAAAGGCTAAGAGAATTTGGATTTTTTTTAGAAGAAGGGAAGGATTTGGGATGACTTAACTGTTCCAGAATCTGAAGACAGTCTACAAGAAAGACAGAAAAACGCTTTTTACAGGGGCATGTAATGAAAGAAGGGAAAATCATTTTAAAGTGCAAGACAGTAGATAAATATAAGCAACATTTGAGGTAAGCAATTGTATCCAAGATATTTCTGTGGAATAACATGATCCACATGCAGTATTTGTTGAGGGTAGGTTTTCTTGGGGGTTTTTTTCTGCTTTTATTTTGGTTTCATTTCCTACAGAAATGTGATCATACAAATTAATAGAAATGCAGTTCTAGATCAGAGGTTTTCATTGATGTTAGGGAACAAAATGGACTATATAAATGTGGGACCTGACGCATTTGCTCATTGCCATTGGCATACTTGGAAATGAATATGGCCAAGTGTCTGACATCCATAAAAGCAATAATTTGGGAAAGATCATTTTCCAAACTGTATACAATGTCAAAGGTTTAGTTCATATACTCAGTCAATGAAACTTCATTTGTCTAAAATAACATGTTGGGCTGGAATGTGATGTATAGGACATTAAGCTCCATAAATGCACTTACATAATGAATAATCACTTCTACCTGCAAATGATAAGAACATTTTTGGATAATTTTCCATAGCAAATAAATATTTTCAGCCTAGTCATTGCAGTTAAATGCTTAGACCATTCTTTTTTGTTGTTGTTTTAAACTCCATTCTGAATTTTTTGCACTTATTAATACTTCAGTCATAACAGTGAAATAGATTTAGGTCTCTAAAAGTATATCATAACTGCATATTTAAAATAATCCCCAACTAAAATCTAGCTTGTTGTTTTTAGGTAATTCAAAGAGAAAATAGCAGTCATGAAGGAAAGATTGGGAGGAGAAAAGAGAAAAAGAAAGAAATGTTCCCACCTAAATATATCAGTTGCAGGTTCTCAGAATCTTCCCATGATTTTTAAAAAGAGATAAAATTTGCAGAGTATGACTCTACCAAGGAAGGAAGAAAATGGGCTCCTTGAACTAACTGACCAAAGATGCTCTCACAGGCAGTGCCATTCTAAGACAAAGAAATAGAAATGCATTCAAGATTTTTATTAACATTCTAAATCACTTCCTTTGTAATAAATGAATAACATTAACAGAATTAATAGAGGATTATAAAAGACCCTAAAATTAAAGGATTAAACCTGTTCCCAAACTCGTATAAAACATAAAATAATTCCAATGCAGTGTCTTGTACAGGGAAATACAGATTTTGCCAGTACCCTGACTGCTTTTAATATAACATACAATGAATGGCAATGTACATCTGTGTTTCTAAAGTGACTTGAACTTCAGACTTTTATGTAATAAGGAGCTTTTTCCGGTCTCTTTTTTTCTCATAGAAAATAATAAAAAAAGAAAGACATTTTCCTCTCTTGAAATGGTCTGTTCCTTCTTCTAAATGTAAGGGCTAGAAGTCAGTTTTGGATATACTTCAGGCGCTAAACATGTTCTCAAATAGCCCAAGTGGATGATGACAATCTTTTTGCTTCTCTTGGCTTTTGGTAGAATAAATTCAAAATAGTTTCTGGTCATTTGTTTTGCTGTTTTATTATGTGGATGACCTGCAGCAGACCACATGGAATTTTAAGGTATAAGAGCATATATGCTTTTGTGTGTCTATGTAAGTATGAATGCATGTATATAGAAATCCATTTCCATTTTTATTTTTTCCAGTAATTGAGGCAATTTGTATGCTATTTTTGACATTCAAGCTCTTTTGAAAGACTGTTGAGTCTGCACTCACTTCTGCTGATTAATGCAAGCTACAAACCTTTGAAGTCCTGGTCATCTTGGCAGTCAACCAGACCAGTAAGACTGTCCTTCTGTTTGCGAGTCTGGGATTGCTTTTCATGAAAAGCAAAACTGAACAAGGATGAGGAAAATCTAGCATGTACCTGGGTATCATCCAAATGTGTTTGGAATCAAAGAACCAGGAAAAAGTCAAATATTCCCATGACTCATAATATATATTTAAAAAAGCAGAAAGAGATGATACAGAACTAGAATGAACTTTAACTCCAAGATATTATTGCAAGAGACTGTTATACCCAGTTCAATTTATAAACTTATCAAAATCTATTTTAAAAGTAGTTAAAATGCATATACATTTTTCATGTTGGAAAAGAACCAAGATGTCTTTCAGCTGTGACAATTAAAAGGGTTGCTAAAATCCCAACTCAATTTTGTTACTTAACTATTTGTTGATAGTTTAGGCTTTTGATACATCATTGCCCATGCCCTTATGTATTTTTCCTCCTTCTCTTGTCTTCACTACTTCATACATTTGTCAAAGTGTATTAATGATATTTTCATATTCAACAGGTAACACAGTCCTTTCAGTTTATGCATAGTTTGTTCATGTTCCAATATCCATCCTATTTTGATTAATAATTTTCAGCATTAAGTGGAAACATCCTGTCACAGACATACAGGTTATCAACAAACTGAGAAAAAAAATGGAAAAAAGAAGTCAGGGCCAGTCTTTGATCTAGATGTCAGCAACACACGCTTTCTCATATACACACATCTAATCTTCTAAAAACACGTATATCTAAAAGTACACCTAAAAGAAACCTAACTGGAGCAGAAAAAGTTCCAGAGGCTGGTAAGCCACTGGAACAGACTCTCCAGGGAAGTGGTCACAGAGTCAGCCCAATGGAGTTCAAGATGAGTTTGTACAATATTATTAGTCATTTTAGGGATGTCCTAAAATGTGCAGGGCCAGGAGCTGGACTCAATGATCCTTGTGTGACTCTTCCAACTCAGAATAATCTGTGCTGCTGTGATCACAGTCTTTTTACAGTGTAAATGTACCACAGACAATGGGACACATTGTGTGAAAACAACTTTTCCTAAAATTAACAAAAATTTATTTTTTGAAGTATTTAACTGGCTGGACAGAGATTTAGACAGATTGGCTCTAAAAGTCCAGCAACACAAATATGTATTTTTCTGATTTTTTCTCTGATTGTGTCTATGAAAAGGGCATATGATACTCTTCCTCTTTTACTGTGTTTTCTTTGGCATAGTTGACTAGCAGTAAATTTTCTGTAGTTAATGTCCCATCTAAAAGAGTAAA
The DNA here is from genome assembly GCF_012460135.2 of Molothrus ater. Lineage (NCBI taxonomy): Eukaryota > Metazoa > Chordata > Aves > Passeriformes > Icteridae > Molothrus > Molothrus ater. Next base: position 51,941,555 of record NC_050479.2, on the reverse strand, counting down.
ATTAATGCAGCAGAGAAATGTCCAAGAATAACATTTTGACTAGCTGCTTTCAAATATCAGTAAGTTTGATGATTTTCTTGCAGAAAAAAAAAAGAAAAAAAAGGCCAAGAATGAAAGATCATAAATCAAAAATTATAACTGACAATCATATCTCAGTCTTCTTTATGAGCAGAACTCTTCCTCCCCGTAATAGATAAATATAACTACTTGGACCAGAAGTTTGCTCTGTCTTACCTTTCCTTCTCGAGCTCTGCTTTCTACTTTCAGCATAAGATGTCCAGCTGTGTTTGCCCAGAAAAAGCTGACCACAAAACACTGAGAAGCTAAGACGTTGACATTACAAAATTCTGAGTATCAGGACCCATCCCTGTCCTCAGTCAAAGTGATACAAATCTCTCCCTGGTTATGTCAAGTGTTGGGTTGCACTAGCATTGAGCAGAACTACACGCACAACTGGACCATTATCTTTTAAAAGGCTCCTTAATAACTTGAGTGCTTAATTCTGTTCCACAGGTAAATCAGTTACTGTGTTAAGTGAGTCTGCCACTAGAACAATGAGAAAATATACCTTAGCTGTTTATGTAATTCCACATTTGTACTGAACACAGTGAAATTTACTGACTATAGGTGTTTACTTTTAAAAAATACTTTTTTACTATTTGTTCACTTTTAAAAATTATTATTTTAAAGAAACAAAATCAGAAATACACATTAAAATTGTAGAACACATTTTCAGGCTTTGAAAAACAGCTATCACTTTGACTTCACTGGATCTATTCATTTTTCTCAGGGATGTAACAATTAAATAGATCTATGAAGAACTGAGTATGAGGCCCTCGAGGTCATACTGGATGTGTTTTCTCAGTTTGCTCATGCTGAGCTAAAAAGCTGTTGTCTAAAGCAGTAGCAGCAAAAAGAAAATGCATTAAAAAAAAAAAAAAGCAGGCTCCTGTGAATTTATGAGGAGTGCATCACAAAGACAAATATTTCAGCCATGCAATTCCATTCGGCCTTTTCAGCTGTGTGTCCATAGCAAGTCAACGGCTAAATTGAAAAATCAATTCCAATTTAAATTATTGGAATAAAGAACACCAGGAGTCAGAGATAAAATGGCTTTGTTCTCTGAGATCCTTTTTAATTGGAAAGTTATTTCTTCAGGGTATTCTAATGGTTCTGAGGAAAGATTGCAAAACAAAGTTGATCGGCTGGGGGAAGGTTAATAGCTAATGTGCTTTTCTTGCTGCACAGCAGCCTCCTGTCTTTATGACAGCCTCCATCGTATGTGAAAAGAACCACGATTCTAAATAATTTGATACATATGACTGTAGTGTTTCCCTCCATTTCCCAAAGAAATCCTATTATGGATGTTACTCTGACATGTTCATAGTGGCCTGACAGATATTCTGACCGGAATTTCTTTGCGTACAGGTGTTTATATGCTCATTTGCTTAAACATGCCATGGTGCTGAGTGGTTTTGCTGAAGATTAATATGATTTTGTAAGAATCAGAGACATTTTAAATAACACAATGATAGCTGTGGAAAGAATTTTGTTTCAAGTCTATTGAAACAACAACCAACGTGGACTATCAGTACTACAGGTAGAAAAATTGCAGCAAAACTAATTACAGAGAAGAAATAGGATTATGCTGACATGGGACAGAGTGAGAAAGGAAAGACAAATCCTTTCTGGGAAGAAGAAAAGAAAATTAGTAAAAATTCATTAAGCTTAAATTAAAACAGAACAGAAAATAAAGCCTTGCTTCTCACACAGCCAGCATCTAGAAGTGTCATGGTTTAGTTATAACATCAGTGTAACCTTTGCTCTGTTAGCAGGAAACTGTTTAGGGCAGCTGTAGATTAGAAATCTTAAATGGGCATTTAATTTGAAATTAATAAAACAGTTATGGTATGTGTTAAGAAAAGTTACTGAGGTTTGCTTAGTATATTTAATTAGTGTAAAAGAGATAAATCTAGTTGCCATGTAATGAACTGAGAACTGCAGATACAGTAAATGTGTACTTACGTTCCTATTATTAATGCATTAAACTTGTAAGAATGTTTAGGAATTTAATTAGCATTTAATAAGATAGCTATAGCAAATTACAGTAGTTAGATGTTAAATGTAAATTAATATTTTTAGTATTTAATTGATATTAACTAATTAATTACTGTTTATTACATGGCAACTAGATTTATCTTTTATAGAGTTATTAAATCTAAATTAGAACTTCTATTTTAAGTGGCCTCTACTCAGTTTTAAAAAATACAGTATCTGGGATTATCAGGGTTTACCTTCATGGAGAAATTTGGTGAGCCTGGGATATTAAGCCTAAAACATGAATTATAAAATTATATACTATATAAGTAGATTAAATATCTTCACACAGGGGGAATATTATTTATGTGCATAATCCCAAGGAAATGAAATTATTCAACTGACGAGAAATCTTTTGTGGAAGCATTACCTGAATTAGTCAGCAGAAAGAAAAAAGTTTTCAAATTCATTTCAAATTTCAATGATCAAAAAAAAAGTGAATGATCAAAAAAAATTTTCTCATCCTGTTTGGAACTAACTTTCCTATAGTTCAATGGCATGTTAGAGAAGGGGGTAAACAATGAGGTTTTAAAAGGCCCTCTACATAAGATAATTGCTTTTAAAAATATCACCACAGATATTATGGATTTTGTATGTGGAGTACTTTGACATTTCTAGTCTTAAAAGAGAATTACTCTGCTCTGCATCCACATTTGCACCTTATACTAACTTCTATGTAGTACTGGTGCTATGAAATAGTTTGTATGCAAATAATAGCAAGAGCTTATAAGAACTTATTTCTGAGAGAAAAACAATTTACACAAGGAAAAGAGAATGTGTGCTAAGCCATATATTCCACTGGTATGCCAAACAAGAAGTTGCTGTGAGCTCCTGGGGCTGTATTTCAATAAAAGGCTGAGGTACGTAAAGCATGAATGAGAGGAGTTTGGGTATCAGCTTTAACTCAGCATGCAACCTCCTTCATGACTTCAAAGTCCTACAAGTGCTTGCCCAGACATGGGCATAGGCAGAACTCTGTTAGATGAGAAATATCGCATAATCATTTGTCTAGCATGTAAGGCTGGCTGGAATGCCTCAGCTGGAGGTGTCAGAAGCATTAGGACTTCCAGGAAATTCACTTCAGCCCCTGAGCTTTTTGTTCTGCAGCTGTAAAATACGGAATATTTTTACAATTGTGGAATAATCTCCTGTTTATTAAAAAATTATTTATAAAGTCTAATTTATCTGCAACTTCTGCAACCCTTGTATATTTTATTACCTATTTCTTTAAATGTATGTCCTTCTGGATAAGAAATAAAGATAGCAAAATCAGACTACAGAAAGGTGTCTGGGGAGGGCGCGGGGGTCTCTAAATCATAGAGATTGTAGAGAGTTGCAAAAAATCTTACACTCTGAATTTTTTTATTACATTTATGGCTGTCTGGATCCTTTTAACCTTTAAGAATTTTATTGTAAAGCTACTTTGGCCTTTTATAGTTTCTTTCATTTTCCCTTGTTATTAGAATAATACTTTCTTGTAATTTAATCTTAGTACTCCTTATATGTCAGTTTCCCCTCTATAGACATATTCAACTACTTCTCATTGCCATTATCCCAGTATAAATAAAAACCTGATTTTACTGAAATCATCAGCAAAACACAAGTGGATTTGACTAGGCCAAGGATTTTGACTGGTCTTTAGTTCTCCACTATTCTTAGTTGTCCATTTTTCTCCACTTGTATTACTGGTTCTTTTACAGGCCACTTAATTGACCACATAGTTTACATCCAAGTATCTGAACAAACTCTATGTTCATACTCTTTTCTATCAACACTTCCTTAATGAAAAAGGCTCTGATTTCTGGATAACCCTTCTGCCTGAATTGTGGCACTGTCCTCTACAAATCTAACTCAGGAATGTCTTTGGTGATTCATGGCTGGATGTACTTGTCACCCTCCAGATGGCTGCACAGCAAAAGTTTCCCATGAGTACAGCGCCTGGAGATTTCAAGCTCTATGATAGTTGGTCCAGGAATATTTCATACTTGCTCTCGTCAAGCCTTCAGGGTCTATAGCAGATGCTGCTGCAGTTTATTTATTTGAGTGCTACCATACCCCTTCCATTATCTCACTGCCCTAACGGTTTAGTAAATATTTTAGATCTATATTTCTAATGCAGAGTAAGTAGAGTTTAAATTATAGGTTGATACATCTGTCAGCATGTGACAATAACTCCTTTAAACTGAAACTCCTCTGTTTCACAGAGGATTACACTCTTTTGGATGAAAAAAATGCGACAAAACCCAATCAAACTAAAATCACAATAACGTGAGAACATATGAATTTATTTAAATTTGTAAAAAGAAAAGTTTCAAGCTGCATTATTTCTTCAGTTACTTTACAATTCATAATCTCCTAAATACAACTGAATTGAATTGGATGGGTAAGAAAAGAAAGTGAATTTACTTCTGACATTATTGACACTCTTTGGACAATTTCCTGCTTTATTTGCTAAAATTGCTTTATTTGCAATTGTCATGCATTTCTGGCACTCATTTTGCCATTCAACTTTGCAACAAAATGGCATCTTCAATTGCCATGATTTTCACAACTTTATATATTTATGCTATAGAGCTATAGCTATATATATATATATATATATGGACACATCTATTATTAAAGTCCTGTGTCTACTAAGTTTTTTGTAAAGGACAAGGGTAATTAGATGACTCAATGACCACTCAGCCACTGTGACTATATAAAGCCAGATTTTCAGCCTGGCTGTGTGTGAGGAAGTTGTATTGATATATTTATGTACAGCTACCTTTTCTCCCCCATCACTACTGATTAAGATTTTACAATAGTCCAGACAAAGTCTCCTTCTCATAATATTCCTAATAAGATATGACTGTACAAAGCCCATGTACACCACATTTAACTTGGAGAGGCAGAGAATGTATGTGCCTGAGGTTACAAAGTGCAGCATCTAATTATTCTGTTCTGTGTTGATTGCCCTGTTTGTAATAATATGCATTTGGGGAAATAGATGCATGTATTTCCTTGTTCTCACTTAAATCAAGACTTAGAAACATTTTGGAGAGACTCTAAGACTTTAATAGTTTTAAAATACTGATGAACATGTTAAAACTGAAATCTGAAAACAGTTGACATGAATTCTTGAAAAGATTTTGGACTGCATAACCATCAATCTGCAATGCAGGACTTAGAGGCAGCAATCCCACCTGAATCATGCTACAGTTAATATGTACTTGCTAATATCATTTATCAAGCGTTCTAAATCCACATGACACAAATGTACAGCATTCAGTCTGAAAAAGTTCATCAAGAGTTGTAAGTAAAACTGAATGAATGCATTATAAGCTCTCTCCATGTGGTGTTTTCCCCTATCTGTCTCCTTAAAACATTTCACACTGAATGGTTTCCTGCGTGCTCTGCTGCAGATTTATTCTTCTCCTGATGCACGCGTGTAACTCCCCATTAATGTTAGTAGGAATGAGATTTACGTATGTGCACTGAGAGGAGAACAGACCCCATGGTATTTTATTTGCCTGTACAGCATTATAGCCTCTGAGGATAGATTTGATTTTTTTGTTGTTAGCAAAAAAGCAGCTTGACAAGTAGCTTTTTGATTGATAATACACTGGGAGTCATAATTTATATAATCTTACACCTGCTACTGAACATAAAGGTCACTTTAAAGGTGTGAGTTGTGTGTACTGGGGCAGAGCATAAACCAGAGGGTCAGTTTTCAGTGCTTACTGTATGACAGAGACACAGACAAAAACTCCTACCATTGCTGATAAAATTGAAAATATCATGGCAAGCATTGTAATTAACAGCAAGTTTCCAGAACTTGACATTCTGAGCAAGTGTCATTCCCTAGGTTATTACAGAGGGAATTAGAGTGGCCTTTCACTGTCAAACTGATATATACCATTGGAGCATTGCTGAAGAAAAAGTATCATTCGTGATGTCTTTTCAGGATTTAAACATCTGCTGAATTCCATCTCTTTCTATCATTTTCTGAAAATAGATACACATCTCAAAAGGTCTCTATCTGGAGCATTGAGTGGATTCAATATTTCAGCATTTTCCACTTTTTTTTTTAATAAATTATTCTATGTGTAAAAACTGTCTTGTAGACAGCATCAGCAGGACTTTCTTAAAGCTTAAATATTTTTGCTAGGAGAATGGCCTCCTGAAATGTATTTTTATGATTAATTGCTGGACATACTCATTTTTCTAAAGCATCCTCTTCATACACTGGGGTAAAATAAGAGGAAAAAAAAGCTTTCATACTATAAAATAGCAATATTTGTTCTCATTCTGTTTTTTGCTTATCTCTATTTTTTTTCCTAATAGTCTTGCAAATGTATGAGGAGATAACTGAGTCTTGAACAAGGCATAATTTGATGCTTTCTTGTTTTAACCTTCATGTCCTACTGCAACAAGAGGGAATTGTACTTTCAGAATAGGGACATATTCATTCTTTGTAGCTTTCAGTCAAACAGTACTAGTATGTGTACTACCATATTCACATTTTGTGGTTCTAATTACATAATTTCCGTGATTTGCTATAATTATTAATAATATAATGGATGGGTTTAATTTCACTTCAACTTCCATCTGGGAAATAATCCAAAGCCAAAAAAAAAAAAAAGCCACTGAGATCTGCTTAATGTGTTTGGGTGCTCTGATCAGTTTCCTCCAAGCTCTGAATATGACCCAATCTTGAATGTGTTTGGTGAATTTTACTTCAGTATTGATGTTTAGGATTTCCAGTTCATGCTGAAAACTACTGAAGTCCTCTAGGTGACTGGATGACTGCAGTGTCTATCGATTTTAATCATTTGTTTGGGTCAAGAACAGAGGCTTAGAATTTGGATGTAATATCTTCAACATGGAGTGTTCATTGTCTCCTGTCATGAGAGGAGAATGTATCTCTCTTTTCAGGTTGGGGAAATGGTTACAAGAAATGACTTTTGACATTAATGGAACAGGGGAAAAATTCACTTTCCATGGAAATAACTGCTTTTAGGCCTAGCTTTGTCTTCATAGATCACCATGGTTTACAAATGACCTATAATAAATTAAGTAGACACCTCTGCAATGGGGATGAAAGTCCTGGCAACACTGATTAGTTGTGGCAATTATTTTAGAGATTTATGCAGTGTTTGCCAGAACCTTCTATGTCTTTACCATTTTATCTGTGATATCACGTTATGACAAAAATGAAAAAAAACCACCCCATAAATAAGAACTAAAAAGAATTTTGTAACATACAATTTATCAGTGCATCTTAAACTAATGAGGGAATGGAAAACATTTTCCTCACAGATATGTTATTTTAATATCATTTTGTAAGTTTTATTTCAGTATCTTCAAAAATAGCAGTTATGACATTATAGAAAAAATCATGCAGAACCACAAAGGAAGCTAATTTGAAACAATATGGTAGTATTTTTTGTTCATGTGTATACATTTAAAATTTGAGTTGGTATTATTCCACTTAGTTTGCCCAAAGATATTTTTTCCTACATGACGTTAATTCAATTAAGTTAAAATCTTGTTATCAACTTCTGTACTGACTAACAAAAGCTTTTATGTGTCACGGGCAATATTCAACAAAACCTCCCATTTTTGCTAAAATTTCCATTCAATATTGTTCACAGGAATTTTAATTTTACTCAAAATTGACAAAATAATTGTGAAATACCGTAACATTAATAATCGTAAATGGTTTTCCATGCAAAATATCAGAGATTATTATTTTTATCTATCCGACTAAATCTTCATTAATCGCTCAATAAAATGGCTAAATAGAATACTATTTATATGTATTTGTCATTTGGGATGTATATCCTCTTGTAATAGCATTTTTGTCTGCTACTGCATGTTCAGGGGAGGATACAGTTGATTCAGGAAGGACCACAGGGATTTTTCATGGAAGTGCAAATGTAACACCATATTTTATGGTTGAGGATAGTTTATGAGAAAGCTTTCTGTGCCTTAGTGTAGAGCGTGAGAGCCAATTTTTAACACTAGCATTGCTGATCCTGAGGCTGATGATCCAAACCTTGGCTTATTTGAAGTTATTAATCATTACAATTATTTAAAATAGAGAACAACAACAACAAAACTACTTAGAGAATTGAGTAATGACTTCATGTTTTCTAGAAAATAAAAATACTGCAATCATTAACGAAGGTCAAAGTGACATAAATACATTGCAGATCCAAGAGCTCAGGGAAGAAAATAACAGTTTGAGCAGATCATGCAGGAAGATGGTAATTCTTTAACAATTTCAATTTAAAGATTTCTAGTTCTGTCTTACTTTTTTTCTAGTTCATGAAATTTTGGAAAGGATAGCTACATTGTAGTGCAAAACATCTCCCTTGACAATAATTTTTTAGAAATATACTAAATAAGAATGGATGCTGAAGATTTTTCTTTTAATTGAAAAAAACACACGAGTAAATAGTTAATGAAAAATAAAATTCACATATTGCAGAAGAATGATTGAATTTGGAAGGGACATGTTGACATAACTTAATCCCAGCCCACTGCTCACGTTTTCAGCTGGAGCAAGTTGCCAAGGGCTGTGTCCACTTGGTTTCTGAATATTGCCAGGGATGGAGACTCCATATCTCTGAGCAAACGATTTCAATGACCATTGTTGCAGAAAAAAAAAAAAAATTGTTGTGTCTAGGTGAAATTTTATGTATTTGAATTTGTGCTGATTGCTTCTTGACTTGTCATGGGCACTACTGAAAAGCGTTTGGCTGCTGCTTCTTCTGTTCCTCCCATCAGCTATTTACACACATTGATAAAAGCCCCTTGAGCATTCTTATCCCTAGGATAAACAATTCCAGTTCTCTCAGCTTGTCCCCACATGACAGGTGCTCCAGTCTCTTAATCAGTTTTGTGACCCTTAGCTAGAGTCATTCCTGGATATCCAGCTCTCTCCCATACTGGAGATCCCAGCACTGGATCCAGCAATTCAGCTGTGTCACACCAGGGCTGAGTAGAGGGGCAGGATCACTTCTCCTAACCTTGGGGGAATACATTTCCTAATACCCAGGATTTTCTGTTGGTGCTCTTTACTGCAAAATCACCGAACATTTATATAGCTCCTGGTCAATTTGGGGTACACCAGGATTTCTTGATCCTTCTCTGCAGAGCTGCTAGTCAGCTGGCTGATCCCCAGCATATGCTAGTGCAATGGATTACTCTTCCTCAGGTGAAAAGCTTGGCATTTCCTTTGCTTGAAGTTCATGAGATTCCTGTCTGCCTGACTGAGGATGATATGGGTCAGGCATCCCATCAGTCTTGTTATGTAGTACTTTACTTCCAGTCACCAAGTTTTAGTTTTGCCCCAAGGTAAAAATATGTACAGAAGTAGTTGTCAAATTACAGGAAGTATGGCTCTTGCTACCAACTATGAATGAAATTATATAGAGCTGGAAGAAATATCAGCCCAATTCTTTAATCCAAGAATTGGGCTGATATTTAACAGTAGTCCAAATGGCCAGTCTGAAGCAGAGGTTAAACATAGGAAGATTTGAAAAATGTGGATTTATTTTTTTCTTGACTTTCAACAATGAAAGCTTTAAAATTTTTGCAAGGGGAAAGATGTTTTTTATCCCAGAACCAGTATGGTTTGTCTCTGCTTGGTAGTCATATAAGTTATAAGAAATTCATATAATCCAAAGAGATCAGGTGTCTCTACTGAGTCTCAATTGTAATGCTTTTTTTTTTTCTTTTCTCATCTGTCTTACCACACACCCATTTGCATATAGTTTCATATACCTAGAATATTTTCCTCAAATCCACGTCTCTCTCCAGATACATCCTACTATGAGAAAAAGTTATTTCAGTATCCAATTTTGCATAGTTTTACATCAAAAAGGAGAAATGAATGTCTTGTTGAAAGTACAGATTTCTCTTGCTGCCTTGACAGCTATGATCAGCAACAAACAGAGAACAATATGTACTTGGATTTTGAATATTTTTAAAATCTTTTTATACTCTGGAATTATCCAATTTTTTTCCAAATTAAATACTGAAGCAACACATAAGAACAGAGATAATGCACTATTTCATGCACATCAAAATGCAGATCACATCACAGTATTGTCCTAAAAAAAAAAGTATGTCTACAAGTTGGGAATTAATTTAGACTGTAAAGCAAATATTTTTCTCTGAGGTCCATCCACATAGGTTAGCTTCTCTTGATATTGAATTGCTTTTATTTGTCAGAACAAATGAAAATACCTGAAAATATGAAGCATGTTATGCCAAAATCAACTCATCCCACTTCTATACATCACAGATAAAGTTCTTACTTTATAAGTAAATGTCATGTGAATCTAGTCATGGACATAATAGCATGGGACTCCCCAAGGAAACCAAGAGCCCTTTTGCCTCACTATATCTTCATGCACATATTACACTAAATGCAAAAGGCAGTGACATCAACGGTCTATAAAAGCATGACCTTCAAGTTGATGGATTTTGAGTAATAAAAGGCCTCAACAGCAGCTGACATATAAACATAAAAGGAAGTTTTAAGGACAACTCACTTTGGTGTATAATGAGTAAGAAGTTCAATACTGTGTTTACAGATTCCACAGGCTTTGCTGTGCTAGTTTCATCTGAGAATATTTCTAAACCCAAGAGGAGATTGGGGCCAGGACAATGAGTATGGGATTTAAGATAATGCAGGTATAAATTTGAGAAGAAGGATGATGTTGAAAAAGATGAAGATAATCTGTATCAACTGAGTATCAACTGAAGGTAATCTGTAGGGGATACATACACATATTTGTTTCTGAGAAAAAAAAATTATTATCATGTATCACAAATAATATTTTGCAACCAAATTTTCCCAATAATATCTTGCAAGCTTTGGAATTACTGCTTTGAAAATGTATTTCTCTATTATGGATGTTGAGCTGTCCAATGAAATAAAGCTAAGAAAGTAATTTCACTAAAGCAGGTAGGCAAGGTAGGGGCAAGGCTTCCAAAATGATCCCAAATGAGCAGTCCATCCATTCAACACCCTCGTGAACTAAGTGTCCCAAAACATAAAAATTGCCAAGAGGGGGCAGCAGCATGTTGAGTCATGGGATCTCTCCTCCCTCCAGTGGAAGTCCACAGAAGCTGAGGTACAAGCACCTATTTACTTTGCAGATCTCTGCTAAATTGATGCTGAACATGAGATGATAGTGTGATGCTGTCAATATCTTAGGGAAAAGCAATTGCTTCCACTGTCTAAAAATAGCAGGACTTGTCTGATTTTCTAGAAATTCTTCAGGTGAAGCCCAATTAAAAATCATAGAAAGTTTGAAAAGCCTTCAGTAGTCATACACCTCACAAACAAAATGCCATAAATAGTTATCTACTAATTCCAAGTCATGACAGTATGCCATCTACTATCAAAAATTTAGAGTAATCATGGGATGAAGTTTTATTACCTAAATGCATGGGCGATTCTCTCTGAATAGACAGGAATCAACAGTTCTACATGCATTTTAAGTAATTACATGTGCAATAGATATGCAGATGTAAGGCAGATTTACATATGCAAAAATGCAATTTCTTGTCCACTGACAAATTTTGACTGTCTATGACTGCAGCACCACTTTGAATTCTTTGCATACACAAGACTTCTAAATTTAAAGTTATTTGCATGCAGGGAATAAATTCCTACAGTTCTGCTAACATGCTATGTTTTTCCAAAGCTTTCATCTATCTATATAGTTTCTTATGCAATCACCACTTTCACGGTATCTAAGAGGCCTAATGACTCCTTGTTCTGCCAGGTTTGCACTTAGAGCTTTTTATTGCCACTCTTTAGAAAGGTGTTTGAACTGTGGCAGGTAGGACAATCCAAAGACAGATCTCATTTCAAAGTATTCTGAAGGGAATAGCTAGTAAAGAAGAGCAGTGATTGATGCAATAGAAGACATAAGAGGATTTTCTTTTTTTTTTTTTTTTTACCAGCTACAGAGAAGTCTAGACTCTTTACTTTAAACTTGAAGTGTTAAAGGGGACTCTTAGATCTGATCATCTCAAAGTCTCTAATCTATGCAAAAAGTGGGCATTGATGTAAAAATAGTACATGTATGAACAACTCAGAAGCATAGCTGGAGTGCAATGTGTATTTGTGGGTCTAAATACTTTGAAAATGCTTGTTCCTGTCTGTGAGACTGGCAGAAGGTGAGAACAGTCAAAGATCTATTCTGTGAAATTTCAGCTCTTTCTTCCTTGTGCACTACTTTTCCCTTATTAGAAAAGTAAAATCAGAGAAACAGGTGAAAACCATAAAATCATTTCCTTGCAAAGAGTATAGGTGTATATCTATTAATTTATAGCAAAGTGTGCAAAACATTCCTGAAATACAGCTAGGTAATATAATTTTAACTTTGAATTATTTTAATTGTTCAATGTTAAGAATATTGAAAGAATGCTATTCATTCTCCTAGCCACAATTAGTTCTGTAAATATATTCTGTCTCATCCAGGTAACTAGATATGTGCCTGACTTTTATTTTCCCACATTTACCTCATTTAAATATTTCTGTGACCAGAAAATCAAAACTTTAACTGTAAGGGTGGGTATTTGACATTTTAATAGAATAAACATTTAGTCTTCACCTTCCATTACTTTAATGCTTGGATTATTAGAAAAAAAATATTTCACTTTTCTCCTCAAGAACTGAAATCAAAGGGAATTTTCTTGGCCAGCACTTCTGAGATACAATCTCATCATTGCTGCATTGGAAGGCTAAACACTTTCTCTCAGGCCATCACAATTGGATTGGACAGAGGAGACCCAAAACATACAGTAAAAAGTGTATCACATTTATTCTTTTCAGAGATAAGAAAACACAAAGTGAAGTAAATTATTCCTCAAAGTTAGATTGTCCAGCTAGCTGATTCAGGGATTCTGAAAAAAATGCTTACTAAATCCCAAATCATATTCACTTTATTAGTCCTGTAAATTTTCAGGTAATTGAAACATTCAATTGTAAGGTATGTCTTTACAGAAAATGATGCATCACAGTCCACAGCAGTGTTCCCAAAAATCAGAAACCTTCAAAGCATGAATGTTCACTCACATAGATCCATAGAGATGTAAGGAATTGAAGTACCTAATTACAGTATTTAATGGTACATTGCAAAATGCTAGAGCACTTTTTTCCCCCCCAGATCCAGCTCGTTCAGTGTGACAAAACTGTGGCATAAAATACATAAATGACACACACCCACTGCAATTGTGATTTCTTTGATAAAACATCTCAATCCCAGCGATATTTCCCTTCAGGTAACATTGCACTCTGGATATACACAGCATAAGGCAGGAAATTTAGCAAGACTCTATCATGTCACAGTGTAACAACAGCTAGAGACACACAGAAAGAAATGTTCTGGTTTTCTTTGTTTGTTTGTGGGTGGGGTTTTTTTTATTCCTATTCTTTTACAAAACCATAATCCTAACATACAAAACATATTCAGTATTTTTTCCTTACTTATATTTGAGATATGATCTTATCTAAGTCTGTCTTATTCATATATTAATATACTTTTATTTCTTTGCATCTGAAAAAAATGCATTCAATATTGTAGTATATAATTAACTTACTGGATAATTTTACTATGGCACCTAAAATCTGCATTCTCCCTTTTCCCTTCCCTTCCCTTCCCTTCCCTTCCCTTCCCTTCCCTTCCCTTCCCCTCCCTTCCCTTCCCTTCCCTCACAGTTTTATATAGGTCTGTTACTCTAGAGTGATGGGGAAAGGAACACTTGTAAAGAGATACATCAGTCAAATTGAAAATTTGATGAGTCAGATCCATCACTGTAAAATTAGTAAATCATATATCTGTTGAGTTGAATCAGTACAGGCTTGATGAAGTTCATGGTACCACTCCAATTTGAAGTAGTGCTATACTAATTTACACTATTTTAATTCAAACAAGATGATAAAGCCTTATTTCCAGTGATCACAGGAATTGCTGATATATTACAGCTATTTCCTTTGTAAGCATAAGGTCATTTGAGAGCTCAGATTCTATTACTGTCTTCTATGTGTTGGGAAATACTGACTTTTTAACAGCAAATAATCACTTCATGAAGTTTAAAAATGGCATTTGTTTTTGGCTAGTTATGATCCTGTTGCCTAAGGCTAAATCTTGTTCTCATTTCAGTCAAATGGAAACTAGTCAGTTCCATTTTTCAAATTGTCTTGCATTAATACAGTGCTGCAATGTTTGAATTGGGGCTGAACAAAAGAATTATTATTGGAAGGGAAAATGCTATCCTGATTTTTATTTAAAGAAATGCTAATTCAAATTGTTTCACTGCAAGTATTTTAGAGAACTTTAATTCTGTGACAATTTGTCTTTTCTTGCCTGAAGTTACCACGTGATATCTCTCCAATAACTTTTGTTTTGTTGCTCTGCCTTCCTTATCAAAAAGAAAATTTCAAGGAATGCCGATTATTATATTTTTCTATACTGCATGGGCAAGGAGCCTCTCAAACACACCACCTGCCTAAGTGGTGTGTTTCTCTCTCCTAAGGGAACTTTTGTAGATATTGGTAAAATGCACTAAGACATTTACATTAGCATCCAGTAATCACTATGATTTGAGGGTATGTAGAGCAAAGATTTTAGGGATGTGTTCACCCAACTTCAGCTGTCTATGATGTAGACAACTACATATGAGGTACTTGTCTAAATTTTGCTAAGAGGCAGTGCTCAGAAGCAGGCACTACTGAAAGTACAGTTCCTCTGACCTACATTTAATGGCTGCATTAGGATTAGATGAATGATGAGAAGTGCTTTTTCCTCTCTGCTGGCTATATAGGGAATCTAAATGACAAGTAGAAATAAAGACATTTATGCTCCAGACATCTATATTTTCTGAAGAATGATGCTACCTTAGATACTGGTATGCCGTATCACAGGCTGCAGAACGGGGATCCGCTTGTCATTGGGCAAGTCAGTTCATCTTTCTGTTTCAAGGGAAACATAACTGTGAAGGACTTCAGAGGTGAAGTGACTTGCCAATGACACCCATGCAATGATTACTGACTCAACAGACATAAACAGACAGGTCTTATTTTCTCCTGTATTATTCTGTAAGCTAGTTCACATCTCTTCGGTGTGCATCCCTAGAAATTGCCAAAAATTAAGCTTATGGAACAGGTGTATCACTGTTGAGCTAAATCATTTGGATGATGGAAGATGCTTTGGTCCATTTAAGTGTGTTGCTGTGATAAGTGATAAATGTTTATTGGTTTAGGAAAGAGGCATTCATATATTATGTAATTGGCCATATAGAATTTATTTTAAAATTTTAAGTATTGAATGATAATCTACAGCAGATCACCACAGCTTCAGATGTATTAATCATATCCAGACAGATATAAAAGAATTTTATATAACAAAAATTATTCTGTCGGCCAATTCTTCTTATTCATCTTCAAACTTCCACTAATGACTTTAGGTTATTTCCCTAAAAGCAAACTTAAAAAAAAAAAAAGCCAAGGAATTAGATTAGGCCATATGTCAATAGCCTGTTACCAGAATGTTTATATAAGCAATTTTCAAGGGTGAAAGAAAATATGCCATTCACTTGGAAAAATGCATTTATTTCAAACTGTGAGGACGTATATCTTATTATAGAACATATGTCATGGGAATTAGAACTCTGACACTTGGGAAAAAGCTACATATCATTTTCATGTGGTTAACAATGGTCTTTAATGTCAAGGAAGGTAATTTCCTATGTCTTGTTTCAAGAAGATTTGTTTGGGTGAACATAAATAAGAATTTACCTAAAATAAATTTTACTGATTATATTACATTTTATGAGCATTCATTAAAAGTGGGGCCCACAATCCATATGAAATTTGCAATCATATTTGCCCACTTATATTTTGAGGTAAAATTACTTCAATGTTCTATTTAGTTTAGATGGGTGTGGGTGCAAAATGTACCTACACATCTAGGAATTCCTCACACAGATGGGAACACTTGTGATATTAATCTAATTACTTTATACAGGTTATTTCATGAAACAAATATCACCTTTACTCTGCAAGAAACAGAATCTCACCACTAGAAGGATTCCTGAGAAGAGCAAAGAGCAGGAGTCCTGTTGCAACTTACCATGAAAATACAATACAAACCATATAAGCATTTAGAAATTTTCAGTTGTTCACTTATAAAAAAAAATATAGGTTATGTCATATTGTCAGTGGAGTTTAATTTTGTTTTGTGTGACATTTTTCTAGAAATATTTTGTATTGAAGCAAGTTTTAGAGGACGCCATGGCCATTTTTTTCCCTTGAAGACAACTAGATATTCATTTAAGTTCAGCTGAGTATTTTCTAAGAATGGGTAAACTGAGGCATGGAGAAGTTAAATGATTTCATGAAAATGACACTAGCAATGAGTCAATCACCATTTAGAAATAAATGTTGTTGTAAGTCTCAGTTTCCTTCATTCACTACCAGAATTCTCTGCCAAAAAAATAATAGATAAGTGAACTACACTAAATTGTTTCAAACCTCAGAAACCAATTGGGTTTGGGCTCTGCGTGAAAGTTCAGGTTTTATTTTATTTGAACCTATTCACCCATTCTTAATTGGAAGCTAGGTTGATGAAATGACTAATTTGAAATGTGCATAAACTGTAAAGTAGTAAGATTGAGGAATATGGACATATATATATTTTGTAGTTCTTGCCAAAAAAAGTTTCACATATGGCTTGGGCTAATGGCCAATAAATTTATTACTGGAAGAAATTACAAATGTTGCTGAACACTGTTATAATATGGAGATGAATCAAAATATAACAGAAATATAGATAATAGAACATTTCATCTGATATTTCACAATAGTTATCTAGTCAGAGGAAACTGTAAAGCTTGATTGAACAAAAGATAAAGTTAATACTACCTAATCAGAAGAGACCATTATAGATCAGTGAAACTGCAAAACAGAATTATATGACAAGGGGCAAGCCACATTATCTAAATTAACATTTTTCCAGCATGAACAAGAAGGGCCACTGTAGGAAAACGAGAGCTAAATACTGTGGCCTGCATTTAGTCAACCTGAAGTAATTATTAATTTATGGTTGTCTGTGATTTTAATGAAAATGAAAGCTGAGAGGAAAGAATTGAGAGAGATAATGTGCCGTGAAATTGAGTTTCATTTATTTTGGGGGCCACCTTTTTTCTTTTCTTTATTTTTTATATTCTCATTTTGTTTTTGCTAAAGGAAAAGAAGCCAAGAAAAAATGTCCACATTAAAATTTTACCAAGGTTATGTAACTACTCACATCCTTCTATTGCTTCAAAAATGAACTGTTAAAAATGGCCAGAGATTGAACGCACTGGCTTGCTTTGTTTGTTGCTGGAATGACCAAAGATGTCTTCTTTTCTACCTTTTTCAGAATTATCACTTTTCAAAGATAGTACTTTGCAATAGCAATTTTTTCATCTAACAGCCTGGTTTGCCTAATAATATTTACATCTTTCATGAATACTCTATCATCAACAGTCTCTTTTGGGATTTTGGAATTCAAAATTATGGACAAAATCATAGGCAAGCAACATGGATAAACTACACTAGCTGCCTTTTAGTTTCAATTCTTTGTCTTGTTCTCTTCCCACTAAGGAACTGCTGTAAATAAATCAACAGGTCCTGTTTTGACTGACAAAAAAAAGCCTAAAAGGAAGGGAAATCACATTAGCATTTTTAAAATGGATTAAGTTTTGGTTAAAGTACAATTGAGAGGCACAAAGAATAATAACTTTAAAAGCACATCACCCACTTCATTGTGTTTGGGATTTTATAGTCACAAGCCTGTACAACACCCACAGTCTTCAGTACAATTCAAAAGCAATACAGAAATATTTGTTCATTCTGAACTGGATTTGACTTCCTTAACAAGTGAACATTTACTTTCTAGAGCTGTGTAAGAACAGCTACAGGGTTTGCCCTTTAGCCTCTTTGTTTCAGAAATTATTTTCAATATATCTGAAACCCAGACTTGTCTGCTATCAACATTTAATGATATTTAAGGAACTCTGTGGTATATCAGACATAGATCCTAACTGACATATATGATACAGTACTTATGGGACATCTTTGTCCATCTCAAATGGTAGCTGAAATCCAGATTATCTCAGGCAATCTCAAAAGGAACTAAAGAGCTGTATATGATCAACCAATCCATGCCATGTTGACTGCACCAATTAGATTTTCATTGACTTTAACAGGAATCCTAGATCCTCTTAATTGCCTAAAAGCTTTAGAGAAGTCTGAATAAAAAGCCTACAAAACAGAGAATCCTATATTTTAGCTACTGATTTTGACCTTAAAGGCTACTTCTACATGCAGGAAAGCTGAATTCTACTGTTCATTTAAAAAAACCCAAATAAACAACAAAAAAAATCACAAAAATGTTTCCTATAAAACATTTTGTCAAGATTTCTCCATCCCAAAGAGGAAAAATCATGTACCTTCTGGTTTAGTGACCACCAAAGTACATATAAATTAAGACCCCTGTTCCAGCCAGGGCAAGGTTAATTTTTACTGTAGCCAGGAAGGGGCATGACTAGGACCTGGAGGTTATTCTGTACCACCTCATGACACTGACAGGAGCAGGGGCAAGGGAATCTCCTCCAGGGAGTGGGGGTCTCTTCCAGTTGGGTAAGCATGGCAGAGGGAGCAGTTGGGTAAAGCCAGTTCTGAGCACTTTGCATGTGAATCGCTCTCGTCTCTCTTGTACCCTTCTGTTATTAATATCGTTGCTGTTACTCTTCATTCTTCTTATCCCATTGCTGTTTCCAGTAAACAGTTCTTTTCCCAACTTGTAAGCTTCACCTTTTGTGTCTCCATTTTTCCTGTCCATCCCATCACAGGGGAGGGAGAGAAGGAGCGGGTGGGTGGGAAAAGCAAGCAACAGTGTGATTGGGACACAATCTCATTGGGAGCACTGAATTGTGGAGTATCATTCTCAAACCATGACATTAAGAATGGGCTTTTGTGGAGGAGGGGGGAAAAGAGGGAGGAAGGCAGAAAGGAAGGAAGCAAAGGAGCAAGCAAGAAAACATTGACTTGTTATACAAACTGAAAATATAATAATGATTGCTTTGAGATACTTTCCTACATTCACATCAAATCAAACCAAAATATAAAGATAGCTATCTAAGGTTACACATGTAGAAATATATGCTGGCTGATTCAGTAATGGGACACAGGACACAGGACAAGGAAATCTGATGTGATCAAAGCTGACATTGAATACAAGAGACAATGTATTTGCTTACACTCTGATTATCATCAGTTATTACTGATTAATCAATTGACTCAAGATTGAGGTTGAAATAGTGGAGAGATGTGGATAGATTAGCCTCTATAACATAATGTACAGTTTTGAATCAATCTGTAAGTTCTGTATCAATTGTGACCCGGCTAAACAATTAATTTCTCAGTATATTCTACAAAAATTTGATTATTTAATGTGTAACTCTTTGTTGTGAAAATAGAAATTATTCATGCAGAGACATGATGTTTGAAGGTGATGTTTTCTTTTTCTGCTTGGTGTCATACATATAATTTCTTAGTTTACATACAGAGAAAATAAAAAAAGCAAATTAGGAAAAGGTAGAAGAAGTGAACGAAAAATAATAACTGAGGAATCAAGCTTTGATTATAATTTTTTATAGTTTCACATGATATTCCTGAGCTTACCAAAATATTTCATAGTGATGGGTTAATTTAAAAAACTTGGGAAAAAAAAAAGAAATTAATTTTATCATCAACATATTCTATAATTATTTTCTTCTTTTCTTTAAAGTTTATAAGTTTGGATTTTTTTCCTTCCATGATTATGAGTAACTTTTAAGTGCTTACTGTAATGGCCCCGTTCCTAGGCACACAAATTTTTGATAGCAATTAGATACTTCACCGAAGTAGATTGATTCATTTTTGTCAACCTTTTGTTGAAATAGAGCTCAAAACACGCTCATTTCAATTTTTGTTTGAAACACTTCTTTTGCCATCAGTAGCAGAAGATCCAATGTTTCAATGATTGAGAATCCACCACCCAGAAAAACTAGCAAGGTATGCGCAATTGTATAGCTTGGAATCAGAGCTCTGCAGAAGCCAGAGTCCACAGCTGATCCACAGAGTGAGAGCCCAGGGCTTCTCTGTGATAGCCTGACAGTCTCATTTTCAAGACTAAGAAGATACCCAAGGACCTGTGCTACTGCTTGCCTTTGCTGCTGTTAAGATAAGCAGAACTTAATAAAGTGACAATATTTTCAGTACTTTTACTAAGAGCTAAAATGTTTTCTGCAGTGAAATTGATAAACATGATAGAAATACATGGGTTAGGTTACTGCATTGCCTGAAAACCTCTCATTTAGATATATTGCATTTGTTTAATTAACAGAGTCACTAGCTTTCCAAGTGAAAAGAAAGTAAAAAGCTCCTACACATTATTCTCCTTTACTTTCTCATTAGCTGCAGCACTTTCTGACAAATATTGACCCGTAATTCTTTCCCTGTGCCAGAGAATTAAATAAAATATGAACTGCACACAATATACACCATCTGTCCAATTCCACAAGCTGGTTAGTATGTTGACTCCCATTGACTTTACTTCAAGCCCAAACTGCCCACAAACAAGAAATATTAATACATCACAAAGTATGCAAACTTTTCTTGCTTTTGTATTGCATAGTTCAAATACATTTCCTTTTTCTAATAGTCTTTTTTATCCTGAATTTGTTCTTTACATGTGTTCTCTCCCCTTCCAAGCTGGCTCATTCTCAGTCAGCTTATTCTAATCTGTTCAGAAATTCTTAATTACTGATCTTTTATTTTTTCAGTTATACTTGTTTATCAGCTTCCTAAACAATGCAGAATCTTTTTCCAGTAAACTACCTCATATTTCATTTCATATATATTAATTTCTCCTCTGAAAAAGATGCTGGGTTGAATTTTCCTTGGTATGACAGCGTGCTACCAGTAGAGAATGCCTGTTTGTGTATTTATGTTACAGTGTAAGGTACTTCAACTATTAAAAACAATTTTTTTCCAATTTTTTTCTTTCTTTACTTATAGGGACTCATTCTTATTCATGCTTGCTTGTTTTCACTTGTCTTCATACACACTTCAGACTATCTTTAATTAATTCATCAATAACAGAACTCAGCTTACTCCAGTATCAGATATCAGTTACGTGCATTGTTTATTCTTTTAATTTCTGATCTTGCTTTAGTCAGCTGATCTGTTTGAAATATTCTACAAAGGCACTGTATATCAATATGTCATATTTACCCTTTTGACACTGGTTTATGCAATATGTACAGCATATTTTTATTCCTTCCCTTAACAGATGAGAATAGATAGAGCTCTCTCACTATCTCTAATTTTCTTCAAAACCTTGTGGATCTCTCTTCTCTCCTTTGGAATTCCTTTCCCTTCCTCCTTTCAAATCTATCTTTATCTATGCATCTTCAGATTAAGATATCTAAATACAGACATGTATATGTCAATATCCAGGTGTCAGCCATGTGTCTAAGGTTCCTATGCAGCCAAAATACAGTCAATAGAGTAAATGAAGCCTAAAGAGTTTCCCCTAGGGCAAACACCAGAAGCTGGTCAACTGAAATGCTTTCTAGGCTTCACTGGCTGACTTTCTAAGGTCTTCATCTGTTTATAGTTAAATTTTTAGCATCTGGCTCGCAAAGAGATATATAAATTCAGATGTCAGCAGGAAGCTGTATTGCAGGTTATGGTCTCAGTCCAGTTCCCCCATCATCTTCCACAGAGTACTTCAATCCTCTGTCATGTCTCACAGCTGGATGGAATTAACTCAGAAGTCTTCAACCTTATTATTTGCAGGTGTTACCTATTTTTGAACAATTGAATTGGACCTCCTTACGCAAAAGAAAATCCACACCTATTAAGCTCCTAAGCACCCACCTTTCTTCTCAAAATTAATCATCTACATGACTCTTTCCATTACTTCCCTCTTTATTTTACCAAGCTCAGAGAGGAATTGGAGATGAACATTTATGTATCACATGCCTTTCTTACCTTTCCAGTTTTCCTTAGATTCTTGTGTGGAATGAAAAGGACCTAAAAGCTCTATACTGATCAGGAAGACAGACTAGCTGGGACTTTGTGACTCCTTAAATCCAGTGTTTTAGTTCCAGAAGGCTCTGGGCAAATGCACAACAATATCAAGTGCCTCTGAATTCAAGAACATCACTTTGTCTGCTGAAAAATTCCATGTTCAGAAAGCAATCCAGGTTTCCAGAAAAACACCACGTTTTGAGGTTCTTAACACAAGAATGTATAGAGGAAAGAGAAATTAGAAACATTATTTTTACTCTTGTGGTAAGAAAATTTTTCTTTTTAAGTTTTATTCTGTACAATTTTCAGTACCACATATATGCCTGAATCAGGTGATCTAGAAATAATGCAATTGTAATCAATTGCACTTTTGCTCACTGATTCTCTGTCTCTTTGTCTCTTTCTTTCCCTTCTGCCCTCTCTTTTCCACTCTTTCTGTATCTCCACCTCACAGTCTTTGTTAAATAAAATCTGTGTCATTGACTTTGGAGTATGGTCTCATTTTCACCTTAATTTGGGTGGAGGCATCTCTCATTAATCATATCTTAACAAACTCAAACAGAATTTTTGTAGAGTCAGGAGATCTTCTATTCCTGTTTTCTAAAATGGTTTAGTGCAGTGGATTGTCTCAGACTCAGAACACAGCAAACACCGTGACAGATCTGATCACCACCTCCAAGAACAATTTGTAATTATTGACATACTTTTGAAAAGAAGTATTAATATAGTCTGCAGCTAACAAAAGATGTGTTTAAAATTCAGATCATTAAAACTTACATGTTTAATTCTCAATCTTGAAAGTAGAATTTGAAATCAAAGAGAGATGTGTAGAGAGTGAGTGGGCAATCCTGATACTTTTACAAGAAAATTACTCAAACAGGTACTATGTTAATCCTAGAAGATGCACACACTCAGGTCAAAAATGCTACTTCTGTAAGGGAGTGCCGCCGCGTGGAAAGAGTGTGGGGATGGTTTAAAGTTTCTCAAAGTAGTGACTCTGATATAGCATGCAAGATGAAGGTGGTGAGTGCAGGAGTATGGTGTTATGGCCACAGTGTGTGAAGCAAAGTGGGATGCACTACATGGTGCACGAGTCTTCCAAGGTAGTACCCAGTGGGAAGCATGATGAGTGGACAGGGTTTTATGTATCCCCATGTAATAAGGAAATTCCTTCCATATTCCATTGAGAATTATTCCACCTAGAATTATTCCACACCCACACCTATCTTTTGCTAATATCTAAGAAAAATTCCTTTAGCTGCTTGCATGTCAATAATGCTATATTTATACTCAATAGTTAGCTGTAGATGGACTAGACTCTTCTTTCTCAGGATCATTTGAGGAACTTTTCATAAGTCTGCATTGTCCATGTGTTTTAATTTGATATGCTGTGTTCTCAGAGCACCTTTGTGAAAACAAGTAATGAGCCATCAAATCAAATAAAGTTCCTTTTCAGTGTTCTGCATGTTAGCAAGGTTACAGTAATTTGAGTCGATGTCCTACATTGAAATGTCTAAAATCATTCTTTAAAATGGTGTGAAAAAATCTTGTGTTCTTCAATCTATACAAAAAACATGATTGTGCTTCTGACCCTAAAATACTTTTTCCTGTATCTCAACTGATATTTAAGAAGACATCCAGACTGAAGATTCACTTGGTTAAACTGATTAGCTAACATACCATCTCTCATCCCTTTCTTATACTTCTTATTGAAATATTTGTAACATAATTGACAAATTCTCCAGATTATTTTATTTTCTTTAGAATTCTATGTGTGAAATGTGGCAAACATTCACAAATACTAGCCAAAAGGAAGGAAACTTCTTGCAGTTAATACGTCCTATTTCCTGACTTGAATATTTTGTATAGAAGAACATTATGTAGAGTTTTGTTTAAGAACTCTATTTAGCAAATATTTTCACACCACAAAAATAAGGTAACCGCACTGCTGAGAAAAAGTGATTGAACAGAGCAAAAAATTAAAATTGAGTTATTTAAAAGGAATTATTATTGGAAATGCAAATATTTATGTCCCTCACTAAACTTGATGAAGGACTAAAGAAGTGGTGGACTAAGAGATAGTAAAGGCTTATTAATATGTCTCTGTATGTGGCTCATTTCAGGAGATCCAAGCAACTTTGGTCTACAAAATATTTAATATGGTACCAAAGCACCCTATCTAACATTCTAAAATGGAGTAAAATGATTGAATTTCACACAGCAGTTTATCAATCTTTTGGTTGTGCTATTCTAATACCCACCTGAATCAACAGCAGAAGTTCTCTGATCATAGAATCATAAAATGGTTTGGCTCAGAAGGGACATTAAAGATCATTTAGTTCCAATCCCTACCTGCCCTGCCACAGGCAGGGATGGCACCCTTTAGGGTAAGACTGCTCAAAGCCCCATCCAGCCTGGCCTTGAACACTTCTAGGGATGTTCCCTGGTGTACATGAACACATCCACCTCTTCTCTTGGAAACCTGTTCCAGAGCATCACCACCCTCACAGAAAGGAATTTCTTCCTAATGCCTAATCTAAACCTGCCCTCTTTCAGGATAAAGCCTTTACCCCTTTTTGTATAATCCCTAACAGAAAGAACATAACAAGGATGATAAACTTGCTTACTTACACTCATCTCCTCATTGTATATAAATTTATTGAATACAAACATAAATGAAAATAAATTTGCTAGCAGCCTGCCATTAAAATATATATTTAAGATTTTTTCTCAGGAAATAAAGTTAGCAACTTCTTTTGGCACAACTTTTGAGGGAATATAATGGTATAAATGTTCTGTTGTTTATGTAATTTGTGGAAAATAATTTCATTCTGGGGACTGTAGTGCCAAACATGTCCATTGATCAAGCTAATTAGGAGTTTATATACATATCATAAGTTGCTTTCCACAAAACATTCCCTTTAACTCCTGCCACATGTGTCTTGTGTAGAAATTCTGTAACTAGCTAGTGCCATACTTCTAACAATGAGTGATGTCACAAGCAGACAAATTCATCTAAAATGTGTGATAGAAAATACAGCACTGCTCTTCAGAGGTTTTACCTTAGTTTCTTGAATTTAGCAATTATATTCTACCTTTTAACATCTACCTTTCTTCTGAGCAAATTTATTTTAAGAATTGTACAGGGTCTATTGGATGACTAAAAGTCATTCTCAATTAATGGATGAACAATAACCATAACTTGTAAACTCTGTGACTACTTGAAACTGAGCCCAAACATAACATCAGTCCTCAAAAATCATGCTACTTGTTTCCAAAAAAATCCAAAAGAACCGGTCTAATTCTGTCCTCCTATATGCCATATGAATTTCCCATCATTCTCAGTGCCATTATTCAAGGAAACCAAAGCTGCAGTTTTGTTTTCTTCTTCCTCTTTTGAATTCTTCAATACTTTAATTCACATCTTATATCTATTTATGTCGGGATTTTTTCTCTACCTAGGTAATCTGCAAGTATAGACAACTTATGAGAAATACAATTAAACTCTATAACCATTTATCTACCACTGATCCAAAAACATTACCAGTTCACATGAAGAATGATACTATAATCTCAGAGTTTTGCTTTCATTTTTTTTAAACCCTTCTGTAGTATTGTCATTACAAACGACCTATTGCCACAATATTTGTATTAATCCCTTCAAACATCAATTCTGTTTCTTCCTAGCTATTTAAAACAGAATATAGTACACTAACATTCTGATAGACAGTCTTTGCACAGCTAGAAATAACTGCACTGGAATCAGAAATAAAGCACTAAGAACATGACATTTTTTAATGCTGCACCCCTCCAGACATTTTAGCTATCTTTCTTCATTGATGAGCACTAAGTAGAGCCTTTCATACCCATTGAAAGTAACCTTTCTGTCCTCTCCTCAAAATAACTCATTAATAAAGCCAAATTACAATATATTTCCCTTGATCCCATTCACAAAGTTAAAAGTAAAATTAAGGATTGAATTGCTAATATGAAAAATGAGATGGAGAAACTGTTCCTAAACTCAAAGTAGGCTTTTATCCTCTGTTCATCCCTATCTTTACAGAAGAGAAGTGCTTTCATTCTTACCATAAAAAGGAGTAAAATATTCCCTATATTTTACATTTTTAAGAGATCAGAGCTTTTTTTGCGTATTTGTGGAAGGAGGGGAACTTGGGATGGAGTTGCTTAGCTGTATATCAGAAAGTTAATGTCAGTATTTTCCTATTAATGAATTTGGTTCATGCAGGAAACTTCATTCAGGCCATTCACCACACGAAGACTTTCTAAAAGTAATGTGCTTTTATTTCTACTGAAAATAACCTGAATCAAATTCCTTAAAATGAATATTAGAATATGATGCACAATTGCATGTGTACTAAATTGTCCAAATCTCAAAGGAATCCCAGAGGATAATCTGAAAGGTGTTCCAATGACAGATTATTTCTGACAGCAGTTAGCAAAAATGCCACAAATCTCCTTCATAATGGGAACATGCTATGTAATAGAAAAGTTACCCATGGCACTACAGTGGAAGGTGTCACAATATGTATCTAATATTGTAAAAGGCTTGAGCAGATTTTGCCACCACAGCAGTTTAGCACCTCATCAATATTTTCAACATCAGATAATTGGGATTCTTCCAAACACTGAATTGTGTAACTGAAAAAAATCCAATAGAGAGAGAATATGACTTAAATGTATTACTGGATTATACAGATGGAGTTACAGCACCCTTTTAGCACCCAACATAAAGTATCACTGAAGTGAAAGACTTAATATGCATTTATGTTTCAATGATTTAAATCATTTAAAGAATAAAATACAGTGGTTTAGTTTTCACCTGACCTATCATTAGGAATAAATAATATCTAAACATGTAGCTTTGACACTAAGCTGTGGTGCTACACTTAGTGTGTCTGAGGATGGGAGACTCCTCAGTTAGTGAAACAATTGCATGTGGACTGAACAAACCCATTTGGTACATTTCACTGCTAGAAGGGCAAGACTACTGTCATTAGACATGCTTAGGATTTAGCTAAATGTATTCTGGCAGCTCTGCAATCTATCTGAATTTGAAGGATGTTGAAAAGTATAGAATGAACACCCCCAAATGATGCTGAGATAACACTGGTAGGAATCTAGACGAATTTCTTGTTTTCTTACTGATAGCTAGTAGAAAATAAATCGTGTATTATATCTTAAATGGAGATTCATGTCTTGTCAATAAATAGTATGTTTGAGATCTTCAGGTTTTATGTACCTATTTGGCCAGCTCTGAGCCTGCTGTAATTTCAAAGACTTGTAGCTGTTATTAGCACAGAACAGAGCCTAAGACTATAATAGATGCACCATAGATGGCAAGGCAGGCAGAGCAAACTTGCAGCGGATCATATCCATGTGATGGCTACAGGAACTTTCATCATCAGCACTGCTACAGTGTCCTTAATGCTCATTTCTTTTCTAGACACAGATGATGTTTCTCCTCGTTTCTAAATGTTGTTGATATTTAAACAGGAAGGTATCAATAATAGTATTCCATTCCACAGGAGTTATACTTTGGATTTTTCTAGGAATTACTTATCAGAGAATATAAGATTTCACATAGTCTAACTGGAGTCTGAATGTTCTAGAGCATTATGAAATGCTCATTCAGAAATTATTTTCAATAGTAGGCATGCTATACCATTCTTGATGGCAGATGGAAAATTGTAGCCATACTTAAAGATTTTTTTCTGGAAACTAAGATTTTCAATTTTTTATAACTGTCAATCCTTTTTTTTTAATCTTTTGCAAAAAAGATTATTTAAATCTTTTAAGCAGTAGCACTATGATAATTTCCTGTGAAATATTAGTCATTAAAGGATATCTTTCTAGAATAATCAAGGAGATAAAAAGGAAATTACAAAAGCTTATGGCTGGACTTCTAAGAGTTCCTTGTTTTCTAAATTTCCAGGACCTACCTGAGTATTTCCTAGTAATATAGGATCTGCTGAAATCTCTCCTAGAATATCTTTTTATGCATTCTTTCCTCTCTTTACAGTCACACATCACCTCATTCATGATTAACATTAATAAGTCTATTCAGGCTTAGAAGTAATTTCTTCTGAAGTTCTGCATGCTGATCTGAAGGAAAGTATTATGGTTTTCCTTTCTGTATATGAACAATGGTGAAGCAAGATATCCACTACAGATAAAAATAGTCCATTAATAACAGTAATACAGAGCACTTATATGAGGTCTACTATCTGCAAAGCAATTTATAAAAAATATCCAATTAATCTTCTCTAGTTACTCAGTGTAATCCATTCATTACCTAATGGATCCCAAATCTTTAATGCAACAGTGAAGTTTCTAACAATATATCTGAGGGTACCTTTTGCAGCTGAAATTCTCATTTTACTGACAAGTTATGCTGCCTGAGTGGAAACACATTAGGATAATTTTTTGGACCTAGGGTCTGTAAAGCTTTACTCTCAGTGATTTAAACTCCTGGAGCAACAGGTGAAGGATCTGACTGAGAATAGATCTTTCATAACAGCTAAATTAATAATTATGAAAGGGAAACTCCAAAGTGAAACTTAGCGGTACTTCAAGGAAAAAGAGTTTTAATACAGAATTGTACTATACTATTAAAATCCCTATGAAATGGTATCAAGGATAGGTTTTCCCTATGAGTTAGTACCAGAAGAATTTTGTTAAAAGTCAGTAGAACCCTGATTATAAAAGATATTGCCATGTTACCATGATTCCATGGTATCTTCCTCTTTATTATCTGACCTGAACAGTTTTATAATGAGCGTGCTCTAAAGCAAGCCAAGGATAAATAGCATCAAAAACACTAATCTTGGTAAATTCTGAGGCCTTTACAAAATTCTTCTGTCCTTCAGACCAGCAAGTGTTTTTCAGCATTGTCTTCTTATCAGAAGTTCAGAACATGGAGTGATGTCTTCACTTTCTAACTTGAACCTTCTGAGTTGGGAGTTGTTTTCAATGTTTATTCTTGGAGAAAAATAGATGGTATATGAGCAGCTAGCCAGGATTCTGTCACCTAAAGAGAGATGCCTACAGTCCATGGGAATGCCATCTATCCTGTCTGTCCCTCCAGGGCCGAAGTACATGCTGGACATCTGCTGCACCTTCCCACCTACTGCAGCAGATGGGGCCCACATCTCCCCAGCCTTCAGAAGTCATTTCTTATTGTCTGGGGAAGTGATAGAAGATGAATGCCTTCTATCCTGTCCCTCTGGTTTGTACATCTGGTGAACCACTTGTGTACCCAAGAGACACAGGAATGCCTACTTGGATGAACAAGCATGCACAGTCATGAAACTCTACATTTCATACACATTTTCTAACACTTCAGAAAAAGTAGCTGATCCCCTTATGCATTGATCACAGATGCATATACATCATCTTAAGTTCCATTTTAAAAATTATTTCTCTAATATTTGGACAACAACTTTACCTCTTTGCCTGTAAAATCTTTTCTTTTTATTATTATTTATTTACTACTGCTAATCATCTTTTTGATCCCACAAATAAGTATAATTCAATTAATTTTCCAAGTTGGGGGAACACATGTTATAGTGTCCCCCCATGCAGCAAGCTCATCTTTTTCTCCATTACACAATTCCTTCCAATGATTTCAGCCCCCTTAAGCCTCTTGTCAATGCATTCTCTCAGTGCTGCAAGAAAAAACATCCAATTCAAAGGCTTCTTCATTTTCCTGCAAAGTAATTCCTTTAGCTGGAGCTTTATATAGGAAGAGGGCTATGTATTCCTTAGCTACATTCCTTAGTTTGTACTCATTACCACGTGAAGTCAGCCTTGGCATCTCAGAATACTTGACATTCTTTGTACAGATCAACAAACCATTTAAAATTGAGCACCTAGCAGCTTAAAGGTCATGTCTGATTGTGTTCTGTAGTTTTGGACTAAGAGTGTAGAAAAAACTCTCAGAAGCTGTGTTCCACTCTTCTATTAATCTGTATTTCTCAGCAAAAAATTGTCCGACTTCCAAAGGACATAGTCTTAAAAGGAAATCCAATTGACCCTATATTCTAAAGAAGAAAAAAAAAATTAAGAATTATTTGTATGTCATTAAGGATCTTGTTAGCAAAAGAAAATTCAAAGTAGTTTGTGCTAATTTTCACTATTCATACTAACAAAGTAAATACTTAAAAAAAAATCCAACAAACAAACCCCCTATACACCCTATGGATTTCCCATTAATCTGTCCCCTACTTTGTTGGCAGATTACTTCACATTTATCAAATTCCATTGGACAAATGCATCTTGCTATCTATTTAATGGGTTGTTTCCTGTATCATTTTGATAAGACTTTCTAATAAACTTACTATTAGATGATTTTACTTAGGAGATTTTAAAATCTAAAAAAAAAACCAAAAAACCAAGAATCTGTTTGAATTTGATATTTCACTATTGCTGAGAACCAAATTTCATACAGATTTAATTTTTTACATGCCTTTTAAAATAGATTCCCATTGAGAAGATGCAATATAATACCATAAATACAATAATATAATTATTCCTGGTAGCAAGGATAAGGCTGCTGAACCCATTTTTAAAACTTGATGGCTTACTCACATAGGAAATATTTTGACTAGCTAATTCTATAGCCTTGAGTAAGCAATTCATCCATGTTGAATTTAATCTATATACATCCTTTGAAGTTTCTAATAGAAATTATATCTTTTTAAAAATTGAGAAGTGTTCTGTTAAATACAAACTTCAGTCTTAGTTCAGTATAATCTTCCATCTCTATTTTCAGTTCATATTGCATTTTATCCCTACACTCTTCATGTCTTCCACTTTCCTTTGAATGGTACAGGGACAGATTTTCCCGAACTCCCTGTAAGAGCACTATAGAATATCAGTCTATTCTACACATTCCAAGATTTATGGAGGTTGCTGTGAAAGGTGTAGCATTTAGTACAGAACAATAGCTACTGGATAGTTTTGCAAAGACAGCTTTCACAGCTCTGTGCCTTACTCACATTCCTTATGAAATATCACACAGGTTTTCTAACAGACCCCAATCAAAGAGAGTTTCAGCTTAGTTACCCACACAAAGACAACTCATAGCCTTCTGGAATGTTACAGCTCTTTCAGACATGCATGTAAGATGGCAGATAAAATATAAGACTTGCCAGAGATCTATGCTTTTTGGAGCAATGACTTGAATCCGGGAGAAATAGGCTAAGGTCCCAAAAACATTCAATTCTAGATGCCTGTGTTTGGTGTCTGAGCTGGGCCTAGACTTTCTTGAAGCAGAGGACATTAAGGATATTTTCATATTTCAGTCTCAAATAATTTTCCATCTTTCGCATATTTTCATGAGATAACACAGAGATTCAGACACCCCCCTGCCCCCACCAGCTACAAACTGGTTTTATTCAGAGATAAATAAGGTGCCTAATCTATCTGGCCAAGTAAAGATTTTTTTCTCTTTCATACAATGTAGTGGTACTTACCATGGAGTTGGTGTATAATCTGATTTGCAAGACCATGTTGTAGAAAAGAAATGTGTTTGATAGTTTTTCAGTTTACTTAGCTGCTTGCACTTTTACATGCTCAAACCCTCTGCTTTGGTCAACAAAATATATGAGGCCAATATTATGTCTCCCTTTGTTCACTCTAAGATCCTATTAGACCTTTTAATCATTATGTTGCTCTTGGTTTCTGCTTTGTCATGTGCTGTGTTCCTCTACCATCATTTATACCCTGGAGTGCTTATTGATTCATGTACACTTATAATTAGAATATAGTTTACAGTCTACAGGTTAACCTTTACTCTTTATATAGTCTGTATGAACAAAATTAGAAGCACACTGTATACTATCCTGGTTATTATTTAACCTGATGACACTTTCAGTAAAAGTCTAGTTTATAAATGTTTTCATCTATATATCCTATTTAATTATTTCTAAATTTGAATGTCTAAAAATATTTAAGCACCTTATTTTCATTGATGTTTTCACACCCACATGAATCCAATGTTACACTGCATTTGAAACTAGCAAATAGACATGTCCACAATTGACTGTCATGTTTACTTCCTGAATTTCAGAGCTTCATATTTATAACAACACTGTACAGTAAGACTCTTTTACTTAGTGAAATAATTTCTACTTCCCTTCCCTTCCCCAGGTAATGCCACACAGGGCAGAGAATCATTTTGAAAGAAAACATGAGATACTGTGATTAAGCCAAAGCATACAACCTTCAAGCTAAAAAGCTAGCCTTGCATAATGAAGAGGTACCTTTACACCTTCACAAACACAAAGCCAGCTTGTAAGTTCCTCAAGTATTTTTCCAGAACTACAAATTTTTTTTTAGTCATCATTTGTAAGACAATGCATATGATCATTCCCAAAATAATATTATGGACAACCTTCACAGAACAGAACACCTTCTGTGATGTTGATGCTATATTTTGCAATGCTCAACTACTGCATTTTGACCAGCTCTTACTTAAAATAAAGTTCGTGTCACCAGGGGCATTCTTCAACTAGTTTTACTTTCCAGTTCCCTGCAGTGTTCTCTCATTTTACAGCTTCTCAATACAAACATATTAGCCATTTTATTGTTGCTGGGAGTTTGACTTGCAGCTTAAGATACATTTACAGCTGGAAGTTTAATAGATTTTCAGGTCTCTAAAAATATTTCTGACACTTACATGCAATGGATGAAAATGCCTTTAATGACACTTGTAGGAATTTCTGACTTGGGATTCCACAGAGCTCAGTCACTGAAACCATAAAGAGTTTTCAAAAGCTGTAAAAAACTCTGGCAGTTTCAATCATTCAAGAGCCTTATCAAACTAATGGAGATTTCTCTCAAAGCATTTTATGATGATTCTACTTATTATGTTCATTTATTATTTTTGCTAACTAAGAGAAAAAAAGAGTTTTCCTTGCTCTTTTTTGCATTAGTTTAATACTTTAATGAGGTTGTTCTATAAAGACAGAAGAAATATTTCAGTCTTCATCAAAATTATCCACATGCGTCTTCAAAAAGCAAATTTTTAAAAAATTGAATTGCAAAAAAAAAGGATACAGTGGCACCTTAGATATAAAGTGCTGTCAAACAAAAAAAAAATCTCCCCATCCTGGTTGAAAACATCCTTTACAGTATCTCAATATTTGGCAGTTTCCTTGTTTCGTTCTCCTTTAATATTTTCAAGATTTTCTTTCCATGTTGCTGTATGTAGTCTAGTATTGAGGCCAAAAGTGTTTTCCCATTTAAGTCAAAGACAGAATCTTTTTGTCAATTTAGAAATGGGATATTTGAGATCTCAGATCCCTGTAACTGGAGCTTTTGAAGTAAAGAAATGAAATTAGTTAAATCCTCTAAAATTCTTTAAAAGTGTAGCATTAAAGTTTATCTTAATAAAATACATAGGGTAAGTGAATCAGGGAACCACTGTGTCCTGAGATTTGTGTTTTTATTGTGTTGCAACTGTGGCTCAGAGATAGATCTCACCATTTTGAAAGAGATCATATACATTGAGAGAATAACCCAGCATGTGATCTAAATGTATAACATGATAAGATTAGTTGGCATTCACCAATGTGACAATCTATTTTTAATTGAACACCTAGATTAGGAAATGCAATTTGTTTGGCTTTATGTACTTCTTGACAGAATGTGGCTGTCCTACCCAAAAGATGTAATTGTTTTTTGTTAGTCTCTCTTTCATGCCTGATATAATTTTCAATCAGAAAAATAAAAAGGCTAAAATATAGGAAAATTTTACAGTAAAAGGCACACTTAGGGACATCTTTTTTCAATTCTTAACACTGGATAAATAAATTGTGCAATGCACATAACAATAATGAACACCTATATGCATTAACTCATAATTAACTCCAGCATTACGATGCTTCACACATATTGTATCTTAGTGTGGAGTACATAAATGCTATATATGGTATATATGCACATAACTGTATATGCTGTAGTCATACACAGGAAAAACGGAAAACTGTCTTGTCTTATAGAATTATTCTGATGAGAAGTGTTGAAAACCATATTCTTGCTGGTAGTCATTGCTTTGCAAACAAAAACAAAGATGCAGAAGGCAAATTCAATCATTTCATCTAACAATATCTTAACAAGCTATCACCTTTCATGTATCTGCTGCCAAAAATGAAATAGATTAGTGAAAGATGATCCAGGATGCCTTGAGAAGAAGCTGTTCTGGAAAAGAAGCATCTTCCAGAATTCTGTTGCAGGGGAAAAAACCTTGTGTTACCTAATGTTGGGGGATTTCAAAATGGTGTGCATGCATTGTAGTCACAAAAAAAAAATGTGATGTTATATAAAATACCTGTTTATATGTGCATTGCAAATCTGAAATGTATGCTATTAATTCTCAGCTCTGTTGCCAATAGAAACTGTCCCTTACACCTATTTAAAACTGAAGTATACAATTATTAACAGAAATAGTCTATAGTCAGAATGCAACTCAAAACTGATTTGTGTGCAAGAACAGAGTTGTTTTTCCTCAAAAGTACATTCTTAAATAAGAGAGAGTTGGAAATAAAAGGCAAACTGCACCTTGAAGTGAAAGAACAGGAGCAGATGTCCTTTAGCTGTGTGTTTTATTGATTTATAAACACTCAGTCAGGCTACCTCATCTCTGCAGAGTAATTTAGATATGGGAAAATATCTGTGAAATATATTGATTGCATTATTGATTGAAAAGCCAATTGCTGTTGCACTCCTGTTTTACCATTTAAGTCCTGACACATTTTGACATATGAGCCAGCTGCGACTACTGCCTCGATACTGCAATGAGATAATGTGAAAGCTGTCATAACCACTTCTGTGTCAGCCACAAGGATTTACAGTGCACTAGTGCTGCTATTTAGCTTGTTCCTTAACCACCTGAATAATTAAGGTTTGTTAAAGCTTTTGCTGTTGCACATTTGGTTTATATATGTGCTGTTTTTATGTTTCCTTTCACACTGGATTGATACATCATGAACAAAAGAAATGTAGAAACCAGGCTCTTATTATTCAAAGCTTATACACGTGGGGATGATTGTTTCTGCTCAAATATTTCTCTCCACTCCGTAAGGAATTTGGATTTTACAACATTTCGCAGGGGAATTCTCACTTGTTTCCAGATCAGTTTACACTCAGCAGCAATAAATCAAGGGAGGACAGGAAAAAATCCTCTACAGCCTATTAACAACTCTGTCATTTATTTTGAAATCTGAAACTGTGGAAAATACAATGAAAGCACAACATACAGCAATTTATTTAGTATTTTTCATATTTTAAAAGTACTTTTATATTTATTTATCCGTTGTTGAAATTTAAATGATACCAAAAAGATTTTTTGAGCCCAGATACAAAATACAAG
Source organism: Molothrus ater (assembly GCF_012460135.2). Classification (NCBI taxonomy): domain Eukaryota; kingdom Metazoa; phylum Chordata; class Aves; order Passeriformes; family Icteridae; genus Molothrus; species Molothrus ater. The sequence continues at coordinate 51,905,937 of NC_050479.2, read as the reverse complement.
CCTTCTCATAAAATGCATCCTTGAAGAACAAAAGAAAATTTTCCTTTACTAGCTCCACATTTTATCATGGCAAGTGAACTATACAGTTTTATCGCCTTCTTTCCTACTCTTATTTGTGAAATAAGAGGGCATTTTCATAGTAGCTTTAACTCATTTCTTTTGCTATAATCAATACAGACTTTTATTTTTCCTAAGGAGACTGATTATATGGCTAGAATCATAGAATCAGAACATCCTGATTTGGAAGGGACCCATGAAGATCATCAAAGTCCATCTCCAGTTCATTCATGCCATCTCTTGATCATTTTCAGTTGTTTATTTCATGATCTTTTGACCAGATCCAGCTCTCCAGGTACAATCCATGTGGGACTTCTGTGCCCTGACAGAATGGCATAGATTTAAATGTATTCTGCACACGTTCTATGTTGTACCTGTCTGCATCTAACAATAGGAATGGACTCTTTCTTGCGTATTTTTCATCATGATACTTGTATTTCTACCCAAGGTACCAGATGAACTCCAAGCATTCCCTGGACCTCCTGTTTGGAGGGACTCCTTGTGAGAGTTTGGAATGTAAATGGTTAATGACTCAAAACAATCTGCCATTTGAAATGCAGGGGCTGCTTTGCTGACAGTGTGCAAGGCACAGCCCAGGTGCAGAGAGGGCGTGCACACAACATTTTGTTTAGTGACAAGCTGGGATTTGAGCCAGATAAAGGGAAGAGGCCAATCATGCCAGTGTGCTCTTTTACAGAAATGGCTCAGGTGTAAAATTCCCTATTCCCCAGGGAAGTAGCAGAACATTCACACATAGGCCCAAGGGTTTTTGTCCCTTCTGATGGAACATAGATGGCTCAGCTACGCTGAGGTGAGAGGCACTGTCATGTCTTAGAAGGAATCATAACCATCAAGGATCTCTGAAGTTCCTCCAGACTCGTTTCAGGGGCCTCCCACCAAGAGGACTGCACAGGATGCACAGCGTTGCAACAGACAGTAAAATTTCCTGCCAAGGAGAGGTATGTGGGCATTCCCACCTGAACCTGAGTGCATATTAACCCATTGAAATTTGTGTTTCCTAGGGTCCTCCCACCCTTTCACAGATCAAGATAGACCAAGAGATCCACAGATCAATTGGACCAAGGGTTATAGAAATTGAAACAATCAAGATCCACTGGTGGTGATAACTTTCTACTTTTTCTTTCTTTCTGTTCGTTTTACATTTTCTTAAGTGTTTTAAGTGTTATTTTTATGCTTTAATATTGCCATATTTCTACAGATAATAATTAAAACAGCTACATACCTGCTTTCCATTGCAACCAAATTTTTAAAATAAACCCTACACACTCACACAAACACATCTACACATATATATATAAAAATCCCACTGGTCATTCAATGTCATTTCACTCCAACCTGACTGAGCTGTTCTATTAACAAGAGTCTCAGTTACCCTCATCTTCAAGGCCAGGTCAAACCTCCTTCCCTCCTCTTTCTGCATGAAGTGTATTTCTTGGTATCTAAAAAGAAGTATAACCAATGCACACTTTTTCTTCTCTAAATGAAATGTGAAATGCATGCTACATTTGCTTACTTCACTTAAATAATCGGATGAAAATTAGTTACAGTACCAGAATTGTATTGATTAGTTAGCAGGTGGAAATAGCACATGAAACTGCGAAGCAAGTTTCTACCACTTTCCTTTGGAATTAGTCTTGATCATTGGATTATGTGATGGCTGCCCTATATATTTCATACTGCAGAACACAAACATAGAAATATATTTTTTAAAATGTCAAACAATATTCAGAAGTATTGCTTAGATTTTTTTTTAATGAAATACTGATAATTATCGTGTGGAAACAAAATACAACATATATGCTAGCAATACTTAAATTTCCAGTCATTGCAATTTGATTTTATAATTTAAAATGTACTTACAGCTTAGAATTATATTGGGTAAAAATAGAAAACTAAAAAATATATTGTGTTTCTCTTCCTTTGTTTTTAAATGTTATGTAAGCAGTAACTCCATATAAAGGAAGAGTTATGAATATTCTCTACTAAATTCAGTGTTCCACCTTTCTGCTTTTTTCCATGGTATTTTATGGCTGAGCATGATGTCATATGGTCTGGAATATCTCTTTGGTCAGTTGGGGTCTGCTCTCTTGGTAGCATCTTCTCCCAACTTTTTGCATCCCCAATCTTCTCACTTTGAGTGAGTGTTGAGGAGAGAGAATGCCTTGATTAGGTGCAAGCTTTGTTCAGCAACTGCCAAAAAATTTGTGTAAGGAACATTTTTAGCCACAAATTCAAAGCACAGCACCATTCTGGCTGCTATGAAGAAAGTGTACCCCTGACAGACACTGTACATCCAATAATATTCTTTTCCATGTGCCAGCTGAGAAGATATACAAGGATTTCTCTTCTAGCGCAATAATGGAAAGGGAAGAAAGGTACAACATCTGTAAGATGAATTTCTGAGATCACAGTAGTTTACTTGTCAAGTATAACAAAGGAAGCCTTGGAGGAAATTTTACTGGAATCAATTGCAACATGATGAAGCCATGGGTGCTTGGAGCCAAATGGATACTAGGATCGCAAATACTGCCAGGTTAGGGCAAGGCATAAGTCATGGTAAATCATATTAGCTAATATGGAACAGAAAAGAAAACATTGTGCTTCATTGAAAGTTTCTGCTCAAAAGACCATTCTGAGTGTCCTGGTGCTTCAAGCAGCATTAGCTCTTCCTTCCCTCAATGCACAAATTTCTTCATGAGAGTCACCTCTAGAAAGAAAATGAGATTTTATGTGGACTGAGCCATCTTTCTGGAGGTTACTTTTCCAATGTCTATTTGTCCTTTTAACAATATAAACAGTCTAGTCTAGCTCTTTTCCTGTGTTAGTCTCCTAATTTAGGTGGGCACGCATGTCCACAACTGCTAGATCCTTCTGTCATTGAGAACTGGTTGAAGAACACGGAGAGTAAGAAAACTCTTCTGACAAGCTGAATTCATGTATGAACAAGGAATCAATTGTGCTTCAGAGGTGTATTTCTAAGGCACACAACCTCTTGGGATGACACAACCTGCACACTGTTTCTTGCTGAAGGCTGCGCCTAGAGGCACAATCAAGTCCTGAGGGACTGAATATAACCTAAATTACAACAATCATATTGTGGCCTGATTCCCAAGACCTTTACACCAGCTTTACAGCTTTCAATGGATTAGATTATGAAAAAAACATCAATCTTTTAGATAAAAATATTTTATTTGGGTAACAGCAAAGATACGTTACTTTTTGCCACTGCAGAATTATTGGTTGAGTGATAAAAGATTTATGACATTTCTTTAATAAATTTTTTTAAAGTCTGGAATACTGCAAAACATGCAAGAAAACCTTCATTCTACTTCCAGGTGAGCTAAGCTGACAAACACGGGATTTCTAGGAATTTACACACCCATAACCCTGTAGCAAATAATATAAGGTACTAAAATAATAGAGAATAAATATGCCAAAATATTATAGGCAGATAATATCAATTTTTAGGGGTCTTAAAGAATAGAGGGTAGGATGAAATACAACTTGCTATGTGCATTTTAGAGTTTGTACACAAACTAACAGAGCTGTACATGCTTAAACAAATATGGGACCACCCTGAAGGCGTACTATGGCATTCTATTTCTGACAAAGAATAAGCTTCTCTTGTGGGCAGCAATAAAAAGGTGAGACTTCTTACTTCTCACAACTTAAATTGCACATGTATCTCTTGCTATGCTCCTTTTTCTCCCAAATACGAAGCATTTTATTTGCTTTAGGAGAACAATATAAAGAGTGAAAGAACACAGTAATATCCTGCACCAAAGAATAACCATGCTTTTTGGAAAACTAGTAATAGCTGGAGGAGATGGAAGACAACAAATAGGAAAACAATTTATTGCAGAAGTTGCTGTCTTTCAATCTCTTCTTCTCATGTTGGAATTAGAAAACATCCATTCTTTATAAGTGTCTATCAAAAGTTATTACAATAAAATCTCAACTATAAGAACTGGAATAGTCTGTACAGGAAAGTGATGAAGGCCCAACATCATCAGCTGTTAAAACCAGTTTGGTCATCAATCTGATTATTGATTGATTGATTGATTGATCAGCCAATCAGATTAATCAGAATACACAGTACATGAAAATCACACTTTCTATTTGGTCCGTATAGTCTGAAAATTGTCTCCTATAGATGAAGCAGTGTCAAATTCCTTCAGTGTTAATCTTAAATGAAAACTAATTTATTTTCATTATAAGAGTTGATAAAAGGTAATAAAATAGATGTAGCACTGGGTTTTTGGAAGAGATTATTTTATTTTATGTTACATACTGCAAATAATTATTTCGCACCATCATTTTGTAAATTTTAGTATACTTGCTACCTGTTTACTGTCATTATTTTGCTGGTTTTTCTGGTCATATTTAATTCTAGACTGAAATCATTGGAGAGATTTTAATTTACCTGCACTGAACTTTGAATCTGGAGTCACAATGAGCTTTCTATTTTATTAAGAGCCTGAACTTTTAAAAAATTCTGAACGTTAGATCCCTTCTTTGGGAGTGTTACTACCTGACCAAAGAAATAAGTAAACCAGAGACAACATGGAAGAATAAAAATGTTTTTCACAGAGGGCATACTTTCCTTCAGAAATTGTGAACTCAGCAGAGTAATAAATGAAGAGTACCTTTTGTTGAATTTTTGTCTGAGTTTAATTGTACAGTAACTTTGACTCTCTTGGTGGCCCTTAATCTCCTTCCTTGAATATCCTATCTCATTCCCTCAAATGGACATGAAGTGCTAAATTTGCACTTAACAATTTGTACAGAATATGCTAAATATTAACGAATCACTTGATCACCATTCTCACATGGGACGAGATTAACAAATGAAGAGAACTCAAAAAGAACTCTCCAGCAGAAGTTGGAGCTGCTTGCACTGCGTGGATTTTAAAAGTAAATGTTTTAAAAAGTGAAGCACTGGACCAGTTTCAAACAGGTTACAGGGTATTCTGCATCACTGGTGTTCTTTAAAACAGAGGTGTGTATTTGGGGAAGGGAGAGGGAGTATGTGTGTGTATGTGTCTTGTTTTGTTTTTCAAAAAGACAAAGGCTCAACAACAGACTTATGAGATTGAGCCAACAATTGCCTGTGGAAATTAATTTTCTGAATTAGGCAGAAGGCTAATCGAGTGGCCAGGAGAAGTTGAAGTTCTTTAACAAAGCAATTATTTACATCCAGAAATTGTCACTAACTTTCTACTCTACCACTCTTGAGTAAAGTACAGAAATGTCCAACAACTTTCCTGAAAGCCAGAAGACACACGTTTTATGAAGAATTATTTAGATGAGATACTTTTAGCTCACAACAAAGGATCTTTCCCTAAAAGTGCATGATGTGTAAAAATGCTTATGCTAACAATCCTATCTTGATTACATGAATGATTATTATCTTCTGTTATCCATTAAATACTGAAAATCATTATCGTTTCTTTTGCAAAGCACAGTGCAACTCTACACTATTTAAATGATAAGTATACTCAGTCACATTGAGAAAAAACTCAAAACATAAGATTTAGTAAGGAAATGTAATGTACTTTAAAAACCATATTATTGTTTCAAATATAAGGCACTCATTTAAATTGCTATATTATTGTTTTTCACTCAAATAGCATATTACCAATGGTTTAGCTGTCACCCTATATTTGCTGCCAGACAAATCAGTAACTGACTACAGCACATTTTCAAGACAAGGAATCCTGTTCAGTAGCAGTGTTGCTTCACCACAAATACCCTGAGAATGGGGCAAGATGCTTTGGGGCACATCCCCAAAAAGCACACCCAAGAGTTTGGGAGGTAATCAGAATCTTCAGTGATATGATGCTCCTCATGTAGTAGGGGAGCTAAAATTAAAGGTTAAATAACCAAGGTCATCACAAAGTATTTAAATGAAGAAAATATGGAGATACTATTTCAACAAACATTGCAGAGCATGCATTCCTTTTTTATTTTTTTTCCCAACAATTACATTTCTATGAAAATTATAAATATGCTACAGAGTTTATAAGGAAGGCTTGAAAATGCCATTGATGTAAGTATTGAGTTTAACTTATGTACTGTTCTGTGTTTACAATGGAAACATGCTTCCATATTAAAGGAATCACATAGATACATAAAAAAGAAAAACATTACAAATCTGTTTTTTTCATGCTTTGAACAGGAATCATTTCTAAATGGATCATGCCAGTGATCAAATGAAAATCATCAATGCAATATCAAGTTCTAACATGTACATCATATAATGGACTCTAATTATATATATACCAAACATGGCTTGGTATGTATGTATATATATATATATACACCATGAAAATGAAAATGCAGAGCAAGTTAATTTAATAGATGCATTTTTCTGTACCTGAGTAAATTTATTGGCATTTGTAATCCAGTCTTGAAAAGAAAATTCTTTCGAATGCTTTCTGTTACTTTTGAAGGTTGGTATTGTTAAGTTCTTCAACTGGTAAATCATGAAAGACTTGTTCTCATCCAATTTAGTCTATTATTATTCCAATAACATTCATAGATTGATTTATCAGCACTCACAGACATTCTTAATAGAAACAAAAAACCACTCATCTTATGACATTCCATCTCAAAAAAAAAGTCCCATTGAGTTGATAAAAATATGTATTATTTAAATACATTTAGAGCTCACTTACATTTTTATTTACAGAATTATGTGACGGTAAATGAATGCCCATATGAATATAATTGCAACATATGTGTTATATAATATTCTTCACTGTATGCTTAAACTGAGCAAATGCTATTTAGGTTACAATGAAAGCATTAGAAACAATACTACACAAGTTACAAGGAATGGTCTTTCTGAACTATTTCCAACTGAGTTTTATTCTCCTGTGACAGTCAGTGTCAGAAAACGGTTTTGTTGCCTTGCCTTGCTTTTACAGAATCTAATATTTTAATCATGGATCAATGAAAATTTTAAAAGGTTCTGTCTTTATCAAAAAATAATTAGAAGTAGCACAAATGTAATCAAAATACACAAATAACCTGAACTATTTATAGATGCTACACTCAAAAATAAAAATGCTAAAGTCCTTTATATTTGAAAACCTTAATTTGAAAGGATTAAGATTTTGTTTCACTAAGCTCCTAATAAGGAAATAAAACCAGAATAACCAAATTTCTTTGGTCTTATGACTCTCATCTACATTTTATGAACAAATTTTATTTTTGAACAACCCTTTTTAGCAGTACTTTCCTAGGATTCGCTTTTTCTTCTTTTCCTTTTTTTTCCAACTGAGTTAATTTTCTTGATGCTCCCTTTCATGGAAATAGTTTCAAATCAAAATGTTATCCTCTTATTTGTTTCTGGTACTTCCTATATAATTTTACTTCCTTTTTCAGATGTTTTTCATCTGTCTTCAAGGTGATGTATCCTTCAAATTTCCACCAAATTTGTGAGAAATTAATGTTAATTTACACAATGGCTGTAATAAACACTCAAGTCTCCTTGATGATGTACCTACACTTTAGAAGAAGATTTCTTTTCCCTTTTTTCAAATATCTTCATTGTCCTCCAAGAAAATAGATATTTTCTTTTAGCCAGATTTCTGCTGCACAGATTCCCTGTGCGATCTAAGTTAGTTCACTCATATTTATTCTTAATGAACCCCCAAGCAGAAAATGTCATCAAGTTATCCTTGTTTCAGTGACTACGCTCCCTTTCCCAATGCTGTTCTTACTAATGTCTGCTTATATTCAGTTTGGATTTTGCATATGTAATACAGAGGGGAAATTTTACATATATTAGTCATCTGAATGCCTACAAATCACAATAGCAATGCTGCTCACGTATAAATATAAGTCTATTCAGAAATAGGATCATAGGATCTGTCCATACAGAGAGGTTTGTTCCACGGGAAACTGCATAAATTCGCAACAAACAGAGTATTCAGCAGTAACTTTCGTAATAACACTTTTAATCATGAAAATTAAATCTTTCTCTCCCACAAAGGCACCCACAACTCATGGTGTGTATATCCCAGAAAAGGAGCAAGCATGGAGTTCCTAGTTTCCTGCAAATTCACATCCTCATTTATGGTACTCTAGTCAAAATTGTTTGGGTGTCAGATGGTACCATGTAAATTTAGAGCTCCAGATAAATGTTAGACATGAAATAATGAAAAGGCAATCCAAACTGTTTTGGGATTCAGCAATGATCTGTAAAGTTTTGAAAATTAATAGATAATAATTTGACTTGAGTCAGATTTTGTGGCAATATTATGAAGAAGGAATAAAAATAATTTTGGACAATGACAATGTAAATGTTTTAACTTAATCTTTTCATTAAGTTAAAAACACATTCCTCAGACTTCACTTGAAAATGAAGCAGACTTGACCGACTTCCACATGAGATTGTTTTTTCAGTGACAATGACAGGTAATTTAACTAGGGAATTCAATACATACTAAAGGCCATTAATTTCTGAACATTACATAAAACCATTATGAACTGTGCAAAAGAAACTGTTTTTGGTAATTATTAGAAAAAATTATTTTCCTAAATGGAAACGGGGAAATTAGTGCATTTAAGTACAGAGTTATTTTATTAAAGACATGGGTGAATATGTTTTTTATTTTCAAACTCATTTTCCTCTTTGTTTTTGTCTTTTACTTTTCATTTCAAAAAAAATAAGATGATTGACCTCTAGTGCCATCTTTGCTCAACTTATGAGGTACACTTCATAAACTTCACATAAACATTATGTAAGGAAGCTTAATGAAGAAGGAGGGAATATATGGAAGAATAATATGCACTTTAATAAATCATGCATCCTTGTGCTATTTAAATGTTTCTTCAAGGTTGATTGAAACTTTAACCTCAGTCTCAATAAAGAAGAAAAGCTTCAAATTTGCCAGACCTTGAATTTTTACAACAGTACGTTGAATTATGCAGTGATCAGTCAATTATTCATCTCTCCCAGATCGAGATGGCTGTGCTTTGAAAAGCATGCAAAAATGGGGCTACAGAATGTGATGCTGTGTCAACACATTTCACTCAAGATTGCTTACAAGACAAATTTTTGTTTCAACATTGATTCTAGTTTTCTTGATGTTTGCTTCTAATAAGGTACCTGTTACAAATCAATTTGGGTTTGCATGCTTTATTTTCTGATGCAGGATGATACACTGCTGAAATGACATTACTCTCTTTACCATAGATTTCTTCAACTATTTCAGAATAGACAACTATGCACTGAGGGAGTCTAAGCACAGAGCACAGACCCTTTTGGAAAAGTTGTTTGCAGTTGATGGAAAAAGCAACTTGCAAAGAACTGACAAATTTGGTGGCCTTCTAAAACAGGGTTTACAGTGTTGGAGGATAAGAGAAAAGCAGCTGATGCCATCTACCTAAATTAGTGCAAAGCATTTGATGTTGAACCACACAACATTTTTGTCTATAAATTGGAGAGACTTGTATTTGACAGATGGATGACTTAATGGATAAGGAATGGGCTGAATGGTCACACTCAAAGAGTTGTAGTCAACAGTTCAATGTCCCAGTGGAGACCAGTGACGAGTGATGTTCCAGTGGCAGGTCCAGCACTGTTTAATATCTTTGTCAGCAGCAGAGGCAGTAGGATCAGGTGTACCCTTAGCAGGTTTGCTTATAACATCAAACTGTGTGGTGCTGCCAACACTCTGGAGGGCAGAGATCCTATCAGAGGAACCTTGACAGTCTTGAGAGGTAGGCTTGTTTGAACTTCTTGTCTGAAGTTCAATATGGTCAAGTGCAAGATACTGCATCTGAGTAGGAGCAATCCCAAGCACAGATGCAGCTTGGACAGAGACCAGATTGAGAACAGCCCTGAGGAGAAGGATGGGGGACCTTCTTGGGGGTGTCCATTGATGAGAAGCTTGATAAGAGCCACCAATGTGAGCTCACAGCCCAAAGAGCCAAGTGTGTCCTGGGCTGCATCAAAAGAAGTATGGCCAGCAGGCTGAGAATCTCTACCCTGCTCTCGTGAGACCCCAACATGAGTACTGCATCCACCTCTGGGGGGTCCAACCTAATGTGAGAAGACATGGATATGTTGGAGCAACTCCAGACAAGGGCTTGAAGAATAAAGAATCTCAGAAGGATGGAGAACCAATCCTACAAGTAAAGGCTGAGACAGTTGGTGTTGTTCAGCCTGGAGACAAGAAGGCTCCTTCTAGCAGACTTTCAGTACCTAAATGTGGCCTACAAGAAGGCTGGAGAGGGACTTTTTACAAAGACATGTAATGATAGGACAAGAGGAAATGGCTTTAAACTGAAGGAGGGTAGGTTCATATTAGACATTAGGAAGAAATTCTTTACTGTGTTGGTGGAGATAAACTAGAATTGATTGCCCAGAGAAGTTGTGTATGCCCCATCCATGGAATTGTTCAAGGTCAGGTTGAATAAGACTTTGAGCATCCTCAGCTTGTTCCTGTTTATGGCAGAGGAACTAAGATCCCTTCCAACCCAAAACATTCTATGATTTTATAATTTTATGATTCTATAATTCCTTTACTCCTGTTGTAAACACAGAAAGTGCAAATTCTTCCTTATTAAGCTGTTGATTGAAGGGACCAATCTCTTCCATCAGTAACAGCTGGCCCATTAAGGTGGCTGGTCAGTTAGCATACACTATCTGTATTTTCTAGGAAAAAAAAGGAAAGACAAAATACGCTATACTCAAGATAGTATTAAAATAAAAACAACAAATAAACCAAATAAGTAAAAACCTCTATTTTTATTTTGGGTAACAAGAGGAATCATTAACTAAACCTTTAAAGAATAAGTTAAAATTTAATTAATATGCTTAAATACAGAACTCTAGTGTGAGGCAAAATATCCTTGGTATTTTCCTTCATACCAGGTATTTTCTTTACGTCCAGCTGCCACTGCAGAAGCACACAGGTCTCCTGTGGTTTTCCTGTTGTATAATCCAGCCATTTGCTGAGATCTCAGAAACCTTTGAACATCCAGAACAACATTAGGAATATCTGTTCAGCCAAGTGTTTTTACAAAATCTGTGGACTCCACTACATATAAAAACCCAGCCATGAGGAAATGCATGCAAGGCATAGGCAGTGCATTATCACGGCCTGAGACTCTGATTTCCAGGCTTTCAAAGAGAGGCATGAACATTTCATTTGCTTTTACATTAGCTTTAGGCTTAGTTACAACACCAAAAAAAAATCAACTGTATCATACCAAGCAAAAATTTAAATATTTGATTACCTGAGAAATTAGTAATTATAGATGTGTTGCCTGCAACAAAGGAGTAAGAGCTGGTAGAAATGCTTTATTTCCTGACTCTCCTAATGACATCTTCTGAAAATTTGACCTTCTCTAGTAGTAAGAAGAAAACATCTTACTATTCCTCATGCATAAGAGTGATCAAATACCTTGATATGAATTTGCATAGACTTGAATTGAAGGATATTATGCTTAGCATTACATCCAAGATCATCCAGGTGCTGCTAGTGTTGACAGCTGGGTGTTTCTCCATGGGATCCATTAGGGCCAGGAGCAAGGCAGCCAGGGGACACCAGAACAGCCCCAGGCACCGGGCACCTCCGTGGGAATGGGAATGAGTCAAGGTTGAGCTGGGATGTGGGTCCTGTGTAGGGCCAACTCAGCAGGGCCCATGGCCAAGGAGGGCAGGGGTGTGGGGAGCTGGAGACCAGCCCTGCTGTGGCATTGCTGGGGCAGACAGCCCTGGAGGGATGAAGTAGGGACCTGGGACATGAGCAGCAGGTAGGGAACCCTGGAGGGGCTGGGCAGGGACAGCCAGGGCTGGCAGTGCCCTCAGGACACACAATGATTATTCTGATGATTTCTGGAACCAGTACCTAGCTTTCCTAATCTCCCAATGTAGTGGGGATGTTGCCTAGTTTTAGTACAACGATTTAACTTCCTAATTCTGTGGGAGCTGTGTGAATTCAGAGCAAGTAATGTACACAGAAAACAGTCCCTTCAGGACTATTTTTTCTTAGTTAAATTTTTTCTTGTTTACTTGCACTTTTACATGCTATTAGTGTTACTATTGTTGTCATCTCAATTTTTTGTTGCTGCTAGCTTAATTACTTTCACAGGCACTGCAAGTTCCAGTGCACTAAGGACTGTCCATTGGAAGTGCTTTTACTGCCTGCGTGTACTTGCACTAAAAACAAAGCCACTGAATGGATACAGAAGGAGAAACACTTGGAAACACAAGCCAGCACTTCCTAAGTGTCTCAGTCATCCACTGGACCACACAATTCCAAGCTTTTGGCAGAAATTAGAGAAAAGAAAAATGTCTAGGAGAAATTTTTGACAGAACCATAAACAGACTTTACAGGTAAAGCAGACTTTATAGCAATTTCCATCCAAGTGTGAGAGACGGATGGGAGAAGATAAAGAAGCATTTGTAGAAAAATTTTGAAAAGGGATCAATAGACAATGGATTGCTCAGAGGAAAGGGTAGACTTTCTGTTTTAACTGTAGTGACTTAGGTTAACACCTGAAGAGACTCAAATTTGGACAGAAGGCATTGGATTTGTCTAATTGAATTTGGGCATCCAGAGGCATAGCCACTCTTCAAGATAGATGCTCTCTACCAGTAAGAAAATCTTCTTAACACAGAAGAGTCCTGCCTTGGAAGAGTCTGGTTTCTTCCCCCACTGAGTAATTTAGTTGTTTATGTCACATGCTGCAGATATCAAAAATTTGGTCAGAAGAACCCTATACAAAAAAAAGCCTGGAGTGAAACAGAGAAATTTTGATTATATTTAGACTTCCAAGCATATTTCTAGGTGATTTCTCAGGATCACAGAGCTGGGGAACAAAAAGGAGGCAAAGCCACCCTCAGAGTCCTAAAAGAAATTTTAGGTGAAATGATGGGCTCCTCAAGGGCACAGCTACAGTATTAATTGGGACAGTCATTTCTGCAAGTCTGCAGGGACTTCACAATATCTGTTAGTACCCGCAACTCACTCAACAACATTAATTTGGGGCAAAAGCCTCATGACTATTCCTTGAATATTCCTAGTTAGATCTTTTGAACAATTCACTCAGAAAGGAAAAAAAGAACAAACAAACCAACACAAACAACCCACAAAACACCAGACTTCAACAACTCACGGAAGAAGAAGCAGGACGAATTTAAGCTTTGATCTTCCAAAAACTAATTGAATGAGAGAGGAGAAAACTAAAAGCATGAAAGGAGGAAATGTGACTATTTCCACTGAAGTCAGTAGTGGGAATTATGCATACAAGTTAAAAAAAGACCATAAATGTCAATCACCAGGTTATGTATGTCTGCATTGATCTGGGCACATCCCTTGAGGTTTTGTCCTTAAAAATTCATAGGTCTGGGGCCCTGGATCATAAACTTTATCTAGTAATCATAACTTTTTAAATCATGTTTATATGGTTTGCAACATTGGAACACCTGGTACACAAAACTTAAAATAAATTAAAAATACAAACATTGCTTCTTCCTCCAAATTCTTTTGGGGAGACATGCTTCATATTTCTTTGGAAAAAATGTAAACTGACAGAATTTTGGAGCAAGTGTTCTTCACTGCTCAAAACAGCTATGCTCACCCTTCTTTAGAGCATATCTACTACTGTCAAAGAAAGTAACAGTTTCAGCTTTAAAAATCCTGTCTGTACCAAAGTCCTGTTAACTCATGAAGCATTAGACTTCTTGGTCCATAACCTATAGATTCAATTTATGTCACCACTTAGCCCATCTAGCAGGATTTGGTTTCTTTTTTGGGTCATGCAAAGTGTGCCAGTCCAGGAGTTTGTTTAACAGGTCCTTGTGCTGTCTAATGGACTAAGAGAATGATCATCATTGTGAAGTGCACAGGAGAGTGAGCTGCATGATACACACTGTTAGTCTCATGCACTCTCTGATGACAGTTTATGGTTCACCAGCTTGGTTAAACAGCACATCAGCAGCAGTGATGGGTGATCAATCTCATCCCCTATAGAATTGCTCCCAAAAGTGTCATAATTGAGAAATAAATCCAGGAAATGCAATCACAAGGAATCATCAGATCTTTTGTTTAAGTTCAGAACTAAAAGGAAAGGAGATGGGATATGGTAATTGCTTTTATTTGTTCTATTTATGTATGCCAGTTATGAAAAAGTAGTATTATTTAAGTTCATACTGTAACTGTTTTCATGTGAGGCATGATACAGGCACATTATATAAAGTTCCTGGACATTTCCAAATGCTTTCAGCTACAGCTGTGCAATTGTTTAGTGTGTTGAACATTGCATTACCCTACATAACTGACATGACAGTCTACCTAGAAAAACAATGTAAACCAGGGAGACAAAACCCAGGCTAGAGTAAGGCCAGATGTGAATACAGACTGGGAAAGGGGTGACTGGAGTGCAGCCCTACAGAAAAGGATCTAGGGGTCTGGTTGATGGCAAGATCTATAGGAGCCAGCAGCATGCCCTGGCAGCCAGCCAGCAAAATGCATCACGGGGTGCAGCAAACACAGCGTAAGCAGCCACTCAAAAGAAGGGATTGTCCTGCTGTATTCGGTGTTTGTGCAGTCTCATCTGCAGTCCTGCGTGCAGTTCTGGGCCTCACAATTTAAAAAGGATGGAAGCTATGCAAGTGCATCCAGAGGAGGGCAACAAAAGTGGTGAAAGGGCTGGAAGGAATGTCCTGTGAGTAGTGGCTGAGGACTTTGGGCTTGTCTGCTTTGGAGAAAAGGAAGCTGAGGGGTAATTACATTGCTCTCAACAGCTTTCTGAGGAGAGGAACTGGAGAGAGAGGTTCTGAGCTCTTCTGCCTGGAAACGAGCAATAGGATATGGAAATATTCCAAAGCTGCACCAGGAAAGGATCAAACTAAATAGGGGGAAACATTTCTTAACAGAGAGAGCAGTCAAAAAACTTCCTGGAGATGTGGCTTATGCACCAACCTGTCAGACTTTAAAATATATTTGGATAATGACTTTCATTATTTGTTTTAAGTTTTTATCATCTCTAAAGTCAGGCAGTTGGATTAGACAATCATAGATACCTTTCACCTGAAGTATTCTTTCCCTTCCCTTCCCTTCCCTTCCCTTCCCTTCCCTTCCCTTCCCTTCCCTTCCCTTCCCTTCCCTTCCCTTCCCTTCCCTTCCCTTCCCTTCCCTTCCCTTCCCTTCCCTTCCCTTCCCTTCCCTCCCCTTCCGTTTTCTTGGAACTTTCCATTCCTTGCCTTGCCTTGCCAAAAACCCCAAACCCAAACCAAAAAAGTTTTGAGAACTATTATTGAGAATGAATATATTCTGTCTAAACTCTATCCTGGCCCTGACAGAACCACTATTAGCAGTCATTAAAGAACTTTTAATGGTATTTTATACATCATTCCTTAATATTACATCCTGCTTGCCTGTTCTAATCATGTTCAGAAACATGTTTAAATCATTGTCTACTTGAAATTAAATTACCTTAAGAAGTATTTTGTTGGTCTGTTTTTAGTTTTGGCTTTGGTGGGATTTTTTTGTCTTTTTTTAATTCTCTTTTTATTTCTTTCAAGTGCAGCTACACTTTAAACATCCAGACACTCAAAAGTCATTCAGTTTAGCCATGTTACATGGAGGTCTATGTTGTCACTCAGTGTTGGGCATTGCATAGTATGAAATATGTTGTCCCTTTTGAGCACTGCCTAAATTAGGTCTGCCCATACTCCTGTTGAGCACTAGTCATCAAGTCCTTTTAAGCTTTCCAACACTTGAAAAGAGCATTTACAGTCCACACAGAGGCATGTCATGGGGGCCTTGGTGGAGCACTCATGCAAAAAGAAGCTCAGAGAAAAGACAGGATATTAGCATATGGCAACAGAACACTGCACATGCCAGAGAGGAACTTTTCTAGCTTTAAAAATGGACTGTCTGGTGGTATTTTGTGCTTTGAACACAATGTGGATAAAACACATTTGAAAGATCTCCCGTCATATCAGACACTCATGGACTGAAAAGTAGGCACTTTTGCAAGACCGTGTGTGATTTTGCTGAAACCTCCATGGCCTGCAGAAAGGAAGAATTGTAATTTGGAGACATTTTTATATTCATATTTATTGCCTAGCAGTGAACCTCTCCAAATATTACAGTTATTTTTATATATTTAAATTATATATACATATATATATATATATATGCATTTTCTAACAGAACAGTAATTAATACCCAATCATTTGAAAGAATGATAAGAAACTGAGGTAGCAAGCTTCAAGAAAGTTCAGATTATTTCAGCTCACAAAAAAACAAACAAGTGCTTGTTTTAAAATCAAGTGTTCAAGATAGAAAACTACTCATAAAATAATGTCATTTTACAAGCATCTATTTCCTTGAGAAATTGGAAACTTGGAGTAATGTTGAGTATGAGGATTTCTAGTTTGAAGTACCACATCCCATGATCATTTTATGTGCCATGCTTTTATCGTGATATCATGTTATGCTCTTTCTACCTGACTCAGAGATGAAAAACAGCTACCAATGAAACCTGTGTTTTATGACAAAGAATGGCAAAATATTTTCTTTCCTAACAATTCTAGATTCCTGGTATTAAGCAAAACTTCTCCATAATATCTCCTATGGAAAAATGGTCAATATGCTTTTCATCACACACCAACACTTCTCAGAAGTTTTTGTAGAAAAAAAATTGCTACCTATGCCATTGCTTAGCAATTGCAATTGAATGGCAATCTTTTAATGGCATTCTGTGTTGCAGAGAGCTGTAAAATTCAGTAATGTCATGCACAGTGATTGATTTAAACAAGGCTTTTTGGATTTCACCTGCACTATTTTTTACCTGTCTTATTTTGAATCATATACAATTATTGGTAAATGTTTCAGCAAATGACTATGTATATAGGTAGGTACATTTCTTCACTTTTTCCAGACTGTCACCATTCTATTATTATTGCTGTAACACTTAAAGTCATCAAAGTTCAGATCTTCAGTCAAATGGATCAAGATCAGTTGTTGTCCAAATTTAAAAGATAAGGTAACAACTGCAACAAAATTATAATGAAAAAAATGGAGTTGTCTACATTCACAAAATGTGTCAATATAAGAAAAGGAATCTACTTGTTTCTGAGGCTATTAGATTGCTATCAGAGTACAGTAGAAACTAAATATTATTATGTTTTCCAGTCAAAGGAAAGGGATGAAGATTTTGATTTCACTATTATTTTTGCTTTTACAGTTATATCTGAACTTTTTCAATAAGAAGGTAACGATGCAGCTTTGTCAGAATAGCTATCTTGTAACAATGTATATAAATTACACATGGACACTGGAATTATGTTTCCACACACACCTGGAGAAACATTTTTGTTTAATTCTTAGATATAGTTAGCAATTTCTGTTCAACATCAGCCCACTTCGGAGATATATAGAAAGCCTCTAGAGAAAATTATTTTGATTCATTTTTGCTGTTAGTCTGTCCATCATATCTTTCAAAAAACTAAAATTAAAATCCTGAATATCCTAGCCTATAAGGAGATGATGATTTGTTTGGCTTTTATGGTGACAATTTAAGGCACTCAGTTTTAATAAAAATAATCTCTCATCAATGTTGTTCACAGGAAGGAATGGAGAAAAAGTGCAACAATTTTTTTTTACAAGTTTTTGGTTTCCTTGAAGATAACACCTCCTAATTTAAAAGGAACTGTGTTGTTTCTGGACTTAGTCCTCTTCAGAAAAGTGAGAAGATTATGAAGATCACAGCTCAGATCCAAAACCACTTTAGAGCAACTCCAGTAAGAAATTAGAGAATAGAATGTAATATTACGATCAAAAATATACAAGTGATTTTTAAATGTTCATGAATTGGTGAAAAATACCTTCCCACTCAGCCACAGTTGCAACAGAGAGCATTACTGCAAAATTAGCACCAATCTTCACTGGACCATTCAGTGTCACCAAGTATTCATCAGATATGAATTACACTCTGAACAAATTGCCTGAAGGAACAGATACAGGGATTTTCATGTTCTAAACGTGCTTTCCTATTAGTATCAAAATAGTCCATTGGAGGATATCTCAACCCCTGAAGACATGCAATGAACAGAAATGCTACAATACTCAACCATTATTCCAAAGTACAGTCTTTAAAAATGAAAGATAATATACAGTAGGCTTGACTCCCTATTCCCTTAGATTCCATTATAATCACCCTTATGATGAGCCACACCTCATTATAATAACAGCCAAATTGCTTGGGTCCCAAGGGCAGACTAACAGTCAGGGTGGATTGTACTTATACTCAAAATAACCAAGAATAATCAAGATGAGCCTCTCAGTTTGACAATGAATGACCACTTTTGCATAACTAATGCTGTTCTGACAGGAAAAATGCTAGAGATTAAGCAAAAATAATTAATCTGGCTAATAGTGATTGGATATATAACAGTGACTAATGTGTCAGCATATTTACTGCAGTTATAATAAAATCTATGTGAAAAACTTCATTTCTTTAGGTGCCCAAACAGAACTTAAAATCTCGTATATTGTCTGTATAAATCTGCATATTTCTGCACTGAAGGATATGATACAGTACGATTTTAATTGGGGTCAATGACAAGTATAGCTTATTAATTAAAGGATCAAATCTTGAAGGTTTTTGTTGACAGTGAACTTGGTGCAGAGTTGTCAGTTTACACCTAGCAAAGATTTTCTCCATGGCATTTTATATCTTCAAAGTAATAGTAATTATGTTGAGGATGTTTGCAAAGAAACCCAAAACTACATGAAACCCAAAACCACGTAAAACCCTCGTGGTATTGTGTTTCATTAGAAATGCCACAGAGAAAACATAAATAAGGTTAATCAAGAGGTTTTTTAAGGTTCATGAACTTAAGACTGACTTTGAATTTAATATTGTGGGTAACTGATAGTTTTGTATTGAAGCTGCACAAAATTTCCTTAGTTCATATGAAAAACAGAAGGAAACCCTTAAGGTTCATCTCAGCTCTCCCTCTGCACTTTGATACCCAGTTGTCAAGGCACCCCAGTCACTTTACCTGGAGAGCTATATAGATAGCTCTGAGAGGTCAGGAATTAAATGCCTAACTACTAAAATGAATAAAATAAAATAAAATGGCAACTAAAAATCTAGAAATTGATACATTAAAGATACGTAATATTAAATTGGCACCACATTTTTATGAGGCAACACCTTAAAATTAATTTTTAAAGTGGTTGAGAAAACTTATATTGAACATTATTTCCTTAACTGTTTTTCTTGCTCTAACTTCATACCTTTACACAAGGCACAATGTTAATGGAAAAATAATGGTTTTAGACAAAAATTTGCATAGCATTTTCTAGGAGGTCTCCTCCTATTAATTTCCAGTGAAAAGTACAGAGTTGCAATTAGTGCCTGTAGGAGTATTCACTTGTTCATTTAAACATCTACATATCTTTTTTTATCTGAACTCAGAATAGAAAGTGAAATCAGGAAAGTAAAGAAAATTCCACTGCAAACAAAAAGTTAAACACAATCTTGAATTAAAAAAACTACATACACGTGGCAACCCTACAAAGCATGACAAGGAGTTACATCAATACAAGGACAAATATGTTCTTTATTCTAACTAACTATGCTTTTATAAGATGCTTGGCATATATGAGCATTGTTATTTATAAATACTTGAAAAACACCTACCATATTGATTCAGAGCAGTGATAGATTGACATGGTTTGAGTATAGTATAATTATTGTTTCCATGAACTGATTTAAAATTCACCAAAGAAAATTAATCTTGGATGTGGCGTATACAAGTCTTGTAAGTAGCCAGCTTAATGCCAAAACATGTTTAGTGATCTGTGTCATAGCTGGCTTACCTGCCTTCCTGTAAGAAGATGTACACTTTGCGCAACATGACAGTGTTCCATGGCAAATCCATTCTGCCTCAAAAATGAATGGGTAGTGACTTGAAACTCTTTTGTTGTTTTTTGTTTGTTTGTTTGTTTGTTTAAGACAATGTTTGAGAGCCTAATGGTTTGAACAGTTTTGGAAGGTCAAGGTTCATTTTATGAAGAAGCAAAATAATCTAAACATCTAAAAATTGAAAATTGTGACTTTCCGAAGGCAGTTTCTACCAGAAAAATAACTAATTTCTTTGTTTTTTTGGTAATGCAGCAAGAAATGTATAGCAGATACAAAGCACGTGGAGAAGAAAGGTTTACCGAGAAATTTTAAATGGGATAAGGACCAGGGTATGAGAGAGATGGATTAGTGAAAACAGATAGCTAATTAGACAATGTTACAACCTTCATAGGAGAGAGATCCGGGAAGAGGTGTCAATGCACAGGAAATGCTCTAAGCTGTAGTGAGGTAAGCAGCAGCACTGCATGGCCTTAAAGACACTTGACACATAAATTATATGGTTTTCTCAGCCAATATCTTTTGGGTCCTCTGCATACTCTAGAACATAAAATTACTCCTTGGGTGAAATCTACTGTGGAAGCAACAGAAGTCTTTTAAGTTTTCTTCCTTCCCTCAGAAAGGAAGTATGGCTCTTCTTCCCAGCATAACTTTGCTCCTTCAGCTCTGAAAGGAAACAGAATTTAGCTGTAAGTTTGCCGGATCAGGACTTGGAATGGAAGTTGTGGGCATCACCTCCAGTGTCAGCTCAGGGTTTAGACAGGCTTGTGAAAAGGAAAGGGAGGTGGAGAGAGATTATTCTTGGCAAGATCAGTTTCACTCATTTTCACCACCACAACCACTTTGCGCTTGGAAACGAAAGTGCGTGTGCATGTGCATGTGTCTGTGTGTGTGTGTGTGTGTGTATTATAGCAGATGGAAAAGATAGAAGTCAAAAGGTAAATCTCACTTCCTACTACACTCTTTTTTTAATCATCTGCAATCTCACAATGCAATCAGAAGTATTCACACATAGCTGCTTTCACACACATAGAAGACAGAGGGCTGAAGCCTGGGAATAAAGTCTTAAAGGAGATGGTGAAGGGGTAGTAAAAAATCCCTTTGTTATCTGATAGCTTCACTTTCTTTAAGAGGGTGCATGAGGGCTAGAAGTTATAGATAAAAATGATTCTAGAATTGAACCAAAAGCTCTACAGGGAGCTGTAGATGAGTTCTCATGTGCAGATCAATTATCTACTTTTCTAGATACAAACAGTGGCAGGAATTTCAGTTAATCTGCAAATCACAGCTTTCATGATTTCTTAAAAGTGAACTGAAAAAGCCCACTTCTACCTAATACTTCAGGGTTTGGGACCTTGAACCAAGACTGCAGCACAGTGAGGAACTAAAATTCATTTTTTTTAAAAAGAGGTGTGAAGACACAGTGTGATAAATTAATCCAATGGATGAAACCACAGCCCCAGGGACAAAAAAAAATCTTTAATTTTCACCTTTTCATTATTTTCTGAAATGAAAAACTATTAAGAGAATAAACTAATATACTCATTTGGCTGTACTCAGATGTATAGGCTTTATTTAACATTAGAATGATTTTAATGGGACGGTTCCAATTTGACCTTTGCTTTCTCCAGATGTCATCTTTCCTTTCATAGTCATTTAAAAAAATGCAAAAGGATTACTGCTTGCAGTTCTGCTGGAAAATATTTTAAAAAGTTACACATCACTTACACAATAGTTCAGTAAAATCCTATTGCAGTATTTTGTTTGAAAAGAAATCCTCCTACGCTCTCACATATCTGGCAAAATTAGCAAGAAAGGTTCCACTTTCTACTTATTTGTAAACTGAGCAAATTTGAAAGACTTGTGGAGAGACAACAGCACAAATCCACTCTCCCAATGACATAATTCCATGTTAGAGTTAATCTTCAGAATGAATCTCTAAGTTGGAGATAAGAATTTGCAAAGTTTTTCTTATTTATGATATATTCCCCTGGAGGAGCTAACATTTTATCCGAAGAACCATTTCCTGTCGCATCAGACGGATTCACTACCAGATCATGAGCATCACACATTCAGCAAACCACAGTGTTGGAGAAGTCAATGAATGAACATGCAGCTCTCCTACTCCTCATCTTTCTAACTTTCCACCACACTCAGTTATTTTAATGATTGCCTGAAGTGTCCATTCATGTCAAAGCATGTTATTTACTTCCCATTACGGACATGACATTACCTCACTCCATTACAAATTGAGAGAAACATATTGGCCTCCAAAGTTTAAGTATTGTACCATTACCTGTGAATAGAAATGAGTGCTGGCACTAGATGGCAACTACTTATAACAGATATTCTAAATGTAATGGACAAAGTTTCATTTTTGATAATGTACCAGAGAAAGATAAAATACATCAAAAATACTCGGCAGAATGAATTTATCAGTCACATTGTCAGCCCATCAAGTTTAGTCATATAATTCACAGGCTGATTATGTGGAAAGTCAATGAATTATACAGCTAAATATTTTCTAGTGGTTTTATGAATGATAGAGTTAATCAATATTGTACCTGAACAGAGTTAATCTCTAAGTGTTATTACTAATAAGCAAACCTTGAGAACTTTATCTTAAATAAACAGAAACAAAATTAAAAGACTGACTGTACACTCTTCATGGATTCAATGAATAAATCAGTAGCTAAAAGTAGCATCTCGTTACTTTTGATAGAAAACACAAATAATATGTTTTAATCCAGTAAAATAGTCTAAGATAATTTGATGGAGAGTGGGACCATTAAAACAGTATTCTGAAGCAGGGAGAGGAGATGGATATCTGGTTTCAAGAGCCTCTAAGCTGCCATATGACTTATAAGTCTAAAAGAGATTCAGCCTACATTCCTTGATATACTGAAACTGATGGACTGATCATCTATCATATGTATAGACTGTATGCACAAACTGAAAAAACAATAATTGGATACAAAGATAGTTTTAATTCTGTCAGTCTGTTTCTGTCTGACATAGAAAATTTTTCTTTTGTTGTCATTTCTCATTCCTGATAGAAACTCTTCCTATGAAGATAATTGAGTAGCCTTGTACATGATTCTGTAACTTCAAATGTGAAAGAAATTCAAGAAATAGAAAGTTCATGATTACCATGAGACTAACTACCACAGTATAGGTACCTAAGAAAGCATTTTCAGAAAGAAGCTGACTGCCTTGGTTCAGACAACCCAGGACACTGACTAAATTTACCATATAGCTAAAGGAAAAAAGGATGCATTTCCTAGTCTCAGAGAAAAAATCACAGCCACCTATACTTACAGAATTGAGAAAATGAGATTTTCCGACAGAATATTCCAGAAAAACATCTGCATAACTAGAGGGTATTTTATTGCAAAGACTGATTTACCATGTGGAAGTTTTAAAGTGCATGGACAGGAGATAACTTTTCAAAGTTATCTCTTACTTCTACATAAGATTGTTGTTGAAAAATATTCCTTCACTTCTAGCAGGGAAAATGGAAAACCATGACAAAAATAGTGTAAAATTATACAAACATTTATTTATATTAATTTCTTTTTTACATCTCAAAACGTTTAACTTCTTAAAAATGCAATTAAGGCAAGAAAAAAAAATTAAAGTCCTGTAAAAAATTAAAAATCCAGATTTCCCCCAACTATACCAAAGTCTTCAAAGAAACCAAAAAAAAAGCCAGACGTTGATGCATTCTAACCCCTACATTTTTGCCCTTCAGATTCTGCACAGCAGATACATGCACTTATTTGACTTTCATAAGCAAAATGAGGAAACCAGCAAGGCATATACAGTTGTGGTGGACCCTCTTACTCGTGTCACTAGAGGGCTCAAAAACTAGTTGAAAGGATACACATGCAAAGGATATGAAATCCTGGACGAAGTTTGGTGGGACGAGCTAGTGAAACCAAAGTGCTTCCCAACAGCTCTTACAACAATTCCCAGGAAAACCTCATCTCCTGCCATAGCTGTTGGCTAAAAGGTACCCTTTTGTTGACTAATAAAGACAAATAGGTACCTTCACAAGTGATTCATCTAATCCTAAAAGAGGCACCCAAGGGTTGATAACAAATGATTTATTATTTTGAGGTGTGGATTTTGTCCATTGGCTATAAATAGGTCTATAATATGTAGCTCAAATTTAACTTTTAACTATCCTAATTTAGGGATAATAAATTTCATAGTTTGCCTCCAGAGCTGATCCATGAAAATTGTACTGAATTGTAATTAAGTTGTAACAAACAATTATACAAACCAGCAAGAGTTCAATAAATTCAAAGCACGGCTCTCTGCATCGCTGGTCAAAACAGCAACAAGCAAAGCCAATAACCTGCTGCCAAATAAAATTCCAGAGTTTCTTTGATCTGTATCTCAAAATTTTTTCTTGCAAACCTGCAAATACTCAGTATTCAGGTCAGTTTAGATGTTACTGTGACTGGTGTATCAAAATCAACTCTTAATTAAATCCATAGAATGATGAAGCAGAAGTCAAGAAGTAAAAACAAGAAATAAGCAGAAGAACCTCTGAAGACAAAATAAGTACAATGAAATAATTATTGTGAAAGAGTTTCTTCACAATTAACTGTATAAATAAATAAAAAGAAATAATAGAATGGAGACTTACAAGTGTAAGTCCTTAGATTTTCAAAAAATTAATGCTGGCATGGTTCCAAAAATCTGCAAAATATTTATTATTTAGTTTTGTCCTCCTCTTTTATAATGAATTCACAATTAAAGAAGTTGTAATTATAATTCAGACACTGGCAAAATACATTCTATGGTGTTAACCATTGATAGATTTGTAAACAAAAGCAGCTGGACTGGAATTTCTTCAAGGAAATATTTACATGCCAACAGTTTATCAAACTGAAAGTCTGCAGATAAATCTACACATGGGCATTAAGTTAATGACAATAGCAACAGTGATTCATATTCTTAGTTGTAGCTGCTTTGTACTGCTACAGCTGTAAAGGAATAAAACCTGGAAGGAAAAAGGATAAGGAGGCAGGCTAGGGTTTTACTCCCCTGCCTCCTTTCAAGGTTAGAACATTTGTTACATTATACTGGAAATAATGATTAACAATAGGGCCATTGTCCAAGATTCTTTCACCTCTAAAGGCCAGATTTCTGGAGGTTTGTAACTCATTTCGGATGCAACTAAGGGTTTCATGGGATTAAACAAAACCACAAGTGTCCAGTGAATTTTTAAATAGATATCCATGCAGTTTCAAATTCCAGTACACAACAAAGCATGTCTTGGAAAAACTAAGTATACATGTGTTTATTAAATCTTCCTACCACCTCAATGTCAGAAAACATCAACAGATGTTTTAAAAAATGCTACCTGCTTGATTTCTATTCAGCAGGTTCAATCTGCATGCCATTATCCAAGTCTTGGGACTTAAACGGAATCACACTCTAGAGAAAAGTATGAATACCTACACCCTAGAGAAAAGTGTGGACACCTTCCTAACAGTATTCATTTGTCATCCTTTTGTGGGAGGGTGATATATGGTTGTGACTCCCACCAGAGTATCTCAAGAGTTCAAAACAGGATCCCCACTTCAATATATGTATCTGAACGCAAACACACACACAGAGTTAAAAATATGGGAAAAAACATAAAAAATAGAATTTTTTTTAAATCTCATGACAGTAGAGTGCATAAATTTTAGCAATTAAGATTTTTTTCAAGAGTAATTTAGAATAAATAGGAATTTCCCAAAGAAACTTAATCTTAACACTTAAAGCTTCTTTCACAGTTCAGAAATTCATTCTTTCTCTGGAGGATCTTGATTTTAAGGAGAACTAGGGGTATCTGAAAAGAAGTCTTGAGTCGGAGCATCCCATTCCTTCCTAAGACTAAAAGATCCCTTAACTGTTCTTGCAAAATCCTTGGAAGTATCAGTGAAACACGGTGAACTGGAAGCAGTATCCACCCAGTAGAAAGAGACTCTGACCTATTGGCTGAAATGGAAGAAACTTGCTTCAGAGACAGATATCTTGGGGCTGAATCTTTCTTCCTTTCTTCTCCCAGAAAAGATCTTCAGTGAGTATCTGAATAAAGGGCAGCTAGTGGAGTAGAGACTGAAATAACAAAGTATAATTCACAATGGCAGCACATGCAGGTGGCTGGATCTGTGTGCAAGCAATGCAATTTGAGTGTGACTGGGGGTTAGGAAGGGTTTTTGATTAGCTATGATTGAGAAGTCACCCATGGGATGCATGCTAAAGCAAGAAATATACTGGTAAATTATATGTAATCACCAAAGTCAGGAACCCTGTGTCCAAACAGTGTACAGCAATCTTTTTATGGCATTCTCTCTCATTCTGCAAAGTGATGTTGTCTGTTCACAAAATCTTCTGAGCCTGACCCATACTAAATGCTGCACCCCTCCAGAATTGTAAATAATTTCAATCTCTTTTCTTGGTTGGTTGCTTTTGGTTTTGTTTTTGTTTTTGTTTTTGTTTTTGTTTTTTGCTTGAGATGTTATTTTGGTTTTATTTTGGGGGTTTTGTGTGTTTTGTTTGTTTGTTGTTTGGGGGGGTTTTGACCATGTTTTGCTAAAATCAAAGGAAGGCTATGTCTGTACCACATCCTAGGACATCCTACTGTGTACATTCAGGGTGATTGCCTTGCATAAGTAATGAGCCCTTTCTATGTCCTGGAAAACTCTATTCTATTGACTGTATAAAGGACAACACTTTTGCATATGCTCAGTAAAATCAGTGTATTGGGGAAGAATAAAATGTGAGCAGCCTTGTACACATCGACCTTCTGTCTCTTTGCGGGTGTTGGATCTATTGCACACCTGCAGGAGAACCACAGGTGGTGGAGGGTTAGCAGGTAAAGCACTGACTCAGAGAAAATGGCAGAGAGAATCAGCCAAAGTGCTCCCCACAGTCCTTGCTTGCTCCTCTTCTGCCTTTGAGCAGAAAAATATTCTGTCAGCCAAGTAAATACCTGTGTTGGACTCTCTGTGGTCTGCTGACTAATTAGTTATTGCCCTATCTGCCCTGGTTACTGCACTGCTAAAGCCTAATCAAATATGAAAAACCGCATAAGAATTTTCTAATGTGTATTTTGGAAATTACACCAGCTAGAAAAAAATAAAGTACTAAAAGTCAGGAGTTGAGAAAGCAAAATGGAGAACTGATGAAACTTGAACACTTTGATTTTTATCTGCATTCCTGTTAAACTTAGTTCTTTACATGCAGTGTTAGAAGAATTGAATGAAAATCAAAGAAGCAAGCAACCCTTTTTACCCTGAATGGAACAATATTTAAGAAAAACATAACTTTTAACACTGAAAATTGTTCATGATGCACAAAAACAAACTGTAGTTTTCCAAGATGTCTCCTGGCACTAATATTCTTTTTTGTCAGAAGCTCATTTGCCGTGGCCTAATGCTTGCTGATTCAAATAAAAGCATCTCACCAACAATTCACACGATGATTTAAATTGAACTTGGCCAGCTTAGATAAAAAAAGAAATTACCTAAATTGGAAAAGAAATAAACCTTGCTCAAAGTACAGTTTTCTCTTTCTACCCCAAATTAAATACAAAGGAATGATATAGTGGCACTTTCCTTAATGACCACTTCTTAGATGAATATGCAGCATTTGTTAAAAGAGTGAAGTATTTTTAAACTTGAATAAAACATACAACTGCAGACTATTAGAAAAATGCATTGTACAACTCATTTACTCATGCAAGTTTTATAGAAAGGTCCAGGGTTAGCAGGAGTCCTAAGGTAAGTGCCTGCTGTTGTGCTCACAACAAAATACTCTCCTCATACAGTCCCAAATATAATCTTTCTGAATGCTGATGGTGGCTTAGGAAAGTAAAAGGAAAAGCACTAGTTATTATTACCACAATCTTCTTCACTCAAGTAGCACCTGAAAAGAAATAAAAAAGAACAATATCCTTATGAATCAATAAATAGCTAATTGATTTAAGCATAATTTACCTGTAAAAGAAGATTTAGTATAGCAAGGCAGAATATCCCTGATGCCATTCATTTGCAACTTAGTAAGATGGCTCCTCACTACCCTCACGCTCAATTCAAAAACCGCACTCAAGCCAAAACTCCACCTACCAGCTCTGATTTATCAGCTCCACTTCAAACCCAAACCTCAGCTGGGTTTCTGGGTTTCTTCTTTTGGAGATGGTGCATTGCAGAGGGCAGCAGTTCCAATCACAGAGGGTGTTTCCATTGCTGATTGCTGTGATGCAAGGAGGGAGGGACCACACCGTGACATGATGCAATCTGCTGCCCTTCTAGGACCACATGACCTCACTGTGGCACTACCACAAATAAGGTTTCTACTGGTTTCCAGCCCTAGGCTTGTACAGAGCACCAGCTGCTGAGGCCACATTGCAAGTGACAAAATCCAGATGATATTCTTTCACATGACAAATTCTACCAGCAGAAGAAACTGCTTTAGGAGGCCGAGTGCACATCAGAAGCCTAAATGCAAGGCAAATTAATCCTACAGAGGCCCATCTTGCATATAAAACTTCTCATGTAGATGCACTTTTAATGTACCTTTAAAAGACAGGAGTTGTAGGACACCAGGCCTGTCCACTTCTCAAGGCAAGTGGTAGGAACACTTTCCCAAGAAAGCATGTGGGGTATATGCATGTGGGAAAGCATATTCTTCTAGGTTATGCAGGTTGCTCCTTATTCTCAGTGGGTTTACACTCTCCTCTCCTCTCCATCAGTAGAAGAAGGTTAATACTAAATAGCTATAGCTTCATGTGTAAGGGGAAGAAGTACCAGGAGTAAAATGTGAAAAAATAAATTCTAACAACATCTACATGCCTAATTGAAAATCATAATAAAATGCATTTTTGAAGTATGCAATGCATACTAATTAGGACCAAAAATACAGCAAGAGTGTGTTGTTCAACCTAGCAGTAGGGCATATGGGTGGTTGGATTCTTGGGCTGTGGAACTGTAGAAATAGTTGGGATTAGCAGCTGTGTATTTTCTCATTTTCAATTACTCTTCTAGGTTATGTAATGAGATTTCTGAGATTTTGGGTCCAAGAGGAGATTATGACCATGTTAGACATCTAGGTGCTTCAAGAGGGAACTGATACATCATCATCAGTGCCCAAGGCATGTTCAGAAGAGTCATGGAAACATTTAGTAAGTACTGCATACTTCAAAAATGATTTTATTATGATTTTGAATTAGGCTGTTAGAATTTATTTTTTCACATTTTGAATACTGAAGTCATTGAGCTAGTTTTGTACTTTAATCGCTACCTTTTTTCTCCAAGTTTGTCAATAGCTTAGTTTAAACTTTTGCTGTGATTTTGTTTTAAACCCATAATTCATCACTTGAGTTTTATCTTCTATAAGATACATATATGCCATATATACACTTGCAATGTTGTTGAAAGAAAATTGAATAAGATTTTACCTGTAAAAGCTGAGAATTAGAGCTTCTTTGTTGTTAATAATAATTCTTATTAATATCATTATTTACTGCTTCTGTAAGTTCTATGTAAGGTGCCCTGTGAACCTGTTCAGCTTCCAGCACTGAAATGGCTTTCAAGGGTAATACTGGCATTTGTTGAAGCATCTGTTTCCCAGAGGTGTGCTTGTTATTGATCAGCTCACAAAGAAGGTAATACTTTATCTCTGTCCTCTTCAATTGTTAAATTGAGTTCAGATTGTTCAAGAGATCCATGTAGAAACTTATTTCTGGCTTCCAATATATCATCCCATCACTGAACAGCCAGATTCTGCAGCATCAGTTTGGTCACAGTGAACAGAAGCCAAATGGTTATTAGTTGCTTCTGAATTGAATTGAGAACGATGTCTGCTTGCCCAGGACGCTGCCAAATGAGTTTGTTTGCTGCAGCTGTATCTTGCCACATCTTTCTAAAGAGTATCTTTAGAATCTAGTTTCTCCTTTTTGTATCACTATTTACTTCCATCTTGATGGCTGAAATCTCCTATTTTCTGCCATCCCTATGTTCTGTTCAAAATTCAGTGGCAGCCTCATTCCTTTACCCTGCTTTCCTCACCTAGACTTTCGTTTCCATCTCTCTACTTTGCAATTTGCCCCATAATTAGCACCTCCAAACCAAAAACACTGCAAAAGTAGTTCTGAAGGCAAAACTAGTTAAATATGCTTGTACCATAATACAACTTCATAGACACTGAAGCCCAAAGTCACTCCTTTTGTCCCTTCAGTTTTAAAATGCCAAATTTAACCTTGCCATACCTCAGGCTCCCAATCTGCTTGACAATACTTACTTGACAGAGAAGCCAACAGTCCAAATTGACTGCGTCAAAGTCCTCTGTATCTCAGAATGGTAAAAATCTATACAGTTCCAAAATAGTTGGTTGCCTTGCAGAACCCATTTCAAGAGAGCTATTTTAAAAAAATATAGGAAGCATATTTTAAAAGGAGAATCTATCTGTTACAGCTTATCATTTCCAATTTCCTCAAAGACTGGCTGGTATATCCAAGAAAACTGCATCAACTTACTTTCTTTATCCCCAACATCTGTTTTTTATATTATTAGACACATTATTTATTCACTTTGCCTTATATTTATTTAGCAAATTCCTCTGAGAACTGATTGACAAGGTTGCTACAGCTTCCATTCTTATTATTTAAATTAATTATATCTGTATTAAAATAGAGCCATTTTAATCCTCTTTGTATTCACTTCCTGTATCTTCTTTCACATCTTGCTGTTAGTACAGCTCATTCTTCTGGCCTCCTGATATGGAAGATCAAAAAGCTGTGAATGCTTAAATATATCACAGTAATTTCTATTCTAGATCTGACACTGCTATTTATAGGATAAAATTTTGCTCCTTGTTAAGCTGGATGCAGAAAGTGTTATGCCTAGAAGGGCATCATGCAAATAAGCCTCGTGGTTCTAGAACCACAAAAAACAGAGTTTGGAACAGACCTCTGAAGGTCAAGCAGTCTAATCTTTTTTAACTGCAGACAGCTAGATCAGGTTTCTCAGGGCCATGCTCACCTAAGGTTTGAAAATCTCTGAAGACGGAGATCCTGAAACTTCCCAGTGAAAACTGTTCTAGTGCTTCATCCCTCTCATTTTGACTTCTTCACCTTTATATCCAGCTGGAGGTTTTGTTTTGGTGTTTTTTTGGTGATTTCGGGTTTTGTTTGGTTTTTTGTTTGTTTTGAAATTTTGGGGGATTTTGGTAATTCTTTGTTTTTGTTTTGGTAGCGGGGATCTGTTTTCTTGTCCTTCTGCTAATACAGCAAGATGAACCTAGCTGTGTTTTTATGAATCAAATTTAGAGCATCAATTAACCAATTCACTGGACTATGCCAACCATTGTTACTCTAATCTGGATGACAAAATCATGTTTCTCCATAGATCATGTGCAAATTCTCCCAAATTTCTTAGTATTTAATAGTACTTGACTTTTAGGTGAACTTTTACAAAGTTTCCCAGTACTCTGGATGTCAAGATTTCTAACTTGATTCCTTTTAAGAGCTTGAATTCCAGGAAGTCTTTGTTTCCTCTCTCTTTGAAAATGAAACTTTTTAAGCAGGAGGCTGTAGCTTGAAATGATGTGACACTGCTGATGGTAGAACCATCATCACTGATCAGGGTGAGCTACTGCTCAGCAAAGGTACACTTATACATTTCTCAGAATCCTATGGATGAGTTAGCAGCTACTGAAGAAATAAGTTTCACAGAACTCTTGAGCTAGGATATTTTATTTTAAGAAAGGCATTGAAAATGTCTGAAGTTTGGCCAGCAAAACTGGAAGTATCTGTAATCAGCAGTCACGCTTGAAAATCTTGGCCTCAGTCTTTTTTTATTGCAGTCTAGTGTCAAATAACATGTAAGCACATAACAAATGAAGCAATTTTCAAGAATTTATAGAAGCTTCAACAAATAAGAGGTTTACCCTTCAGATCAAAACCCAAGCTTGTATCTCTTTCCACTGCAAAAATACAAAAAAAACTTAAAAAGTAATTCCCCTTTGAGTCTGTCAGTTATTAAAAGATTTTCCTAAAACTTTAGATGTTTAGCTGCTGAGTCCAAAATTCTTCAGGATCTGACCATAACCTACTACTAAATTTAGAGCAAGATATGTTTAGAGCAAACTTTCTTGATTTTGATCTGAGCTTTGACATACTTTTATTTTACCTGTCACAAGGAGCATCAACATCTGACTGTCTCTCAGCCTATACAGCCTCAGACCTGTTAAATGTACCTTGCACTGATGAAGCAGCTGTTTACTGATGGAGGTAGGGTAGAACTTTTGAGTACAGCTCCTTTCTGCAGAAAGAGACTATTTCCTGGGATGCTTAAAAGCACAGAGGTAGGTTGCTAGTCTGTTACTGTAGAGATAATTTGGGTTTCAGCATGAGCCAGACTGAGATTAATGAGTTTGCTTTTTACCCTGCTTTAGCTGTGCCAGAGTTTATAGCAGGGGAGCCGGCCACAGTGTAGCCGGGATCCTTACTAATTCAGACATGCAGGATATTTTAATGCAGGCAGAAGGAGACTGTGATTGCCCTACATAGAGATAACCAAACTCCCAATCAGCCAGCCAGCAGCAGCAAGCTGCTGGAACCCAGGAATCCTGTCAGCCTCATGCCTGCAGCCCCCAGGCCATCCAGGAATAGTGGAATGGGCTTATCCAAGAAAGCTAATCTCTTCTGCTGTCCCAACCAGATCTGCCCCTAATGAAAGCAGAAGTGTCCATGTAGGTATGGTTTGGAAAGGAAGGAAAGAGAAAGGATGGGAAGGGAAGGCAAGCCAAGACCAAGTAAGGCGGGACAATGAGGTACAATACTCAAAATCAGTCATACCTCTCTGACTTTTGAATTTTATGTAAGCAAAACCAATGTAGTTCCAAATTTGCTCTTAAATAACAATCTTGACCTTGGAAAAAAGCACCCTTTTTTTTTCTCACAATGCCAACTAAAGACATGCTCTGCCAATGCCTGTTTAAATGTTTAAATACTTGAGGTTTGTTAAAAAAATGTGTTTCTAAACACATTTTATCAAGTGAAGGAGATTTGAGACAAAACTAACAGGATTACCCCTGCATTTTTGTAGTTAGAAGAATAATATTGTTTTGTTCCATCAATGTGTCCACTTTACATTGTTCAGCACAAAGCTTTGTGGAATAAGAATCATGGGAATATCACAATATAAAGGAAAAAAGGTACAAATAACAGCTTCATAAACTGAGAAATGTACATAAATAAATCATGTAGATGGGGGCAGTTTGCTTAGCTGGCAAGAAAAAAAAATGGAAAATATGCTTGTTAAACAATAACCACAGAGTGTGCTTTTATGATGTTTTTCACCACAGTAATTCATATTAGAGATAGAAGCAGTTGCATGTTAAATAAAATCATTCAGCATTGTTCGCCTCACATTACAAAGAGCTGACTTATGTTGTTTTTAGATGCCTCCCATTAGAAAGTAAATATTCCTCTGATGTTATACATTTCAGAAAATTTAATAAAGATGAACTGTAAATAAAGTCGCAGGGAGATTTCAGACAGTTTTATTAGCAGATTGTTGAAAAGAAAAGAAAATTAAATACAATAACAGTAAACGTGGTTCTCACATTGAAACCAGGCTCAAATAACTAGGCTACCATAGAAAAATTTCCAATTCTTGCATTATGATGTAAAAACAGATTTTTGTACAGATTTTGTACAACAAAATTCGTAATAACCTTTTTTCATTTTTAGAAAACTTTAAATATATAGATAAAAATAGACAATTTTCATAGGTCCTACATGAAGATGAGTATGTTCTGTTCCAAGGGCTTGCATAGAGCGCAAATATGGTTATAATATAGAACAACTAGACATTAATATCTTTAAGATTACAAAAGCATATAAACAATAACATGAGGACAACTTTTCTTCATAATCTATGCAAAAAAAAAAAAAAATCCAAATCAAAACCCAAAACCAAAATACCAACCCAAAACCTGTAAAACTAAAGAGGGGCAAAAAACTTCAACTTACGGTAACATCTCATGGTCTGTAATATTTACACTGTTTTTAGCAAGATTCTTTCTAAACATCCAGCTCATAAATTGGTTCCCCTTTAATCCTTAACACTTCTGTTTATGTACCAAGCCAAACACTGAGGCATTCCCAAAGGTCTTGAAAGAATATACTGTAAAACTACTAAACCTACTTACAGGTGACTCTATGCAAGGAGCAGAGCAATGGTAAATGCTAGTACATATTTCAGTTGTAGGCTTTTAATTCTCTTTCAGATATGAATGATTCAAAAGCTTGCCACAAGTCCATCTAACTTTACAGCTGTTAACCCTTTAAAGACTGCATATGAAAAAACTGGAGTACAGAATCCCATGTGTGTTTAAGCAACTATGACAATCATGAAAGAATCATGGTTAGAAAATAACATCACTACAAAGTAGTAGACAACAATATTTAATGAAAAATATTGCTCAATATTTCTTTAAAAAAATTACTGTGATGTGAACTTGTATATACATCTTTCTATTGTTAAAAAAGGATCGTGGTGGAGTAAATATGAACTGCACAAAATAAATGTGTACCAGTATTGCGAGGAAGACCTACAAACTATAGAAGCTCAGTGCTAGAGATAACAAAACATTAGATTTTATTTTTTTTTCTGGACAAAATAATATTAATATCCAATCAGAACTACTTTTAAAGAAATATTTGCTTTAAGTTAGGCATCTTAGACATTTAAGGTTTTGATATGTTTCCATGTAATAAATAATATTTTATATGCATAAAACATTAGATGAAGAAAGCATAATCACAAAACTTACAGTAATAGCACTGATTCACAAAATCAGTCTTTAAAGGGGTAACCCAAAAGTATGCAAAGCAAAGAACATAATTTTTAGTAATGTAATAAGCAGTGTTTTGCAGCTTACTTCCAGTTATCAGCACAAAGGTGAAAACACATATTGTAGCTTTCATAAAGACAGTGAAAGTAACACATAACCATCCATCCCTAAGACAAGGTGGGAGGGACAATAGACTTCAACTGTATCACTCAGTTCTACGTGGAATTGGACTGATACATCAAGTGTTTGTTAGGTTTTCTTTTTTTAGCAACATTGACGTAATATGACATTAACATATAAAAATATTTCTGGCATTTTGACTTGCTGCTCAGCCACAGTCCATTCTTAGAAGTGCACTAGTCAGGGCACTAACCAGGGCTCAATATACAAATAAAAGTGGCTGATACAGAATTCTGACTTATTACCAGATGCTTAAGATCTCATTCAGTAATACTGTGACTCCAGGACAAATATTTACATGCCTGCATGCGTTAAAACTAGAAAGGTGTCTTTCTGACCAACAGGGTGACAAAACAATTTTATCTAAAAGTTTCATTTCCTAAACTCTAGATTTCTACTGCATACATAATACCTTCCTTGTGTGATTTGTGTTATATACTGTACATGTGACCAACATTTTGATAAGAAGCAAAGTCTTTTATTTCATAAACCCCTGCCAGTTTACAATGAGAAATTATTATTTTTTATTTTTTTTTAATTTTATTTTAGGAAAAGAGACTTTGTGAATGGTAAAACAGTTTGTTTACATTCAGCATTTCTTTTCACTTACACAAAATTCCATTTCACTTAATGTAGTCTAACATATATGTGTTGGTCTCTTGGAAAGCATGTGGAAAAAATGTCTTTAGAAGAAAAACTCACGATCATTGTTTGAAAACTGAATGTATCAATTTTTTCTTCTTTTACCTTTTTTTTTTCCTTTTTTTTTAAAATAAGAATCCTCTTATGCCCTCTACAAGTTCATTTCTGAGCTGTCTTGCTGGTTTCGGTATGGTATAACAGTCTGCAAGTGTACTTGGACACTGCTGGAAGGATCATTGGATGTGCTCAAATATAGAATCATCAGAGGAGGAGAAAGTCTGCATTCCTTGAAAAAGGGAATACTCAGCCTTGTTCTGACTGCCTGTAATTTTGGATACAATAGTCTGGCGCAGAGATGCAGATTTTTGCTGTGAGAACAGTGCTACTGTACATTTACAAACATTCTCTAGATCTCCAGGTTGAGCCACGGGAGATAACCAACGGAGGACACTCTTGCAGAATTCTTTACATTTTTGAAGAACATTGATAAATGAAGTTGAGGAAGTTGGTTTGAAAACGTTTTGTTTCCACAGAACTCCTTATGAGCCAATGTCTTACTGCAACGTTCTTTACCGTAGCACACGTATTTTCAGCAGGAAAAATTCAATACATGACAGTAGTTTTCAAATAAAGTCTTCCATCTAAAATATGAAAGAGAAACATTTGCTTTATACATTTATATCTTCAATGAATCAAAAAGAGGAAAAGCCCCACAAGATTTAAAACCTCAGCGGAAGTAGTCATGCAACAAATCTGTAAAATGTCCCCTATGGTACTTTTTGTCCAAAACAAAAGAAAATCATAAAACCTGAATGTCACCTTGTCAATTCATCTGTCAGTGGTCAAATAAACTCTGTTGAAAATTACATGCACTTTGCAAGTTATGAAAAATGTAACAACTTCTGAAGCTTTAATGTATGCTGGCCTCGTATCAGTGCTAGGGCACTAGGAATGTAGGTGGAGCCTCTGTGCATGTGTTTTTACTGATATGCAAACATAACTGAATAGTGCTGAACAGCAATTATTTCCTTCATGGTTGCAGAGCAAAAAAAATCTTCTTGCATGCAATAGTTAGTACTCCCATCACTAAAGGCATAGCTCACACTTTCTGATTTAGCTGTGTTGTTAAATATACCATGTAATGTAACCATTGTGCACATTTGTAGCTATTTATATAGAACCCAGTATAGGATATTTAAACGGTAGCAGTGAAGTATAGCCTCCTTCCTCCCATAAATGAGATTAACTGAACAATTACTATGTTAAAGATGTAAGCACGTTTCTCACAACATTTTTTCCACACAAGTGAGGAGCATATATTTAAGTGAGATATGTGAGGGAACATGAGAAACACTAAGCTAACCTATGCAGTAACTGTTGATATAGAAAAAATTGAAGAGATCATACAGGCACACCATATTTTCACCTAATTTTTAAGTACAAAGCAATTTTTTCTTCACCTGGGACATGAACACCTTATATACACCTATTTTGATAGCAACATCATGATTATTTTTTAAAAAACAGAAAACAGACAGAAAAGTTTCTTAGTTTTCTGACCTGTAGGGTGGAAAGTGTTGTCCCCATGTGAATAAAGCACATTATGAAGCAATTAATCCTCCCCAGTGCATATCTACTAAACACAACTTATATTTTAGAATATAAGCATTTGCAACTACAAGCTGTATCTCAGCTCTTAAAGTTTGCATCAACTTCTTATTTAAATCTAAGTAAATTCAGTAAATATTTCTAAGTTTTCAAAAGGTTTTGTTTCTGTTTGATTTTCTTAGTCTAACATTTTTATTCCAAATCAGTCTGTAGAATTTTTTATTAGAAATACAGTAAAAATTAGATATTCAGTGAAGTGATTGCATGAGATAAACCTGTACAAATGAATGCTGAAATTTTTGAAATGTTTTGTTATCTTTGAAGGATGTGGCATCACCTCCATGAACTTACTGTAATTGTTGAGCGAAAGAAAAGTTAGCGTGAAAGCAGACAAAAGTACACACCCCACAGCTGTAAAACCTTCTGCACATCCCTTTCCAGTTCTATCAGAACTGCTGGGGAAAGTGGGAAGCTGTAAAATCAGTCTGCTGCAGTGATTCTTATCTAACATCCCTTTGTTTTTCCTTTTCCACCACTAGTTCCCTTTTGTGAGCTACTGGGGTATATGCCCTTTTGCTACTTTCTCCCCATCTTTACATTTTTCTACCCCTTTTCCCTACTTTTTTATGTTCCTAGCTTTTATTTTTCTTTTTTTCTTTTTTTTTTTCAGAGTACAGGCTAACTTT
Organism: Molothrus ater; assembly: GCF_012460135.2. Lineage (NCBI taxonomy): Eukaryota > Metazoa > Chordata > Aves > Passeriformes > Icteridae > Molothrus > Molothrus ater. The sequence goes on along the minus strand of NC_050479.2, from coordinate 51,867,979 downwards.
CCCACTACATAAAAGTGCTTCCTCTCAGAACCATTTCCATTCTCTTTGCTCTTTATGGCCTTTTTTTGCACTGAAGAGAAATAAAAAGGAATTGAGTAAGGCCTTAACTTAAAGACTTCTATATTATTATTTGATGCATGAAAACCAACCAAAATGCTTATGGGAATTCAGGAGAGAAAGAAGGAGCCCCTGAAATGGAGCTCAGTAAAACTGAAGGCCTGGAAAACCATCTCCAAAGAAAACCTGCATTAAGTACAGGTTAGCTACTGCTACTACTGGCTACATTTCCATATAGTTCTCCTAAACATACTGAATAAACACAATAAACATTTACAGCACTAAAGCTGTCTAGATACCTCTGCAGGAGTATTACTCTGCATATATACCAGCACTTTGGCTATCCTGAATGTACACTTGCTAATGAGTGCTATGTATAATTCCCACACCTTAATATTCTGATAACCTGCAGTTGGTAACTTATTTTATTATACTAGGTCTCCATTTACCTTTTAAAATAAAATATGCATTAAAACTAATTCTCAATTAAAAATACAGCTGCAGGAAGCAGAATCCTTGTAGCAGACAACAAAAGATGAGCAGCAGTACAGTTTCAAGAGTCAGCTCTATTTTACACTGCTTAAGGATCCAACCTGGCAGTGAAATCAATAGGAGGTTTTTCACTTCTAAAAGATGACACGACACTATCAGATCCTGTATTCTGTATCCACAGAAAATGAATAAGAATAAAAAAGGGCAGCTCTACAAAGCACCTTCCTTACAAAGTAAAAGGATACTTGTTTATATATATAAGTTCTCTTCAATAACTTCATTAACAGGTTGGCCACAGAACTCGAGGGAATACTAAGTAAGTTTTTCAGTGACACTAAACTGGGAGAAGTTGTTGACTCTCTCGAGGGCAAAGAGACCTTGACAACTGAAAGAGGTGAGCAATCAAGCCATATGAAGTTTAACAAGGGCAAGTGCTGGATTCAGCACCTGGGATGGAGAATCCTGGTGGTATGCATAGACTAGAGAATGATAGGCTGGAGAGCAGTGCCATGGAAAGGGACCTGGGGCTCCTGGTCAATGGCAAGTTGAACATGAGCCAGCAGTGCCCTGGCAGCCAGGAGGGCCAACCCTGTCCTGGGGTGCATCAGGCACAGCATGGCCAGCCAGGCAAGGGAGGGGATTGTCCTGCTCTGCTCTGCACTGGGGCAGCCTCACCTCGAGTGCTGGGGGCAGTTTGGAGTGCCAGAATGTAAAAAGACATTAAACTATTAGAGAGCATCCAAAGGAGGGCAATGGAGATGGTGAAGGGTCTGGAGGGGAAGATATATAAGGAGCAGCTGAGGTCATTTGGTCTGTTCAGCCTGGAGGAGACAGAGGGGAGACCTCATTGCAGTCTTCAACCGCCTCACATGGGAAAGTGCAGGGGTAGAAGCTGATCTCTTCACTCTCATGACCAGTTGCAGGGCTTGAGTAAACAGCATAAAGCCAAGTCAAGGGAGGCTTAGGTTGGATATCAGAAAAAGGTCCTTCACCCAGAGAGTGGTTGGGAACTGTAACAAGCTCCCCAGGGAAGTGGCCATGGCACTGTGGCTGAGAAGTTCGTGTAGCCACTCATGAAGAACGAACAATGGGTGAATAGCAGTGTGCTTCAGAAATTCAAAGACTTCAAACTGTGTTAGGAAAAACTCAGGGATCTGCAGAGGAACAATGAACTAGCATCTCAAAGTGGTGACCAAATACAAACCCTATATTTGTCTGCTCTCTCTTTCCATTGGTGATTCCTACTACCTTGCTCCTATCCATTCCTCTCCCTATTCTTAATGTTCTGAGGTTCTTTCCAAATGATAGGAACTTCTCGGTGCTGTTGTCAAAGCCACCAGAATCACTTTGCCTCTAGGTGTAGCCAGAGCTCCTATCTGAATACAAGTGGAATATTAGCACTGATAAGCCTTTAATGATTTCAAGGTTAAAATCATAGACAAAACCTACAAATCATGAAAGTGATCAGCAAATCGAGCCAGCTCATTCTTTGTAAGCCAATGTGAAATTGCCACTACTTCTAAATCCTAATTCCTGAGTATGCTTGTGCCTTCTGCCTCCCAATCAGCTTTAATTTATCAGCTATGCAGGCCTGTTGCATTACTTTCTTCTGTTAACAAATGCAGAATATTTCTATCAGCATAAAAACAATTTTATGTAAAACAAATATGCAATGTTTTAGCCACACAAAAATATGCATACAAACATATACTACACACAAACACAGACACATACACACTAAGGATGTTTACAATACTGGGGTATATCTTTAGCCTACTGAAAATTGTTGATCTGTGTTGAAGTTTTTCCCAAATTTACATACTGTTATATACAAAATAAGTACAAAAAACTTACTTTTACTCTTAGGAAGTCAAGGAAAAACACAAACTGGGAAAATACTGCTAAATTTCTAAATAGAACTGTGTGTGATTAGCAGATTGTCATCTGTTTTAATTGCTCTTTTGCAAATGGCAGTGTTCAGCAAGATCACACAAGCTCATGCTAGTAACTCAAACTGAAAATGCCACTACTCCTAAGCATCATTTGTTTTTGTCTGTGGATTGATATGACAGAAATTCTACCCAGAGTGAGGGAGTATTTTTTTTAGATCAACTCTTTTTAATTAAGATTCATTTTGAGGCTTTTGGATGAACATGCCCAAATAGTTAAAAGGTCACAAATGTTATAAAAAACAAACAAATGGAACTGACATAAAAGTTTGCAATGCTGAAACAAATCATATGTCTCAAAATGCATTCCCACAGAGATGTCATCTGGGTAATGATTCACTTTAGTGTTCTGTGGGCAGCTTGCAGAAAGTATCTCTATGGGCCCAGTATTTTCAGAGGTAAAAACACAAACCCATTCATATTAATATGGAACCTTGTAAACTGATAAAAATGTACAATGAAATGCTAGGTTTTGTCTTCAGCTGCAAACTAAATAAGTTGCACATTAGATGGTAATGTGGGCATTTCTGCACTGGGAGTGCAAGTCCCAGTGGGGCTCTTTGCCATCCAAAAAATCATATTCTCAGAGTTGCTTTAAAAATAAATGTAGTAACAGTGATCATCATGACTATAATACTGCAGTGTTTAATTTATGAAAATCTGCAAATCAATGTCCAAAGTGTGCTGTCACATCTTAATTCAGTCGCTTGCTATCTTACCAAAACCTACTGAGGTAAATTCTCCTCAGGAAAAGGATAGTGTTTTCTGTAGTTAGGAGCTGAAAACAACCAACCAAGTGACCAAACAGACAGAAAGATACAGCAGCTTGACACAGAGAGCTGATAAGAAACAAACTCCCAGAGTCCAGGTTAAGAAGAAAAGAAAAGGACAAAATACTTTGTGAGAAGGAGAATCACAGAATCACAGAATGGTTTGGGTTGGAAGGGACCTTAAAGATCATCAAGGACCACTCTCCTGTCATGGGTAGGGATTCCTTTCACTAGACCAGGTTGCTCAGAAAATGAATGACAAGATATGAAATCTCAGTGTGAGCTTTGGAAAGTTGGGATGACAAGGTTTGAATAATTTTTTTATCCTTCTTTTTTTTAAATTGTAACTTGTGAGCTGTAGAATAGTAAATTCCACGATCCAAGAACCCTTACATCAAAGTAGCCACAGTTTCAGTTGCTAGAAGTCCTAACTTCAGTTAACATATTTTTGTCAAATATCACTGGTGCAGGACAGTGACAGAAGCCCATTTTTACTCAAAATGTGTCTTGAGGGTATTTGAATAGTGTATCTATTCATCTCTTTGTACTTTCAAAGAACATTAGTTGATGTCTCTTGTTGTGAAGACAGGAATTTTATTCCCAAATATGGCTCTGAAATTTTCTGTGATTTTAGTTTGTGTTTTTTGTTGTTGTTTTTTTTTTTTTTACCATTTTTCTGTTCTAATTTTCAAACTTCTGCTTCTTTTCCTTTTCATTTTAGGTAACAGAGATTTCATGTACTGATGGGTTTCTCAGTCTCTTTTCTTGTCCTTAGGAAGAAAATAGCAGTGGTAGCTGAATCCTCTAAGGATGATATTAGCACAAGTAACAAGAAAAACCCCAAAAACAGAAACCAAAAAAACTATATATGCATATGTATTTAATGGAAATAAAAGGTTCTTCACTCAAAAAAATCCATTTGAACCCCATCTCTATGGCTGGTGACTAAACTGATCTAAGCTTAGGGTCCTCTTCTAAAATCACATGTTGCAACACAAAATCCCCAGGACTAGCCCATGCGCTCCTAAAGGCAGCAGATGCTTCATATTGGAATTGAGTATACTGTTGCCAGACCCTCCAATCATTAAAATCTGCTAACTTCAGCTTTAAAGAAATAAAATATTTGTGACCTTAAATGGGGCTACTCATATCTAAATCAAAGCAAAGCTGCTCATTTGTGCTAAGTAACATAATAAATTGCATTTCCTGTCAGGAAGTAGCTTTATTGAAAATGGTAGCTATTTTCTCAAAAGTTATTTCCAGGCACCTGTAATCTTAATGAGGTTTGTCCCTTTCAAAGAACAGTTGTACGTGCATGCCCGAATGCACTCAACCTCTTCAGCCCAGAGCTGATAAAAGCATCTGCATGCCATAGCTCAAGCATGTTAAAATTATATAACTGGTTGGTTTATTTGTTTTAATAAGATGGGGCAAATGTGAATCATAGTGTACTTCTAACCATTCATTCAAGCTGATGTTTTAATCATTTGGAGGAAGAGAAACAAAACAAAAAGTAAAGGATGGCAAACAAATGGAAATGATTCATGCGATATTTGATAAGACAACAGTGGGAAGTCAAAATAAAAGCAAGCATATTGTGGCAGATGGAAGGGATCATAGTCAAGTTGTAACCCTTCTTTAAAAAAACTTAAAAGGAAACAACTATTGTATGCTCTTCATATATTTAATTCCAAATCGAGACACAAGAGGATTTATTTTCCACCAAAGATGGAAGATAAAATGGGAGTCTAACTTTTTAATAATGTGAAAATAATTTATGATGAACTTCAGTCTCTTTCAGTTTGCAGAATGTGAGACAAAAAGCCCATCATTTGTAAAAGTCAGTAATGGAATCAACTGAACATAACTTTTCATAGTATTCCTAATAAAGTGCAAAACAGTACATTGTCAGGGGAAATAATTCCTCCTAGTGTCTAGAGTTGATTAGAACTTTGAGGTTTTACAACTCAATACTGATAAGGAGGGACGGAGGGATATACACTGAGCTGACATTGTTACTGGCAGCACAAGTAGCAAATGTATTGGGGAACATGGATGGATCCACTGTCATCTTCCATACCAGAGTACAGGAGATGCAGGAAAGCTGGCCCAACCACTGAGGCTTTGAAATTCAAGCAATTTGTTCTTTAAAAAAAGTGCCCATCCAGTTTTTATGCAAAGATGGGTGATTTCACACTGCATGTTCATTAAACACATGCAAATATGAAGTATGTAAACATATTTGGCCAAACACTATCCCAGTTTGCCCTTTGTGTAACACCAATAAATTAGTTTCAAATTTGCATATTGTTATTAATCATACACCTTTCATTTCTCTACTTAACATTCATGTACAAATATATTTGTGTTAATACTCAGTACAAATATTCAGGAAACTGAGATGTCCATGTGTTTCTTTTTAAAACAGCAATTTATATGTAGGAGATTTTAATTCTAATTTAAGACATAAAACTAAACCATGGATGTGTAAAAAAAGAGCATCTAAACACCTTTTTTCACAGTTATTTTCAAATACTGAACTATCTTCTCTCAGTGATTTTACCATGTGTTTTAATCATTAATATATACTTCCATTACTCCCATGTTACTGTGGGAGTAAGCTAAAGGTCAGCAATCTGGTCTTTAGTAAACTAACAAAGCACGGGAGTACCTGAATATGTCACTTTCTATTATTTAAAGATCATATACTATGCATAAAACTGGCCATTTTGAGGACCAGAAAAATAACTGAACTAGTAAGGTGAGAAATTCTTTGAAAGAAATAGATTTTTTAAAAAAATCAAACTGTCTTTTCTTGTTGCTTCACAAACTTAGCAACGCTTGTTTTATTTGTATAAACAGAAGAAGCCATATCCAAAAAAAGGCAACAGAACTGATTACTTGCAAGCACTGAACCTGAGTCACTAAGGCATTGTACTGTGTCATTTCATGTTAGTAAAAAAAAAAATTAGTAATGATAAACAACAACAACAGACACAAAACAGAACAAAACCCTCTCAACTGAAGAATCATGTGGAAAAGTTATTAAAGGATGAAGTCACAGCTAAATACAATCAGCTTGTGAGCTTCCACAGCTCATTGTGTTCAGTGCTGTTTGTATCACAGTGTGGATAATTTTGGTGCTGAACAATCTGTCCTGCATAAATAGTTTTAAGTTCTACAAAAAGGTATGCTTTATTTGTTACTGTATTTCCAGAAACATAAATGACTTTTTTTTAGTATCAGCTAGCAACCTTGGATCTGATAGCATAAAATTGAAAAAGAATTGAATATTGGAACTTAGTTTCTGCCTGGCACTTTCTGCCTTTGTTTGGTTTTGTTTGTTTTTTTTTTGTAAAGGCCAGATGGAAACAGACTTTATCATTCATTCCTTTAGTCTAATCACTCTTCTTTCACTTCTCTCCATTTTGCCTCCTTTTTTAGTGCCTTGCTCAAATCATCACTTTTTAACACTAAATATCATCATCAAAGTAATCTTACATACAAGATATCAATCATACAGTTAAGCTTCAAACAGACTTAAAAAAGAATTACTTTCCTTTTCTGGAGAGAAAAAGTGACCATAAAAAGAAATTGGAACAAAATACAGGAGATCAGTGTTTTCTGGAGCTTTCAGCAGTTTTTGCTGAATTACAGAAAGTATCTATGCAAAAGTACATGTAAGTGGGTATTTCTTTAAAACTACCCTCCATCTACACACAAGACAGAAATGCACACAATCCTTCCTATCACTCAACTAGAAGCTGATACAGTAGGCAGGATAGAGGTGTATACAACTATAGATCCTATAATAAAATATGAATATTAAAGATATTTTATACAATTCTGAAAAAGTAACATGGGTCATGATAATTTTGCTAGGAATAGTTGTGGCCACAGTTAGTACTCTCCATCAACAGACAGTGTGATGTTAATTTCTTTCAGCAGATACAAATAATTTATGAAGATGAGCTTTTCTATGGTATTATCTTTTCTAGAGCTTTACTTCCATTACTTTTCAAAACACAAGAAAAGACTTAGATCTAATACCTACTCCTACACAGAGCACCTCTTCTGGTTCACAGAATCACAAACCTACCTCACCCTTCTCTCCCAGCCACATCTTTTCTAAACAAGTAATTTGAATTTCATGTTGCCCAAATAACTAAAAGGCAGACTAGTGTTTTGTTGTTTTCAGATTAAACACCACAATTAATACAAGAGTATGTAACTGAGATGCCATTTGAACTGCTGCAAAGTCTACTGGAAAATAGAGGCCATTTAAAGAAAGCTATATTAGTCTGCATACATAATTCTGGAATATTTCTTAATATCAGTATCACATTAGCACCCCACTTTAATACACAACCACTCCTGCTCTCATCTGTGTGCTAAAACAGAGTAACCGCCCAACGCCAAACATGAAGAAATAGTCACATGCAGAACAGGAAGGAATGAGGCTGTAAATAGATAGATTGCACAACAGCAAGCTTATGGAAAATCTATTAAGGATGGACGGGATGTCAAAACATAGGTAACATAACCTTGCTGCTTTTAGGTATTTTGTATGAAAGCAAGTTTATGACACCAAGCAGTGCCATTCAGCTCCAGAACAAGAGTCAAGCCAAAGAACCAACCAGAAGTCATGCTCTAGGAAATCAGCTATGAACTGAAGTCACACATAATCCTTCAGGACACAGAAACAGACGTAGGTCTTAATGAGGTTTCCAGGGCTTAGGATGAATGGCATAACTACAAAACTGAAAATAAAATCTGCTCATGTTAATTCTGAGGAAGACTTCAAGCTGAAGCACATAAATGGGGTCTAACCCAGTAGTTAGCCATGAAGCAATACTTAAGCAAAAGGCTTTTTTTCTTTTCCAGAATGAAAACTACCAGCATTTTATATTATGAGGGAACTCTGCTTCTGTGGCAACTGCAAATGCTAGCCCTGGTAGGTCACTTTTCAATTCAGAGTTCAAACTAGTTCCCCTAACTAAGTGTAAACTTCCATCTTGAATACATCTTCATAGATGCATTCAAGTACTGCAGTGACAAGCCAATCTTCCCCATTCCCTCTCAGTGGTAACATAATTTCAGATAGGTACTTCAAAATGATTATTCTACCCTCCCAGGAAAAACTCAATTAGCCTTAGGGCCAGGTGGTTTGAATTTGGCACCACTCTGTGTCTTTGCCAGTAAAGACTCCTCAGAAAAAACAGCATGTCATGACAGACTGTGTCCTGGATGCACCCCACTACAGAAATCCCAGACCATATGGAAGCAGCATGCTTTCCCAGAGAGAACTTAACACCATGGTTCATCATCAAAAAGTAAGCAAGAGAAAAGAGAATGGCTAAATTAAACTACAGAGCAGTCTTAACCAATGACTTTGGGATCAAGTGTCTACCTTGCAGCCAGAAGCAATGAGCTGCACAAAATATCTGAAGTGTAAAATTTTCTTGCTTCAAAGTGTGATTTTCTCAAGACAGGGGAAATGAAAAATGGTACTTCCTGGTTGCTTTTACTCTTCCCCACCCATCTCCCTTCCTCTCCCCACCTCTCCCAGCTTTCTACTTACAGTGTTTCTTGTCAATAGCAACACACTAATGGCATTGTACAAGTCACTAGCAGGACATTCCCTGGAACAGCATTTAAGATGCTGGTTACCCATGCTCAAGGTGAACTTAGACTGGAATTATTTCAGAATAGGCTATTAGTATAAGACAAGGAATACAGTCGACAACATGCACATAAAATTAATTGATTTGCTTATCAGAGAAGAGCAACTGATCATTCCTTGTATATACATTAAATAATAATAATAAGAGACACAAACCACCTCTTTTACAGGAACTCAGCTCTGAGTGGTCTTCCAGGATGACAGATGTATTTAAATGGTTTTTATGAAAATATTTGTGATATGAGAGCCTGAAAATGCAGATTTTAAAGCCCATCTAGTACTATCTGTAATGCTGTGCTACTTAAATAGAAAAATAATCAAAAACTGAGCATATCCTGAATATATTTACTGAATATCTGGCCTAGTAAAATAGATTTGGCTATAAAGTTAATTTTAGCTGGAAAAACTAAGAAGTCAATGGTTTTGCAAGAATATGGAAAAAAAAAACTAGAGGGAAACCTTATGAGTTTCTTCTGTTCACTAAATGTTTAAGATCAAGCTCTGGAACTATTGTCCAATTGGAACTGGAATAAAACCGATATTTGTGTGTTTTAATACAAACACAATTTGAGCCTTTCAATATTTTAGCATTGGGAACCAGATTGCATCAGATGGCATAGTTACTGCAGTGAAAGTGACTATGATTGTCATAGCAAATTTGATGGCAAGGTTGAAAATGGAACTGATCCTCCAGTCAGTGTACTACTTTTATGATGCTTCCAGTATTTGCAGTGAAGCCAAGGAGTCTGATCCAGCCACAGTATTTTATGTCCAGTTCAGCAATGTGCAAAGATACTGTTCCCTCTCCAATGGCTAAGAGTGTATATCTTTGAGTCAGAGTATAAAGCTAAAAATGAAAGCAAATTATTGCTACTTTTTATTTTATGTTTGTATTCAATATAGCTTGATTACTTGAAAGGAGTTGTAGCCAGCATATTGCAGCATGAAACAATATCATGAAAAATACATGTCTTTTAATGCAATGGTTGCACCGACAGTTTGTCACAGGCAAAATCTGCAGAATCAACACATAGACAAAATAAACAAGTCAAAACTTAAATTATCTAATACAGCATTGTATATTTTCAACAATCCATATTCTAATTTCATGCACATAAAACAGCACTGTAAATTTTTTGGTCCTGCCTTCATAACACTTTGTTTCCAAGGCCAGCTGTAGCACATTGTGATCCATCCTTTCTAACATCCATGACAAAACACACTATTATGCTATTGCTGCTTTTCCTAAGCTATTAGAGGCTGCATCACTTTAAAAAAATAAGGCTGACAAGAATATAATAGAAAAAATGTTTTTACCATTACTGGTACACACTTTGTGTTTCTCAACTAGGAAAAACAAAATGACATCACATTATCATTATATATGCTGCTGTCTCCCAGGATGTCCTTCAGGTGTTACAGAACCCTACAATGAGCAAAAGCAAAATATTTCTTTTTAAAGCTAGCAGTCTATTCTATAGAATACATTTTCCTCTTTACAAGCCAGCTGGCAGTTCACTGGAAGAATACTTATTATAGATATATGCTGACAGCAAATTTTAGCTTAGATAGAACGTGATGCTGGCTAAGTAGTCCTTCCAAATGTGTTAATTTTAGTTTCACTTCCTTTAAACTTCCTTTTCTTAGCTGACTATTTTTTTTTAATTTCATAGGTACTTGAGATACTAATAGAAATGGGTAAAATTCCACATCAAATCCATGAGAAAGCCAAATTCTTGAATTACACAAAGGTGAAATTGTTTCATTTATTTTTAATCATATCAATATAAAAAATAAGCACTGTGAGAAAACACTATTTTTAGAATTACAGCAGATTTAACATAGCAATTGCTTGCTTTTCTGGTTTGCAATATGAAATTTATGTGAGTATTACAGACATATTAAATATTAAACAAATATTAAAAATTTGTTTATCTTAAATTATTATAAATATTTCCTATTTCTCAAGGACACAAAAATGCCTCTTTTTTAATATTACTGCCAAAGACAGAAAGGGCAAAACCTGAAATCTTTGGCCACTTTTAAATTAAATCATCAGACCCTCAGTTAGTTAAAGTTAATATAGACTTCTTGATGGCGAGATTATCTTTTTTTTTTTTTTCTTAAACTGATGAAATAGAGCAATTAAGTTGGAGTGATATTTTAGGAAGATGATTGCCTTCTTAACTCTTAACACTGCACAAAGGGCTGCCTGCCTGATAAAATCTCACAGTACAGTTTTATTTACATTTTAATTCTAACTGCTTTTTTGCCTCTTGAATATTTTAAGTGAATGTTGAACTTTCATTCTCCTTAACAGGATTTCTGACCCCTCAGTTATTTTAGGATTATAAAGGAGAGACAGTCCTGTACTACACCAAAATGCTGTCACTCAGCAATATACCATTTCTGATCTAATGCAGAATAATTAAGCTAAGTCAGTCTATTACATTTTTTCTCATATGATGATTCAGGTAAGGTACATTTACACAAAATTTCAGCTATCAAGTATTAGTTTGCTACATTTCATAAAATATTTCTCCAGCTATTTCCTTCTACAAAATTTGAAACTAACTATAATTAGCTGATAATAGTTGTAAATTGCTGTATCCCCTCTCTTTGCCACTTTTTAATGCCTAGGACTCTGATCCATCACCAAAGAAAATATAAAAGCAAAAGTTAATAACATAACTGAACTTCTACTGTGCCTTTCATCCAAGATCCAGAATACTTTACAAATATTAATTAAGTTTCACAACACCCTTGTGTGGCACCAAAGCATCGGTGCTGCCATCAAGATATCAGTAGATATTATTTCTTGCTTCATGCATAAATGTTGGTTTCGGCTTAAGGCATTGGTTAAAAATGCCCTGAAGCATGCCAAATGAGGTGTTCCTTTGCCTTTCAACAGCAAAACATCAGATGTAAAGTATATAAGCCACCCCAACAAGTGGTACCATTTTAATTCTGAAATCGATATTATCCACTCAATTCTTTGCTGAAAAATGTAAAATGGGCAAAACAGTGACTCCTTAGCATATACTTCTTGTGACTGTGTCAAATCCTACATCAATTCTTTGTAATTAGACAGTTTTGGAGTATAATTACAACCTTTGCTATAAAATGGATTTATTCTATGGGAAAAAAACTCCACACACTACAAACAACAACAACCACCGAAGAAATTACTTTCTCACCTCCAGAAACTGAATTCAGCTTTTCTGGAATAGGACTGAGCTTACTTAATTTGTTTGTAGCAGTCTATACTGGGGTACTCTAATTATTATTTTTAATGGGATGAACTCTACTGTAGATATTTCTATATCTATATAGATACAGAAATCTCTATATCCAGTGAGGGTCAAGGGTGGCAAGCACAGGTGCCTACATTGAAGACTTCTATGCCAAATCAAGTTAATTCCAGCCCACATCTTGTTTGCTAGCATAACTACATTTAAAAGGCAAAACATTAACTAGTTGTCCATTACTAATCAGTAATGATATAGTAATAAAGTTACAGTAATATAATGAAGCTGTATGAGTAATGTGATACTATTTTCCCTTCTAGAGTTCTGTGATACTTCCATCTACCTCCTTTTCTTGGTACCTCATCTATCTCTTTTTCTACCTCTCGATTTATGGCTGCTTTTGTTCTTTTTTCAGAATCTTCAGAATGCTTTTCTGACTCTTGTTTCATGCCTTGTGCCTTGTGTAGTAGCATCCAAATGAAACAAAAATGGTGCAAAGCTTCAGTATTAATGCAGAATTCAAATTCTCCTTTCTACATTTGAGAGTCATACTTTATGCAACTTTCAAAACTGTTCAAAGTTATACGAAACAGAAAAGGAATTGTCAAGATTGGATATTTTTCTAGAACTGATGCAAAATTACCCATTTCTAACATCAGTAGTTATAAGATGTGACTGAAATGCAGCTGTTCTGGTGTTATTACTGTCACAACTGATGCTGGAATTCTGAGGCAAGCAAAAAGGAAAATACACAACACATGAAATTCATCACATTAACTTCAGACACCTGCACTGAACGTAGCTGCATTTGAACTGGTTTAGCAGACTCCCTTTATAAGCAATGAAGAAACTTGGAAGTTGTGATTCATTTTCTTCAAAGGGAGAGATGTGTCTATTACTCTTCATTGACTTTAACAGGAGTCCAGCCAAATAGCTCAGATAAAGACATCTACCCCACAAATGTGTGAAGTGGAACATATCCCTCCCACTGATACTGTTTGGGTATTTTATAGATAATTACATTGCCTCAGCAGCTATTCCACACCTTCAGAACACGGAGCAATATCTATACTGCCATTATGGTATTAGCAAAGTCCCACTATATCTTATCAGTTGAAAAAATTATAGGATAATGTAGTAAAGAATATATGACTCTCTATACCATCTTGATAGCTTAAACATCCTGTTTATTAAATTCTAAAGCACTCTTAAAGAGCACCGACTTTTTGGTCTCTGCAGGCTTGGCTTTCTCAGGTATTGCATGTCTAAAATGAATGCAAACACATTAACATGTTTATAAACTTGTTCAAGGATTTAAGCAAATGCAGGCATATTGAAAATGAATAAAAATCCCATTGTGCTGTTTTACTGTGCAAATATAATTTCTTGTAAATTATAAACCCCCAAGCATTTCCTTATTTCAAGTATATTTTCATTATTCCAATAATGTTGTACTCATCCTTGAAGTGAATGAAACTCCTTTTCACCTGTCTTACTAAGCACAGTTTTAACATTCTGTAGAGACACTATTTTAACTATACTTTGTCTTCTTTCTCCACAGACTCTATTTCCAGCAATATTAAGTAGCTGATAGATTACTTTGGGATTTTAGGTGGTCCTCATTTTAAGTAACAGCCTTCACCTTTTTCCCAAAACACCCTATCATTGTCCTTTTATACCTGTTGTTTTTTTTTTACAGAATTAGCTCTTAAATTAATCTAATCTCCTTGCAGTTCTATATTCAGATTTTGCACAAAACTTCAATACTGATGATTTTTTTTTTCCCACAGCATACTCTCATTCTTGTGTGTCTGGATATTTTGGATACTGACTCAAAGTTGCTGATCACAGCAGCCAGGACTGTCCTTTGTAACTTACACTCATCAGGCTTACTCCAAGTTCAATCATTAAGTGCCAGGTAGTAACTCACAAACTATTTTCTTTTTTCCTCAGCTGGTAATCTTGTAGAGTATAAATTAACCCCATATCATGTACAAACTCCTGCAGTATTTTAAACTCCAACCTATGATGCTAGTCTCTTTTTCTGTGCATTACATCTGTTCCATAAAATCTCTGAAGTGTCACAAGTTGACAATAATAAAATACCAAAATTTTTACTTTGTCATCCTTGTTTGTAAAATATAAAAACCCAAAAATTATCATCAATTAAGAATAAAACTGAAATAATTTTGAAACCCTTGAAAACTTTTGGTGGAGGGAATAGGGTTTTTCCAAATTTAAATGTTGCTGTAGTCAAAATGACACAGAATGTGAAATAATGTGTTTGTTTTTCAGATACTGTAGGTCTGAAGATTTTTTTTTGTATACTTCAATTATAAAAACATTTAAAACATACAAACTTGTGCAATTTTTATTTTAATGAAGATGAGAAGTTCATTAACGAAGATAAATATTTCATTAGATGTTAAATAAAACAAAGAGATTTTTTGGCTTCTCTCAGCACAAAATTCCTTTGAAAGATTAATTAATACATGCAAATTATGCAAATTAGACCCATGCAAATATTTTATGAAGACAATTAAGGGAACCATTAATTACTGCTTTTTTTGCTTCAGTGAGATTCATTCATTTAATTTTAATTTCACTTTAACTGTTTTGATGTATAATCTTGCAGCTAAGAACTTTATCTTTCCTAGTGGGTCACTTAAACTTATAAATTTCATCAAGTGAGCAGCAACAGAAATCTGCAAAGATATTCTCTGGGCTATGTTTAGTATCAAGAGAAATTTTTGACACAATGCACTCCTAGAAACTGCAGAACTGGAAGGGAATGTGAGCTCATTCTTGGACAAGGTTCAACTGCTGGAAAAGCAATTAATTTGCTTTGGCTGTGCTAATATAGGGGAATTAGAAAGTGTGACACAAGACAAATAGAAATAATTAGTTCTCCAAAATGATGTTCTCATTAATATGGTTTGAACAGTAGAAATAAAAAACATTATTGTGGCATGTCTGCATTCTGTCCCTAGCCACAGGAGGTAGGAAAATGCAACATACAGCATTTTTTCACCTTTGTAGTTTGTGTGGTGGTGGTATTTATTTTCATTTTTTATTGTAGGTTTTAAGAAAGGCAAATTGTGGACCTGATCCTGTTATCTAAAACCTACTGTACTTGCATAAAGCACGAGGATTCCCTACGCTTCTTCCTGTGAAAAGATGAAGCTATAAACCTAACTGACTAGGCTTTTCACAACAATACACTCAAGTTCCTAAACTGAAACTTTTATTTCAATATCTTTCATTTAAATAACATTTTATTACATGCAATACCCAAGGTATAATGCGTTTTTTCTGCAGCTTAAGCTCCTTTAGTAAAAATGCTCTAGCAAAGGAGTTACGTTATCCTCTCCAAATCCGACAACATAATTTTCTTTTTCCATAACATGAATATACACTCACTCATTTTACAAGGTACACAGAGGGGAATTTTCACTTGCTCTCCTTAACACTTACCCCAGCACAAAGCTGGGTTTCCACAAGCAGTGAAAATCACTAGCTGGCACTCTTTACAAAAACAGGCTGCTAGAAGGCTGTTAAGAACATCTGCTCACTTACATTCTACATTTCTTAGCTTCTTGCAGGATTAAAGGTAATGGAAGACTATGTGGCCCCTTTAAAATATTAACTTCTCCCTCCCCTGCAGGTTTGCCAAGTTCCAACTGAAGGCACCTCCCTCTGAAAGTTTTGCTGTCTACACACCTCTTATCTAGAATCAGATATTAAAGTGAAATGACTTGATATAATTTATTTCTTAGTTCAGTTAGGTGGAAAATCTATAGTGTCTGACAGAAATAGAGATTTTTCTCTTTAAATACAAGGAGGGAAAATGTGGCCATGTGTTAACATTTTTTGAAAGCTGATTACCACAATTAGCAAAATCCTTAAGTGCAACTACCAAAGAGGTTTAGCAAAATTACCCAATAAAATGTCTAGAATTCACACTGTAATGATTCATTATAAAAATCCTAATGTCTTTAGGGACGTACTGATAAAAAGTTAAAGTGTATGAAACCTTCCTACAGCTACATACTGCTTAACAACATGGATGCAGTATGTGCATGTTCCTAATTGGCTAAGGAAGTGTCAAATATGTGGATGAATGAACACAATTCTTGCAAAATTCTGGGAAGTGCCTTCTTCCTTGACCATTATTTCTGTTGCTAGTCAGCTGATCTATTGAAACTTTCATTGAATGTGTCTGTGTTAATGATTTCTATACAAACAAATATTAGAACTAACATCTCGTATCGTATCTGGTAGATTCTAGACTAGCAATTTCCTAAAAATCTTTTGGCATTCAAATGCTATTTACCCTTTGTTGGGATCTTCTTATTCTCCCTCCACATTGCTAACTTCTTTCTCAGTTTTACAGTTTTTACTTCTTTCTCAACTTTCTGTTTTAATTTCTGAGGGCTACAATCTTTCTCACACTGTCTCTCTCCCCATACTTTGTATCTGAGTAGTCTAATCCATAAACTGAATTTCAGTCACCATATCCATGTTGACAATTGACACAGCCCTTTGTACTCCAGGTCTGTTCCCTTCTGTCTGACATAAAACCTCAGTCTGCTTTTCTGATCCTCTGTGTGCATGTGTCACTGCTCCGACAATCTTAGTTTGAGAAAACAGAGCTGTTAATCATTCACCTCTTCAGATTCCTCCTCATCTTCCCCACTACTACTACTCTTAGTCACTATGAACTACTCTTTTAATCTTGTCTGTCAGTAAAGTTCAAAATCAAACTATCCTGTTTGTTTGTAACTTCTGACTCTTCATTACAACACAGTGTCTAAATTTATTCTCAAAAAAGTCTCTGCCCCTCATTCTCCTATCCCTCTTTCTAGCTATAAATTCACATGATGTTTCTCCTCATATCTCACCTACTAAAGTTTCTGTCTTGGTTGTATAAACAAATTTGTATGGCAAAAATATTTTCCTAGTCTGCTTCTTTGAATTGTCACTCTCTTCTAATTCCTTCACTGGCTCTTCCCTTTTAACAAGTAGAAACACAATACTTGAAAGGTTTTGCCTTACCCTTCACCTTGTGCATTACTCCTTATCAAAACGCTTCAAATTGGAGTGATACTTCCAAATAAGCATCCTCACAGTGCTGTCCACATTTAAGAAGACCCTCACCAAGCAATGCTTACAAGATGAACTCACTACAGCACTTTAGGTCTGAAGCCTGGATTTGCAGATGAGTCTGACAGAAAGACCTGAGATCAAGAATGCTGCCTGAATCCATAATGTGATGAGAATACAGGTTCATGGACATATATAACTTCCCATATAAATCAAAAGCACTTACCAGCACAGTCACTAACATCTCATAGTCATCATCTCCCCTCAGTATTTGTGTAAAGTTTTAAGGAAAGTGACATTATTTTGTTACATTCCTTCAATAACTTTAGTTTACCTGGTCATGAATGGGACAGTAATTTCAATACTGTTGTCGGCGACATAGGTAGGGATGATAATAACAAAAGATTTAATGAATACTCTTGCCCCACTGCTGGCAAGAGATCAGTTTACCTTTTAAAAGAAATGCATTAAAATACTTTTTCACATAAAACTCCACTGCTGCCATAACACACTTGTGGACAGATTTGCATTTGATGGCTCAGATTCAATTAAATGTTACATCTTTGTGGTTTTGACTGAAACATTAAAAGGATGGTGCAGTAATGCACACAGGCTTTCAGCTCCTGAAACACAAAAAGCTCATACTGGTTTATTTTTACTTCTATGAGTAAAAGTATAGCAGGTATTGAGCTTCTGTGTACACAAGAAAGCTGAAGAAAAAAAGTTCAGTGCAACTTTGGGTTAGGAAGCTGATAGAACCTACAGTAATTAAATAATCCATTCTCCACTACTGTACCTTCAAACCTTTGAAATGTCGTTATGCAAGGTGTTTTAACCAAACTGGTTATATTTATGTAGAAGTACCAGAATCTAGAATTTATGTCAGCTCTTTTTTACAAAAGATAAATACACAGGGTCAACTTGGTATAAGACTAGCACTCATACAAAATCAAGTCATAATCAAATAATGGTAGGCAGCATATGTTATTGTATTTTCAAAGCTTTGTCTAACAAAGAAAAGACTTGAAAATACTTAGACCAGGTGCACTTTGTCATTACCCTGATATTCACAGAGGTTAGCCATCAGTCTGAGCAAGTGCAGAGCAGGCACAGATGATGTGCTCCTTGTATTCTGCTAGCATGGAGTTTTGGGACATAAATCCTGCCACTGATATTCAAGTTGGTAAATTCCATCTAGTTTTCCATATGTCTGTACAATGAGAAAGCATGACAGAATATATAAAAGGGAGGGCAAAACATGAAGGGCAGAATAAAATCTTGAACTCTTGCAATATTTAGGCTCAGTCTCTGTTATACCACAGATTTCTGATATATTCATGATCAAGCTCCTTATCCCCTCTATATATAAAGATAATTGCTTTGTTCTGCATCACAGGAGTATTTCCTGATGTGAAGACTAAATCCATTAAAGACTGCAAAGTTGTTCAGATATTACAATGAAAACATTTCTAGTAGATTTCCAGTTACTCTTGGCATAGCTCAAAACAATTTATCTGAGACAGCCACAAGGCTGCAAATTGGAATCAGTAGCACAAATAAAAAGTAAGGATCTATTTACTAAAACTTAAATTCATGCAGAAACATTATAACAGTTTAATGTCCTCTGAAAATAAATAACCAAAATTTAACAAACTGATTTTGGACTAGCTAATTTTTTAAGAGTTAAAATATTAGTGTTTTTCCATGAATAATCTGCCCTTAAATAGTTTATCAGAACTATTATGCACAAACACCCTTTCCTTCAGCTTGATGCCTGATTTTGTTTTGTTTCAATATACTTATTTACACTAGCAGTTGAAAGAATTACAAACTTAATAAATACACTCTGTTGAGTGTCTGCTAAAGACCAACTTTGCTTCTTTACCTATTTTTAAAATATGATTGCTCTTGCAAGCTTCATGGCCAAAATGAATTGTTTGTTTCAAATCAAAAAGAAAAAGTAGGTAGCTATGAAAAGATTTTAATATTGAATGTACAGATAAGAAGTCAAAGATATCCCAAAGAACAGAGAAAGTATGAGAATATGCTAATGTATTAACACATTAGCAAAGTTCAGGGCTGCCATATCCAGGACCACTTATCTATTTGGCCAAAGAGCTCATTTTGAGTCACACATGGTAAATATTATCAGATCCTTCTGAATGTCAGTCCGTTTGGAATTCTTTAAAAATAATTTTAAAAATACCCACAACTTTTTCTACCTACTTGACTTTTTCCTGTCTCAGTCAAATGCTATGTTGAAAACAAGCTAGTCCACAAATAATAGGGGAGCAAGATCTAGAGAAATTATCTCATGAATGTTTGTGTGTAAAAATGATAGGAGTGGCATAGGCCTTCCCTTTAGAATTAACACAGTGATAAATATATATTTTATTCAATATATACACAATAAACTATGAATTTTCATTTAATATAACCCAAGTGTAGAATGTTGTATGTTCAAAGGCATTCTAAATGAGCAAAAGGGGTTTGGTTCAATATCTGCTATGATTTGAGTCAGACTTCCACATCCTGTAAGGCTGCTTCCAGCTGCTGCTCCAGAAAGGCCTGGATTTTCTGGGAGCATGATGCAGATCTCACAGATGCACTGCAGCACCTCAAATAGCACAAGTCATCCACTTGTGGACAAGCAAATAACTTTTAAAATAGTGCAAGAATTAATGTTAAGATAAGAATGTCTTAACTTCTCTCTGAAAACCTCATTTCAGAGGTTCAGACATGCAGGGATAAGATAGAAAATTGATTATGACCTGCCTTGGTAGATTAGCTCACATGACTTGCTTAGAAATTTTTTCTTCTTTGATGCAGATGGTGGCTGATAGTCAAAAATGGCCACTGAATAGGATGGTGACCATTTGTATTTAATGGTTTAAGTCTCAATTAACTTGAAATTCAAGATTTGAAATATTATCTGGATTGGATGCTTCTTTTTACCTACTCAAGCTGTAGCATCTTTCAGGAAGGACATATGGATTTCCCTGTCTAATAGATTTCCTCCTATGTGTGCTAAATGGATAAAGTAACTTCCTGGCTACTAGTCTACATTACTAGTTCTCCAAAGCACAGCATTTTCAGAAGAACTGAAAAATATTACTGTTATTTTGGTGTAAGAGTTGTCTCCCTCATTCTTCACAGAAGTCACAGGGGAAGTGCATCTATTAGAAAAATCCCAAATCATTAAATATTTTGATATCTGTTGATGGTGAGGTCTTAAGGATTTAATAGAAGAATGCCACACTAATACTGAAAGATGAAATTCCTTTATATGGGTATAATACACAAACATCAGGAAATTTTAAATCTTTATAGAGCTTAAAAAACTAATGCCAAGAAACAATCCTCTTTATGACATATCTTGACATGACATGATATGATGTTACTTTCCAGCACTTGTCTATGATGTAGTAAATGTGCTGGGGGAAAAAAGAACATAAGAAAAAGAGACAGCTCTCTACACATTGCGTATCTGTATAGGCAAATACTGATAAACAGCTTACAGCCAGCAGGTCTAGCTCCACAACCAACCTCAGAACATTCCACATTATAGTTCAGCTGTGAATGAACTAGAAATCCACTTGATTTATACCCGTTTCATGGTAGGCTATAGAAATATTGTTTGACTGAAACAATGTTGTTTTAATCCATTTTTCATCCTGGTTTATAAAAAAATCAAGCCTTTTAGTTCTTTCTCTAAAAGGGAAAATGTTATTTATTTTTTAGCTGATGAGACTATACTAGAAATATATATTCTACCTGCCTGATCAGATTTCAGTCACCTTCTGAGGGAGAAGATGAAGGGAACAGAGTACTTCTGGGAAACAAAAATACCTAGGATGATGGCTTGCAGTGCCCATCCTTCCCAGGTAGCAAGACAACTGGGGTGACCCCAGAAGTCTATTACGTAAGAATTCATCTATCCTATCCTTCCCTCTTTGAATAAGATGAACATGTAGGATGAATGAAAATGAAAGTCAAAACAATTCTATATAAAGCCTCTGGAGCACAATGTGGGGTCTTTTTAGTATTCATATTGTCCTGAATTTTCCCACTTGACTCTGTTCATGCTTAGTCATTAATTTTACATACAGTTTCTTTAAAAGTGAACTAAAGCACCATGTTGGAAGAAGATCTGATTGATTAACCATTCATCTCAGTAGAAAAGTCAGGAACATATCTGATTTCCATCAGCTCCATATTCACACAGCTATAAAATGAGATGTAAATTGCAATAGATAGCAATTTCAAAAAAAAAGTGAAATTTTTTATGTAAGAGTATATGTTGAATGAGAGAGTTGAATAAGAGTACTTTGCAACATATATATAACTGTATATTCACTCTGTGCCTTTCCTTTGCTTTTTGGGTAATAGATAATAGGATTATGTACCTTGAAGTTTAAAGGTGTAGCTAACAATGACCTATGAACACTATGAAACAATTGTCTATTTATAGGTTACTGCCTGCAATCAATATCACCTTCTGTTTAAGTTAATCAATGTTGTCTTTAATTGATTAGCTTGGGTTGAAAACCTGCCAAAGTGCTGACTCCTGGGCAGGTGGATAGGGAACTTACTTATTGCTGTTTGGTTTCCATGCATTGTAAGATAATTTCAGTATTTATCCATGGTCAATGAAATATGAAACAAAATAAATCTTTAACGTCTGTTTCCTCATCAAGTATTCCAGGTAAAAGACAGATGAACTAGCAAGAGATGTTTTAAAGGTCTACCTTAGAATCTAGGCTTAAAAGCTAAACTATATTGGATAGTCTGTCAAGCCAAAAAAAAATCAGTAAAACAAGTGTCTTTAAAACTTGTGAGCTGGTAAAGCTAGTAAGGCTTAGGGGAAATAAAATAAAATGTTAAAATTAGTGTGCATAGAGAGAGCCAAGCTCTTTCTAAAATGCATAAAAATTAAGAGAACCTATTTTCAGAGATGTATCTTCTGCAACAGTAATGAAATTCAAGGTGGTGCACACAGATTAATGTTGTTATTTATTATTATGTATATAATTTCATTGAAGTGAATAGCACTGTTCACATGAATAATAAGTGCATGACCCTGACATTAATACAAGGTGTTACACAGTGAAGTCAAAAAGCAGCTGAAGTTTAAGGCACTAATCAAAAGGAAAATGAAGCATTATGTGTTACTGCAAATAAAAACAATGTTGAACCAGCAAATATTTTATGAAGACTGAACAAAAATAAAATAGAATCAGGTGGACTATCCAAAGGGAGTTGCTAAGGCAGCTCCACTAAATGTCACTGAGGGTTAGACACCAATATTTTAACGGTGTCTCACCATTAAGACCATCACTAGGTCTGAAAATAAATTTTCTTTTGCGCATAAGAAAGACTAAAGAGAAGAGCAATGCAGAAAGCACACTATCCTTTAGCTTCTATAATTGAACAGTGCATGTGCATACGTTTTCACCAATGCATCAATTTGTTTGTCAAACTCTGGCATGCAGAGAAGAATCAATAACAAAACAGCAGATATCACTCCCCAGTGGGTCACTACAATGGCTTTGCTCCATTCTGTTGTCTTTCCCACATGTTTCTGTTGCCTCAAATAACTTCTCTTACCTAGAGAGGAGCTAGAATAACCCAAAGGACAACAGTCACATTACAGAGACAGTCTTGTCCTATGCCTGCAGTTAACCAAAACTGTAGAGACTGAAACCAGTTGTCTTACTGATCTTTAGAAATCTTAAAAATGGAAAATTTAATGAAGAAACCTGAAAATCAGACAGGTAAAAAAGAAAAATGCAAAATCTATCCATCAGATTGCTGAAAGTCACATTTTCACAAGACATGTTACTTCATATTGGCAGACCTTCAAAGTGCTTCTTGACTCTTAAACTGAATAAAAGAATTTTTATTGGTAAATTAAATGTAAATGATTAGGTTTTTTGCTTGTTTGTTTTTTGGGGTTTTTTAATTTCCTTTTTGGTTTGGTTTGTTTTTGTTTTTGCTTTTTTAATTCAGCCTAATGGAATAACAGGCTAAGTGGTCTAAAAATCACAGAAATAATGTTCATCTCCAAACAAGTCAGTCCACTGTTTTGTCACTGCTGCTTCACAGAACCTTTCTATATTTCTATGGGTCTAGAATAGTCAGCTGTTTGTTTCCATAAACAGCCTAGCTAAGTAGCAGATGTTTCCTTGGGCAGTTATTCAACATATCTAGAAAAAAAATCCCTTTGCCTTCCAGGCTTCTGACAGCTTTGTTTCCAGCTCCTGACTTCTTTTCCCTGCTGAAATGTTCAACCTTTATAGCAGGCCTGTACAACAGGTGGGCTGTGGGTCTCTTGCAGTTTGAAAAACCATTTGTTTGGCCCTTCAGCTGCTGAGAAGCATCATGTACTGTTTGATTTGCCCAGCTGCCAAGAGGCAGCAACAAGATGTCCAGCAGAAAATGCATATCTCCTGGCTTGCCACTGATCCCTCAGAATGCATGCACCTCCTAGTCAGCCAGCAGCCACATGGCTCCAGATCATAGACACACATTGCCTCGCAGGTCAAGGAAGTGACATATTAAGAAATATTTGGGATATTCTGAAGCAGTACTTGGCAGGGGAGGAGGTGAAACAGAGGTGGAAGGAAAATGAGAAAGCAGCACTAGAGGGGAAGCTGAAACAGTGTTGAAATGGGTCGACCGAGAAGAGGGAATATCACATGCGAAAATGAAAATGTATTTTCATTCTGCAAATGACCTGATACATTCATTTGAGAATTCTGGCTCTATACTAAACCCAAGCACCTTTCTGCTAGAAGTCCCATGCAATAATAAATGAGTAACAACAAATCCATAGTACTTACTAAGTGTTGATAAAACCAGCATAACTAACGAGCAAGTGTCAATTGAATAAAAATGCAGAATTTACAAGTTGATACATATAGAGAGACATTTAGCAGTTCCAAGAGTTTTAATAAGGAAAAAAAGGCAAGAAAAATCTTGGTAAAATGTATAAAGAATAATGTGCTTTACTTAGGTTCAATCAATTAATACTTTAGAGAACATATGGCCATTGTTTTACATGGCATTATACAGATGGATGACCTCGTCCTTAGGCAGCTATGGGTGCAAAATGGAATCATTCTTTTGATAAAGGGGGACGTGGAAAGGAACAGAGACAGAGATAGGAGACAGAAGCTCTAAGGGAAAGATGCAATTCTTGAAAGGACTTTAAAGATAAAGGAAATATACTTAGCACTGGTCATCACAGTCAATATCATGCAGAAAATAAATGAAGAAAAGACAAAAGAGAAGACATATGTTAAATGTGATGCAAAGAATAGTGATATCTCTGGAAAAGAAATACATGTTCTGTCATTTGAGTATATTGATAACTATTTATAAAATATCATTAGTTAATTTGAGAGTAACCATGCACTGGAAAATGTTACCCTCTCTACGATCAGCAGCCAACAGTAATCTTCTCTAAGTCTAAAAACATGAACTCATAAAAATACTCAAGATTTTCAGAAATTAGGACAAGTCTGATGTGATCAAAATTGGAAATAAGGACAGAAAATATGACTGAGGGAGTGACTGAGACTGGCTAAATACATACATAGAAACATAGAAACCAGGGCACTGGAAGACATTGAGAAATAAAGTACTAAAAGTGACTGGCTGACAATAACTGCAACTGAAGCTGGCGGACTGAGTTATTTACATTAATAGACAAGAACAGAACCCAGTAGTTGAAAGTACAAGGAAAGAGGGGAGACAGAACACAGGGCAAGACAGTCAAGCAAAGTCATATATTCAGAGGTTTCTTAGAAGGAAAAGTCGTGGTGAGTGCCTAGACATGAGCCATATAGACAGAATGTTATGAGTCAGTATCAAGACATCAGGATCTTGATTAGCAAGAGTATTAGGCAGAAGAAGTCAAAACTTTTGGGGCTGGAATTATGACTGGATATGGAAAGAAACTTGTCGTGAAGGTGTGAGGAAAAAAAGATCAAGAAAATTTGGTAGCTGTTATTAACGGTGATAGAAAACCCAGAGATGACGGTGAGCCAAGGAAAAGAAAGCTTGATGGAAACACTGTTACAGGTGATACAGGTTGCAAGGAAAATGAAAGGAAGATTCTGGCCCAAGAGCACGAAATATATGCCAAAATTGTCTTTATCTCAGCAAGTAGTTGTAAAACTGCCAGAGCAAAATGGTCATTTCTTAGGCCACACTGCTCATATTATGATATTACAGTTTATCAGTTGCTTGGTTAGCTTTATCATTGTGAATTTTAAAATTCAATTCCATATGGTTTCAGATGTTGTCTCACAGTGAAACTTCTGACTTTGTAGTTTACTTGTTAAGAAGACAGCCCTAGGAGATGGTTACCTAAGACATTAGTGAAGCAAAGCCCTCAGCTGTTAGGAAATGCCAAAATTAAGATTTAATATATGGAAGAAATTTATATAATAATTTACAACTATTCTCTAATGCATGATGTCTAATTATGGAAATATTATCCATAAACCAAGTATTACATAAAGCATTACAAGACACACTGACCACTGAAGATGAAGAAAATATTGGATAGATATCCCTTTATTCACCTATATTTTTGTCCCCTGCACTGAATGAGACAAGGTACTGTGAAAAATACAGTATCCAATCACATAATTAAAGATCGTATCATGACACATACACAGACAGTTGAACAAAGGTGCGGAAGACAACCTTAATTCTACCATTTCCTAATTTTGGAATGCTTGACTTCACAGCTTGATAATGGCCTTTTCCAATAAAGTTTTTGATCTTATAAAAATATCATCACATATTTCCACATGCTTTTGTCCAAGATTTATATATCAGAAATAGAACTGTGTGCAGAAGCTTCACAGAACCACAAAAAGTTCCTTTTCATTGTGGAAGTCCTTCAGACAACCATCTTTCAAACACAAATATAAGAAGCAACAATCAAAGACTATCAGTTGCTGAGATTATTATGGGGATTTTGCTTGTTGAAAAATAGATTAAGTAAGTTTCAAACCAATGCAGAAACAATTTAGGTTATGTTTCAGGGCAAAAGACTAAAGCTGTAGATAAGCAATTTTTATTAATGTGGAGGGCAACTACAGGGCAGCTTCCCCCTAATATTTGGGCAGCAAAATGCACACTTGCAATAGGCAAATTTAAATCATAATTTCTTTCTTGTTCTTGTTCAGCAGCCTGCAAAGGAACCTCAAAGATGACCAGTGTGCTGAGTTGCTGTTATTTTCTTTCTCTATTCCTGGATCTATTCAACATCTCTATTTCCTGCCTTGTCCTCTCTAGGAGGGAAAAAAGACAGATAGCCCTGGAAGGTTTTGTGAGCATGGTAGCTGAGTGGGTCTTTTTCTTACACCAGGAAGGTATAAACTGAAACCACTTAGCATTATACTTAACTGAACTGTTAATATGAGCCTGGAGAAGAGGTGGAGAACTAAAGAAAGGAAGATGTTGGGGGGAAAGGGCTTAGAAAGGGTAAGTTCCTTTTGCTAAGGGACAGAGAGAGTAGATAACAGACACATTTGAAGAATGGCTGATAATGTGCTAGAAGAAAAAAATAATACTTGCAGCAGAGTAAGGAACTGAGGTGTGAAAATCTGACCAATGGACAAGGAGGATAAATTTTCTGCTAGAGGAGAATGCACAGCTGAGGAAAGAACTGACTGAGAGTGAGCAGGATGGAAGAACTTTGAGAACACAGAAACTGCAAAGGGCCTCTTGCAACAAAAACAAACATTTGGAGTAAAAAAAATAGAACTGAGAATTCAGGGAACTGATCAGGGTAAGAAGACTTGGGAGAAAATGATAGAGCTGATTTCAGGAGCAGCTGGAATGACAGCATGCAGAAGTTGGAAATTATTTGGAAGAAAGCAGAAAAGGTACAAACTGAGGCAATTGATAGTAATTTAAATAAATGGAAAAGACCAAAAATAGCAGCATGAAAGAGGGAAAATCTGATTAATCTTCCTCTTCTTACCAACAATTGCTTCGGGACAACAGCACAAAACCATTTGTGAGCAATTTGGCAAAAGGAACACATTACAGGAACATGACAAGGAAAGAACAGTCAACGGTGAAGATGGTGCAGAACTAGAATACTTTTAGAGGATTTTAGATGATGTGTATGATTGGTGTTTAAATAGAATGAAAATGAAGATACAGGACTGGGGAGGGAAACTACTGGGAGATAGAAAATTGGGAATGTGGGATATATAGGAGAAAAGAAAACATAATAATGTAGGCAGGCAAATACATGGTAAGTAACCAGATGGAGAAGAAAATTCAGCGTAAATAAGAAAGTAAAAGCGGCAGTAAATGTCATTGTTCTAGTGCTTAGTAAGAGGTCTGTTAACAAAACAGTATATAAAAGTCAAACATTATCTTTGTATGGTACCTTTTTGTGTGGGATGAGGGGGTCTTGGGAAACCGGATTGGGAGCTAGGCATAGGCATCTAGTGAACCTACAATATGTATGGAGAAGAGGATAATCTGCTTTATTATTATTTAAAACAGAAGCAAAGAAAACATTTAAAACCAGTGTCTTCACCAGTTCCTAATAGCTTATTATCTCTTTCTATTGCTCAAAAAAATACATAAGTACATCCAAGACCCAAATTTGAATTATTTATTATGACTATTTGTTAACATTTTATGGTTATTGCAGCAAACTGTTACCTACTCAGTATTTAAAAAACTCAAACAACACCCTAAAATACCCTGCATTGCTTCTTTTTATAGTCTTGTATTCAAATTCCTTTTATTATTGCTCCCATTTTACAAAAGACTTTACATGCACTAAAAGTGAATCTAAATGAGTGCTACACGACGAAAAAATAGAACAGAACATACGCCCTTATTGACAAATGCAATTATCCTCTACGCTTAAATTAGTTCTATTCCTTACTCTTCAAAGTGATACTTAAAAATAGCAACATTAGATATAACTTCAAGTTGACAAGTATCAATTTATAATAAATAGTAAACAAATTCTTTAGTTTTAATTATGATTTTCTTGCATAATTTTTCTTAAATGCTGAAATTACACTTTGTATTTCAATTATATCACTTCCCTACAGAGCACTGAAGCTTCCCCACCTTTGTTTGCTTAGTTATAAAACTACATTGCATGCTCAACACAGTAAATTGAAAAATGATTGTGGATAAAAAGACTATTACCCCAGGCATGCTTAGATACTGAGACACTGATATATTTTTGAGAGGAATAAGAAAGAATTTCCCTAGTAAGAATTTTTTCCCCAGAACCTGAAAGATGCAAGAGGTGGTATTATATGTTTAATTATGGGATATACTGTATAATAGAATATAATAGATATGTGTATATAATATTTCTTCTATGGTGCATAGCAAAGTATACAAAATATCATTTACAAATAAAATGACACAATTGAAATTTTGTATAATTGTGACAATATGGTCTTTGTTCCAAGTACTGGAAAATGTTTCAACCACTGGAAAGCTTTTGTAGAGTTTTGAAGGTAAAGGGCCCCATGTGTACTGAGCATGCTTTATTCCAGTGCTTCAGGAATGAAGTGGTTCTTTCCCTGCAATTCTTTCTCCTCACTCCTGCCTACAATTGTCATGCTAAATACTGAAACTGGAACAGAATGCTCTCAGTGCTTCCCTCCCTGATATCCAGGCAGGTACACATAAAGAAAAGAAACAGAAATGTACTGAAACCAGTAGGGAATGTGAGCCTGACCAGGGAGACAAGGGAAGCAGACACTACAGATGGAGATGGGGTTTGCAACAGGGAAGGCTGATAAAAGGGAATGTCAATGCAGCTCTTGAAATGACTGGGTAAGGGGAGGAGGCAACAGGAAGGGTCAGACAGAACCAGGGGGTCATGGAGAGAGAAAGAGCTTGTAATTAAGGAAATAATCAGAGTGGCATGAAACTAAGTTAGAAGAGAATGACGGAAGAATGTGAAGTTGGGGGAAAAAGAAGAGTAATGTAATGTAGAGCAAGGAAAAGTGTTACATTAGCAATTGACAAAAGGTGGGATTGGAGGGAGGAGGAAGAAAGAAGGAACTGGGACAGATACACAGGGATACATAGCAAGGCAGACACAGAAAAGAGAGTTTGTGGTGAAAGGAAAGCCTCCTTCCACTAGTGGAAAGAGTCCAATATGAACACAAAGAGTCCTGACATTTGGCATGACTTGTCTGCTATTAACTGTTTCTTAAACTATTTCTGAAGCCTGTCACCCTATAATGACTGATTTACATTGACAATATGTTCCTACAGTTACATTTGTGTTGTAGGGTTACATATTGCACTAGATCTGAAAGTTCTGGACTGCTGTATGATGATTGAGCTGAATAGATTAAATTGAAAGACATGAAAACTGTATTTCTTGCTTCTTCTTTCCATTTTCTGAAAAAACCTCTGCTTTAGTTATATGTTGAGAGTACAAAGTAGATACAGGAAATGTCAGAATTAAGGTTGCCTTTGCAATATGATTCAATATCACAATCAGAAAATATCATGGTCCAGTCTTGAACTAAATAATCATCTGTGGATTTTAGTTTTGTTTTTAACGTGTATCACCTGGGACAGATGAATCAAGGAAAAGTCATTACTAGAAATGTCTCCTGTAAATCCTTGATTTCACTTATTGCAAAAATGGAAATATATGAAATGAGCAGAGGATAGCTGGGAAAGAATGCATAGTCATTGTTCAAAAGCTGAAGTGCTATTCCTATATAGTTTGGGATAAATCCTTTAGAATACACACTCTCAAATTTGTGTTGCTCATATTATAAATATCCAACTTTATATTTCAGCCTATGAGCAAGACTGAATTCAACAGGAACAGTGATTTGATTACACCTGCGTGCTTCTGCCAAAAATGCAAATTATTCTGAAAAAAGCAAATTATTCTGAAAAATTAGGTCTTTGATACTTGACAGTTAAGTAATATGTCATCTTAATCTGTATTTGACTCTGTTTCCCAGCCATCAAATTGGAATACTCCAAATTTCACCTCCTTGCAAGAATGTTCTGAAGATGGAGCAATTAATATTTGCAATGAGTAGAAGTATTGCAGCAACCAGTGCAGCAGCATGGCCTCCCAAGAAATTAGAAGTCTGTTTTAGCATCAAAAGAAGTAACACAATGTCTGGATTATAACAAAATGAAATAATGGCTGAATTCTTACTAAATTAATTATATCAAATGGTGCTTTGAATAATGTGCATGTTTTATGAGAAGGAAGGCAGAATTCTAGGGTAATAGACCTCATAGCATGTATTCGCTTCCCAGGCAACATTTAATCTGGCATATTCCAACTTCTGTGTTATTGACTCTGCAGACATAACTTGCTTTAAATGTCTTTGTTTATATTTGTGTGTTTGTCTTTCATAAGAACTTATTGCATCTTTGGTATTTGTTTATATGTTCAATCCATTAAAAGCTTCTTGACTTTTTTATTTTGTTGTTACAGCCTCCTTGTGGCACACCAGTAACAACTCCTTGGAAGTTAGGAAATGAGATTAAATAACACACAGAAGATGTCAAATGATACTGTTAAGATGATTGACTTCAAAATGCAAAATAAAGGCAATTGAGTGTGATTACTGGAGCTAATCCTTTTAGGCTTGCCTCTGAAAAATGCACCTTCATTTACCATTGAAAACAATTGCTGTTTTTATTGCTTAGTATTCATGTAAGTAGATTTAGCCTGTTGATAAGAACAGATATTATAACATAAATACTATCTTCAAAATTTGCTCTTTACTAATATCTTGATGTTTGCAATGTATATATACATTTAGATTCACAGGGGAAGTAATATGGCTCTCTTTAGTATTTCATGTATAATTTACTCAGCAAATTTGTTTTATTAAAATGTAAATAATGGGATGTGGTAAATGAAAATTCCAAGATGGGAATAAACAGCTTATTTATTGTTAATGCTCAGAGTAGCTTATTGAAACACACCTTTCAGTAACTGCCACTGACTATTAGCTATGAAATTCTCATCATGCCTTGAATGTTACCCATTAGGTTTAGCCATTTGTACAGTTAAAAGGCTCAAGATGTTTTAAATATACCTTTAAAAACATCATTAGCTCAAATCAAACTACACATATTCACAAAAACTGCATTCAGCATGTCTGAGATTCAAACCAATACTGCTTCAAATTAATTATTCTTCTTTAATTGCTCTGTATAAACAAAAATGACCTATTAATTTAAAGAAAATCTATCAGCACAGAATGTATTCTCTCTTATAAACAAGCAAGATGAACTTGACCTTGTTTGAACTTGTTTTGATGCGGCCCAGATGGTAGGCTACATGCTTGAATAGCAGTCTAAAGCTGAGGAAAAACTCATATAGCAAGATCTAGATTTATAGCCTTTTGCAAATTCCTACCTTGTATTGTCCTTTCAGCATCTGTTCTGCCCCCGCTGCGGTCAGCTTCTATCTCTGGGGTCAGAGAGTCTAGAAAGATAGAAAGGTAAGACTGACACATATTTCATTTGATTCTTATAGCCCTTTTTACAACCTGTTACTCCAATGCTGAATTACAATACAATCAACCTTTGTCAGTTTTTTTAATGTTGAACAATGACTGGAGGCCAGGACAATTTTTTGTTAGACTGGGAAGATTAATGAGCAATAGATTTTTCAAGCATAAAGGGGGGAAGAAAAAAAGGAAGAAAAAAATTGACTTCTCAAGAAAATAGTATAAAATTGTCCTAGTTTGAACATTCTCTCCAGTGAGTTTATTTGCACATACTATATAAAGTAACAAAGCAATAAAGATAGAGGTATCATTTGAATGAAGGAAAGAAAAGAGATTTTCCTTTTTTTCCCTTTCCATCATGTTATAAATTTTTTATATAACAAGATTCTTTTGGCACTTAAATTGGAAGTTTATGGCACCGAGGCAAAAATTGGCTTCTTACCATTTAGGACCCTGAGACTATCTGTTGAAGCTGCCTGTTTCAGTGTTTGCTCTGCTTGCTCTCGTCGTTTAGTCTCAAATTCAAGTGCTTCCTGCAATTTCCTCTTCGCCTTCTTTTCCTTCTTTAGCCTTTTCTGAATTATTGCTGTGAAAGGAAAATAACATCAGTGCACTTCAGTTTGGATCTGAAACTTGGCTGCATGATGACCTATTAAGCGTCCTGAAAAACACTACAACTGAGATGTTCATATAAACCGATCAATTACACAATAACCAGTTAAATTACTTGAAATTTGTTGGAATCACCCTGGAATATTCTAAATGCTACTGTTCTGTAGGACAGTATTAAAAACTGTATGTGGTATCAAGCAATGATTTATTTTTTTTAATAAACAGCTGACAATCTGTGAATTTTCAAATCAGAAAACCTTGAAAACCAGCAATGGCATGTACTTTGTGAATCATCTGATGTAGATAAACCCCTGTCTCTGGAGGTGAGGGGGTTTTCAGAATTAATTTCACCATTTCTATTTCTCATAGCACAGTTAACAGACACATGGTGATGCAGTTCTTGCCTCCCTGCAGCTTCTCTTGCATAAGAGGGGAATCCATCTGCCTGGGTCCTGGGCAGCCCCCACCCTGCTCTGGTCCTCATTTCTTGGGGAAAGGCCCTGAGTCTTCTAACTCCCCTCCAAGCTCTGCTTCCTTCAAGCCATCTGACCTCCCCATATTTATTTCTTTTCCACATTTCCATTGTGTCTTCCCCTTCTCTCTTTCTTGCTTTCTGTTGGTGTCTGTCCCACCAGCCATCTAACCTTAAAGAACTCACAGCAAATCCTTTATGGTGCTGGATCCTCCAGTCAAGTAAATTTAATATGCTTTGTCAAATGTGAGGGAAAATGTTAGTAAAGAAATGAGTATTTTGAAATAAAATGTAGAAAGTCCTTATGTAGAAAAAATATTTTCCTTCAATTTCTTCACTTTCAACTCTTTAGGAAAAGGTTGTCGAGTCCAGTATGGGTCTTCATCACAATTTTCTTTTCTATGTTACCAGTTACTTAAAACCACAGAGGTAAGACTTGCAGGATGTCTAACTAAGGGAACATATTGCAAGTTATGCTCCTGATGGAAAAGGGTAAAGTCAATCAATTGTTTCTACTCCATTAAACCAATGTGGACCTCTGAAGCAATCATGTAAAGGATAGCATTTTCTCCCCCACCACACCCTAAATGTTCTTATATAGCACATTCAGGGTTTTCATGGATGTGCATGTAAAAAGCTTTTTTGTCCTAAGATCTTCCTGGAAAATCCTTTCCAGGACATTCTGTTATTTTGACACTAGCTAAAAAAATATTACTGAAGAATTCTTTATATGCACCAGAAGAATTATCCTTACCAAACTAGGAACTGTTAGGTTAGCATGTCAAGATCTATCTAGCCCTATATCTAACTGCAAAGCAACCTCTGGTATATGCCTGGGAATGAAGGCTGGAAAACACAAAAAAATATTTCCACCAGTTCATACTCCCCAGGGACAGTAGACTGTGATGGTGGCATCATTCACAAAATGCAAATAATGAAACTTTTAAAGGGAACTGTCATTGTTATTACTTTTTAATTCATATGCTAAGAAGAACCACCTTTTAGATAATCTTGTATATTTTGTGCTGCCATACAGAACTGTTCAGGCACAAAATTAACATAAGCACATATCCTGTAGTCAGAATAACTACATAATTTACATCCAAGACTTTGGAATTTTGGTTCTTTCTCATTTTGTACAACACCAACTACTTTACAGGCTAATTAGCTCATATTATCACAGAACAGCTAGCATCTATACAAAGGCTAAACTAAATACATTTTGAATCATTGCATGGTTTTAATGTTTTCATTATAAGTACTTTGAAAGTGATTGCAATAAATGAGAAGGAAACATATGTTGCTTTCTGAATTAAAATGTCATCATGGCTGACACATTGTAGATGTGACTACAGCAGTCAGAGCCAGAATTAGCAAACCCTTACTGTGTAGCTGCTCACAGAAGAGATATTATCCTACTTTCACCAGTTGATGAGACACATCCTACAGCCTTAGGAATCACTAATTGGAAAATTTAAAAAGAAGGAAGGAAACAGTACAGTAAATAAGCAGCTCTGCAGAACATACAGTAGCAGCCGTGAATCCAACAGTCCATAAAAAAAGGCAAAAATACTCATCTGTAGCCACTAAACAGAATTATATTTCACTTCTATTAACATGATGAGCAAAAGATAGATAGATAGATAGATAGATAGATAGATAGATAGATAGATAGATAGATAGATGTTGCCTTATGCTGAAGATACCCTTCACATGAAGGGTTTGACCTGTATGTGACACAGTGGCTTGTGTTTCTATGCTGTAGCTTTTAAGTGTTTTTCAGTATTTTTATATGGTACCTCTTCACTTAGCAGGGAAGCTGGTACATTTCTCCCTTCTTGCTTATGCTTCCATTAAGACATGTGAAACTTTCTTAAAGACATGACACTTACTATTTGAAAAACTAATCATAGGTAAAGGCTCCTATGCATTTTTCTGCCTTTAATTGAAGAATGAATTTTCACAATAATTACAACCTGGCCTTATTTTTTCTCTCTTACTTCGATCTTTTTATTTGAAAGAATAATCCATACTTTCTTTGATACAGAAGTATCCACTAGCAGAGATAGTCATCCTCATTATATTTGGTTTGCTGCATACCACCATTAACTGTTCAAATCCATTCCTCTTTGGTCTGACTGTTTTCCCAGTGCAAGATTGTCATTAGAGGGATGCATGTAGAAAAGGAGGTAATGCATCATGCTGAAAATAATGTTGCCAATTATTTCAGTAACCTGAACACGGACTATCCCATGTTTTTTTCTGACATACAACTTTGAGTGAAATTCATTTTGCTTAATTTTATCTTTTCAAAACACATATGTCTAGCACAGCCTTGTCAACCGTGTGACCTCTGGAGTTAAAGGGAAGAGAAAGAAGTCTTCACAATGTAATTGACTCCACCTACCTATCTGAGAACAGGTTATAAAAGTTTTTTTTTTTATTGTCCAGAAACAGAACTCCTATTCATTAAAATGAGAGGCTTAATTCGTAGATGGCAAAACTAAAGATCAGATGGGTTCCCCCTCAAACCTTTTCTGTTTTGCATGTGATTGTACAACTGTAAAAAGGAACACATATTTGAGCAGTTGTGAGAAAGTTTTGAAGACTAACCAAATTACTTTACTCTTTTATCAAATTAATTTAGAAGTAATACAATTGTATTGAGCAGAATGGACCAGTTGTGGACAAAGGGATGACTCACTGCACAGGTGTGATAATTGTTAACAGCAATTGTCTTTCAAAATATGTTTTCATAAGTTAAAAAAAAGGGTAATTAATGATGTGATAGTCCTCTCCTTTAATGGGTCAAGGCATGAAACGGGATTACATTGTGTACTTACTGCAAGCATGTTAGTTTAAGGCATAATGACATTGGCTGTGAATCCAATTGTTCTTGGGATTCTCTGTTTAGGTGGTTACCAGAAAATTAAACTGGACAAGAAGAGACTTCTAACTCTAGCCCTGCAAAAATACACATCTGACTTGTCATGGTCTGAGTTAAACAGCAAGGGATTGCCAGAGGTTAACTGTCTTGCAAAGTAATCAGGCACTATTAAAGGGTGAGACATACAGAGACAGAGAGATGAATGCATAAAAAAGATAGAAACATGCTTGTAATACAAATAGTTACTGAAAATCACTCCAAATTGTCTCACCTTCACCATCAATGTAATTATTTAAAAATCTCTAACACGTACAGGCTTTACAGTGGGCTGATGTTAATGCTACAAATGCTACTAATGCTTCTGTTTCATCAAGAAAAACCTTCACTGTTACTTCTACAAACATGTATTTTACCTACTATGCATTATAAAGAGTTCGTATATTATCATTATCTTTATATTTATTACATACAGTTTGCCTAAATATGCACTATAAAAACAGAACAGAGTTCCTAAAAACTTGTAGATTCCTAAATTTTATACAAATTGTATTAAGTAGCTATCCCTTTTCCTAATGATCATGACCTACAAAGGTCTGTTACAGCACATAGGGTATTTATAATTGCTTTTGTATTACTGATGTAACAATATTCAAGAAAAATGGTGAGAAAAGGGAAGGTCCTTGCTCCAAGTCTCATGAAGACCCTATACAAAATTAGGCAGGTTATAAAGCATCCTTCATTGCAGTCAGCTGAGACCTAACATGATTTAAGGGAGGAAAAAATTTTGATAAAACACAGTTGTTTGATAGAAAATTGTTTCCCAAGGAAATAAATAACAAGGCGTTTATGTCTGCTTAATCAAGGTACCTCTGTTCTTTTGCTCCACAGCCAACTGTTTTTCAAGTGTTTCCCTCAGTTCTCGTTCCCTGAAGAGTTCCATCTTCAGCTCTGTTTTCTCCAGTTGGACCTGTTTCTCTTGAGCTCTGGCATTGTCTATAGCAACCTTTAGTAGACCCTGTTCAGAGATAAAGTTGGATATTTGGAGAATGTTAGAACAGCTGACATAATAACTACTGTTATTTTTCCTTGATAGTGATGTGATATTTTAGAAATAAAAAAAAACTTGTCACAGGATCAAAGTTACCTATTATCAACAGCAATTTTTAAGTGGAATTAACTTTTGAACAGGTGGACAAAAATTTGCAAAAAGATGGGAGTCAGCTTTTCTTAAAAAATGCAAACTCACCTCTGACTGTGCATATAATTCATGTGAAAAACATACAGAAATATGTTTACTCCTCTTAAGAAAAACTGGCAATCTCACAGTCACATCATACACAGAATTCAATCTCTAGTCCAACTCAAGCCAATGGAAATTAGCTAAAGGAGAAAGGCTCTTTTAAAGTCTTGCCTTCTTGCTCCTCATCCTTGTTAATTACTATTAAGTTCAAATATTTACATATATCATTAAGGTTCCACAGACTACAGGTATATTGGGATAGTAAGGAAAGGACAGTCACAAAGCAGGAAGATATCTCTGCTTTAACAAGTCTGTTTCTTGATTTGTAGGATTATTATCTCACAGCAGAAAAACAAAGCACAATAATCTCTAGATTTCTTGACCTGAGATGGTGGATACAAACTCCACCTTTCTTTCTGTTGTTAGCGTATCAGGAAATAAAAATTCAGATTATTCTAAGCTTCCTTTGAGAATTCCAACTTCAAAATTCCTTCTTCCTTTACAAGGAAATCGGATGAGCCTGGCACAGCTAACAGCATATTATTAATAATATTAACTAGATAGTTAGGGCACTGAGACAGGGCATCAAAATATAAGCAGAAATGTAATTGAAATAAATGAACATGCAAATATCCTTTTCCCTTTCCCAAAAGCCTGGCCATCAGGCTCTTGGGTCTACACCCAAATCTCTCCTACTGAAGCTATCATAATAAAGTAGATAATTAAGCATGGATATTCATATATGAACCTCCATGGATATGAAACTAACTCTCCTATATCCTAGGCAAGACTCCTGATAACTTAACCCTAGAGATAATTTGACCCAACAGAGATTTAATTACTGATATAAAGCAAAACAATGCCAACTAAAGAGACAGACTACTACTCCCCAATGGTTTTGCTAGGGAAACATTCAGCTAACAGATATAAGCTTCACACTCAAGACCTGGTTTGAGCACTACAAACATAAAACCATGATGCCCTTCTCCCAAACAAGCTTCCTCACCCCTCAGCCACACTTCCTAAATTGGATTCTGGGTTGCATGTTTTTTCACTTTTTTTTTAATATCTCCCAAAGAAGAATGAAAAAAAGAAGCAAGTATAATGATGTTTAAGAAATAGAAAAAATATTTTTGTGTTTTGTGAGTCTCCACATTTATCCCACTAGTCTTCCCAGTGTCAATGATTGGTGTGAAATTTGTGTTCTTCAAACTCCTCTTTTAGTTCTGTTTTCAGAGCCTGTTATTTTCAGTACTCCTCATCCTTCTTCTTAAACCATTGTCTCAAATCTTGTCATGTTCAGAGCTTAATGCTCTGCAGCTCTGTTACACTTCAATCTATTGAAGTCCACAGAAGCTGGAAGAACTCAGCATCTTCTGGCTGCAAGGCCCAGATGGTCAGCAAAATGGTATACACTAAATAGAGCTGAACCATGTTTGGAAATATGGTAACAATGGTAACACAACAAATGTCCTCACAAATATACTAAAGTTTTAGCAGTTTTCTTTTGCTGTTGTAAAATAGCTAAATCACCAAGGTCTTTTGGGTTGAATTTTAAACCTGAATCATTATTAGAGAAATACAAAGAAATCTACCTCTAAAGCTCTAAGTACATATGTAAAGTAAAATACTATTTGAAATATTTGGGAAGTGTTTACAATCTATTTTTCAGAAGTTAATATTAATTTGAATTCTGTTCCTTTTCCATGGCCATGTTCTCCTATGTTTGGTACATTTGAATTAATAAGAAACTGAAGTAGGAGTTGTTTATCAATACCTGCTGCTGGCTTATGCTTAAACTCCAGAGCATTTTAATGTCCTCCTATCCTTCATCCAAACCATAAATAAACCAGATCAAGAGAAATTACATGAAAAGTATTTGTTGATGAAAAGTGTATTGTCTAGTAAGTTTAAAGCTGCAAACACTGTCTTCTGAAATTCTTAAAATCTATCTTGTTTAACAATAAAATCAAGCCACTAAAGCAACTGCCATCTTTACTCAAATCAACTACATTAATGTACATGTTTCTTCTTCATCAGGAACAAACAATTAGTAACAAATGAGAGAGATCATTACATCAAGTGCCCTTTTAGATCACCCCAATTAAAACTTTAGTTTAGCTGTATTTTAATTCTAAGATACCAAATTCTAATTTTCTGCTCTGATTGCTCTTGTTGACTTATCTTTGAAAGATGTACTCTCGGTGCAAAGCCTAGAGATTATTTAGCAAGATGCCAATGTTGGCATCACTTAATGTGTTGATTGGTTGTATTATCAGTAGCAGTTTAAAATAAATTACTATTAAACTATTATTGTCCTTGGCTGAGAAAACACAATATTTTGGTGTTCTTTAAATATGAAACAATCATTATGAATAAACATGGAGAATAACACTAGAGTGTAACACTGATGTGTGTAATTTTATATTAAGAATTGCTGCAAAGTATGAAACTGCTAAAAGAATATTACATTTTCTATTGAGTTTCTGCACCACACTTCCTCCCCCAGCCTTTCCTTTTTTTTATACATGCTAACATAGCTAATGGTAATACATTACCTATTGCTGCTGATTATGTCTGAAAAATATTAGCTTTTTGGAGCCAAGATTCACTAGGGACTACTTATAAGCTACACAAAATTAAGTTTCATTTTTAGAAGTTAAATCAGTGCACATCAGTAGGCATCCAACGTGAAAAAAATCTGCACTAGAGCCAAACTGATGCATATAAAAAGTGCTGTTGCTGCCAATGACAGCACTAATGCAAAAATACTGAAAACATTCAATATCTCCCTTTATTCAGTGCAGAAGGGGCTGAAGAAAACTAAAAAAGTACAACATCTGAAAAATCATCCATGCCCCCTGGAACAGGAATAGCAATTTCAGAGTTGCATGAAATTCTATAAATTCTCCCAGTGGATCAGCTGTAGAAGATTATACAAAATGCAGTATGTCCAACTTGTATCTGCTATGGCTAATCCTCCAACCTGATATTAAATCAATATGCTGCCAATGACAATGGGAAATGCAGTGCAACACAGGACATTAACAAAAAGAAAATATTTCTCTTTAGGGAAGGTCAGATGTTATGGAGGCTGGATGATGATAATTGCAGCGAACATGCTCAGGTTCCAGATTTGTTTTTAATACAGTATGGCTCTATCTGGAGCCTGGCTTTAAGCATGGCAGGCCATTCTTCTCGGTGTCTCTCAATTTTTATTTCAATGTAATTTCAAAAATGGACAATTTTTATTTCAATGTAATGTCAAAAATGGACATTTTATTCCCTGGAGATTTATAGATCATTCTGATTTGTTTACTTTACTGTATTTGTTTCAGCATTTTCACTGACAAATCCTTTAGAACTGTCCCAAACACAATCCTGATATATGAGTTTCTTCCCATTCTCTGATCAGAGAAGACCATCATATAAAGGCAGCCTCATGATCCTACAGAAACTAAAGATACATCAAACCTCAACTCAGTCATAAAACCAGTAATACTCATCACTATTTTTAAATTATGCAAATAATGTGTTGCCTACTTTGAAAAGGGTGGAGGGGAAGGTGTAAAGAAGCTCCTTCTCTTTCTAGCTGCATCTGCAAGTGTGTGTTCCACCCAACAGAATTTAGTTTGCTACACGTTTGTATGTGACATTAAAATGACCTTGCTAATTAGTTTGACAGTCTGTCTAGAAGATCATATCCTGTTTCCAACAACTGCCCACACTGAGTGAAAAAGGGAAACTAGAAGATCAGGGCATGCACATTAGGAAGTTTTCCTATTCAAAACTCCTGGCTTCCAGAGGGTTGCAGTTCAGGGGCTTCTTTCTGCAGTATTAGCTGGTCACGGTGAAAACACTTTCAAATAACAGTGCTTCTCTTTTAGTAAAGAAAATATATATAATTTGTATGCTGTCATCATTAAAAGCATCTAGTGAAAGGCTCTCAAATAAAATATATATATATATATACATACAATTCTAGTTAACTTCACATGTTAATTTTTGAATATCTGCTATTTATAACTGACTAGTGACTAAGTACTGTGAACAAGACAACGCAGTTAAAATATCTCTAGAGATGACTCCTGAAAGACAACTTTTTTAATATCTCAGATTGCATACTTTATCACAGATAAAGGCATATTAAACAAGTATAAATGATATTTTCCATTAATACATTCTGTGAAAAATAAAACAATTCTCTTGAATTTCAGCAAAAGAGAGATAAAATAACATGAAGTAAAACTGTGATTTCTTTACTTTATCCACTGTTTGCAGTATTTTTCCCTTAGTACTTAGTGATAGACAGAAACAGTGCAGGAGACTCACAGCAATAAAGCTAGTAGTTTTCTTTGTTTACAGAGGGGAATTCAATTTGCAACCATGCACTGCTTTTATTAA
Source organism: Molothrus ater (assembly GCF_012460135.2). Classification (NCBI taxonomy): domain Eukaryota; kingdom Metazoa; phylum Chordata; class Aves; order Passeriformes; family Icteridae; genus Molothrus; species Molothrus ater. The sequence continues at coordinate 51,826,546 of NC_050479.2, read as the reverse complement.
TATCAATGGGAAACTTGTAAATTATTTTAGGTATATCTTTAAAAATATTTAGCAATAAAAATGTGTCAATACAATACAGTCTTGACAGAAAAATACAGCTATCATGGTGCAACTATATCATCCCTTTGATATAATGGAAATTCAGCTCAGGGAGAGCAGAGATTCAGACTCTAAAAGCTTGAAAGAACATTACTATTACCCAAGAATATTGTAGCATCATGAAAGGCCGTGGCTGTAACATACTTTGGCATAATCAGGCCATGACTCAAAAAGGTAAACTTATGTGAGGGGTATGGAGACATCTTTAGCCTTCTCACTAGCATATACACAGCCTTTTGCTGTGACTCACTTTCCCCCACTCTTCATCCTCCCTGCAACTGTGTTTAGATTTCCAGAATTTAATCCAGAAGAAATCTACAAATATTTTTTGTGAAAAAACAGACATATCACTTGATTTAAATTCTCTGGGAAAATTTATTTTCTCTTCCTTTTAGATGTGCAGATATAAATCCAAATTAGAAAATATATTCCCAATCCTATTCCTTTTTTAATGTGTGTATTTGTTTAATTATATTTTTTAGAGTTTATTATTTGTATGTCAGCAGTCCCCAGCAAGGAGAACACTGGTTATTCATGTATTGTATATTGTTATTATCTCCCCTGTAAATTTACAAATTAAACATTGTATTTTGCTTAAAGAAATATTTATGGAGAAGTAAAAATAACCCCATATATATGGTATACAGAAAGACATACTGGTGACAGAAACAAATAGACTAGTTTAATATTTGCCTAAAATTATGAATTCATGACCAGGGCTATCCATTTTATTTTAGTAAGGATGGAAGAAAGAGACTCACTTTTGCTCAGAGGTCACTTCTAAAAAATGACTCAGATTACTAAAACAGAATTACAGTTAGGCAACAAGTTCAGCTGATCTCATCAGCATCTGCAGGACTTCAAGCACATTTGTTTTCAAACAACAAAATGTTTAAAAATTTTGTTTGCATACCTAAAAAGCACTGCTCCAATGTCAAGATTTAGGATCCTTTTTACCCTGTCAAAGGTCAAAATTAGAGCTCCTAGTGCACATATGACACCCTAATCCTGTTTTTAGTCTGCATTATTCTGATCCTCCAGATCCTGCATCACAGAAGGGGATCATGGCAGAGACATCCACTGCCAAGTCCATGCACATTGGTGCAGCCAGAAGCTCCTTGCCTGGATATTCCTGTGATGATCACATCCCTAAAATGTAGGCTACCTCCAGTGCCATATGTGGTATGCTGGGGGTGCTCCCCAGAGCCATGACCCAACAAAAAATGTAGACGAGCATTTCACAAGCAGACATATACCCTTTCAGTGAAAGGACACAGGCCTATTTTCAGCATGAATGACCCAGATGAAAAAAGAGCAGTGTTTACCAAATCCCCTCATGAAGCCATTGGCAATCTGTTTGAGGAAGTTAGACCTGCTCCACTGCTGCAACAAGAGAACAGTGAGGGATCAACCTGCTCCACCTCCCCATGGAAAACACATCTCCCTGACAGGGATGCAAAACACATCAGATCCAAAGGACAGTAAGGAGCCATTGACTCAGTGAAAAGAGTCCTTTTTATTCAGGTAATAAATGCATGATGGGTTTCAGGTATGGTTTATGAATTTCCTTGCAAAGTCACAAATTACAGTGCAATCAGGGACCATGGTACAGAATTGCCTCTTTTCACAGATGCCATCAACAAATTTGAACTTGTAATCAAATACCTAAAGCTCTTTTCTGGAAATGCTAGCATCACAGTATCTAACTCATTTGTGAGCATGGGGTAATCCCCTCTCATTGCAATAGCAATGAAATACCAATATGGAAACCATTTTAAATGGCATTGATTAAAAAAATGCCACTATTATCCATATGATATTGTAATATACTCTACTGCTGTTAAAGTAAACTTTTACTACATAGATGGGAAAACCAACTAATTTTGTTTATTTTTTTAATTTATGAAGTGGATTTCTAATGTTGTCCTGATAAAAAACCTGAAGCAGGGGAGAGGGAAGGAGATGCCTTTCATATACTGTTATGAAAGGATTTCTAGAAATCTGTCAAAAACATGTATTGTGATGTGGGGACATACTGAAAAAATCCAGAAGGACTTATGTCACACCACTTTCCACTAATAGATGATTTGTCATAATATGGAATCTCAAGGTATGGAGCAGGATGTTCAAAAGCGCTACAAGAGAAGGCATAAAAATGTTTCTGGTTTGTTTATGATGTTGTCTTTTATTTTAGTTTTTCATTTCAGGTAAGATTTGAGTATTAAAAAAAAAAAAAAGTAATGACTGAATTTCACATTCACATTTTCTGTGAAACAAAACTGAATGCATTCTTGGCAAATTAATCTTGGTCATTTATCTTGAAGTAGTGCAGCACCCTCATATTCAATCACGAGATTAGCTAACCTGTTGATGCTGAATGCTTTGCTCATTAGGTTGCTGTCTAGAGACATTGAGTGCAAACATTTGTCAAAATAATTACTAAGAACTTTTCTTTACATGTATGCACAGCTAAAAATTTACTAACTGTATTTCTGCTTTAAGAAAAAAAATACAATCTTTACAGATTGCAGCAGATATGTTACAAGAATGCTTCTATCAAGTTATCTTGGTTCATGGTTTAAATATTTAAGATGCTAAGTCTCAGAATTGCAAAGAGTAATCATAAATATGCTTTTTCAGACCAGGCAGAGATAGTAATATTTACTTCTTAAATAGCAGTATTTTTCCATTATTAGACGTCAAAACACAACTAATTAATGGCTCATATACTTTTTATAAAACAATTCTGAAGTGCCATAAACTTTGATGAGATTGCTTCAGACAGTTAAGTGAGCAGGATTTGGCCCTGCTCTGTCATATCCTTTGCTGGATAGAATACAATTGATTTTATGTGTTTGCAGGCATGAGCAGAAAATATATGGTGACAAATTGGAAGTTGGTAGCTGCCCAGACAAGGCTTCTCTAGAATATGCAATATGGCTCTATTATTTCTGGCACTATCATTTTGCTTCTGCATGCCATATACAACCATATTGTTGCAAAATTGCATATGGGGAACACAAGGTAACAGAATTTGTTGATGAAAAAAATTTCTTAATTCTAATAGGAAACACTAACAATTTGGCTTCAAGCTATACATAGTGTATACTATAAATAATATTTGAACACGGCTTTACTGTACACACAGCAGACATTGTGACTACCAAATAGGAAATCTGTATAAAATTTGGTAATACCCTTTGAAGTCTATTCTTTGAAGACAGTACTTTAAGTGAAATGAGCTAATTTATAAGTGCTTTTGTAAATGCTTTTATGGGAGACACATTTCAAATAGCTTTAAATATCATTTCCACCATGCCACTCTAGCGATTTGAAATAACTATTTATTAAAGAACTCTTTCTCTATTTAGTAAATGAGATAAAGTTAAACAGTAAGATACATTTCATTAGCCTGTAATAAAAAGAGCATTGAAGACAAATGTTGTTAAACACACCAATGTAATTCACATTGAATTTTCTGCTGTGGTTTAATATACAATCTGTATTTTTATGTACTGTATCTGACAGCTTCTAAATTCATTTGTTTGCTGTGGTTCCTTTAAAACATAAATTACAGGCAAGTTTCAGTAAATTAGTTGATCCAAATAATCTTATGAACTGATTAAGCTAGAATGGTATTATTAATTTAGACAAAACTGGCTCCTCTCCATCCCTTTAAGCCGATCTACAGAAAGGCCTACCTGGATGTTAGTCAGAAGGGTCTCTATGGACGACAATCCATCAGGGAATAGAAAAGGAGATGGAAAACCCGGAGGTAGTGGTTGCCCATGCCCAGTTAGAGAAAGTTTGTCAAGGCTGTCTCTTGCGGTTGGTGTGGAGAGCGGGGTCTCATCTGTATGTGATTGAAACAAAAATATAGAACAAGTTACGCTTGTCTGTTTTTATTAGACCTCAGTAATGGCTTCCCTAGTGGTTTCCAGAACATTTATTGCAAATTGGTTCCTGCTATCAGGAGAAAATGCTTTCTGCTGAATTTTCTTTAATGAAAAAGCTGTGGAGATACAACAAGATAACATTAATGAGTAACTTTATAAGCCTTTTAAATGCAGTCTCTAATGAGACTGAGTTTACAGTGCCATAGAATCTTTTTAAAACAAATATTATCTCGCATATACTTGTGATAATATATTCAGGCTGACTTTATGGGCACCTTCCCAATTATCTCATTTTAGTTTGTGTTCTATTTGGATTGACAATAGAATATTTTCTAGCATGACATATATTTTGTATATGAGAAGTATTTGAATACGAGGCTTCCCATACAATTAACCCTTCCCTCTCTTAATGGTTTCACTTACAGCTCAGATGATTTTGCAACACCAAGAAAAGCTCCTCAATACATTTTTCATCAAGAAAATACACCTGACTGCCACAATTAAAACATGCTCTAAACAGTACATGAAATTAACAGCACGGTAACAATCACTGGCCCAATTTTTTTAAGCATGGACATCTTCTAACAATTAGTGCTGAACTCCTTAGTAGGATCTTTGTAAAAATCAGATCTGATCGCTTCTGACACCACAACGGGAAAAACTTGTTCAGCTTGAAGACTTCTAAGATTAAAGTTTCACAGATAATCTGTGAACAGATTAAGAAGTGGAAAAAAAAATACCAACACCCCCCCCAGTTAATAGAAACTTCAATAACCTCATTTGTGGGTTTTTTTCTTTTTTTTTCTTTTTTTTTCTTTTTTACTTTCTGGAATATTTTTAGCCTACTGTTGATATGATATAGAAATTTAGGTCAATTTCTTTGCACCAGATGTTAATCTGAATTCTTCAAAAGGAAAACTATCTATACATATATATATATAGATACATGTATCTATACATACTCTTCTTACCAAGGGCTCAGTCATTAACTGACACATATTGATGTAACTCAGTACAATGTAAGGACATCAGAATGTACCCCAGGTTTCATGCAGATTCTGCACAGCTGTATGACTACAAAGGAGTTTGTCAGACTCACTTCCTTCCGTTTTGGCTTTGACCATTGTAAGTTATGTACCTTTTGGGGTAGTCAAATTTCTCTTTATTTATTAATTATAGTTTCAACAAGGTTTTACTTCTCTATTTACTTTATCAGGTACATTAAAATTGTATCTGAAAGTTGATCCTAGTTGCCTAAAAAGAGCTCTCTCTTGAACAGAATGCAGTATTTTCTGAAATGGACATAGTCTAGGACCATGAAAATTGAAATCTGCAGTAACAAAAGGTTAGAGTGTTGATGACCACAGGATGGGACATTTATAACTCAAAGTCCCAGTTCATTCCAACAGTCCCCATCACCATTCCTACAGATGGAAGCAACCTCTATTAACCACACTCAGGTGCAGATTTCTGGTCCCATCTCCTCCCCAGCTCTGTCATGCTGGCCAGTACTTACAGTGCTAAAGGAATAGCTTTTCCTACCATGTCCTTCCACAGAACTACCCAAACAGGCATTTGGACATCTGCTGCTGGGTTGGTACCACTCAGGTCTTTTATAGCCAGTGGAAAGAAGCAGATGCCACTTCGAGGTCCATCTGTGAACTCTCACAGGCATCAACTGCAGGAAAAGGCAAATCTTCCTCTAGAAGATTTCTGTCTGTTGACAGTAAGAGAAACCTAGGATGACCACTCAGATGGAAAGATCTGCTCTTGGGGAGATCCTATACTGGGCTGCCCTTCCTACTTCCCTGTGGCTCAGGCTGAGGACAGAGAACACAAGGAGTAAGACTGTTCCTCATGCCCTGTTTGTCACAATTCATGCCACAATTACTGCTTTTTCATTAAGTCATCATTCAAAAGCTTTCCAATTTGAAGTTACTGAAAGGAATTAATGTTGACTAAGGAAAGCTTCAGACCTTTCAGAGTCATAAAGGATTTTTTCAGTTATATTTAAATTTTCCAGTCATGTTACAGAGTGCTGAGAAAAAACTGGCTCTAGATCTCTGAACCATTTCCTATCTACCTGAGATTCAAAGCAGGCTCTGAAAAACATACTATGTGGATGTATCCTCTGTACTCATGCTACCCCCAAAGCAGCATGAACAGCTCTGTAGTAATTTTGTAGTAATGTACTAAAATTTGGCCCTAAATATGACAATTTTAAAATATTACAGAAATGTTCGCCACATCATTAGAAAAAATGAATTATATATTCCTGGTATTGAAAACTAGCTTAGCTCAACTTCTCCATTCCTATTCTAGTGTGACGAATCATTAGCAAATGGTTTCTTCCAAACTGCTGCCAGAATTGTTATGCTTTCATTAATAAAAGTAATAAGCCAAAACTTAAACAAAACTAGTTAGACAATATATTTATAAACAGTCCATAATATTATTTTAGAGTTGCAAACTTTTTTCCTCTAGTGAAAATATGGCTTCCCCAAATGATTTTTACCCAAAATTAAGAAACCAAAAAAGAAAAAAAAAAGAAAAAAAAAGCCTCTTCCATGTTACATCCTTAAGGTTTTTTTTGGGTAGAGATTTCTTTGTATCAGTAGTTGCAGTGAAGGTATTGCTCTTGCACGATATAGCAGGAAAGAGTCGAATCACTAGTATGCACGGTGAAGTTGATTCATATAAATGAGAAAGGAAACTGAAAAGACATCATTTTCCTCTAGGTTTGCCAGGAAAATGGATCAATGACCTGCTTTCTAAGACTACTTGGAATCTTACTGATATTTTAGGTCTCAAATTGTCAAAATATTTTAAGATATATTAGATAAAACTGACCCACTTAAAAATTCCGTAAGCCTTAATTAACTCAAAAACTGCTCTTCCATGCAATGGCTGAGATACAGAGAGCTCCTAACACAGACCTTGTAATATAATTTAAGCAAGAGATCAATTTTTTTACTGTATTACTACTTTACAATTTATTTAATGTTATGCTTGGTGTACTCTGTGCATGCTCAACACATGAAGCTTGCAAAGATTTTTTAACAATGTGTGGCATGGTTTTGCAATAGGCAAAGAAACCCAAAAAGTAGTAGAATGATATGAATTCAAAGTAACATCCAAACCATTATGTTATAATAGATAACAGAAACAAATTTACACCGAAGGGTTGGACTAGAGAGATGAACTTACTCTGAACTTGTTTTAATGAAATATCAACTCAGAAAAAAAAGTCAGACTAATGTGACTTTGTTTTCTTGATGTCCCATGTGAAATAAACTTTGAGTGTGAGTATGTTTGAAACAGAGAAAATGTACATATTATACACAGGAAGCATGGATATTTGTGGATGTGAGATAAGCGATGATTGAAGGAATCTTAAAAAAAATGCATTTTTAAGAAAAACCACACTGTAAACACAGCCAATTAAAACATAACCACATATCTTAGTAGCAAAATAATATGACCTCTTGTTTTTAAAAAAATTTAAAATACTTAATTCCTGCAAAAGTCCTCTTCTCTCTAAGGGATGAGATATCTTTTGTTTCCAAATATTCATTAGCCTAACATCTTTTAAAGTGCCGCAAAGGAACTACTAATGCTCCTCTTACACTACTAGCAGAGCAATGCTGCAAAATGATGGGCCCTTGCTGGGAAACAGAGATTTGGTATTTTCAGTCTAAACACTTCAAAGGAAGCATTAGAAGAGAAGTCAGGGCAAAAGGGGAAATAGGGTCAATCTACAACTCCATTGTCAGAGTGGGGAGCACAACAATGAAAAGAAAGGGGGGAAAAAAAGAAAGAACAAGGCAGAACAAAGAAGTGTCCGGGCCTGCCTTGGTTTGTGCTGGGAACTGAGATGTTATAAATTAACAAATAAACAAGGATAGGACAAGCTGTTACCCAAGCCTCTACAGTATCCAGGCAGAGATGAATATGTGTCTTGACATATGAACTAAATCACCATAACAGGCAAGTCTGAATGAGACACGTATCTTTAAAATATTTGTAAATGCTACAACCACTCTATCCATTGTTCCTCAATTTCCAAAATTCACCTGGTTTTGTTCAAACCAGATTTTATCTGTAAACAGCAGCTGGTTTGGGCCAAATAGAACAAACATATTTCACTGTATTTGGTTTGTTGCCATTCTGTTTTAGTCTTTCACCAGATAACATGGAAACAGACATCCTGGAAGCTGTGACAGCTATTTAAACAATAATAGATGAATAGAGGTAGCCATTCTCTTGTCTTTGTTCTTAAAAGCAAGTAGGATAAGTTCAGACTAGTCACCAATCAAACTGGAAAATATTGATATTGCCAGGATTTGAAAGCAAGCAGTAATAGCTGGCTGAAAAAAAAATACTATACAGATTACTGCCATTCTGTAATCATGTCATGCTTTTTTTGCAATGCATCTTGAGGCTTTCTGTTCTCTGCAAAATATTCCACGTGTATTTTTCCTAACACAGGCTCACTCTTACCATTTGAATGATGAAAGAGGATTCTGATTCCACTTTTTATTACCGTAAATCTGGTGCATATATTTTTCTATATTGTAGAAACAATCTATTCCATTTGGCTTAGTATTATTTTGGTTTACGTTGTCAAACACTCTTTAGGACAAAGCTTTATATTTCACTCTTCATTGCTGTTAGATGTTTCAAGTGTGAGAAACTTTTCTGTTTTAATAGATCTGTAATTCTTGATTTATATTAATGCAAAAGAACAAGGGGTCCCATAATCTCAATTGAAATATTTAATAGTTTCAGGCAGATAAAAAACAAAGAAAGAAATGAACAAATAAATAAAATCCTCTGAACCAGTTTCCATACAATTTGGCTGCTTTATAGATTTGGTCATTCAAGATTAACCCCACATGTAACTGGGGCCAATGCAAGATGACTGTGAAGGATGTTACCAACTATAAAAGGAATGTACTGAAACTCTTATGAAACTCTCATAAATATATCAGAACAGTTATATGTATATAAATTTTATAAGAGTTACACACACACACACATATATATATATATATATCTATATATATAGATATATATATATATCTCCTTTTATTTTTTCTTTTTTAATCTACAATTTATGTACTTCTTTTTATACAAACAACAGTTCTCCAGGACACCAAAATACTCTGAAATTATACCATTTGCAACTGTGGCAGCTGGAAATTAGGAAGGAATATCAAATATTCAAATAGACTGACAGACTGGTTAATGCTTCTGTAACACTTCAAAGAGGCTGGTGCTCTCACAGTTAATAATGCCATTGCAAATGCTGTCCATTGAGTTCTGCTTCTTGTATTGGTACGTTTGCTTAAAGACTTTGAGAGTAGAAGATCTCTAATAATGAAATATGACTAAAAATTAAAAACCTACATGGAAAGGATCACAGTTATTAAGTTTCTTGAATATCTACGTTACACAAATTGGCTTTGCACCTGACACAGTTGCATATATTTGTGCAAGTAGGCCTTACAAAACCCATCCATCTTTGTACCAAGTCTACCTTTGTGGCCCATTTTCCCAAGTGGTATGGCTTCCAAATATGTGCACCTTCCCTTGATGTAAAGAACTACACGTGAATAAAAGGACATAAGAACTTCATTTTATGTGTCCGCTTTGGAGGTAGGTTCAGGTTTGCAGGACTTTCCCGCCAACAGTAAGACTCATATTTCCCGACAATTCTCTGAGATTTTAACCACTGAAAAGTTAATGTACTAACTGGATGCTTTTTCCTTTGTGGAAAAAAAATCAATTAATAAATTTCCAGTATTTCTTTAATCCTTCTAAAGAACATGCAGATTTAGAGATTATCTCTGCACATCATTCTTCACTACTGCACAGGATCATTGAGAATACTGCAGTTGGAGTTGCCTCCATAATGGCAAATTAGAGGCAGATGGAGAATCAGTTGAACAAAACTTTTAGGATCAGTCTGTCTCCAAGGTTTAGTGGTACCCCTTCTATGCTGAAGCCTTATAAGCCAACTTACCTATAAGCATAGAGAGGGAAAAAAAGGAATATATTGCTGGCTGGAATAAGGACATGGAGGGTTGGAAACAGAGAGAACTTGACAAAAGGCAGGGAGTAATCAAGAAAAGAGGAAAGAGAAAGTTGAGATTATAGGGAAGGACACTCATGGTGGCCAAACACTTTGGAAAGGAATAATAGGAGTGCGATTATGAGGTGAAGGAGGAGAGAAGAAAGACTGCCCAGGAGAAATTTATATTGACTCAACAAGAAATAAACAAAACAGCTAAACTGTTGTTTTTCACATACAACAGATTTTACACAAATAATTCTTGTGGTATTTCACGAATTTTAGTTGAATGTAAGTGACATTTACAGCTGTCAAAGCAAATATATAAAACACATTCTCTAAAGATTGCATATTTTAATTTGTTAAAGAATTATGGCTACAGCATCACTAAAAATGAATGGAAAGAGCTGGCATATATATTCAAAAAGCAAAAATGTAATTAGTGGTGATGTTCCAGCTGTGAGGATTTCTTCAGGCTTTTTGGACTAGATCAAGTTGAGTTTATTCTGCATTTTACATGTCCCTAGGAGGGCCTCAGAGTCAATCAGCACAACTTATCTAATTTTCTCTTTCAAAAAAAGGATTATTTTAATAACCTTTATCTTATTTTGCAGCCTATTACTGGTTAGGGCTGGGTCAAGCAGTATTGGCTTATTTATTTATTCTAAAGATTTCACAATATTCTAGAATAAATTATCATTCCTATTTTTAAACAAACATATTTTACCATGGAATGGAATGTTAAAATGCCAATGGTATTTCTGTTCTGTGTACTTTGGCATCATAACACATAACAGGCAAAACAAAATTGCATGGTTTCTCTGTCCCCATAATAAAAAGTATCCTGTTTACTCACAGATTTTTTTCACACAATTTTTAAATGATTGATCACAAAAAAAGAAGGAATGGGATAGTCAGGGATGATTCTGTATATACTATAAAACACATATAGCTTCAACACCTGACAGTAACAATCATTAACTCTGAAGAAATTAAGAATTTAACTCTAAATTCCTAAAGATGAAATTATTGTTAAAAGATGAAATGATTGTTAAAAAGCTATTGTAAATATTTTTATTACATTTTCACAATATATTAGTATAAAAAGAAGGCATTTTGTAATTTTATGACCTGCAGTTTTTAATTGTAACAACTATGCCCATTATTTCTTTTTTAAAGATCCTTATACGATAATGGCAAGAATCGGATGCAGGGTATGGCCATCTGTGCTTTGGGTGCTGTAAAAATATAAAGGTATTTTACTGGTTTATGTCAAACATCCCAATTAGTACTCTGCTAACTCCACTCCACCAGCCAGGCAGCAGAGTGCTAAAAAGAATGTTTCTCGGCTTTGTAGCAATTTTATGAGAACTGCTTAGATGCATATATGCACGCAGAGGGCTCTGCAAATGTGTTTCCCTACAGGTTCACAAGAGTCCTTCTCAGCTTCTCCAAAGTTGCATTGAGGGGTGACCATGAACATCTATGCAGTGAAAGGATATTTGGTTAGGAAATCAAACCCCAATGTTGACAAAACCAGCTATTTAATCTCTTTATTGTGCTGGCTCAGAAGCTGGCTCCCTGATCATATATCCAGCTTTCCTAATATATGCTGAATCAAATGATCAAGCCAAGTATTTTCAGTCTAAGCTAAATTCCTGATTAACATCAAACTTCAAATTAGGGACTGGACTTTAGGGCTGCATAATGAATGTATTGTAAACTAAACCTCACATTTTCAAAATTATGGACATAAATATGCACGTCTCAACTGATAAAAGCAATACACAAGGCAATGCATCCACAGTATGCATACTTATTTTTGTGCTGCCCATTCCTCCCTGTAACTGCCTCCATATGGCTACTGCAAAATGCAGAAAAGAACATTATAGACAATATAACAATTGCATTTTGCTAGATTTTATTGGATCATTTCAAGGGCCACATGATTTGTATTAATAATCCTCTGGACATGTTTCATGAAAGTTAAAAAGCATCTATTATTTGGGGATTTAAGGTGATTTAAAAATAAGGAATATCAACAATATTAGCATTTTTTTCATTGTCATCTAAAATAACAGCACTCCTCTTTTGTAAGTGTAACAGTAGTAAGAAGGGAGTTTTTGATAAGAGCACAGCTGGTAACTTGTAATTCTCTGAAGATGAAGGGTTTATGTTAATACCTGGAACTGCATTGTATTCACACTACTTTTCTTGGTCTATGTTCAGTTAATATTTCTAATATTCATTCTCTTCAGGAAAAAACCAAAAAAGCCAGTGTTTTCAAGCAGTCCATATCTAGCCATGTTGCAGTTACGGGGGCCTGAGTATTAATGCTCCTGCTACCTTGTCACATGGCACATGTTCTTGGTAATCTGCTGACAGCATGAATCAGATGCCCAAAAAGAAAATGAATAGATGGTAATGTGTCTGAGCAACACTCGTCAGCTGTCATTCATTCAGCAACTCATAACCTGTCCCATACCCTCATCCCCAGAGTGCTGGCAAGCAGATGAGGTTGACCAAGCATGCTTGGCATCTGGTGTAAAGTGGCAGCACAGAAGTCAGCAGTACTGCATTTCACAAATAAATATGTCGGAGAAGTTCAATAGAGAAGGCAAAATAGGTTTAAACACTTCTCATTTATGGCAACTTATACTGCTCATCTGTCCCAGCAGAAAAATGTTTATCTGGTCAGAACATGTAAAACTGGATATATTGATTAATATAACTTCTTTGTTTAAGTGAATATTCATACAGAATACTGTCATGTTTCTTTTTATGAAAATGAGAAAATTTAATATTTTGATAAATACATAAAATGTCCAGGGACACTGCTTTTTGCAGAAAAAAAAAGAAAACAAAACAAAATATATAAAAAACAAATATACTCATATTCTCTTCATTTTCCTGCAAGATCATATTAACTGCCTGTGATTTTAGTAACATCTTTAACAAAAGGTATACTAGCAATTACCTCTAATATTCAGACTTATAACACAAGGACCAGTGAATATGATGACCAGCCTAAAATGCACAACAAACAAGACAGAAACATGTTAAGGAAAGCTGTTCCTGAGATTTTGCCTTGCCAAAATTCCTGCCCTGGATGTATAAGTGCCAAAGATGCCAGTAAAATAAAATAATCAGGAACCAAATCAGATGGACTCAGCTGACACAGCTCTATGGGGCTACTGGGCAATAGGTTCAGGAATTTGTGAACATACAGTGAAAAGCTTCAAATGCTTTGGAAATGCAGGGGAAGGAGCTATGCTTTGAAAACAAAGTACTGAAGGGATCGTGCTGGTCCAGGCCTGCAGTGAGCCTTCTGAGAGGTTAAGGGAACAGGTGTTCTAGCATCAGTAGTTCAGCAGAGTGTCCAATCTTTGCCTGAGCACACAAACGGCAACACACACTTTTTACAGAAATATGTGATCTAGTAACTCCAGGTCTTAACTCTCTTCACACCTAATACACCAAGTGTTACTGAAAACAAAAGGATGTGAAGCATCCTGTTTTGACAAACCCTCACCAGGAAGGGTACAAAAGGAGTGGGCTGTCTCAATATCATGAAGCAGAGGCTTCCTTTTTGCAGCTGAAACACCAACATTTGCATAAAATAGTATATTTAACTCACTTTTTCCAAATTACTACACAATATTTTTTGTAGCAGATATAATAAACACCCTTAATGCTTCTATCTATGGAATGGTTCCAGTACTCAAATGCAAATGTTGTAGACAATAATCGATGTACACAGTTTGGATTATATGGTTATGATATCCTAATAGAAATTTGGCTGTCTGCCTATGGGAGTTCAATATGAGCTTCATAGTTTACAGCATCAGAAACAATCCTTTACAATATTATAGCCACATTTCTCAAACCATTGGCTATACATTATATCCTAATATCTGATTTTCACAGAAATCCATAATAATAAACAAACAAAACTCCAAAGCCACAGAGTGCTCAGAAACAAAATTCAGAATGAAAAGGCATTTTACATCTGATATGATTTATCTTGCAATTCATTCATCAAACATCTGCAACAACCTGCCAGAACAAGTCCATTAGTGAGATTTCTATGGCATTCACTAGCTTGATGCTCACTGATAGAATAATGTAGAAGTTCTATCTCTAATGTTTTCTGCTCCATTTCAGGCATCCGCTTTAAAGTGAGATTTGGCCTGCATATGTTTTCATGTCTTGGAATATGTAATTTATGCTAATATATCAGAATACATATTAGAGAACACAAAAAAAAAAATCCTTTATGTATTTATGCATTATGAGTCACAATCAGCACTGATTTAAGATAAAAAATAGTTTGGAGTCATCATGTAACATGGATCAGTTTGGTTTACATTAACTACAGAAAATTAAAGTATCCTATACAGCAAGCATGCCATACACTTGCCAGTAAGTGTATCCAGTTTTTTTGGATCCAGTTTAAAACCTTCATGCAAATTAAGTATTTTGTTCAGTCTTTTATTGGCATCATATCATAATATCAAGGAAATATGCCTTGCATCTCCACTATAGGGCCAGCTCTTCTTGCTAATTTTGTTTCAAAACTTCTGTAACTGTTTCAATGTTTATGCCAATAATGTAATTTAAAAATTCTTTATTTTAATCCTGAGGCAATTATAAATGTTATGTAACAGAAACAAAACACAAATCCCAAGAGTGGTTCAAAGGTTCTCTAAGACTTTGCAAAATTTATGTATGTGATAATTGCAAATAAACAAAACAGAAATCAAAAGATCTTTAGCATTATTGTACTGTGAAAACAGTTACTGCCTAAACAAACTGAAACAGACTGCACAAGCTTTATTATCTCAACCTGATGATATCATTATATATTTAAGGATAATACTTTTATTCTGTATCCCAATAACAGGTTGGCTTTTAGCCTGTCTAGTAAAAAAAAAAAAAAACCCAAGAGCCGCATCAGGAAATGACCACCCTGCATGGTTTTGTGAACTCCTGCACCCAGAAGACTGAGACAGCAACTTAGTGATTTTTTTTGTTCAGATTTTGAAAAGGAAGTCAGTGCTACTGATGAAAGCTGGTTGCATACCAAATTCTAGTACAATTACAAAATATTTAGCACAATGAGTTCAAAAGGTAAAATCCAAATCCTTTATTTTCACGATAACTGTCTTTGTCTTCTCTTTGTCCTAGCTGTTCCACAACTCAGCTGATCCTACTACTTCCTGCATTTTCTTCTTACCTCTCAAACATTTTCCTCAGTAGCACTGATTGATTCTAAAGTGTCTTTGTTTCAGTAGTTTCTTCCACTTTCAAGATATGAAGAAATTCGTTTGCTTGTTGAAATTGCAGGACCAGACAAGAAAAAAATGCAATTAGAGAAAAGGAAAAAACTGTGACAGAAATTTGAAGGGACAAGTCAGCCTAGATTACCTCTCTGTTTACAGAATAAAACAGATCTTGACTTCTTTTCTCCTTATTCATTCTCACATATAAAACTCATTTTCTCATATAAAACTGTGAAAACAAGATCTGAATCATTATTAAAAGAGGTAAGAAAAAAAAATAAGATCTTAAAAATAAATCTTTAATCTTTTTTTACTGTATTTTGATAAAATCATAGCTGAAGTGGTCCTGATTGGATTTTTGCTTTTTTTTTGCCAAAAAAACCCAACCCAACCAAACCAAATCAACCAACCAATCAACCAACTAAAACTAAAGAAAATATAGACATGTTCGCATGGGAACATGCAAACATGTAGGAAGGTTCAACATTAGGTCCAGTGGTTTGAAAGATTTTTCTGTCCTACTTTACTATGTCTTTTGTCTATGGAAGAAGATACCACTATGCAACACCACACTCTTCACAGAGGGACTAAAGTTGAATCAATGACCTTATCCTATGCTTAATTTCAATTCCTCAAAAGATTAGGAGTACAGAAGACATTTCTAAGTCCAGGAACTTGCCTCACAACTATTGCACAGTGTGCTAAATTTGTTTTTCAGGTTAAGAACAGGACGGAAAAGAAACCCAAGGGAACGTATTCAGAGAAACTGCTTTAACCCTACCACTATTTTTGGATGTTCTGTCTTTGTACAGCATTAAGGGTGGCATTGTACAGTCCCATTATACAACAGATGTTAAATGCTAAGTAAAAAAGTCAGTTGTAAATGATTGATTGTCCTCTTTACTATTTCAAAATAAGCCCTGATTATTTATATAGTTTTGGTCACTGCTTGAAAGCATTATATAAACCTAAACAATTGATCCATTTTTCAATGGCTTTTGTGTGTAATGTATTATGTATGTTTTTACATTCTTCTGTGTAAAAGGCCCTGGTGTACAAGAAATGTTTAGAGTTTTGAGTGCTCCACCCAGTCCATATGGTAGGTTTTCTCTGTGTGTGAAACCTACCTTTTTCCACCAGGTCCATATGGCAGGCTTAAGCTAGCCAGGGCCTTCTATCCTCCATAGGGGCCATATGGCAAAGAGAGCTCAGTGAACACTCATTGACCTTCTATTAATATTTTACATTTCTCTAGCACATGCAGACATATATGAACTGATCAGATTGAGCAGAAAAGAGTTGGCTCTTTTCTGAAACTTCTTTAGTCACATAACCAGTACACCTATGACAACAGGGTAATAGATGTGCAATCTTTTTTTTTCAGTTTTATTAAAAACCTGAGAAGTCAAATGTAAAATTTATCAAATTATTTGATAAACTCATCTAATACTTTAAAATATTTTGACAGATTATTATTTAACTATGTTAACAAACTGGTACACATTAATACTGACATTTCACTACTAGTCTTTAATAATACCTTACCAGAATGGAACCAACTCCCTTGAACCCACCTACTAACAAAGGATGCATGCTATAGATAGTGAAAGTATTTATTTAAAGATTCAGCTCTGTGCTGCCCTACTAATAGCATGTTTTGAACAGGCTACTGCTCTCTTACTGCATAAATGAACTGGCAATAAACAAGAGAAAGAATAACTCTATTGACACTAAACCACATGTAGAGTGTCACATGTAAATAAGTCACATGTGAATAAGTTACTATTTCTTCCAGGCACAATACCTCTACTCTTAGTAGAGTAAAAGGAAGAGAGCGTGGTCTGAGAGTCATAGTATCTTCCTTCTACTGCCTGTACATTTCCTGAAAACGTAGAATAAGATGTCAGAACATGAGTAAAACAGTTGCATTGGGTTGTATGACAAGGCACATGGATTTAAAATCAAATGAAAAAAAAATGGCAACTTTAAATCGTAATCCATACTTTCAAAGCAATTATGCTAAAATTGATACATTGTTCTAATGTTTACAACTTAATCCAAAGCTTTGCTGTAATTCTGAAGTAATTTAGGAACCCTCAGCATATTAATTATACAGGAAAGATGGAAGCAATTTATTACATGTTTATGAAAGTTTTATTGTACCTACAATCTGATGTAAGAAATGTAACAATATTCCCCAGTAGTAGAAATTTTACAAACAAATTTTACTTACTTGAAACTCAGAACATTAGGAAATATAAAAATGATAATATATCATTCTTATTCACAGGATTTATAGTGCTTTCATCTGGCTTCCTCTTGTTTCAGTTCATGTAAATAACCTCTAGGTTGTCACATGAATATTCAAATATCGCAAAGAACGATCAGTGTTGAAAATAAATATCATAAAGAATTCAGAACAAGCACGCATGTACATGCTCTCACAGTTTATTTTTGTATATAGAATTTATGTTTTGCTCTGCAAACAATCAATAAAACATGGAAAAGTTTTCCACAAAGAATTTATCTTATCATTTCAAAGGAGCCAAATAATAAGAAGCATTTTAAGAAACTAGAAGTATTTTATTAAAGAATAAAAAAGGCTAACTACTAAATTCATGCCTCTTCCTCCTATCCTCCTGTTTTTGATCACTGCCAAATACAGCTAAATAATTGGGAAAAATAAAAAGGATCAATTAATTTCAAGGGTTAAGAAACACGGCCCCAAACTCTTTTGACTCTGACTATCACTGTAGGAAAGCCATAGTACATAGCTTTAGTATTCATTTATCCCTTTTGTTTCAGTAGCTCTTTTTTTCATGTTCTCTATATATTGTCTTTTTCATGTTCCGTTTCGGTTTCCAAATTACAACGTATAGGTACAGACTTCTAATTTTGAAGGATCTGTCTATTTGCATAATTGCTCATGAAAGCAGATATACAGAGCTCACTTTGTGGTCAGTAGGGTTTAGGGAGTGCCTAAAAGAGATGAAGGGTAGAATTCCACTGTCTAGATTATCCAGTGTGCCATCGAAGAAGCACACTATAGACAAGGACCTAAACTCTCAATACAATGAACAAGAGAAGGTAGGTATCCATCAGATGCAGCTCTTGGACAGTACCTAAACTTTAGCAGCAAGATTCCCCATTTTGAGGCTTCTGCGTCCACCATCTTCATTCCATGAATCATGCGAAGAACTAAGAGGACTATTTTAGAGGCCTGTGTTTCAACAGTATAGATCCCACCATATAATTTGGAATGTAATAGAAAGGAAGATATATTTTTAGATAAATCGAACAATCAAATGTTTATTTGTTTAATGGAATTTAGAGATGGAGAATCTAGTCATAATGAAAATTACTATGCTCCTAAGATCCTTGTCATGGTAGTATAGATCACAATTTCAAAGACATTGTTATAAAAGTATAAACTGTAATCTTATTCTTTGTACTTTCTTACTGAATCAGCAGCTTTCTCTTTCAGGAGTACATGTTAAATTAATTGATCATCTCAATTAAATTCTTTATACATACATATAAAGTAAGAAAAGCTAGGAACTTGAATTCATAAATATAATTCAGTGGGATTTTGTTAAAGTTTAGATGTATAGATTTGTATTTGAAATCCTCTGAAGGTTACAGGGTGAAACCTTCCAACAATATCTCCAAGTCTTCAGGGACCAAATCCCATTACGTGGAGTTCAGTGAAGAGGGTAAACACTACCATAAAGAAATACAAATTGCACATATTTCCCATTTAGCCAGTGTCACAAAAGTTCACCATTTAGAATTCTAACCAGTTAGGACTTATTCTTGGAGGTCAAGTACCTTGTGAACCTTGTCATCTCACTGATGACATCATATCCCATCCATCAATTCTTTCAGGAGCACACTTGCCATCTGCTCAGCACGCTATAATAACTTATTAGACATATTCACAGGGTAACAATCTGTACAATGACACCGTTATCTTAATGCTGGCACATAGAGAGATAGCAGCCATCGTTCCCCTGTCACAGCACAATTACTCTACCTTCTAACTTTAAGAGAGAAGTTACTTTGATATTTTACCTTCCTATTAAATCACTCAGAAAACAATGAATTCTCATCAGATATATGTTTAGGATTTTGTGGAGTTTTTTTGACTGGACACTGATAAAACGAGGCTATGCCACAAAATACCAAGTTCAGTTTGCTATAACTACTTTTTACCTTGAAAGTTTCTGTAGTCATGCCCATCCTTTAGAGTGCAAAATAAATAAAAGCACCTACAATACAATCATGTACATACAAGCAGCACTGAAATCCAACTTAGTCTTTGCAAAAAATATTGACTTTCTAGATCTAATATTGCTTTTCATCCACCTGTCTTAAAGCATCTATTCTTTCTAACAGCAATTGCTAGGTAGAAATAAAATATGCAGCCAAAGTGCTAATACTAAGCCTTAGCACTTTTTGAAATCTAAAAGCAATGTGAAATTTCATAGATGTCTATATATATTTCTGCAGCTTTTGTAAAGCATGTTAATACCGAGCATGCTTAGCACAGCTGTTGTCACAGCACTTCTGACTAAATAGAAGTCCACTATAAATCTCCCTTGACCTCAAAAAATATTTTCAGAAAAAGGGCAATATTTATTTTGCATTACACAGGATTCATCCTCTGTTCCTTCCTTTGGCTCGTCATTTATTCCAGCTTACACTGTGATCAACATTGTACTAAAATAAAGTCAAGTACAACAGCCGCTCTCTGCCCATCAAAACTCACAGACGTCTGCCAAGCACTTGTAACAGCTGGTGTTACATTAATTAGTTTAAACTATTTATTTCATCCATCTCCAGAGCAGATTGAGCAAAAACATTAGAGATTATTCTAGCATCTGTAAGTGCCCTGCAAACATTAACCAACCAAAGTTAAAATATTAGTCATTAACTTACAGTATATGCAAGACTCTATACATTTATTGTAATTTTTTTTAAATCTGCAGTTTAGCATAGCTCTAGGAAGTTTTCTTTCACTGCCTTTTTAAAAATCTGAGCTTAAACTTTTATAAGACTTTGTGCCCATAAAGTTTCTTTCAAAAAAAAAAAATTATTACTAGAAAGCTATTATAATTCCTGGCAGCACGGACCATTAAGCAATATATGACAGGGACTGGGTGACTCAGTGGATTAGTCAGAGGTTTTATGTCCACTGTTGGAATCCAGCCCTAAATACGGTGATCAAAACAGTGTTATCAAACGGTTGTAAAAATCTCAATTAAAATCACTCCTATAGCATCTACTAAGTTTTTAGTGGACAACATAATAGTTCTTTCACTATTGACAGAGTTCTCACAACTATCTTTTTTCTTTTAATAGGCTGAGAATGGATGCTGGCAGAAGAATGTTGATTATAAGAGGTACTAATGCCACATTCTCCACTGAAATGGCTCAGAAACAGGAGCCAATGCAAGGATGGCAGGAGTAGGCTCACAGCCACTGTCCGTGGGCTCACCTCCATCAAAAAAAAAAGCTTCCAACCTTGCTCAATGAAATACTTAATGTGAGAATACTTATTTTTAATGCTTACGGCTCAAAAAGGAAATTAAAGTCCTGTGCAAATGCTTAAGGGGTAACTCCTTCCTCAAAGAATTCATCTGTAAATAAGCACAGAGGGAAGCAGAGGCACACAGTTGTGAAGTGCTTTGCCCAAAGTCCACAACAGGTTATTGGCAAAGCCTGAAAAACAATCTAAATCTCCTGACTCTCACCTCGTTCAGGTATATTGCTTCATGAGTTTTCCCAAACAACATCAAAATCCAGTAGCTCACTTGCAGAATAAAAAGCAGGTTCATGCATATATAAAGTTTATTAGAATCAGACCCTTATATATTAATGTCCTCAAGACTGATGAGATTTTTTTTCAGAATTATAACATTAAAATGTATATTGTAATGATAATTTTTAAAATTTAGTTACTGAAATTAGCATTCAATTTAATTAAATGCAGCTAAAAAATAATATTCTATTTTATCAGTTTGGAAAGCTATATCTACCCTCAAAATATTTGCATTTGCAAACAAAATGAATTAACAGATTCAGTTTCACTATCTGAACAGTAAAGTGAAAAAAGCATTCTGACATTTATGTTAAGAAGGAACACAGATCCTGATGCTGTGATGTTTCAGCTCTTTAAAGCTCTGACTGGCTTGCTATGGCTTCCTGTGGCCATGCAGAAATGACTTCAAGTGATGGAAACTGAAGTAAAAGCTATCATCTATATTCACTTTTCAGTCCTATCCTTTCTCCCTGAAACAAGATTTTTTTCTCTTTTTGGTTCATTCATTATATCTCTCTTTCTCTCTCTGCATGTGTGTATGTGACTATATGCATGTGTATGTATGCATGCATGTACCTATGCATATATTCAAGATACTTACTGGGATTTTTACCACCCACTGCACAGTGGCTCCTCTGACTTACTCCCTCAGCCAAAAAGGCAGGGGCATAGTTAATGCCAGACTTGCACCAGACCATGCAAGTGAAAGTGCCAAAGCATATATAAGAATGGCCTCCTCAAACAATACTAACAGCTCTTTTTCATGCTCACTCTTTATTGGCCTCGACAGACAGCAAGAGACAGACACTCTTTTCTATTCTTAGGTTCTTAGAATTTATAACATGCTACATCTGCCACATATCTGTTGGGTTACATGGCTTCTGCTATTCAATTATCCATTTTTATTTTTATTTTTAGTACAAGGACCATTGTTGAAATAACTTGTTGGACAGCCTGTTCTTAAAAGGCAAAACTCACAACAATCACAAAACTTGTGATCAGATGAGACAGTGTTCTGACTTAAATCCTCTCTTAGAAAAAAAATTATATTACCCTAGTTCTCCCCACTTCTAAAAAATAACCTAAAAAGGTATACTGAATCTCACCACAGAATAAGAAACACCTGATTGTTGAAAAAATGCCCTTCAAATGATTAATTTTAAAAGCCTGTTTTAACTGGGGTTCTTAACTAATGCTAACTTAACTAACAGATCACCAGGTTCTTTTTTCATTTACACCACAACTGAGGTGTAAACCAAGGCAGCAGGGGCCCTCCTCACAGAGACCTCAACTCCCCCTTCAAATTGAAAGAGTATATTTCTTTACAAAATCTCTGTGTATAAAAGATTTCTTGCATTCTCATTTCTTTAGTTAGTATTGCATGCTCAATTTTTATTTTCTAAATACAAGTCCAATATAACTCCATTCAACAGGAAAATGTTAACATGCTCCCAGTCAATATTCTGCTTTACCTCTTGCAGTTTAAATGTATAAAAGCTAGTGGCCAATTTGGATTTTTTTTTCTTCCTCTCTTTATTTTTCATTGTAAAATTCTTCTTTATGCAATAGCAAAGTTAATTGCTAAACTTTGTTACAGAACCCTTTGTTCTTGCTGAAGTCACTTTGCTTGTCTCTCCTACTGTAAGGACACCAAATCCTAAAAGCTGGCAAGAATGCATATGTTTATTTCACCATTGCTCTGCAATTACTGAATGCCACTTAATTATAGCAACAGATGCTCGAGTGTAGGAACCAGAAAAATCAAACGCCTCATTTCCAGGTTATTTTTTTCCATTGCTTCTGCCAACAGCAGATGTGTGAGCCCCTTGTGCTCTGGCGTAAATACTTATCAAATCCTAACAGGTCACCTATGTCACAAACAACATTTCAGATGCAACTGTTTCACCTGATAATAGGCTCTGAAAATAAAACTGTGAGCTGTAAATACAATGTATTCGGAATGAAATGCCATAATGTGAAATTGCTTTTTCTCCAGCTACAACAGAAGTCCTTGACAGTTTTTGGCAGTGATAAATCACCCTCCCATTAATTGTCTCCTCTCTCATTGTGAGGTGAGCTGCTAAAAGGGGCAGTCAACAAAAATGACTTAAAGGACAAATTTTGGCAAAAAGACAATGAAGAAATCTGTCATTGCTAAGCCTCCAGTAAACTGCCATGAAACAATCAAAATATATGTAGCTGAAGTGTTTATGTCTTTGTTAGAAAGGTTATAGGATGACAAGTTTATAGTTAAAACAGGAAGCTTAGAGGGACCAAACTTGCAGGCCCTTGAATCACCATTTCTCCGAGTGTGTTCTTTAAAATGGTATGCAAATCCTATTAGGGCTCAGCTTACACCGTGTTTGATAGTCTTAACGACCCTATTTTCTGACTTTTCTCTCCCCTCACCCCAGACAGACAACAGAAAGTCCCTGTGAAGGCACGGCACTGGCTCTAGTAATTCTTGCCCCCAGTCTGAAGATCCTACCTTTCAGTGAATTTAAGCCAGAGAAAAAGACACTTAGCACCGCACAGACTCCGACCTTTCCTTGTAACCCCTCCAGCTCCTGGTGTGCTAATCTGAGCAAGACCCTCTCCCTGAGTGGTTTCCATGCTCCGAGAAGCAGCTTTTGCTTCCTGCAGAGCAGGCAGCACTGCCAGCACCCACGCGCGGGCCCAAGAGCGAGGCGTGCGAAGCGATGTCTGCTACCTTCTCCTCAGAAATGGCACTCCCCATGACTCAGTCACCTCGCCTGGCTCCCATCTGCAAAAAACTCTTCCACACTGCAACTCTTCTACAGACAGAACAAACCAGAAGCTCTTGCCTCAGGATTTTGCTCTGTAGGAGAAAGAGTTCAAAATTTGGCACTAATTTAACTTTTTTTTTTTTTTTTTAGGGCTGCTAATATGTGAAATGCAGGGAGATGGCTACCAGTCTTTTCTGCCCTCAGACTGCCTCCACCTCAGGGGCATTCAAACAGCAGATGGTATGTTTAAAGACCACAGGTTAGCCCTTCATGTAGGAGGGGTAGGGGATGCTTGTCAGATCCACACCTCCAGAAAGGGCAACATTTCTCCTTTTAGAAACAACATGATGCTGTCACTTTATAATTAAGGCTGTTGTTTTTTTATTATTTCATTTGATGAGACTGGGAAGGGAAAGTATTCTGAGAACTGAAAAAAAAGGAAGAAGAAATTTCTGTTTACCTGTCAGCAGATGGTTGGAAATTTACCATAAGCAAGGTTAGAAAATGATTTGTTACTAATATGCCTGTCAAGGGCAACGTCTGGAGTTAGGTTTTATATTTATGTTTGTAAGAAAATTACAATATAAATATAAATGAGTTGCATCAGGTATTTAAACTAGACTGGACAGGGCACTAGAAAATATATGTCGGGAACATTTCCCGCACCAGCAGGAAGATGAACTAGGTGACCTAGCATGTCTTTTCCACCACAGACTCCTACCATTTCTGTATTAACCGAGGATGATTGATACCAAATATCCCTTTATGCTACTACCCCTTTTCATTTTGCTGCATATTTGTATGCTTCTGGGGGAGTTGATATTTTAGGAGAGCAGCTATGGGGAAGTACTGAAGGGGATTCTTCATCCCGATGGCTGAGAACTGAGGAAGGTCACACAATAGCTTGTGTAGTCATAGCAGCTTTGTTGTCATGGCATGAGAATCCTACGCCAGTTCTTCTACTTTTACAAAGGAGCAGTCATCTAACATTGTGAGGTGTTTAATGTAAAGCCTGCTTTTTTGACATGGTTATCACAAGCTATTTTGTGTCCAGACATTTACACAGACCTTGTGTTATCCGTGATTTATCCCCAACCCGTGTTCCTCAATTGTGCTTAAACATGGTTATAGTTGTAGTAAATCATATGTTGAAACACACAACTAGAAGGAAGGAACCATATAGTCATCACTACCACTGGGACATTAAACAATAATACTCCACTGAGCACCAGCACCATCAACAAGTTTCTATCAGCCTGGTCTTGCAGTCCTAACACAGGTATGTCCCCTTTCCCCTCATCTCCATCTTCCATTTGGAACTCTTTCAGCAGTCATTTAGAGACCCCATTATCGGGTCTCTGCAGTCTGAGAATTATAACCAGCTCAAATTTAAAAAACCAAACCAAACCAATCAACCAACCAACCAAAAAAAGCCCAAGTCTCAACATACACTTTGGAAGAATACTCTGAAATTTGCCAGTAAATTACATAGCTTGTCTTCAAAACTAAAAAAACCATAGTGACAAAGTCTATATGAACATTATATTAAAAACTAAGAATAATCCAAAAACAGGTGGAAGGCATTTCAGGAAACAAGAACTGTCTTCTGAAAGAAAATGTAGACTAATCAGGAGAAAACTGAGAAATTTCAGAGATTCCTAGGTATGCTCTAATCGTGTGTGACTTAAATTTTGATAAATGTACTCTGTGTACATAAAACATCTCTTGAATGACAGAGAAGCAGAAGAAATAAAGTGATTGAAGTTTTTTGTTTTCCTTTTTTTTTTTTTTTTGGTGATGAGCCAGTTTGAGAGCTTACTGTGAGCATATGGAGATAGCATATTTGCAAGTCCATCTCTGGAGGATTGCAAAAGGCCCTTAGCTTGTGAAAAACAGCAATGTTATTTTTTTTAACGTTCCCTATATTTAGAGATTAAATCGCTCACTGCACAAACCCATTTGGAACAGGCGAGAAGGTGAAAAGGATAATCAGTACAGTCACTGGTCCGTGTTTCCTAAACGCTTTTGAAAACATTACTGTGTGCAGGCATAAAATTAGCGGCAGGACCTTAAAAAGGCTGGCATTTAGCATGACTTTTTGGAAAGTGACACCCTCATTTTTTTCTTGTAGGATATCATTAAATTTCAATCGCCCTATGGCAGTGCCTTTCCATTAATAACCAATTCACTGTGTCACTTTGGCTCTCCTTTGAAATAATGAGCCTTTGCTTCGCTTTAATAAATTTAAACATATTCTCAAGGCCAGGGAAGATAGGAAACCGCAGATGGGCTGAGAAAAACACGATTCATAAATCCTTAACTGCCTGAGATCGTTGAGAGCAAAACAAAGTAACACTCGTAAAATATTAAACAATCCCAGCTGTATGAGTGAAGCTTCATTAACAAAAATGGACTATTTACTGCCTTCAACAGAGCCTGTGGGTGGAAAGATTCAGAGAAATCTTCTTTAGAAAAACACTGTCATCCTCATTTTGATTCTTTAGGCAACTGATGGTATGGTAGATACTTATTTTGCATGGCCATATGCAGAAACATTTTAGCAGAAAATTAATGATACTCTGATTACATTAAATACCACAAATCGTGTTTCATCATATAAGCAGGAGTGAAAGAAAACAGAGAAATTTAGCAGATATTTTATCCTTGAAGAATTCACATGCCAATAGAAGTAAAACATGACAAACTTTATTTAAATCATAAGGGACTTCTCTAGCACTCTAAAGTAAACACAGCAGTATGAATAACAGCAGAGAAATCAAGCAATGCCATTGCTTCTGCTGGGAAGATTTGGCAATTTATTCTGTGCTGTTATACCTCTTGCTTTAACCTTTATTAACATGCAGTTGATTTTGTTTATGTACCTATTTGGTACAAAAGAAGAAAAGCCTTTTTTTCAGGCTTTCATGTCTACAATTTATTTAAATTCGACCCGAGTTCTGCTCAGGTAAGGAAGGCAGGCTCTGACTTTGATTTTAAGTACACAAAGCCATACACTTAGATACATGTAGCCGATTTTGTGCTGCCCAAATCACATACACAAACTCCCACAGAATTAAAAGAAGAAGTTGTGAAGACAGCTCTTGCCTCTCAGCTCTGGCTCTCACTCCATCAGTTCTTTGCTCCGTGTCAGTCCTGCCACTTCCCCTTCCTCACCTGCTCTGAGGCACTGGGGACCTTCTTTCCAGTAGCACAAGTTACAACTTCAACATGTACCACCAAGAATAGCAGCCTACATGTTCCTAAATCCCCTTTCAGGCTTTATTGAAACTTAAATTAAAGCTAACAAGGTTTATTTATTAATACAAATTTGGAAGATTAGGAAAACATCCATAAGGATAGCACAGAATTTTTGAAGTGTCTACAGCAAGAATAACCTTTCATGGCATCATGGAGGGTTTTTTCTAAGCCAAGAATTGCATACAAGTTTAAAGAAGAATAGAGATCAGTGTCAGTTTACTAAATGCTAAGAACCTGGAAGCTCTATCTCTAAAGACAAGCTGACAATTGAGTGGACAGAATGTCAATACTTCAAACATTTCAAGGGTAAAAATATTGCTTTTTACAATCTGTGTCATATTTAATGCAAGGAAAGAATTTAGATTTTTGTTTCTTTTGCTGGCTGTCAGCTTTTTTCCCCCTTTTATCCCAGTGAAGAGCATAATTAGAGTATTTAACACAAATACATGGTGCATTTTTTTTTCCCTAGGAACAATAGTTTCAGCCTAAATGCAAATATGAACATAATAATTTTCATATTTTATATTTTATGCTATATTTTACTTTATCCACACTTAAAAAAAATAAACCACCAACATTCAGTTTATTTATTTAAAGATGTTTCTCTTATCTGTGAGAACCATTATCCTTTCTTAACACTCGAGAGGGCATTTTGACCCCTGCAGAGCCATTTCTCTTTCCTGTTTGAAAGCCTAGGAATGCACTTAGCCCTCATGGCTCCCACTACCTTCAGTGGAAACCCTGAGTACTGCTCAGGAGTTATCACCCTATAATCATTAGAGCAGTCATTTCTGTGCTTAGCAGACCTTCACTGTAGCTGATTTGTATAATCAGGGTTAATCTGTTCTGATTGCAAACATCCATACCGTAAAGTTTGAATGAATTCACACCGATGCTCACTCAGCACAGGATGCCATCAGCACTTCCACAGAAATACGCTGTGGGATTTCTCTGTGGTTTTAGGGGTGACTCGATCCAGCATAAGTAAAGCTGCCGTCCCCTTCCTTCCCTTGAATTTGGGAAGAACTTAACTTGCTGTATCATCTATGAGAAGGGATAGGGTAGAAAAAGCAGTGGTAAAGCACTACAGTGTTAGCAGCAGCAGTGAGCTCTAACAGCGAGGTTACCTGTCTGCATGAAAGCAGCAATTAGGCTCTCTACAATAACAACCTCAGACAGACTCAGAAAACAAAACTGTATTTGCCCCAAAGATTTTAAGTGTTGGTAGTAGAAGGGCTTTAGGTGACATGTTGTCTAATCCAATCCAGCAGAGAAAGCATTTATTCTTTTCTCTACACACTAGGACTTGTTACTACTAGTTTTGGCTTCTGCTTTCAGAAAATAAAAGAAATTTTAAAACCTAATCCTATTGGAGCAATTAGGAAATAGTGTAAACCCCCCAAATTTCACTTGCAATTTAAAGAGTAAATGTAAGACAGTCAGAAATTCATTTGCCTTTCATTTAATGAAATAAGTGAAAGTTTCCCTTTAAGCATATATGAAAAAATTAAATCTGTGAACATAATTTTCTAATGCCCCATTCCCGCTGCAGGGTTTTTTTTTTTCTGTTATTGTAGAATTACTACAGACTGAATGCTTCCCAATTTACAGTCTTGCAAACTAATATATAGAATGGCAGGTAATATTTCCACAGACTTTTCCTACTGATGTGCTAGTCGTGCACACCAGTGCCTTTTTCCAAAGGATACTTTGGTGTCAGTCCTATTCATGTAAGATTCCCCTACCATGAGTGTCTATCAGAATAACTTACTGGGTTTTTTCTGATGTAGATACTCATCTACTCATTACTAAACTGAATTCACTAACTTAATTCTCAAAAACAACTGAAGAGCCAAAGGTTAATGACTTTTGGCCACTATCAGTTTGCAGTAGGCTTGGACTGGCCACCTAGAAGTGAAAAAAACCCCACCAAAAACAAGTCCTCTATGCTCCATTACCAGTGCTTTGAACCATCCAGTCACATGGATTTTGATGTTTTGAGAGGGTGAAAAGAATGCAGATTGGCATGAGAATAGCACATTAATTCAGCAGTTAAATGGTTCTTTGAGAAGATTCACTGACAGAAAAAAGCAAAGCTGTCTTTCTAAGCCCTCATCCTCTTTGGACCTATACACATTTTCTGTGAAAAGTTGATTCTTTTCCTTCTTTCCTTTTTTTGTTTTTTTTCAAACAGCCTTTTATCATCTAACATGTGAAACAATTGTAATGTGAGGCATGTGAGCAGAGAGCCTTTGCCACTGGGCCCTCATAAATCTTGCCAGTTCCCAGTGAACAACACCAAATATTTGCAGCTGAGGAACATTTGGTCTGGCTTAAATTAACATATCTCAGCAGTCAGAAGTCATTAAGCTTTGCCAGTGATTTGAAACCATTTTTCCATTTCAAAAGCGACAGTGGCTGTTACTTATTTTTCTGGATGAAGAAGGTGGTAAGGAACAAAAGCAATGAAATGAAAATGGGAGATACTAATGAAAAAAAAATGATAAAAGGGCTTTGAACTGCCTTTGGTAAATTTGTTATTAAGACTCCTTTTAAATAGCAGAGCACTTACATATAAGATCAAATAATAATTCAAGATGATACACATTAATTTCAGTGGCAAATTATGTGATTTAAAGGCTGTGAAAATGTATACTTATTTTCTTCCTTAATCCCTTGTGAATATAGGCACTATCAATTTTAAAAGCTGATGAAAGCTTTAAATGAAAAACAATAATCCAACCTTTTTCAATTAAAGGCTGAAAGTGGATTAAGTACTAGAGTAAAAAAATGTGCTGTTGTGCTTTTCAAAGATCACTTCTGATATGGTCTGTTCAGATGCAGAGGGCTGGAAAAACACCTCAGATCTGAAAATACTGAAATAATTACTAGCAGACAGAAAAATTATTGGTTTTAATGTAGGTAAAATGGGAGTTCAGATCTTCCAGACTTGTTATTTTTATGCTATTTACATGACACAAAACTCCTGTTCAGGTGGTAAATAAGTCATCATCTGAACGATGATTCATAAGAGCCACCCAAGGCCTGACTTGTCAGAAAAAAAATCCCAAACACTTCCCCACATTTATGCTTACTAGTCTAAAATTATTTAACTCTGTCAGAAATCATGTCAAAAATGTTTCATTACAAACTCTGAAAGGTGTTTGCCAATTTACAACAAAATAAATATTGCAAGATATTTTTATATGTACACTGATTTTGATATGCACACTGATTGCAATGCAGTTATGATTTCTGACTTATATGCGAACAGCTAAACTGAATGTACTTATTCAAATTAATGGTAATTATAATTTTTCAGCCTCCAATTAGTTTTATTGATAAAGTTTTAATAGACCTGAATGTTTAAAACCTATGTTACTTTGAGAAGATACTGACTTACACTCAAAAGCATTCAAGTTTATGAAGCACTACTAAAGACAACCCTCCCATTTGAGAGTTTTCTAAGATTTTCAAACTTTTTTAACTCTCTGCAGCTTTAGTAAAATCAGTTCTGTGTAAAAAAATGGATATTCTATTAACCAAACTTGAAAGAAAAGAGTTCTAAAAAGAAGACATTTACTGCTAGCTATGTATGCAAGGTTGCCAGGATAGCTATATAATCAACTAATTTTCTAGGTGGGCTTTTCTTTAGGGAATTTTATTTTAAAAATAACAAGTAATGGTAATAAAAAAGTCTTCTACAAAAAGCTTTTGAAAATAGAAATGATCTGCATTATCAATGCTATGTAAAAGAAATTCTATGATTCCTATACTTGAACAGAGAGCAAATCATGGCATACCAATACCCAAATATGACAAATAAGACCAGAGTGTTTGGGAATATGAAAATACTAGAATAAATATATTCTCAGATAAGGGGCTGTATTTTTCTTCTCCCACAAGAACACAATAAAATGAAGCAAGCATGTCATTTATTCACTACTTCTCTTCAGGTCATGTTATAGCTGAAAAACAGCAGAGGAAAACCTTTGACATGTTTACTTCCATTAATTACTGATAACATTTCCTTACCATTTTACAGGATAGGGCAGTTGAGGCTAGAAGAAGCCTCTGAAGACCACCTAGTCCAGCCCAACTCATAACTGTACAGCTGGCCTTTAAGTAGTTCCTTAGAGAGACTCCACTGCCTCTCCTCAACACCCTCAAGGCTAAAGTCTTCTCGTACATTCCAATGTGATTTCCTCTGTTTCAGTTTCTGTCCATGTCCTCTTGTCCTTTCACTATTCTTCTTCCTGAGCCATTCTACTACCCTCTGTCTATGGTCTAATCCATATGACAATAAACCATGTCATCCTGCACTGAAGAAACAGAACAGGTCTGCAAAGCTCCCTCACATCACACAAGGTTGCCCAGAGGTCTATTTTTGCAGTCACAAGGCATAAAACATTTTTCAAAACCTACAAGCTAATTTCATGGGGAAAACCAAATAAATTGGTTGAAAAGATTGGTTTTGAAGGCATACACCAGCTTGTGGAAGTCTCTTTTGTGCTCTACCCATTTTCTATGTAACCCTGCATGTTTAGACTGAACTAAAGTGATACAGATGCTGCTTCAATGCTAGTTTGAAAGGTGGAGAATCTGAAGGAGCACCGTATCACATCATATCTTTACATCAAGGTAAGGAAGAGAATGATGGAAGCATGCAGCCAATCTAGAAATTAAGTAATCACATGCATAGATATTAAGCCAAAATATGGCTGCTTTCCAAGATGTGCTTTTTTCCAAGATCTCCAAACCTGTCATCATAAGTCTTTGGTGAGACAGAGATGTTGTGTGGGTGCTGAGCATCTTCTTCTAAATTTAATCCTACTTTTCAACATCTATTTACTTCAGAACTCCTTTCTTTTAATCTCTTTTTCCTTAGCAGAATAAAAAAAATGGATAGAAATTAAAGGAAAACCAAGGCTACTCTGTTCTGGATTGAGGAAATGTGTAATCAATGAAAACAGAATCAGTCCCACTATTCACTAGAGAGTATTTCTCGAGCAGGATAGCTCACCATCTGGTTAGGTATGGGCTACAAACTGGTTGTAGTAGTCAGGGGTTGTGCTGCAAAGGGCTCTCTAATTGCTTAAGAAAACGAGTATTTTTCCTGTCCCATGTCATACGGTGAAGTCAGGCTTTCAGGATGTTCACTTTCCTTTCACAGCTTACAAAGCAACAATATTCTGGATGCTGCATTTCACACAAAACCTATGCATGTTTGAGACAATACATGTAGTGTGATTTGGGTTACTTAACTACATTTCTTAAAACTTCAAACATGTCTAAACACTGTTATATTGGTGTACAACACAGAGCCTCATTCAGCAAGATTCAGACATATTTCTGGAGCTGAAATAAATATCAAGCCCGGAAGATACTCCTTGAGCCCTGTAGCTACAAGAAGTATTTCATGTGATTTATTATAGCATAAGAATATATGTAATGATGAAAATAAGTTGAGAACTAGAGGATATGACTTCTTTTATCCCTTTGGAGACATCATAGCTATAACTTATGGGAGGACCAGTCTGAAGTGAATTGTGTGACTCTCTTATCAGCTGTGGGGTAAATAAAATAATACTCTATTTAATAGACCTGACAACAGCTATTGAATTTACATCATGAGATAAAGGGTACTTCTTTTAAAATGAGCTCGCCAAAGCTGAAATTGGGATTAGTTAATAAGATGTTCAAGTTTGAAAGAGTATATGTGGAATTCATATGATTTCTAGTTCTCATTTTATATTTAGTGTTGTGTAGAGGGCTTTGAGCATTTTATTCAATACTGTTGAATTGTGGGTTTGGATTTTTTCTTTATTCTCCTTCCCAAAAAGAAAATGAGAACAGAGAGAGAGACTGAACGACAGCAATAGTAGTTCAGACCTTAAAAAATTGATATTAGCTGAACAATAGACAAAATCACCAACTGAACTTCAACTTCTGCAGTATCACTGGAATTAAGCCATTTTAGACAGATGTTCATGGGTACAGATAATGCTTACAGAGTTCAGACATTTAAAATGCACTAAAATGAATGTTATTCTTAAAGGAATTAAAGCACTACACAATAGTATCTCAATTCAAGTAAAGATTACAGTTTAAAAATTCCTTATGGAAGTACACAAGCAAATGACCCACTTAAACAGTTCCCCTCATGTTCTTGGATGTCAGTTATTTATAAAAGTTCCTTTGCCATTCAAACAATTTTGTGTCAACAGGAAATGAGTTAGACAATCTTTAATAAACACATAAAGAAGTGCTCTAGAGATAGTTGTCCAATTATGGAGAGCAACTCATTGAAGCATAAAAAGAAAATGCTAGAATGTAGGTTTAGGGAAAAAGATCTCGGAAATCAGGTACAAATATATCTGTTTTCATCAGTCCTGGCAATATAGTAGCTATCTATATTTTTTAACTGGGATTTAATACGTGTAGTCATTATTATATTTATGGATCCTTACTTGTATTATTAAATTAGTTTAGTAATAACATTAATCACGGTTTCATTTTGCTGTGCTAAGAAGAGAGTGCAGATTTAAAGAAAATTTTAGGAAGCACCGAGAAAACCATTCACAAAATTATTCTTCCCCTTGTGTTAGCTGCAACTACAGCTGAAATCATAGCATATATCCGAGGTGCATGATAGAAAATACTTTCTCTTCTATGTACACTATAGTGAGCAGAAAAGTACATGATGGAAGTAGATGCTATTAAATAGACCTGCAATTTTTCTATCAAATTCTGTTTTCATAATTCTGCTTTCAGAAAAAAAAAAAAAAGCTGGAATCAAACCTAGCACTCCCTGTTCTACTGTTCCACTAATAAGTCATTCTCCTACATTTCTAACAACTTCATTAGAGTGGCTGCATTTCTTTCACAAGTATGAGCTAGAAACTAAGTGGAAAAGAATAAAAACATACCCCGCATAAAGGCAACTAAGAAGCTGTTCATGTGTTATGTAAAAAACATTTACAGAAAGAGTTCTTAAAATAATTATTCGTGACTTCAGACTTTTCTCTAGATACATTAAACAGGTCTTTTAACCATTCCTTCACTATGCCTGACCAAGCTTACTGCAAAATACATAATCTTCTACTATTCACTACTTTGGTATTTTAGTATTCTTAAGATTAAGGAAAAAAAATTGGTACAGGTTTCTTTTAGCTGAAAATAGAAGTATTATTTTAATATATCAGAGAAGCCATGTGGAAAGATGATAGACAAACCTCTATTTTATTGAACATTTTCTACTACAAAATTCTGTATTAAAATGGTTAACATATCTGTTTCCCTCCATTTTTCCAGAACAGTTCTAATTTTGGTATGGAAGTTTTTCAAACTTAAATCTTAACAGCTGAAGAACGTGATTGAGGATGTATTGAATTGTGCCCAACGTTAAATCAGGTAGTCCTATGTCTCATATTTCTAATTTTAAAATTCTGTAATATAATATCAACAGTTAATTTAATAATTCAAATCTTATTTTTTAAAAGTGACTTCATGGCCAGTATTTACATTATTTCTCTACCTGTATAATGCAAGTGAAATAGGGTATTTTTATTGGGTATTTTTTATTAATCTTGTATATTTCAATGGGCCCGCACACACATATATACACTCTTACACACACATACACACTCACACATACAAAAAGGTTGGCCAGGAAATTAGACATCTTATCTGTGAGCTTGCTAAATAAGGACCAATAACCTAGGTCTGCAGTAGTCTGTGTGATAACTGCTCTTACAAAATGAAATTTTGACTTTTTCACAGCTTAGCTACAAGTAGACACTATCAGTAAAACTGCATTTCTGTGCAATATGATGGGAAGTAAAAGATTTCAACATCTGACAGGAGAAAATGAACAGCTGATAAACAATCTTAGAAATGTTCTCTCACTGCAAGGCATGCTTTTGATGATGATTTACATTTTTATTATTGTTGACTTTCAGGATGGGGCTGATGGTTGGCTAAACATACAATAACCGAAAGAACAAACCACATAAAATGCAAGCCAAATCAGAAGAAAAACATGACTGGCATCATCTGCTTTAAAAGCTTGTGCTCATTTTGCTCTTCTTTTAAGTATTCAGTAAATGCAACAGGAACTCAGCACATTGAGAAAAATAGCAAAAAAAAAATTGCTTTCTGATTCCAACGTGGTAAATGGTAAATATTCCATATGGTAAATATTCCAATTCCTCTTCCACTTTTCTCCTCCCACTCAAGAACTAAATTCTAATACCTTATTCAAAGCACAATGAAGGAACTCATACTAACACTTAACGCTCCTGCAAAGTCAACATTTGATGTTCCCCATTAACCTGGGATTGTAGCTGTGGGGGGAAAAAAGTGTACAGCTTAGGAAAGATGACCATGCTGAAATATCTCTGAATATTAAAAAAAACTTGCAATTTAAAAAGCGTGTAACTATGAACTCTTTCTTTTTTTTTTTTTTGTTTCTGCACTGAAGAATAAGGAAAGAAACAGGCAAAATTCCTTGTTAATTCAGTTAATCTGTTCAGTCGACAAAATAAATTGGAAGAAACAAATGCATAAACAATGATTTGATTTTGTTTTGCTGTTTTGGAGACAATTCTTGCACGGTTTGGTAGTTTCTTTACAATCAATTTTTCATTTAAATTAATTAAGATAGTTATCATTTTTTAAGCAGTGCTTTGAAAATGAATGCTTTTAATATTTAAAAATAATCAAAATCATTTTAGGCTAACACAATGTTAATTTGACTAAATCCTCATTCCCTCTGTAAATTCCAATTAAAATTTTACGTAATTCTTTCCTACCTGTTACTACTTAGTGCACAAATTAAACTGAAAATTTTATTAGCCAACCAGCTTTATCTTTTAAATTGAATCAAGTAAATTTAATAAAACTGGTTACAAATGAAAGCACCCTCATCTTCGTTTGTTAAGATTTTAATTATAAAAACTTAATGCTAAATAATCCAAAAGAGAAAAGAGGAACAAAAAACCTCCAAACCCCCCAAAAGCTGTATGAGAATTCTGTGATGTTGTAATTACTCTGGAAATGCATAGGACAAACCCAAAAAGTGCCTTTATTTCTTTAGGTATGTACAATTAAATACTGCTCATTATACTTTTGCATTTCACCTATGAATTTCACTCTTAGTCGCACCTATTTATACTCGCTTAATATATGGGATCAAGTTGTATCTACTTATTTACAATGTTACATCATTTCAATCAGTGCTCAGAAGCACTGACACATGATTCAGCTCCCAGAAGCAAGGACAGTGCTACTTAGGGTTTATCATACAAACTATGGGATAACAGTCTAATGTAGACTTGTACCACAATTCTGTAGGAAAGGGTAAAGTGGAGTAGTGAAAGTGGAAAGAAAACAATGAGCCAGTTCTATACAACTAGGGCACTGTAGATTATAGCTTTCCAATAATTTTGAGATGTATGGATTTTATATGTCAGTTAGACAATATTTCTTATTTTTATGTCCATCAGATAAAGTAGAACATAATTTATTGATCTTTACAAATAAGTTCTAACCCAATTATTGTTTAAAACAAATATTGACTTCAAGCAAAAGAATTATCTCTATTCATTGTTTTTTCAGAGTAAGTTATTAATCTGTTACCTTGAATCTTTCACCTCAAAAGTTACAATAGTTAAAGTAAAACACTGTGTCTAAGAGAACAACAGGAAAGCATTCTGTGCCCTATTTCTAATGAAAAAAAACAGAACAAAAGTTCAGAACTGATTTCTGTTTAAAAACAGGTAACCAAGGAACTCATTTATTCAGTTTCTCTGCCAATGTTCCTTTATTTTTAATACACCCCCTCCCAGCCAACAGCTGAAACTGAAAATCTGATTGACAATTTGCAGAAATGTATCAAGTGCAGCCTGGGGATAAAAACAGGCTAAGGACTCACTAAAGATAAAGTAGGAAAACACAAATTCCACTTCTTAGCTTCAAGGCCAGGCTATACAGGGTACTGAGCAATGTGGTCTATGAAAGGTATCCCAGGCCATGGCAGGGGAGCTGGAATGAGGTATCTTTAAGGTCCGTTCTAACCCAAGCCATTCTGTAATTCTATGATTCTATTACTCTATTTATAGTGCAAGTTTGGGTGGAAAAGCTATTGACTGGTTTCAGCAACTGTTTTCTAATGGGTAATAATTGGGTAGAAGAGAATATCTGCAGTGCTAATGTGCAAGTATAATGAGGCAGGACTCTTAAGGTGAAATGAATTAACAAGCCCCAGCCAAATGTTTTATAATAAATCCACTGAAAGTCTGGAAAATGTGCAACAGTACATGGTTAGAAAACTTTGATTTGAAATAAATCAAAGTACTTGAAATCAGAAGTCGTATATAGAAAAGGAGTCCACAGATTTGCAATATGGGTCTTAAGTATTTTTGATACTAAATGAAAGCAAGCAAAGTCAGGACTGCAGGTAAAGGTAACAGGATCATAGATACTATTTTGCTGTAAATAAAATGTTCTGTTAATAAAGTCAAGGCTCGATATCCTTTCCTGAAACAAATATTATTCCCTTGTGTTTGGATGTGGCAACGCTAAACAAAAGGGCTGCAATTTGATCTCTGACCATGCTGCGAAGATTTTCTTGTGCCCACATTATTTAGTGCTAGTACTTTCTAGAGCAGATGTGTTGTGGAGGGAGCTAATTGTAGCAGTCAAAACAGCCAGGCTAAAAGCTAACAATTAAGCAGTCTGGACAATCAAGGATTCAGTGCTTAAGCTCACTCCCTAGATCTCTTTTATTTAGCAGAATTTATGGCCTGTTACATGGAGGCTTTGCTATGTAACAAAGGAGCGACGTGCCTTGAAAATGCAGCTAAAAAGTCATTGAAGTTGTATTTTTATGAGTTTGTACAATGGAAAATGGACATGCTTTCACTCTCACAAATCAGACTGCTGCAAACTGAACATATGTAGCTATTTTGTTTGAACTGAAAAAATTGCATGCAGATGAAAACGTAAGTTTTCACTCAGAAAAAGTCTGTATTTCAGTACATCTTTGTTGAACAAAGATTTAAATCCCCTTTTTTATTAATCACAGATAAAAAGGTGCCAGATGCAGATCCTCATGTCAGAAAAACTAGAAGGCAGACACTATAGACACAGGGGAGAAAACACTGCATAAATCTTAGTTCAGTATTCAGATAGGGCTAAACTTACAGCGCAGAACTTTTCCTAAAAATTCTTAGCATAGAAGAGGTATGTGGGAGGCTGGCTTTAACCAGAACTACATCTAAGATAACCTCTTGAAACAAGCCTTTGCTATACAGGTGGGTTTTAAAAAAAATCCTCCATTTCAACAGTACCAAATCTTTGCTCATGATATAAGTCATTGGTTGCAGGAAGTTTTACTCTTTCTTGTTGAGAAAAAAAGTGAGGAAGTACACTGGCCAGCAGAATTTCTCATTTCATATATGTGCCCTTAACCTGACCCAAGATGTGACTGGATAGATTTCATATATGCTCACTGCCATAGCTATCTCCTGTTAAGATGATCAATAATATACACCCTTCTATCACAAGGCATATCCTGTGAGCTCCTGCAGTGCGTCCAGAACTTTCTGTGTTCAGAGATGTCCAATACCCAATAATTTAGTACTAATTTTCTAACTGTTGTAGTGGTTAGAAATATGCTCAGTTGAAAGAAATGTGGGAAAAGGATAGTCCATATTATATATATTATTTGCAAAATGACATCTAATACTCATTTTCTGGGAAGGAAGGAAGGAAGGAAGGAAGGAAGGAAGGAAGGAAGGAAGGAAGGAAGGAAGGAAGGAAGGAAGGAAGGAAGGAAGGAAGGAAGGAAGGAAGGAAGGAAGGAAGGAAGGAAGGAAGGAAGGAAGGAAGGAAGGAAGGAAGGAAGGAAGGAAGGAAGGAAGGAAGGAAGGAAGGAAGGAAGGAAGGAAGGAAGGAAGGAAGGAAGGAAGGAAGGAAGGAAGGAAGGAAGGAAGGAAGGAAGGAAAAGAGAGAGAGGAGAAAAAGAGAAAGAAAGAAAGAAAGAAAGAAAGAAAGAAAGAAAGAAAGAAAGAAAGAAAGAAAGAAAGAAAGAAAGAAAGAAAGAAAGAAAGAAAGAAAGAAAGAAAGAAAGAAAGAAAGAAAGAAAGAAAGAAAGAAAGAAAGAAGTTGAAATATAATGTAGCTTTGGCAAAATAAATATCTACTTTTCCTAGGTTATGAAGAGCTGAAATGCTGCTACTACTAGTGATAACATTAACAATTGTTTGAGGCATTTTAGCTCTATCTGCAGGGTGAGCCTTTTTTTCTGTGTACAACAAATACACTACATTGCCAATCTCCTTTTGTCTCACTGCCAAGGTCACGGTCAAGAAACAGACTGAGTTTTTCCACTTTGTTAATCTAGGGTGTCTGGAGTTTTTCAGGAAATGCAGGAAATTCTAGGTGCCTAGTAAAAAGCAAGTCATTTGTATAACAGTGGGCAACAGTATCAAATGTTCTGCACCTGTTTTACACTCCAGGACTGTAATTTCTGCAAAGTAAACAGTAGATCTCAGGGTCAGATTACAAATTCTAGTAGGCTGTTTGCTAGATTGCTGCTTTGTTTAACCTTTACACTTTCATTTAGAAAGGAGAAAGTATCATTGTCACACCAAGAGGGCAGTTAAAGAGTTTTAATTAACTGTGGAGGTAATTAGACCTCCCAGTTTAACAATTATCAGACAATTCTTTTCTCCTCTAAGTCCTTTAAAGTTGCCCAGTCCTTTATGAGGAATAAAATCCATTTTACAAATATTCTGCTGAAAAGAAAGATAGATAAAAGACTATACAGAAAGAAAAGCTGATTCTACTATGAAATTATCTATTTCCTTCTTTTTATTTAATAACAAGTCAAAATCTATCAGCTTCTCATCCACCATTCCCTGCCAAAGTCCAATTCTAATCCAATTGCTCCTTATATTAACCCACCCTTCCTTCAGTCTCCTGAGCCTCTGCTCTGTTTGGCCCATTGTTTTACTCACACATATGACAAAGGTAAAAAAAAAACCCACCCTCCCCCTCCTTCTTTCCAATGAAGCTGGCTGTTTACAACTGTAGTTTAAACAATTAGTTGAAATCTCTGATCTAGCTCTCCCTCTGCCCCTGTGCAAGACAAGATCTCTCGTCATGAGGGACATTGCTTATCACTTCTGATTCTCAACTTCATTTTTCAAGATGTAGATACACCTCAGAAAGCAAGTAATAGGAATCTTATTCCCAGAGTCAAGGAAGGAATCCTCAACATTGCAACTCCTGAACACAACACATAACTATGAATGTAGATACATTAATAAATACACGTAGGTCCTTTAAAGAAGTAAAATGGGGCGCAGTACAGAACTGTATTCAATTGCTCTTAAGGAAAAAAAAGAAAGAGGG
The DNA here is from genome assembly GCF_012460135.2 of Molothrus ater. Taxonomy (NCBI): domain Eukaryota; kingdom Metazoa; phylum Chordata; class Aves; order Passeriformes; family Icteridae; genus Molothrus; species Molothrus ater. The sequence continues at coordinate 51,785,951 of NC_050479.2, read as the reverse complement.
GGTTTATTTTGCTGGCATGAATTACTGCAGCTTCATTTGAGTTAAATGTACAACAGGTGTTGCCTCTGGGATTCTCACTTGCACCATTCTGCCAAAACCTAGTTCCCATACACCTGAATTCCACTACTCAGCCTGGGCTGAGCGCGGCTCCTGCTATGCTGACGGTTCATTTGCATGCATATAAAACTATGGTTTACTCTTAATGCCCTCCATGTGAAGCTCACCAATTTTAAGAAAATGATTAAGTAAATTTCTCACTAGTACAGAATTGGATGCGACAGATGAAGACGTGACTTGAACAGGTCACAAAAACACTGACAGAGGGGTGACAGTGACAGATTGGAGAGCTGAACCCCAGGTCTGTACATATAATGTGCGTTTCTTTCCTCAAAAAAAAATTTGTAACATTGAAATGTTATAAAATCACAGAATTTTAAACCAAAAAAAAAGAAGAGAATTCAGCTTGCTAGTGATAAACAAATTATCATGCATTACATTTTAATTGGAAGTTGATAGGATAACCAAAAAATGGCAGAATTTAAAGAAAAGCAGGAGGAAGCTGTAAAACATAAAGAGCTGAAAGGGCTGAAATGATGACGGGATACAGCCAAGAACATAATTTGGCCAGGAGGAATTTTGGTTGAATTACTGTGTGAAGTAAAAATGAAAACACAAGACCAACATCCAAGACCAGCTCAGGAGTCTGAGGTACTGCCATAAACCTCTTGAGATTTGTTCTCATTATTTTAACCCCCCCAAAACCATAGTGCAGTTATAAGCCTTGTGAATTCCAGTGGCTTATCATTTGTTCTACACATAATAAATCCTTATTTGTAATATGCATCATATAATGGAGTAGTAAATATTTCCAATTAGCTTTAGTGTCACAGTCCTCAAAAACTGATGCATTTATGTTAATATAAAAGCATACATGGAACATTTTATCATGCATTAGAGATTTTAATCAGGTAATCTGCACAGCATCTGGAAACCTAAGCAGAGGCAAAGTCTGCTATAACAAAGGCACTGTAACAGTTCACCTTCAGTGAAGAACAATAATGCATTATTAAATTCACTTTCCTGCTCAGTGGTTACACTTAGCTGACCACAGCAAATTTGCTCTCTGCCTGGTCTTCACAAGTTGGCAGAAAAATAGATTCTGTCACATTTAACGGGTTCTGAAAATGACAGGATGCCTCTCTTGGTTTAACTATAAACCATAATCTTTCAGAAGTAAATATAATTACAAATGCCTTTTGTCACGTAGTTCTTAGGAAGGATATTATATGTGGGTTATTAGAGTAGTAGATCTCACTGTGCACTTGAATATCATTAGAAGCCAGAATTGATATTGCACAAGAGCAACTTCAAAAAAGAATCAGATTTCTATTTTTCTTTGATCCTAAATGACATCATAATTCTTAGAAAACAAAGGTACAAGCATCAAATTCCTTGAGTATGGTCAAACAGTTATCAAGAGATATTACTCCCTTAATTAACATCAAAGAAAAACCTATGTTCTCTTTTGTTCAAAATACTGTTTTAATCTTATTCTGCATCTAATTAGAAATTTGCTTTTTTTAAAATACATTTGATTGAAGGAAGCTTTAAGAAAACTGCCTTAGACTCAGGATTCAGTGATGAAGAATTATTGATTAGGAGTTTAATTAGCAATATTTAACTTAGTTACACACAACACAACACGACCCCTTCAGGTTTCCAAGGAGTTCTATCAGTCTGCAAGCATGATAACAATCTGCTCCATATGATGATATTAACTTTCAGATAGAGGTCTTCAAACAACACCATACACCACTTAAATACTGGTGAAGTGCAATTTAGGTCCCGGTTAAGATGTCTTAAAGGTTTCTAATTAGGTTTGTGTAGGTAACTAGTTTAGCAATTACAAGACACTTTTTTTTTTTTTCCCTGTAAGCCCTTTAGTTCAGCAGTAATAAAAGCTTTAAAGTGGGAAGTTAGAAGACTCACTAAAAGACAAGCTAGGGTTCTAGAATCTCTCTGTGGCTTTTTATTACTTATTTTGATACAAAAAACAAGTTTCAGTAACTCCTCAGAAGGAACTTAGGTTTTGCAATGACACTGTACTCAAAACTGACATGAAACTTAACACAGTCACTGCTCACTGAAGTGGAATTGCCACCTTGATTGCCACCAATTGATGCTAGGTAGTCTGTCCTTAACATTATGTGCCTAAAGTGAAAATTTTGTAAATTGAGAGAAGATGTAAAATGGCTTAAAAGATTTGGATCTTAATTCCACCCTTGCTGTGAACAGCAGCACCGCACTTTGGGCAGGAATACAACTGAAGCTTTCCTGGACACTGAATAAATATTTCTGGGAGTCCTGATCACTCTCTAGCAGAGAGACACTTATGTTCCTCTTTTAAATGATTAAACAGAATTTCACAGAACCATAGAGGGAGGGATCCCTGAAGATCATGGAGTTCCAAGCCCCTGCCAAATGCAGGAACACCTTTCACTAGACCAGGCTGCTCAAAGCCCCATCCAACCTGGTCTAGAATACTTCCAGGAATGAGGCACCCACAACTTCTCTGAACAACCTGTTCCAGTGTCTCACCATGCTCGTAATAAGAAATTTCTTCCTTATGGGCAATTTAAACCTCTTTGAAATCACTGTTCCTGTCCTGTAGGTAAAAGTCTTAGCCCTTGGTAAAAAGTCTCTCTCTTGTCTTTCTTTTAATCTCTGTATAAGCAGTGAAAGGCCACAACAAAGTCTCCATGGAGCCATTTCTTCTCCAGGCTGAAAAACTTTTAGATAAAACCCACTCCCTTATTGGTTTTTCCAAGAACAAAGCAATATAAAAATGAACATGAACCTACTGCTTGCTTGTCTGGACACCCTGCAAAGCATGTGGAGTCTTAAATTCAAACCATGATTCATTAGCTACAGACACCAAAATACCCAGTACCCCAGGGACTGGAGTTCAATCTTTCCAAAACGATGGACTGCCCACCACGTTACACCTGCAGCCGTGCTCACATGTCCCATGGCCATTTGCACAGCCATACAAAGAGAGTGGAGGATTATGTCTGCCCACACTTCTTGCTTCTTAAACTCTTAAACTCAGTATTTGTCTTTACTTTGAACTACTCTAACAACTCTCGATGACAGACATGCCCAACTGCTTGCCCAAAGTAATGTGGATATAAGTATATAGATACTTGTATCTTGGGATGAAATTATTTTCTGTCTTATTCTGCATGGCAGGATACCACAGTATTTCTTATGCAGGATCCAGTGAAAATTGAAGGATGCCATATGAACAAGCAACATTTTGCATAACTGGAGACTAATGCATCTGCTGGAATTCCAATACTAATTCTAATTACTATGCAATCTTTTGTTGGAAAAAAAGCAAAGTATTATCCAGCTTTTACTTTATTTTCTTTTAAAAAGCAGTAATTTCACATCTTTACTAATACCAATAATAATAATAATAATAATAATAATAATAATAATAGTTGTTGTTGTTATTATTTTGCAGGATATTGTAGATAAAAACCATTAAATCACACAAA